>NC_085052.1:22217350-23417350 GCF_963662255.1 Cinclus cinclus
CTGTGATTCCTACTACTTTTTCAGATATGTTTCAGTTTTTGGTGTGACAATTACTATGTTTAGAAAGACTTTCTCAGCGTACAGTGGATAATCTCATCTATTATAATTTCTCAGAGCTAATATCCAAGCTGTGATGCACAGCACTATGTGGACATTTTGATATTTGGCCCTCATCTCTGAATTATGACATTTTATTCCTGATAGATTCCATTTACTTCCAGTAGAGGAGGACTCCACTTTGCCAAAAGCAGTAAGAAGTTGCTTCATGTTCAGTACCAAAACAAGACAAGTTAACCTCTGAACTTTGCAAATTAGTTCTCAAAAATGTGAAAGATATTAATAAAGATTTGATAGATAAAAATGCATAGAATATGGGCTATGGTTCATTTATTAAATATTCATAATAATGATTGAGAGAGAGCAATCTGGTTTTCAGTCTGATCCTCTGCATCATCTTGCCAATATATCTAACAGCAAAAGATATCTACAAATACAGAAGAAAATATTCATTCTTTTTAATTGTGTATTACCATACAGAGTGTATAGAGGAGAGAATCTGCTCAAAGGCTTTTCCAAGGAGGAAGCACAATATAGAAATATTTATCTGAACAATGCAATATTAAAAAAGTAAATTTAAGTTTTGTTCCCACTAAGGAGCAAAGATGCTACAGATGTACCATATAATAGATAAAAATTTGTTTGATATTTCTAAAACAAAGAATAGAGGGAAATTTGTGAGGGTTTCTTTCCACAGCTGATACCCCTGAACTGCCTTTATTAAAGGTGTTTCAGTTGGCTTTGAATCAAGTAGACCATGTTAGTCTGTTTCTTGATGAACCAGCCATTAACATCTTTGCAATTAACACAGTCTGAAACTAGAGAATAGATGCTTGGTTTAAGTGAGATCAATCTCTTTGAAGTCTACATAAATTAGGCGTTCATTTTCAGTCTTGTCTGAGAGTACCTGGCTATAAACATTGTGGTAATTAATTAGTTGTCTTTGAGAATTAAGAAGTGGATGAACTCTTGACTAGTGTTGAACATAACCCAGCAAAAGTAACAGTTATCTCTAAGGTGATATTTTGACTTAAAGATCCACTTCGAATTTGGAAGTCAAATCAGCACCTAGAAATTTTTTGCTGCTTTTTGGGAGCATAGTTATTCTTCCAAATTAATCTCCCCTGCCTACATTCAAATGATAATGCCGTTTAAGATGACTCCAATGGATGCATGACAATCAATGGATTTGATTTTGTCCCCAAACACCACAGAAAGTCCAACAGAATAGGATATTTGGGATCTGTCTTACCAACTGAAGCACACACTCCAGAATGTCAATATTAACTACATAACAAATGTGTTTCTTCTAAGGTGTTAAAGAGTGAATGGAGGAAGCTGGGATAAGCTTTGTTATCCCTCCCAGCCAGAAGGAGATGCTTTGACAAAAGGCAGAAGCAGATGACTGAATTGTAACTGAGGAGGCTGTCAAGCTCCCAGAGCCAATTCCATGTTTTTGGGTGCTAGAGTTACCATCTTTATTATTTTATCCTTCATTTTTGCAAAGGTGCTTTCAGTTTGGCAGGTATCAATTTTTACAATGTCCAAAATAAACTTTGTTCATCGTGAATTGGAAATATCTTGTACAGTGAAGACTGAAAACCATTCAACTTTCTGAAGGATTTAAGTACAGTCCTCCATGTCTTGCCACCTAAAAACCTCAAACCTTCTTCTTTATCTCTCTCTCACAAAAACAATTACCAAAAACTTGTGATAGAAAATCTTGGTTCAGATTTGAGTTATTTCTTTCCTTTGGACACTAGGTTTCATTTTATTCAAATATGTGTTGTCTACATTAGGGAGTAGGGAACAGTTACCTTTATACTGGAAGGAATTCTTAATTGTAACTGTATTCTGGTGATGTTCTGCTGCAATATTACAATCATTTCTAAGAATCTAGAGTGATGATCTAGTTGTGGAATCTTGGCAGTGACACATGGATGCTAGAAAAGCTTTGTCCTAGTCATTGAAAGATGGGCAAAGCAATTTATTTTCTCTCCCTGTCCTTTTTGGTATTTTTTCTCTTTACTGAGGTAGGACTTCTTCCTGTGTGTGCCATTGGCAGCTATGTGTGAAGGTGAGGGTGGAAGTGGGACCAGGGTGTGGTTTCACTGTTTTGAGCCACTCTGATCTTCACCAGCATCTGTGTCAGGGTGATTCTAACAGCACTGGTTAGGTGATAACATCTTAGTCTTGGCTTTCTTTAGCGCTTGTAAACTGATGGCTGATGGGCTTTGTTGGGCTGTTTAAGTGGAAGTTTCCCACAGTCTGATACTAAAATTAAAGTTTTGAGTGAAGCTTTTATCACTCTTTCAGCAGTCTCATCAAGAACTTCCCTTTCCTTGCTGGAAATGGAATTTCATGCTGTGTATTTCTAATACAAGCATTCCATCAATCAGCAATCTAGTAGAAGTTTGTGGTTCTAACTAAAGAGCCTTTCACATGCTGTGAAGTGGTTTCTTAGTCTGGCATCTATGTCTATCCCAGCCCCGATGGAAACTGTTTGAACTGGATCTTGCCTTCGATTTACTATGCTCATTTTTTATAGCTTGGTATCAGACACGCTTTCACAGCTGGTTCTCAATGCCTTTCCTGGAATTGGAGAGATTATGTGTGGGATGTGTATGACAGGTGGGCAGTGTCCAAAGTCCATGTTCCTTGTGTGGCACTAAAATCCCAGAGTAAACAAATCAGCAGTGAGGGCAGTTGCCCACCGCAGGAAAAAGGAATGTTGTGCAGCACATTTGTGTTGTCAGCAAATATCAGTTGGCTTGGCAGAGAAGTCCATGCCCATTTAGAAATGAGGAAAATGAAGTCCTAAGAAGTGAATTGTCTTAACCAAACAGACTACACTTACCATCCAGTCTCCTCTGTTTGGACTAGCATTAAGCATTATCTGCCTTTTAAAAAGAATCAAGAAACTGCAAAACCCAAATCCAGAACAATTACGTATGGTATGCTTTTCTTCACAAGTAGAAGAAAATGCTGGAACCTTGAGACATTTTTTGTGAACTTCTTGATTATTATTTGGACATTGGAACTGGGGAAAAAGTGGGGCACTTCACTGTTTGCTACTGGGACGGCACCCCGATGTGCAGGTAGTGAGTATTGCTGTTGTGTTGATACCATACTGTACTGAAGTTCTGACTAGATAAACATCCCTTCTGGTACTGTGAGACCAGTCAGTACTAAGTACCAATTCTTAGGTCAAGTCTGGAAAAAGCAATCAAGCAAATTCTGATTCTTTGCCAAATTCAAAATTTGATAATCACTTCCTACTTGAAGTGAGAAGTGGAACTGAGAAATGACAGCTGCAATTCAGCAATGGCCCAAGAAATTGGAGCTCAGCTAAGACATCAAAGCAAATCTAATCTGCCTTGCTCACAGACCAAGAGCAACATTTAAAAAGGTATTTTTCGATTATCTTTGAATTGATTTATTGTTTAAAATTTTGAAAATGTGTTGGAGAAAAAGGGCTTCATGGCACACGTGCTCATTGTATATTGCACTTTTTTGTAAAGATCCTTGGTGTTTGTTTTGATGTTTTAAATGACATTTTAAGAAATTACAATTATGCACGAAGGCAAATTTTGGAAGATAATGGCTGTTTATCTTATTCAAAGATTTACTCGGGACTCAGTCATTGCTTTGCTGTTACAGGACAAGAGTATGTGTCAGTTAAAGTTTGTTTTGTTGTATGTTGTTGGATTTGATGTACTAGCTCACATACGCATTTCCTAATTCAGTGAGTTGATCAGCATTTGTAATGTGAGTTGTAATATTTTTCAGGATCATGTCACAGATTTATCAGTGCAGCCTCAGTTATTATAGTTGGAAGAGAAAGGAAAAAAAGTCATTATAAAAACTACTGTGGAGTTTTGCTGAGTCTAGAAGACAAAGTTTTGGGCAACTTTTTCTTTTCGTTAACCCCTACCTCACATGCTGACAGGGACGTCAATGCTGCCAGCATTTTTTTCCTTCAAAAATTTTCTCTCTCCTTCTTTCAGAAGAGTAATTTTTGAGGCAACCTTGACAGCTCTGTCATTTTACTCACACCTCTAAATTTCTCTTTCTGTTGTCAGTCACCAGTCACTGTATCTTGATGATCATGATTGATGACAAAATATATGAGAATTGTAAAAAGGGCATTGAACATTGTGTCTAAAACAATCATTTCATGCTCTTACTTTTTAAATACAAGAAGAAGTTAGAGCCTGTTTACTTGTAGGCCTTTTTTCTTTTTTTTTTTTTTTTTCATTTTTGATTTTTTTTTTTAATAGAATGGTGTAGATATACCTATGGAGATATTTGTAATTATCTATAAATATATTTTTAAGCATAAAAGTTGTTTGCACATTTAATCCTGGTTCAGTACTTATGATATTTTGTCAATGTTTTACCATTTTTCAAATTTCTTTTTAAATTACTAGCTTCCCATCAGACTCCAGGGCTTAAATTACAAGTAAGGAGCTGAGAGAAATAGCAAAAGGAATCTGAGTCCTATTTTCCTTGAAGGAGCTTTATATATTTTTGGAAAGTAAAACATGTCAGTTACACTGTAAGTAAGTAAAATACATATTTGGGGAAGGAGAAATGGCTATTGGTCTTTCATGTCTTCAAAATTTCTATACAGAAGAGGAGAGTAAACATCAAAGAAAGCATTTTTTTCCTGTCCACCCTAGCTTGAAATGTTTTATAAATTATTTGAGGAAAAAAAAGAAACCAAGCTCTATGACTTTGAGCATTGTTCAACGGCCATTGGATTTGTCAATTTGTATGAAGTAATTGGCCACTGAACTTTGAAAATCAGCATATTCCAGTAGCTGCTGTGTATGCCTGTTAAACAGCATTATTTGAGGCTATATAAACACCACAATCACTCCATTGTTACTATGGATAGAACCTTGCTTGCTTACAGACATGTATATGCAGTACCTGTCTTCTACATTTGGGTTTCTTTATAGCTATGAGACAAAAATGCTATTTTTCCTATATATGATCATGAGTTGTGTGAAAATTCAGCTTATTTTCAAGTGATTGTTAGTGGCAAAACCATGTAGGCACATTGTTCAATATGAATACAGTCATACCATGAAAAAAAAAAAGTCCTGTTCAGCATAAAACTTGTTCTGAGGAAGGAACTGATAGAAGCAGTACCCAGAAAGATCTCTTACTGATGCAGGCTGCATGTCCAGAAGGAGGGTGACTCTTGGGATGATGTTCTGTCAGCTAGCTGGGCAGACCTTTCTATATCTGGGTCATATATCAGGTGACCCACCAAGTTACCCACCAGTGTGCAGTAATTTTTGCATGTGGGTCCTGTGGAGACTGGTGCTGTCAAGGGGGGCACCTTTCAGATGCCAGTTATGGTCTATGATTTTCAGAGGGCTCAGAGATATTTACCTACTCCTTTAGGAATGAGAAGTGAAGATACTGGAGAGAAGCCAGCAGATTCCAGTAAATTGTTTTGAAGAATGCTGCTAAGTGAAGGAGTAGAAATTAATCTTTTCGATTTGGAATGGGTCTTAAAAGCGTCTCTTACAACAAATTTAAAACACGGTTTACTGTTAGCACGAAATAACTTGAAAACCTTTTCTTTGCCATTTGTTTGACGTGAACATTGTGCACAGCCCCAGCCACAGATTCCTTGCTCTTACTGCAAAGGGAATGGGTTGTAGCAGGTACTTTGTCCATGGTATAATGTGTCCTTGAGCTTCCTCTGGTTTCAGTTCCTATTCTGGCTGCAAATGGCACGAGTTTATGAAACTCATGTTGTGAGGTTGGTAATAAGTTTATGTGCAAGACAAAATGAAAGTGAATTCTACTTTTAATAGCACATGTGCATCCCATCTGGGTTAGGCTGGGTTACAACACTGGGGACTGAACTCTGTGTATTCCAGGCTAAAAATGTGGGGCTGCAGTAAAATCTTACTGGTTTTAGGTTCTTAACTTGTTTGCTTGGGACTGTTTGCAGAAATAATTATAAAAAAACAAAAAACAAAAACAAACAAAACAATCCTAGAACCCCCCAAAACCCCACTCTCTTCAAAGGACCTTGCTGTTTTTATAAACAACTCTCCTACATTTTTTGAACCTTCAAGGTGGCATTTTATTTCATAATAAAGTAGTTAAATTTCAATGACGCTAACATTAGTAATGGCACAAGTAGAGTAAAAAAAAAAAAAAAGGAAAAATAATATTGAGTAACTATGAAAGGTGAATCTAAGACAAATTAATCACTTGGAGTTCTTTGGCACAAAAATTTCTGACCAAGTTATTTAATGGCATTAACAGAAGTGTTGGGGGAAGGAGGTTTGGTTTAGATCACTACTTGATTTTATAAAAAAATGCAGAAATCTGTTTTGATGATCATTTTTTGAACATAGAATCATGGGAAATATTTTGTTTTCCCTGAGAGCCAAGGCAATGCATTTATTTCAAGTTTTATTAAATGAGTTATAAATTTTCCTAGCAATTTACTCATAGCTCAAGAGGTTTAATTTGCATGTGTTGCCTTTTACAATATGCTTTTCGTAATGTTGCAGATGCTTCTTCCCTAGCTTCAGTAAACAACAGGCAGTTGGCCAGGTTTTTGACTGAACGTTTGCCAACTCTGAGAAATATTAGTTAACTCTCTAGTGGCCACTGAATGATTTTTAGCTGACTTTATCCAAAAGAATCTGTGAAGATTAAAAATTATAGAAAGTAAAAAAAATATAAAGAAGAAGAAATTTTCTGGACTAAACATAGGAAAAGAGATTTATTCCTGCATTTTAATAATTTTGGGTTTTCTTTTTTTTAAGCTTGTCTTTAAAAATTGATTGTTTTCAGAAATGTATTTGAAAATTGATGATGAAGATGATGTTAATAATAAACATTTCTCCCTTCATATTAGTGAAGATTCTTTCTTCTTGTACACAATTGTTCAAATGCAATTAGGTCTACCCCTGGTGTTTGTTTTCATTTAGAAAAGCCTGTAAGGACAGTTTTCTTCTTCAGCATAGTAAAGCAGACTGTAGCAGGGGTATTTTACAGGTGGGATGGCAAATTGTTTCATGAGTGGTGGAGGTGAAGATGTCTGGTTTCCAGCAGATTTAGGTTATATTGTAGATGATAGGGAGCTCAGCTCCCGTCTCTGTGCCATCTGTGGTGCTTTCAGATCTCTTCTAGGTTTCTTTTATATTTTAGTGCTCTCTCTTGAGCAAGTCCTGTTGTAATCTCTTCCAGTCTGGAGCTACCTGTGTGCTTGTTCAGCTACAGCCAGTGCAGTGGGTAGTGACCAAATCTGCTTTTGTTCCTGTTAGTGAGAGATCCGGTAGTGTTTTGCTTTCCTTCATTCAGCTTCTCAACCCTATGATGCTTCTAGGAATGTAAGGTGATTTCAAACTTGCTTAAAATTTGCTAATTTGTCCCAAAGCTATGGTTCAAAAGACATATACAAGAATGGTTTGTCAGCCTGCTTGCATAAAGAAATAAGGAAATGAGGCCAATCATGAATAAAGAAGAAATGTCATACATCTTCTTGAATGATGTGCACTTGGAAATAATTACAGGCAGTCCCATGATTAAATACTGTCAGCATAAGTGGGGCAACAGGACAGACTGATGGAATGAGTTGAGTGTGAATTACCTGACTTGACACTCACTGCTCTTGGAAAACCTGTCTCTCTGGGTCTGTGAGCACACGTGGGAAGATTGCTTTGAACAGATGATCATAAATGGAGCATGGTGCAACAGTCATTTGAAATGGGATGATTTTAAAGGTGGAAAATTCTGAATCCTTTTGATATATATCCAGGTTACTCAAGGCTCACTCTGGGTATCTAAGCTTGTGTGTTTTATTGGTGTTAGTTTCTGCTCCACAAATGCTCTGATGATGTGTAGCTAGCTTTGGGCTGAAATTAAATACAGTGAAGATAACACAACATCAGCCATGCCTGATCTATTGCTTTCTATCTCAGAATAATTTAATTGTATTACCCCTCCCAGAGAGTTCCTTGTTTGTGCAGAAGTAGTGGACTCAGTGCCATAAGGATGTAATGAACTAGAAGAACTGAAATACTCTGAAGAATAAATGATTGTTTGCATATACCCTTCTAAACTTCTTTTCAAGCTCTGAGGCAAAACATTGTCTATCTGAGGAAAAAAAAGCTGTGATTTTACATGCTGAATGTTTGAAATGTTACCTTACATTTTCTCAAGCAAATTTAAAATGAAACTTCAGTGGTACTACTCTTAGGATCCAGAGAAGATGAGTATCTGGTGATTTGTTCTCTCTTTCTTGTTAGAAACATGGTGTGTGCTTGGTGTGATGTCATAAACTGATGTCTTAGTGTGTCCAGCAGGAATTATGTGCCCTTTTACTTTGCTAACAAATAGCACCTATGACCCATTGAATTTCACTTAGACTGGATGAATCTGTTTTCCCCACCATTTCTCACTTTTTTCTTCCGTCTTTTCCCTTAAATGATGCTGGGGAGGGAGGAGCGTTGCTTAGCAACCAGTCGGAAATGGTCAATACAGACATAAATAATAAACCTTTCCAACCATGGTGAGAAAATGGAAAAGTGTGTCACTTTTCCCTTTGGGAAATTGTGGCAAAATGGTAACTCTAATCCTTTCTGATAAGCAGGACAAAATTGGTACCTCAGTTTCTCTGGATCTCCTGCACATGGAGAAGGAGACTTTTTCTTCACTGGTAAATAAGAGGATGCTCGTGCAGAGCCCATGGACCTCCAGGATGGTATCTGGTTAGGGAGTGATGGTGTTTGGTTTGGAGTTCTGTAGAGGGTTTCTTTAAAAATTGTGTTAGAGCCTAACACTGTTAGTTTGTACTTTGGCTCTAACTCATATATTATCACTAAACTACAGTTATAAATTATTTTTCTTTTTGGTTTAAATGTTTCTCATGTGCTTTATAATTTTTAGATGAAAGACAGTAGATGGTACAGGGCATCACTACTTGTCATCCTACTGCAGAAATTATGTAAGAATAATAAAATCCACTATTGTTTAACGCTCACAATGGAGGGAGAAAATCTGTGCCATCACACATTGTTTGAAAAAAACGTTTTTATTAAGTATGAATGAATGTCTGATTTCAGTAAGACATTTACATAGTACTCATGAAATCCAGTCTTAAGAGAAGTAGAGAGACTTGAAACTATAGGTACCTACTGTGCTCTGCTTAAAGTAAGCAACTGAAAGGGCGCTTCTGCAGTTTGCGTTTATTTAGTCAGTGGCTGGAGGACTCAGTAAAAACTGTGCTTGTGTTTACCTTGACGCCAAACATTTTGTGCCCCATAAGCTTTGGAAAGCGTGTGAGCATTAAAATACCTTGCCAAAGATCATTTATTGATCATTTAAGCACAGCAGTAGAAGCCTGGCCTCTGGCTCTGTCCCAGTTGTCCAGCCAATGCTTCTCCATTCCGGCAGCTTCACACCATCTGGGGCTGTCTGCTCCATGGATGTCCATGGGTTATTGATCTCAGGCATTACTGATTGCCCAGGAGCTCAAGCTGGAAAATAATCAGAAAAAACAAATTGGACTGGTACCTCCAAATTTCACTGGAAGTTGTTCCTTGAATAGTGTGTTTATTAAAATGATATGTGCAATCATATACCAATCATTTCATAACTAGGAAATGAGAATATTTCAGGTTTTTCAATAGTATTTTCTTGAAAAGCAGCCTGTGTGAATTTTGATTGATATGACACTTTAGAACTATAACTAAAACTGTATTTGTTACAAATGAATGACCACTGAATCGATTTCTTTAGTATATATTTCTTTAGACTTGCATCATTAATATTCAGAGGGGAATGTCTTTTACATTGTGCTGCAGTTTATACTAATGTGGGTTCATTTGCTTTCATATTATTAAATCACTCTTTTCTGATGAAAAGAGAAAATGAAGCTGCATTGTTCATGTGCTCTGTAGAACTGCAGCAATGTGCAGTTTGGTACCTACTGCATTTCCAAAGCAATAAATACATGAATAAAAAATCAAAGGTAGTATACAGGATTTTGCTTTGATTTCCACAGACACAGCATGCTATTGTTATAAAAGGAATCTAATAGGTAGATAAAAATTTGCTTGTACTTGCCAGCTGTTTCTAATGCAACAGCTAGTGTAGTCTGTATTATTTTTAAGATGATCAGAAGGTGCAAAATCACTTCTTTACTTAAAATTAATGTATCTGTTAGAGCTAAATTGAATCTTACTGCATAAAACACTTCTAAAACTATTTTCTGTATATAAAAGTTCCAGTATTTGGCTCAGGCTGTATGTTTCACTGAAAATCTATTTGTAACCATCAGCACTTTTAAAATAACAAATATATGCCATTTAGAATTCTCTGCTTCTATCTCAAGGACATATCAATGTTTAGCGGGAGATGTCTGACTGTTCTCTTTGAAGCAATTGAGAATTGCTCTAGTAATTAAAAGTTTAGAACACACATGGTTTTGTGATGACTTTGTTGACTTAAATTCTCTAATGGCTTTGCGGAAGAAAAATTTGTGGGCAGCCTGAATTCTACCTAGGATCCCATTTATAGCATTTTTGTTTGGCTGTGTCTGTTTGTTCAGAGGAAACTTGCCAGGAAGAAATTCAGCCCTCAGTGCTGCCTCCTTAGATAATTATCTGTGTCTTGCTTTTGAACTGAAAAGTTCATATTTTTCTCTAGAATTAGGATTAATATTTACCTCTAAACCTTAAATTTGAGAGTGGTTTATAGACAGGTGTGTGTTGTCTGTACTGATATCATAGTTTATTTTAAAAATGAAAAGGTTTCTTTGTACCCCTCCAAATAAATACATGAGCTGCAATGTAATTCTCTCTTCTTTGGTGTAATTTGCAAAGTATCTGTAATGAATCCTAAAGAGGAAGAAAAATCTCATTGCCACAAAAATGACTTTCACTTTTAAAACTAGGGATGCACCTGTCTTCTTAGTAAGAATTTGTTTGGAAAACTACATTTTCCAAAATGCTATTTTCAAGTATATCATTATAGAGTTGGCTGACATGTTTTGCTCTTAATGTTTTAATCTTGGACAACTTAAATATATATATATATATATATATATATATATATATATATATATATATATATATATATATATATATATGTATGTATATATATATGTATGTATATATATATATATATATTTATCATAATAAATTTCACCAAACTCTTGAATCTGATAGCGCTGCAGTATTTTACTTGTCTCTATACAAGTAAATTAGCTATAGAATGTTTTCATAACTCCTCATTCTCCTTTTTTATCAATATTTTAGTCTCAAAGTAGTTTGCTTACGTACTAACACTAATCAGCAATGGTGCTGGAAAATGTGCCAGCTTTATCAATACCTTGCTTTATTTTTGGTTTATGATGTGTTTTCTGTTTCTATTTTAAGTCTTTTACCTTTGCTCTCACTTGCGTATACAATCTCTTTAGTGCTTTGAATAAGAAACAATTGTTTGGAGACTCCATATGTACTGCTAAAGGGTCAACAGTGGAAGAAAAAACCTTAAATATGGTAGAAAAAATGGTTGTGTCTTGATTTAATGTAATTCCTACGTTGATTAGTGTTGAAGTGCTGTCAAGAGCTCGGTCCTCTGCAAGCCCATGCTGTGTCAGGCAATGAGAGCGTGCATGCTTACCATTTCTACCATGATTTTTTCTAAAGGCTCTCAGTGGTTGATTAGATGATTTTCATGCTTGATGTAGAGCTGCACACATCACATATGTTATTCTGAAACCATTATATCCAGTTCCATAGGCAAACGTTTAAATATTCCGGTAACTCCTGGATCTGGAGCAACAGGTGTGGAGCAGTCAGAAGAGTCAGAGTGCCATGCTACACTGAGCTGCCTTGGCAGTGGAGGCTTCAGTCATGGAGTGAAGGGAAAGAGACACATGTGGGTCCTGTAAGTTCGTACTTCACAAGGCCTGTCTCCCTTGCATGAGGTGGTGAGAACCTGATGGTCCTGCTGCTTTAACAAGTACTGTCATTTGTCACTGTCTTGAGATACACGTTGCTGCTTGAGGGGCACACAGAGAAAGAAGGCATTAGCATCTTTCCTGCAGAAAGAGCATTGCTGCCTTTTGCACATTGGGAAGCATGAATTTTGGTTTTGCCATTAAATAAAACCCTTCCTGTTAATTCAGCAGGTATCGCTTAAATGAGGGATCTAAGAATTGAGCTTTATATGCTTTTTGTGCAGCATCTTTTCTTGACCACTGTTTTCACTGTGATAGGTATTTACAGTGAAACACAGTAATGTTGCTGAAACTTCAAGAGGTGGTCTTTGTGAGTGAAGAGATCTGAGTTAAAATAGCTTCAATGGGAACAAGATATCTGGGTTTGCTTTTTCACTGGCAGAGCTGCAAATGAGATGCTGAATTTAAAGTTAGTTGGTTTTAAAATACATATATTGAAGTGACAAGAGTGGGACACTAAGAGCTTCCTTGACACCTGCTGTCAGTAGGACAACAAAATACACTCAGTAAGGTTACAGAGACAGTCTCCAGAGATGTTAAGTTCCACAAATACTTGATTTCCAAAGAGATTTAGGATTGTATGGCCTAATGCACAGCCAGTTAAACGGCATGTGTTGTAAGTTTTCTGCAGATTGCAATGCTTGGAAAATTTTGGTGAGCCTAGTTCTGAGCATCTATTCCAGCTGTAAAGATATAAAACTAACTTAAAGCATCAGTTAGTTTTTTACTGAGGTTTAAGCTGAGTTACAGATCTTAGACCTTTTTAGCTGTAGAGGGAACGCAAACCCTGTCAAATCCCGCTGAGGTTGTCTCATTTCATGCCTCTTGTCTGGAAACTGGGGTTTTTAAGGCTCCTCACATAGATGTTTTTGAAAAACTTTTATATTTTGGCATTTTCTCAATTTACAGAGAAGTGATAGACTGAAAAAGGCTGAGCTCAGAAAGCAAATCAGTCATGAAACAAAGAAATGAAAGAATGCATAGAATACCATGGGATTTTTGCCAGGAAAAAGGAAAAAAAATATAAGTCTTGGGCAACTAGAGATGTGAGTTGAAACCACTGTTTTGTCTGAAGCTCGTATTGGTCAGGTAGCTAAACATGGTGGGAAAAAAAATCTCTAAGAACAGTCCTCCAACAGTGTGCATAATTTCACGTTATAAATGCAAGCATATATCAAGTTACAGATGCTAAGGCATCTTACTTCTTCCCCTGCTTTCCACCAATCTTGTCAGTAATATTATCGTGCTGCTCTGATTATGACTTACAAAGCATGCAGTGCTGAGTGACCAATGTTTAAACACTCATTCAGTATTAGCATGTATAAGAAATGGAGGATACTTTCATTAATTGGATGAGGGTTATATGTGTTTCATTTAAAAGCTGCAGTGATCACTAATGGAATGACCTCGAAGTCATTATCTGTTAAGAAGCAGGAGAAAAGATTGTTCTTCATGTTCAGTTGTATTTGTCATTGCTTGTGAATATAATTTCCAGATAAAATATAGTTTTTAGCTCTCTAACTACTCTAAGCTAAGGCTGGATGGAATAAATTCTTTCAGCTATCATTTAATTTTGTCACACTGACTCTAAATAGCACTTTTTTTGGCCAGCTTTATTTATAAGCTGTGGTTTTTAAATGAAGAACGCAGAATACTGTTCCTTATTTAATTTTTTCATATTGTGTCTTCTTTAAACTTTCATAGTCTTTACAAAGACAGTGAAGACAGGAAGGCTACAAATATTTCAGATATCACAGCATAACTCAGAAGTCCACCAACTGGTATTACAAAGATGGAGTGTGCTGTACTTACCAGGTGGTTCAGAGCACAATTCCTTTGGGATTTCAGTTTTGTCATTAGGTCACTAAAATTATCAGTCTTATTTCCCCCTTGCCCTTGCTGACATGCAGATCTTCTTGCTATTGGTAAACCAGAGTAGTTGCTCTTACTCACATCATCATTTTATTTGACTACCTCTCTTGAGATTGTCTCTCAGCAATCTCAGAACTGAGTGCGCAAAGAAGAAAAAGTTAAAAATATGCTAATTTAGTAATAGAAGTTCTTTATTCCCTTCTTCAAACAAGGATCAGTAGTATCATTGTATGACTCAGCTAACGATGTGCATAATATTGACTTCTGCTGAGAGTGACAGAAGTGGACGTGGATTTCAGGAATTTCCTGAACAGCAGTTGTATTACCTGGTATCTGGATAAAGTCTTGAGGCCTAGCAAAGTTTTATCTTGAAAATTCTTCTGTTCTGATTGAATCAAGAGCATCTTTGGTTTGACTGTGATTTTATTAGTCATGGCCAGAGGCAGCCCTTTTGAGCTGAGAGGAGGAGGTGCACCAAGAGGGGAGACAGAATGAACATGATGTGCTAACAGAGAAGAGACTCCTCCTGCTTCTCTTCAGTAAAACTCTGATTTTTTTTCAGGATAGTTATGCTGCTTTCCAAGAGCAGAGGGCTGAAATACAGTATATCCAAAAGCACTACTTTGTCTCTTCAGATCAGTTTTTATTTGTCTCATATATTAGGTAGAAGTAACAAATACAGGAGTTTGAAGGAGGGAAAAAAAAAAGTCTACTCAGATTGGTGGTGCATGTAGCTTATTTATAAGATTCTGTAGGTTGCATTGAATCCATTGACCAAAGCAAAAGGTAATAAATGTTGTCAGCTAAGTAAGTATTTAAAGAGGAGAAAAGAAAAATGTTATTTTCTGAAGGAAGAGGAATTAGATGAGTGATGAGGAAGATTTTCATGTATCAAATGGTTAGCACCAAGACTGATTTATTTTTTAAAAATTCCACATTTATTGTTTGGATAGGTTTTTTCATTGAGATGATCATAGAAAATCCAGGACAGCCTGTCTTGGGTGAGCCTTTCTTTTCTTAGTATCATACTTGTTTTCATTCTCATTTAATATTTAAATTTCCCCTTTGTCTCCCTAATAACTGGGCATTTATTACTGGTATTTGCAGAAGAAGGCATGTGGATGAAATATTTCAGGTGAGTCATCTGATCTAATTTGGAAAGGTTTCTGTGAGGAAAGAACAACTTTTGATTTATAAGGGAAGGTTGTCTGTTATAAAGATATACACGTTGGAATTTATTATCAAGAATCTGCTTTTAATTTTAGAGATTGTTTACCTAAACTACTATGTGTCAGAGCTCAGGACAAATTTCTACTTAGCATTTAATTTTAGATACTTGCCATAGTGGACAGTAAAAAATGGGTCCCCAGAATTCGTGGCATCATTATGAATCTTACCTTCTGGCAGCCCCTGCCTGCAGTTTGTCTTTGAAATCTCCTTGATGCTTGTTAACCCTGCTCTGACGTGTAATGGTTCCCATTTATTTATTGGACTTTGCTCATTTATGAAAAAGTACGGGAATTATTAATGGTTTAGTATCTATTGATGTATTACTTGGGTGGAATTCAAATTCCAGTATTTATGGTAAACCCCTTAATAATGAAATGAGCATAGAAACAAGAAGACTCATTCTTAAGGTTAAGTGTCTTGCTATACGAACAATTGTCTGTAAAATATTGTCTTACCAGCTTTTTATTTACAGCAATAAATTAGAAATAAGGACTTTATGTATGAAGGGAGAGGATTAAGAGTATTTGTGTAGATGATAAAGAATAAATAACCTGGTTCAATGAACTCTACGTTGGGTACATTGTCACGGACTCTGGTTTTCTGTAGGAAGCTGCTACATCTCTGCATCCTGCAGTGAGCTCCTGCCCCAGGACTGGGCTCACGTGGTGTGCCAGAGCAGGGACCAAGTGCAAGTGCTTCTGTGTCAAATCTGAATGTCCAAAAGCTGCAGCTAACACCAGGAAATGTGACTCTGTGTGTCGGTTGTGACCTTGAAGGCTTAATTTTGTTCTGGCTTCCTAGGTGTAGTGCAGGAGCAATTTACAGTCCCTTGTGCTGCGTGAACCCCACGTGCTTGAGGGAAGCACATGGAGCCTTTGGATTGGATTTGCATAGGTAGCATGTTTTTCTTTTAAGATTATAAAATGGAACATAATTACAGTACTGGCTTCAAAAAAAAAAAAGTCCATACAGCTCAGTACTTTGTCTCTGGAAGTGGCCAGCAGTGGAAAAGAAGATAACAGAACCAGAGAAATCTATAATGATACTTACTGTATGTTTTCAGTGATTTGCAGGGACTGGGTGAGAGTGAGGCATTAGTGCATTTGAAAGACATCCTATTTATATGAGCACTGTACAAAAAAAATCAAGCAGTGAGCAGTTGTGGTATATGTAATAGATGTTAAACTGGGAAAGGACAGAGATAGCTCTGTGAAGCCGAGTGGATGAATGTTGTAGAGTTTATAAATCAAGAGATGATGGGAGCAATTCTGTGTAATGTAAATAGCACTACAGCTTTTGTTCATTTGGCTGAACTTTTCACGCTGTATGGAACATGCAAAAGGAGTGCTTTAAAGGTAATGGTATTTCTCTGTTTTTATAACTTTCCTTTTAGTAGTGCTTTATTCCATGAAATGTTAATGTTGAAAATATTCATCATCAATGCTAAGTATGAAAAATAGTAATCAAGTTCCATGGTTCTTCATATAAGCCTATCCATCACAAAGCATGCCCCATGGCTATATATCAATTTTAAGCATTAAAGTTACACAGTATTATCTTAGCATTAGGTTAACTGTCAAATAAAAATAAAAATTAATAAGCTGGAAAAAAGAAAGAAG
The DNA here is from genome assembly GCF_963662255.1 of Cinclus cinclus. Classification (NCBI taxonomy): domain Eukaryota; kingdom Metazoa; phylum Chordata; class Aves; order Passeriformes; family Cinclidae; genus Cinclus; species Cinclus cinclus. The sequence continues at coordinate 22,234,136 of NC_085052.1, forward strand.
AGGAGACATTCCTCATTTAAAATCCTCAACTGATCTGGCATAATTGAAATGTCTTTTAGCAGAAATGTTAGCTTTAATTCAGATAAGACTCAGCTCTCAATACCATTTTTATGGTAGTCCAATATCCAATAATTCTTGGGGTACAAAACTACCAGGTATAAATGCTTAAAGGTATGATAAATGCCAGGCTTCCTCCTTGTATCTCATTGACAAGAAGCATATGTTTAGAATTAAAGAAGATCCAGACAAGCTTTCAATATTGAGATGTCTGCCTGTTTGTTCAAAAAGATTAACGGGCTTTAGTCCATGTAGTCCCCGGTTTTCAGACTTTTGCTGCCATTTTTCTTGCAGTCCTTCTGAGACATTGTGGAGTTTGGGTATCTGGCTGCAGCATTTGAAAAAAAAAATAAAGGTGTGAAGAACTGAACACTGCTTTTACTTTACAGTTTAATAACTGATAGATTTTTGTCTGATTAAATATACTTATAGTATTAGCTGGATTATAGCTTTCTTTCTCTTTTATTTGCTGCTCCCTCCCTCCTGCCTTCCTGTTTTTTAGATACCCCAGATAAGCTATTTGGTCTCTGAAAGTATCAGCGTAATACAATTTTGTTGTTGCATTCTCATTTGCTTTGTTTTAGTTGAATGTGATATGGGAAATGTCATCCTTAATGTCTTTTCCTAAAATTAAACACACCTAAGGAAAGAAGTTGTGCAAGTTCCACCTCATGTTTTGTTTGAAATACTGAAAACATATGTATGTCTTTGATATGACTTGTCTTAACAAGAATCCGATACAAGAAAATATTTTTAATGAGTCAAACCTCTACGTTTCCAAGCCTTATGCAGAGCCAGCCTCTTTTCATCAATGTTGACTCTGGGTTGTTCTAAATTGCTTGGTTTTGTGACCAGATTTATTCTGCATATAACTCCAGTGTATTTGTGTAGCACTGAAGTCAACATGTAACATTTTTCTTTCTGTTGTTTGTATTTATTTATTTTTTATTTGCTGAATGGGCCTGGCCTGTAATGAGATTATTGGTGATAAAATTGTGGTCTCCATGAAGTTTGTACTTCTGTGAATTCAGATTCAGAGTACAAAATTCCAGTAAAGCAAATAAGCACCCTCCACTGGGTTCCCTTTGACACTAAAATATCATCCCTTTGATGGTGATGTTTTTGCTGGAAGTCAGATTTAAGCTGTAAAATAAAACAGCTGTGCAGAGTAAGTTAAGTTTTGATCTCATTTATGCAATATCTGTCTTAAACAGTTCTTAATATTGCAAATACATTTCAATTTATACCTGAAACAATCTTCCTCTTGTTACAAGAGGAACATACAGACATTGTTAACATAGCGTATTCCATTTGCTGCTTCCACTTTTTGTTCTCTGCTTTGCTTTAGGGTATGAGAGAAGTTTGGGTTTCTGTCCAGGGAGCTGGCAAACAGAAATTAAAATTATTTCTTCCTATCTCTAATTTAAAATTAAAAAGTGAGATAAAATATTTTTCTTAACACACTGTGAGCTTGAACAGTAAGCAAATATTTCTGTTCTGATATCAGAGAATGAGCATGAGAAATACTTTGATAGTCATGGGATGCAGGTGAGATTGGAGTGACATTATATCATATTGCACTGAGAGACTATCAGGTGAAACATTATGTTGGTAGTTCTGAAAAAGCTGTGAAATATGAATATCACTGCTAAATAAGTTCTTTAACCTTGCACTATAAATGCTTGAGATTTTGTTCTTTTCAAGTGGGATGACAAAAGACCAAAAACATTTCTAATACAAATGTCTAATGCATTACTGTCATAAATGTTCTCTCAATGTGTATATATAGAAAGAGAACAATGGGCTGCAAGGTACTGCATATTCTGATCAAATTCCCCTACCAGCTGAATAAGTGATCTGAAAAGCACCTGTCTTAGGCCTAGAATCTGTATAATCATGTTGTTCAATTTTTGATCACTGTCAAAATTGGCTGTTTATTGGTTTGTTTATTTGTTTATTGGTTTGTTGTTTATTCCTATGTGAATGTTTTATATTGGCAAAGGTTTTTAATAAGAGGTTGCTAACTCCTCTTTCTCACGTATTAACTGTATAATAGGCGTAATTTAACATGATCAAAATCTGGCAAAATCCCATAAAGCAAAATAAATAAATGACTTATTTTCACTGTTCTGAAAAGACTGGTGATAAGATAACTTGCAGTTCTGTAGCTCTGTGCCAGTGCAGGTAAGCAAAATGCTAATGGCATTTGTTGTTGCTAATATTTTTAGGTCAGTAATGACCCTTTATTAGGTATTTTGAGGATAGGTGTGTAAGCAATGACAGCACATGAAATGCATTGTTGATGAAAATAATGCACATTAGTTTGAAAGAAATGTTACTTCATCTAACATCTGTTCATGCATCTGACAGTTCAAAAATAACTGTCCAATAATGGACTTGTACCTGAGTTTTTCCCTGTGTGAAAAATATAAATATGCAGAAGAAGTGAAATAAAAATAAAAGGCTACTAAAACTTTTTTTTTTTAACCTATAAAGATATATTGAATTTGGTCACTTTACATAGCGTAATAAATGTACACGATATTTGTAATAAAAGTTTGACTTTGAGTATAGCCTATTCTAAAACTAATTCCAGAATTGATTCTTATGTAAAATACAGTATGCCTTTTGTCTTGATTTAAACAACTAAACCAAACCAAACCAAAAAACCTCAGCAGCGAAGAGAGCTCCAGACTCTGTTCTGGTTAAGAACATGCTTCTTATTCCCAGTCTGGGGTTGGATAACTTCAGTCTCCAGGTATTCCCAGTCTTGGTGCACTGTCTGTTGGATTGCAGACCCCATTACTGAAATTTCCTACCGATGTTCATTTGTAAAACTGGCTGTTTTCAAGTCATTCCTTTCATTTATTGTACTAGTGTTGAAACGGATTGATTTCTTTGGGTTCTGATATGAGATCCTACATACTGTTCTAAATTTGTTAGTCTTCTCTACATTCTTTAGTTTATCAGCTTTGTCTAATTAGTGTTACCTCTGTAAAAGATGGTTTCCTTACTCCCCAGTGTTCTTATACACCCAGTTATCTTATTATCCTTTCACTGTTGTTTTTTTGTAACAAGCTTATTGTCTATCGCGGTCTTGGGTTCTTTTCAGAGGTTTGGAAGGTCTCCACGCACGGTTCAGTCATGTCCTGTGCTTCTACAAGAATGAGTTTTCATTAATCAGTATTATAAAATAAATTGTTTTCTTCTTGCTTTGCAAAAGGGGTGTTATAGAACAGGAAGGACTTCACAAAACAGTGCTGATAAGTGGTATGAGACCTGGAAAAACTCAGGAATGGAGTAAGAAGAGATTATGATAGCTTTATGTTAGAACGGGCACAAATAAGAAAATAGCATGCAAACTATTAATTTGTCTAGAAATGACTGCAGAGCTCTGTCTTTATAATAGTTCAGTTAAGCAGAGACTTTTGCAACTGAGAGGTGTCTTCATGGAGAGAGACTAGATTGTGCAGTTTGGTATGGAGTTATATGGATCAGGGCATATGAATGATAAGAAGATCTGCTGTTGATAAAAGGGTTTTCAGAAATGGTGAAGTAACTTGTTTCAGTGTCAGAACCAAACTGAAATGTACAGGAAATCTTAACTTCTGTCTAGTCTATGCTGAAGCAATTCCTTAATGTTGTTTAAGACAATGTGAGGAACTGTATGAACTGAGAGGAACGATCCCAATGCTGTTTTAACCCATTAATATTAGACTAATAGACTAACCTTGTAATAGGATCTCAACATTTAATATTCTGGTGTATAAGACTGAGCTAATCTTAGGTACAGAAGCCATTGGGTCTTGTGAAATGAGGGAGATGAATCATCAAAGTTGTGGAATCTTCTGAGCCATGTCAGTTCACAAAGGACGTGGGTTTTGCCAGTCTCAAAGTAGGTAACAAAGGTGATTTTCTCTTCAGGAAACTTTCAAATAAGGGTTTATAGGGACTCTTTGGTAGTAAAATTAGAAACACGTTTAAGCAGAAAGACATAAATAGCTAGGGAATTCTAGACTCTATACATGAGAGTATCTCCAAGTATTACAGTGATAAAATGTATAGAAAAGTGAACAACAGAATGATGTAATAGCAATTTTAGTAATGTCCTGAATCAATCCTACTTATCTATAGTATTCAGTGTGAATTCTACTTGCAACAGTGTTGTACCTGTTAGGCAGTTTCACAAAGGCACTATGTTTTTTATATAACATTTTGTCCCTTTAGAAATTATCATGACGCATGTCAGGAGCTTTCACACTGAAAAAAATATGTCACATTAGCTTCCAAGTTTCTGATTGTCTAAATAACACGGTAACTCAACATACAGCTGTCTGGCATTTTGACAGTACAATAACCCATAATTCTTTCTGCCACTCAACACTTCAAGGTTAGCATTTTGTAGTTTGCTCTCAAGGAGTATTCATTTAAATTTTCAAGAGGCAAAGAGTTGAATGCTGTCTTATACTGCTCTTTTGATTTATTTTTTATTTACTTTTCCACTGTATTAAAATTTTTTAACCATATATACATGTTTTATTTTTAATCTGCAACTTTCCAGGAGGTAGGATGTTAATCTACATCTCTGTTTTTCAGAAACTGGGGGCAGTGAGTATTTACAGCACAACCTGCTATAGCAGGAGTTTGTCTTGCATCATAGAGAAGCATCATCTCCCTTGGTGTATTGCAGAGGACCACAGATTGCTTAGATATCGAACAATTTTTTTTCACAGGAAGCTGTGAAGTGAAGCGGTGGCCTTTGGGAAGAGCTGCTTTCAATTCCAAACTTACATCTTGAGATATTGAGTGAAATGGAAATTTTGAAATTCATGATGAGGCATTTGAGCTAAGTTTTGTTTGTGAACTTAATATTCTTTAATCTTGTTGGGATTGGTTTGTAAATTAATTGATAATGTTGGGAAAATAATTATTATAAATTCTTAGATATAGATTATTTTTCTAGTAACAGGAAGCTTCTGTTAAGGAAATGGGGTCTAGTAAGTAATACCAAGTGTACATTATATTGTAGATTTTGGTGTAGATAAAATTTCAAGTATTTGGTGAAAGTTATTCCTTATTTAAGTGTTCTGGCCTGCATTTGAGTATATCATTATGCATGTCCAAAGACCACCTGCCATTTCTGACTGAAATTCTTGGTAAAGAAAACACAGAAAGGTAACAGAGACTGAACATCCATAATTTTTGGAACACTCCATCGAGGGCAAATTTTTAGAATCATTGTCCCATTATTACAGACCTATATATACACATTAATTTTCAGTGAAGACAGGTATAAGGCCGGGAATTGTGTTAGTCTTTCACAGATCCACAGATTAAAACTTGACCTAAACATGTCAGAACCTCAGAAACAGCAGTGCTGCTGTCATTAATTTTATGGCTACTTTAAAATTAGTGTTGCAAGCCACACCATATATATATTTATGCTAATGATGATTACTGTATTGAAAAATATTTATGTTTTAGAAAATAAATAGGTTTTGTGTCTTGCAAAGGAATGAGATAAAATACAAATATAATATGATTTAGAATACAGGGAAATTTTTTTTTGTCATTGAACAAAACCCCCAACCTTTCCATGCACTTGCCCACCCCCCTACCCCCAACAATCTCTGGCTATCAAGAATTAATTACAGCTTTTAAAGAATCAAACCCCCCATGTATTGCCAGTGTGTGTGCATGTGCAGAGTATAAATATGTCCTGGAAATGCGCAAGAATACATTAAGTGGATTTTATTTTTTTCTTCAGTGTGATTACTTTTCATATGGTTCTGAGAGGAAAAGAATTCAGTCTTTTAAGTCTTGGGAAAACAGGGCATTTTTTGAGCTCTTTAAAAGTGTGGTTTTTACCAGGTTTTGACCAATGGAATTTTCAGCATCAGATCTGGAAAAAAAATGGATGAAATTAAGAACCATTTAACATTATCTATTGAGAAATAACCCAGCCTGGCAATATTACTGCAAGTCCTCCCAGACACTCACGAACTTTTACATGATCATCTTTTTTCTCTTGTGCTATTTTTCTTTTCACTCTATGGGCTAAGCTGGAGAAGAGAGGGAAAAGATTGTAGTGGTTAACTTAAAAATTAAAAATACTTAACTAGTGGTCCAAGTAACAGAAACTGAATACAATTCCAAAATGTGCCTAAATACCTAGGTAAACATGTGACCGTTGTAAGAGAAAGCATCTGGGGGCTTCTCACTCAATTCTTGCTCAAGTGCAGCGTTTTAACTTCTCAAGGCATAAAAATACATCTGTGGCAAGTGCCTTCTTCAAGGTGTAAACCCCAGCAGACAGTATAAAACATATCTTAATAGAGCTTTATTGTACTCCCTTTCCTTGTCCACCTTTGCTTTGTCTTTATCTCTCGCTATCTCTTACTTGCAGAGTTCTTTTACTGTCATTCTCATAAGTTTTGATTGCCCTTTCTGTTGTTACTCTTTTAGACAGGCTTTCTCTCCCTCTAAATCTCCTCTTTATCTTCTGGGGAACATCCTTTCTGCTTCAGGGTGTTCCGTTCTTTGAGCGATATTTGTACGTGATAGAGAAGGCGCTAGACCTCGAGATCACGTAAGTGACGGTGACGTGCGTGCACTTTTAATTGTGTGACAGCTGGTAATCTGGGTATTGGAGCATTTGTCAAGGGGAGCAGAAATGGTGCTGTACAGCTAAAGAGTGTGCTTCTTATCAGGGATTTGTTGATCACAGGGCTGCAGTAGCAAGCACGGAGACCCTGACTTGAGAGAGAGCCCTGTTGTGGCAGATACTACTGGTCAGTGGGTGAAGCTGCTGAGCTGCATGTGGCTCCTTAAATAAAAGGCCAAAAGGTACAGGTGGGAGGGTGGCACAAGAGTACTGTGAGTCTTTTGAGATGCTTCTTGCTTTTTTTGCATTTCTTACAAGACATTTTTTTTTCACCCCTGTATTTGGACAATGTCAAATGTTTGGTTTTTTCAGTTTGTGATGTTTTGCATAACCTGCTCCTTTTATTTTTTGACACTCATAAAACACTTTGCCTTCTATATGGCTTCTTAAAATTCCACATTAAACAAATTTGTTCACAAATACAGCATTGAGAGTGATGGAAAGATCAGGTGCCTGTTTTGTCTCCTGCTGGGATTGCATCTTGGAATTCCGCAGGAATACTTTTGCTTAAAATTTTTGTTCATAAGAATAATAGCGTGTACCAAAGGGTAAACCTGATGCATTTATTCGTCTCACCTGGAAAAACCTCCCATCCCATCAATGTCTTATCACCATTTTTATTTTGAATACCACTGAGATGTTTAAAAAAATCTTTGCCTGCTATTTTTATACTGAGCCTATATATTAGTTAACTCTGTGGACGTGTCACATAATGTCTTGGAAAACTGATTATGAAAGCTGTGACATAGTGTTTTGTGATGCACTTGGCTAAAAGAAATAGGTTTTAAAAAATGTATCCCATAAGAAAAAACAAAAATTATAAAGGAAAACATTGGAGACTGTGGATTTTAAAACGTATGCAATTGTATGTTTCCTGGCTGCCTTTTGACTTAGTAAAAATAAAATTGAAACAAAGCAAGCATTTAAGAATGTGCCTGCAGCTCCTGTTCCTCAAGTAATTGAATACAGGATTTCTTCGCTAACCCTGTTCCAGCAAGAATATGCACTGCTTAGGTATTCATTTCAGTGGCATTGACAATACTGACAATATAATTGACCTAAAAAGTTCTGGATTTCCTGTTAATGCACTTTAGAAACGTACATCAACTACAAAAAAATCATTTCTATCTACATTTCACTTGATTTCCATTTTCAAGAAAGGAGGTTTCATCATTATTATTCTATTTGAATAGCACTGATATCTTGAGAGATGGAAGGAGACTTCTATTGTATGCAGGAGTACTTTATTTCGATATTTTCTTTGTCTGATTATACATGATAAACACACATTAGTGACATTCCGTGCATGTTTTGAAGATAAATGGGATATCTCTTTAAACCATTCCTGACACTTCCTAACCTGTGGGCTTAATGGCATATTCTTTCTTTGATTCAATAATTTGTCTGTCAAAAAAGCTGTGCTGACATTCTCGTTGTTGTGGGACTGAAATGGAAAGAAATCTCTTATCTTTAAGATAATTTTTGAAAAATCGAGGAGAACATTTTAGGATAAAAATGTTTTAAAAATGATTTCAGTTGGAAAAAAATGTAAGTGTTGACATTATACCAACTGCTAGATGGCAGGTGATAAAAGGAAGAATGTTATCTAAAACTGTAAGTCCCCTTGAATTAATTAGGGAATGTGTGAAATCTTAGAAATGAAGACAGTTTCTACTACTATGTCTTGCATAAGTATTAGTTCTGTCAAATAACTAGTAACTTTTAAAATAATGGACTATAGATGTTGCTAAGAGTCTGCTTTGCCAAACCTACATAGCTTCTATGGGTAAGGCAAATATTAATATGTGCATGTACAAACGAACATGTACTTGTGTATGTATATTGTCTGTGGATGTATTTATATGAGTGTACTGATGCACTGTCTATCTAAAGTAGTCTACTTGGCCCTATTTTATTTACAGAACTAAGAGAGGAGTAATTCACGCAGGCTATGCAGAACCTCTTCATTTTTCCTAGCACAGTCTGGTGTAATAGGAAAGGTAAAGGGCATAAACTCTGCATTAAACAAAAACAAACCCCAGCTCTCCAGTTATAACTGATCAAGTAACACTGGACAATATTAGAGGCCAAAGGCTTCAACACTGTTATATGTTTGTGGTAGCTGCTTTCCTGCTTTGGAAGTTTTTACTTGAACCCTGTGAGCTGGCTCTGTCTGCTGTGCATGCCAGAATTTTCTTACCTTTTATTAAGGGTATGACAGATGTAACAATTCTAGTATTTTTTGCTCTTAAAATACTGTGCTTCTGTTAGAGGTAGATTACGCAATTGGCTTCACAAGAAAATAAGCTAATTCTGTGTGTTTGATTGAATACTCAGGTCCTCCTTTCTTTGTTGTTTTCCCTGAGTTTCATTTTTGCCAGTGAGCACTCATCAGCGCTTTTTCCAGGGGATTTCTTAGAGCTAGTGTCCAGTGTGCCTCTTGCTGGATGGCTGGCTAACAGGGATTGATCTTGCACAGGGTGTCTGCCTTAATTTGTCTTTCCTGATGATTAGTCTTGTCCCGTTTACATTGCAATTGTGAAAGGCTAACCTGAGACTGCGGCCTCCAAGTTACAATTTGAGGCTTAAGCTCCTTGGTTCACAATGTGCTTGCAAGGGCTGGAGAGCTCCAATGTGTTTTGAGATGCTTGTCACTATGGCAGGCTTCAGAAAACTTGGGTGGTTTAAATTCATCAGTCAACCAGCAGACCTGCTGCCACAATGCATGGAATTGATAGCAAAGGAGCAAAAGGGATGCAGACCTGCTGTGGAGTCCTCCTGGAGTCCTCCTTTCGAAGTTTCATAGCAAGTAGAGTAATCAGACTTTTACCTAACTATGCTCAAAGGCAAAGAGAGAATATAGTTTCAGCAGCTGACATAAACAAGATGAAAACCTCTCCCTCAAATAAGTTTTACCCTCCAAAAAACTGCCCACAACCAAAATAAAAAGACACAGTCCTGACGAAGATGCAGCTGTGTTGGTCTAAAGGAAACCAGTTAGAGGTCAGAACACAGATGTGAGCTTCATTTATGCACTCAGAGTTTGAAACTCATGTCTTCTGTAGCTGAAACCACTGTAAATTCTAGTTACAGTGCTTTCCAGATCACCTCTGACACATATGGTGGGGAAGCCCTTTGGTCAGTCTCGCTTAAAGACTTCATCTTGTGCTTGCAAGGTTGAACAACAGCTCTTGAGAAGTTCTACGGATTAGCTGTTGTGGAATCTAATCAAATAATTTGCAGTATACCTGTATTTAGAAATCATGAAATGTGTATTGCCAGCTTGATAGTCTGTTAGAGTTTGTGGAAATGTCTGTCTCTTAACTCTGCAGCAGCGCTGTTTTGGAGTGCAAGTGTTACTGTGCTCTCAATCCTTTCGTTGTATAATGTGATATATTTAAAATAGGAGAGTACTTTAAGGAAAGATGTTAATTTAAGAGGAAAATATGGATTTTCCTAGTAGTAACACAGGACTTAAAACCTCATTGGATGGTTCTGAAATTAGTCTTAGACTTCTGGCAAAGCACAGTGTTGTATTTCCATATACTGTGACTTTTCTTTCACAGTTCTTTTTCATCCAGGTGGAATGAAGCCTAAGGTCTGAGTAGTTTTAGAAAGAGTGTTACAGATGTGATACCTGGGAAAAAGGTGGTAGCTTTTCTTCTTGACAGTGGTGAAACTTGTGCCCAAGCTGAAAAATCGAATTCAGCAGGCTATCAGCATTAAGAAACACATGTTTACATTTCTGATGTCTGACAGTCTCTTTAAACCTACTCTTCACAGTTAAGCAGCAAAATTTGCTGGTAGATTTATTGGTTGAGAATTTTTTGATGACAGTATCTGAGGTTAAGATCAATGTAAATGTTATTGTGAACTTACCTATTTTTAATCTGTTCAGTCTGAACCAGAACTGGTGGTGTTTAGTTACCGTCATCATGAAATAGTAGCAGTTTGTATATTAATGTCCTGTGGAATGACACAAAAGCTGTTGATCTGATTGCATATTAAACTTTAAGCTACTATTGCAACAGTGTTAAGAGATTCCATTGATGTGAAATGGCCTGCATAGGGTTGACTGATCTGTCTTTGCACAAGCCAACTGGTGAAGCATTCAAATAAAATGATCACTCATAGATCCCTCAAAGAAGGAGTGGGGGAAAGAAGGGGGAGGAGGAGCTCCTCACAATAAACAGAGCAAAAGCACTCAATCCTTTTCAAAGACTTATAAATATTTAATAATCACCTGTCTACGGCCAATCTAGAAAAAGAAATCTTTAACTTGACTGCTCTAAAGGCCCAAACCAGAATTTTAATTGAGGTGGTTTCAAAGTTCACGTTACTTAGTCTGGCATTTCCTTGGAAGTAAAGGCAATTTTTTCCTGGGATGGAGCGGGAATCTCTCCAAATGTAGGTATAATTGTAGGCTAATTTTTGGTGGGGCAAAAGAATGCTGCATGAGACAGATTTTTTTTGTATTGTAAAAACTGGTCACTGTCATTTTAACTGAAGGTAAAAAGAAATTGTAAAAAAACTGCTATGTGTGTGTGTATATATATATATATTTAAAATATGATCTCTAACAACATTAACAAGTTTTTAAGAACAGCCTTTATTCTCCCAATCCCTTCTTCTAGGTTCTATCACTAAAGGCACCTGATTCAAGTGTCCCCTTGGATGAACCTCTCGTATCTCACACTCGCCAATTTTGACAGTCTAAGTGCTCAAATTGAGCCATTTTCTTCTCTGTAAAATAAACCCAGGCCCATTATATGTGATTTTTCATTCACACACCCCTCCCCTTCTCTTCATTTTCCTCCTCCTCTCCTTACTACAGCTCTGTGAATGTAGAGTTGCAACGTTGTGAGGACCAGTGTTTTCACTCCAGGCATGTCAACTTCAATCTGCTGCGATTTGGTGTGAAATCTGTGCCATGGTGTGGGGCAGAAAGGTCAACCCCCCCATAATTGATGTTGCTTATTCATCTGCTTCCCGTGTATTTTTCTCTCCACACACTGGCCTTTGTTTGGGTAAATTGTTTGAAGATTTACTGTAGTTCTTAAAGCCTGAGAAGCGGCTCCTGCTGTACAACTTCAATGTCCCCGCTAGGCAGGAGGCTCAGCTAGGATGACACATAATGGCATTTAGACAGAAAGATCTTTTTCTCCCAAGACAAAACGTAGAGGACATCATCTGGCATAACAATTAGGACAATTTTCAGACTAATTTACTATGGAATTGCTTTGTACACTCCCCTTGTACACTGATATTTAATATGCTAATTGCTATTAAAACCTGAGATATTGTTTTAAAGAATTCCTGGACTTCAGAAAATCAGTCCGTATCTGAATGGAGGGGAAGAACGAGATAGGAAAGAAAGAAAAACTTCTAATGATTGTGATTTTTACAATTACACATAAGTACTTTTCAGGTTATTAAAGAAAAGCCTCAATGGTCATAAAGAATCTGAATGTAGTAATTTATCGTATTTTGAGTCACCTACATTTGTTCTGCTTATGTTAGCAAATGGTATCATTCGAGGAAGGAAAAATAAAAGTGCCATTTATATACTCGGAGGGGTTTGATGGAGATTTAAAAATGAGTTTTACGAAATGTAATAAAATTCCTTGCATTTTCAGATTTCCAGTGAGCATACATGTCAATACTTGAGCTCTGTGGTAATAAATACAGGAGCAGAAAGCTACGAACTTTAAAGAATGTCTGTGTCCTTGTGGCTGTAGTCCTGAAAAGAGTGCATAAATTACTGAAAGAAATCTTAAAAATAGGAGAAATACTCACTTCTTTAGTAAAGAAGGAAAAAGCTTTATCACCTAGTAATCCTGCCTGCAGATCGAGTAAAATAGTTTGAAATCATTGTTTTGATTTCCATTGATTGAAGGCTAGAGTAGCTTTATTGGTTAAGCTGTTAAATCTGCTGTGGTTTAAACACACTTTTTTTTCCCTGATGCACCCTTGCTTCAATTGACCTTGAAATGCATTATCTCATCCTTTTTGATTTTTCAGAAGAAAATGTCTGTTGCATCAGATCATGTGAAGCTATCTTAAAACACTGAATAAATATGCTTTACTACTATTCTTCTTCAGGGATAATATGAAAGTGTAATTCATGACTATTTATTCTGCAATCTGCTAGGTGATATCTGCCCCTCTTGGTGATTCATTAAGGAGTCTCTACCTGGAACTAGTGAGCAGAGTCTAATCTGTGTGTGACACTGTGAATACTTTGGTTTAGTTATGGAATACAAATAAACTGCATCTGGACACCTGGCACTCTGTTTTCTAAGGTGGTCAATACAGTGTGATGCTAAGATGTTAGAATTCTGAAAAATCATTATCTTGATCAAATATAATGGATTAAAGGAAATCCTTTTAGAAGTGGAAGTAATTGACAGTAAAATTCAAATAACTGAAATGGTATAAAATCCCCATTACTCAGGATCTAGAGCAAGTTTATGGTAGTGCATGCAATTAAAAGCAAACCTCTCACCCAATCATACTGGTTTCACCCTGAGAATAATGCTGTTCTTGGGCTGAAAATCTTACTAGTTGCTTTTTCTGTCTCAAATATAGTTACTGCAATGTTTGTATATGAATATCGTGCCTTTGCAATATTTTCTTGTTGCATGTCTGGCATAAGAACTTTAAGCAAAAAGAGTATGCAAAGATTCTTATTATAGAATTTATGTGTACCTTAGTATTGGCTGTAGCATTTATTTTATGGATTTGGCATTTCTGTATGTTCTTGTTTGTGCTTATCTTTAAATTAAAAATTCTTAGCTGTGAAATCTTCTTAAAAAATCCATCATGTCATCTGTCATTTTTAAGACCACCACTATGCATAAATAGTTGAAAATTACCTTCTTTTTTATTTCTTTTAAATAAGACACATGCAGTCTTGGTTATAGGTGAATTTGCATTTTGGACGACAATATAAATGAGATGCATAGATCAGTTGGAAAATAATGAAACATTTCATACTGCTCCAGCCAATTTATTAGATAGTATAATCATTAAAATATTGGTGCTAGGAAATTAAAGAACTGGAAAAAAAATGACATATTCCTAATTTATTCTTATATATGTTCCATTTTGAAATGAGGGTGGGGGAAGTCATATCATATCTTAGATACCTGAAAACAAAATTTAAATGAAATGCTTAGCAAAAACTACCCTTCCTTTAGCTTTAATCCAGGCTGTTCTCATTCTTTTGAATAGTGAAAAAAAAAAATTCATTCATGTTCTTCTCCCTACCAAACTTGGAGTATAACCTTGCCATCTTAAGGCTAGTTTATTCTTCTTTCTTCATTTAGAAGTGTTTGGAAAACATGAAAATATAGTTTCTCTTTTCAGGGTAATATGCCTTTCCTGTCGGGCAAGGAAGCAGTATTTGAATTTGTTTAGGATTCCTTTTAGTGAAATGGAAGGGGTGGCTCCCTGTATACTTTTTGGAGGTGCACTGTAGTAGTTCTAAGCAATTTAATGGCCTGGTTGGATATTTTGCAATGGCTCTGTCTGCTTAAAGCTTGTAGGTGTTTTGGAGTAGGCTGGATTAATGGAAGAATTAGAAACACAAAGCAGATCTGAGTGACTGGACTTTCTTGTGAGCAGCCTTGGCAAAAAAAATGTACAGCTCCCAGGACTAGAAAGCACATATTTCATGTTCATTTCTGTGTCTTATTATTATGTATTTGTACCCACTTTTAATTTTTGAAAATAATGAGTAAGAGGAACATGCAAAGTGATTTTTTTACCAGACAGTTTAGATCTACCGTTTGTGGAAAAAAAAAAAAATTCTACAGTTTTGTGACAGGGGAAATGGAATTTTGGGGGAAGGTTTGTTAGTGATGGGAGGATTAAATTAAATAACTTTTAAGTTTTTCATTTTATGTAAACGAGCTTTCTCCATTGTATATAAATATGTAGGGCTCTCAATTTGTCAGGTAGTTAGAACACACAGTAAATACTGAGAATAGGTGCAATCCTAAATGGTGAATTTTTAATGCTTTCTACCTAAAAAGGATACTTCATGGCATAATTTTTGATGCCTGTGTAGTACTAGTCCTAACGCTGTCTACTCATGTAGTCTTTGAATTTCCTATCCATTTTGTAAGTGCTGGATGATTCACATTGAGGTGGCTTGTTACCTCTCATACATCTGGGCCCCACAGGTATGCTGGTAGCAAGACAGATCCACTGCATTTCGTTTGGGAGTAGGATTAGTTGTATTTCTTTAAATGAAGTGTGAAGTCAGCACTGGTGAAAAGTGCTGGAGTGACAACTCTTGAAGATGAGCTCCTGGATCCCTGTGGAACAGGGAACAGAATTGCTTTGTTTTACTGATGTACCTCTGCCCTGACCTCGGACAGTTCATTGCTAATAATTGGGCAAGTGTAGTTGCCAATTGGTTTTGAACCTGTCTTCTGCTTTGAATCTGATGGCAAGCTGCCAGCTGAATGTGCTTGGAAAGAACTTCCTCCCTGGCAGCTGGACCAGGACTACAAAAAATATGTTCACTTTATCAATCAATTAGTCCTCAGTAACAACTTGGGGCAGTTTAGCTCACTGCAGTTCTACTTCCTGCCTTCCCTTCCAGCTCAGTTTTAACTGGATCATATCCCTAAACTGCTTAAGCATGGGACTGCATGAGGGTCGGGGTGTAGCTGAAAGGAGGAGGCGGAGGTGAGGTCAAATAGTAAAAGAAAAGAATAGGAACATAAGATTGTGGCTGTCTAGGTTCAGATTGGCTTAATTATATTACACTGTAACATTGCAAAATAGGTGGTCTGTGCTCAGCTTAAACTAATAATTTGGGGTGAAAATTGCTAACACTGAAGTCATATTATGGCCAAAGGGACTCAACTCAGTAGTGTCATTCTAAAATTTTTTAAGAAAACATATATCCAAATGAAGACATACAGATGCCCACGGAAAAAAAAATTCTTTATATTAAATCTCATACCATCCTGTATTATGAAAATGACCCTTGAATTGTTTTGCATGTGTGATGTGATGTGATTATGTTGACTGTATTGTACTATCTGTTGTAGTCCCGCTGTGTTTTCAAAAGGTTGGGTCCATCTGTGTCTGCTATTGGGCTTCCCCCCCCCCCCCCCCCCCCCTTAAAAATCTCAGCCTGAATGAGTTTTGTAAATATTCAGTCTTGACTTCAGTTTGCATTGCAGTGTCATCAATTATGACAGACTGCTGCCTCTTCTCTCCACTCTTCATCTTTTCCCTGTCAAAATGCACCCTTTGGCAGAATATTTTTCAAGGGCTAAATGTGAGTCTAAGGGAGTCACTGTCAGGGTATTTTTCATAATTTCAAAAATATTTTTCTCTTTTCTCTTGTTTATAATTACCTCTTGGAAACTTCAAATTGAAATGTTTCTTTACAGGCTTTTCAATGCATGCACAGTCTACTGAGAGAGCAGGGAAGATTTGAAGGTTATTGATGCATTTTTTTTACCCTTTGGGGTTGGGAAAAAAGGAGGGAAAAGATGGTATAGTTTATATAATATATTCCCTCCTCACCCCCCACCTCAATAAATATTAAAGATGTAATGTAAGTACCCCAAACTGGTCTGATATCCCTTTCATGGGGGGGCTTCCCCTCCCTTCCTCCTGCATGTTAAAAGGCCAGCTGCTCATGGTCCTTGCATCCCATAGTAGATGAATAATGAAACCCTAAGGCAACAGCAACTGTTTGCAGTGTGGAAAGAGCCATAGCTGAATACCTAGGGAAGATATGGACTTTTTCATCCCTTTTCTCTCCTGTTCTGATAATCAAGGACTAGTTTAGATCCCAAAATATCTAAAACCTGTAATGCAGCCAAGCAAATTTTGCACACAAAAAAACCCCCATTTTTTCATTTTACTTTTTGATCCCCTTAGTAAATATTGAGATGGCTTCATCTGTGCAGTCTCTGAAGCATTAAACATGACACTCGTTTTCCTGCTTTTGCTATAATACATGTGTTAACTTTGTCTACTGTGCTGCCAGCATGTAATTTTACTGTGAGCTTCACAGTTACGGATTTTCTTTTCCCTAAAGTTTTGTCTCTAATTTTTGGTTCAAGAGACATTTTTGGCTGTTAATTTTAAAGAAAGTATCTCTGATGAATACGAAAACAGTTTGTATGTGTAAAAGCAGGAATAAACAAGAAAAGGTCAAGTGAGAGAAGAAGCAAATTGGGAGTTTACCATCTCAAAGCAAGACCAATTCATTTGCACGTTGTGGAGATAATTCAGCTTTGTCCATGAGTGTGGCTCTGATAAAATGAAAGATATCTGCTAATAGATTCTACATGTCAGGCACCCCCTTTCCATATAGATCTCTTCTCTGTAGCTGCCTTTTCCCTGCAGTGTTTGGGGTTTTTGTGTGTCTGATTTTTAGTAAAATTTCTTTCCTGGTACAGTTCAAATTTCATAAGATGAATGACCCAAAGACTCTTCAGAAAGTGTGCTGTTAATGTTGATTTTGCCTTAAAGTCTCATGTTATTTTAGAAATAGGTGAGAATATGTCAGATTGCTTCTATCATGTTGCATTAATAACATGTTCTCTTTAATGATGTTAAATGATGATCTTGGGTATGGAAAGATACATACATATTCCCTTTTTCCATTAGCTTGTCTTTTTCTCCATGCTCTGGTGCCAGATTCCAGTTCTTAAAAAATTTCAGAATTCGTAATTCCAAATTTAATTGAAATCTGAGAATTTAACACTTGGTAAACGTAAAAGCCTCGGCCCAAGATACATTCTTTTAAGTGTAGAAAAAGCTGTGCTATTTTTAAAGGCTGCTCTGTTAGAAGAGAAAGTGTTGATGTGTTTTTGCAGGGCTTACACAGTTGCCCAGGTTTAGCTGAGATTTCCACATGGTCTGTTGTGTGTACTGGGAGCTGAGGTGTGGTATGCCCTAAACTCATATTGGTTTTGCAGGGGTTACTTGACATTTTAAGGCAATGGTGGCCATGTCCTAAAAAAGGCAAAGAGACTAAAGCTATTTCTTTAGGTGATTCACAGACTGTTTTGGTTTTGCTTTCTTCGTTTAGCATTTTGAATCCATAAAAATTGAGTTTTGTGTTTGTGAAAACCCATTTTTCAGCAGAGAGGCTAATCCAATGGCTAATCCAAACCTTTTCATCCCTGAATGGCAAGTCCATGCTCCTGCTTGTAGAGCTGTTGGTTATTGTGCATGCATAGAGGAGGAGTATGGCCTGCTGGTTAAAACAGGGAACTACCAGGATACTGAAAAGTGCAATTTCTGGCCCTGTCATATAATTTCCATATGACCTTGGGCAAGATACGTCAGATAAAACTTACTTCACGGGGCCATAATATAGCTGAACTGATGAGACTGTAGTGCTTCTAAATCCTCTTGAGGAAAGTTACACAAAAAGAAATTACTACTATAGTAAATAGTTGTGAAAAGAAAGTAGAAGAACTGGCATGATTAGGAGACAATTTATTGACTTTTCTTTCTGGCTATTTAAAACTTTGCTAACTTAGCTGGGGTTAGAAAAGTGGATGCACTGTGGGTTTGTTTCTGTCCTTGATGTGCACGTGCAGCTCCCATTAGTGCCAGCAGGAGCCCGGTGCTTGCATCGCGAGAGGAGAATAGACCCCTGTGTGTGTAATGATAAGTTACATAGCATCTTGTGGCTCTGTGTATGATTTCTGATCTATTGTGCCAGAGATACTACAGCATGAGAGAGAGCTGCTGTCATTTTCAATAGGAAGTGAGAACTTTAAGAGCCTGAGAACTGTCCTCTTTTTTGAATAGCACTTTTGCTGCATGAAGTGTAATTTATTTTTATCACAGCAGGCATAAAGCTTCCAGGGTTTCATAAAGAAAAATGATCCATATAGAGCCTATGTCGATTGAACAATCATTTGAGAACCTGTAAATTCAAAACACAGCTCTTTCTTAATGCAAAGTATTTTTCCTTTTTTTGCTGTGTCTTTTAATTTTTTTAGTCCTGGAATTTCATTAGTACTTTAGATGCACTATAAAGAAGTAGTTCAATGTCTGTAATTATATTTCTAGTCATCAGTTTGCCTGTAGCAGGATACATTATTCAATTATAGTAACCAAAACTACTTCAGACAGGATTTTCTGGGCTTTCAGAATCTTTCAGGGTGGTACTTAATTAAAACAATAAAAAATTAAAGTAACAAATGTATATAAATCATTTAAATTTGGGAAGAAAGTGGAAAGGAGAAGAAAGGGTGGGGGAGGGGAGGGAAGAGAAAGAAAATGTTTGCCTCTTGCCTGATACACAAACACACAAAAAGAAAACAAAGGAAGACCAGTTATTAGTCCTACAACTTGTCAGTTTGATTAGCGAACAGTTGCCTCTCTCTCTTCTGAGAAAATACAACATCTTTAAATGATGTCCATTCTTAAATGTAGAAACCCCGCATTGTGTCTGTTAATGCATAATTGGACTGTCCTTTAATACTAGCAGAAGCACTTGTTTCTGAATATAAACCCTGCACCTCAACAGGTCAGGAAAATAGTAAAAACCTGTTGTTTGGCTTTGTCTTGGGGAATAATGGAGTCACTAATCTACTTGATCTCTTCGAGTCAGATAAAGAAGAAAGTGAAAGATGCATACGTTTCAAAGATGGAAGGCACTTGTAAAAGCAATTTCTTTGGAGGGAAAAAGTAGAGCAAAGGCTGTTGGAAACCTTTTAATTAGTACTAATTACCTCAGCAGAAAACGTTGGAGGCTTGAAAGGATTTGTGTCAGCAAGTGAAAGATCAAAGATTGCGACGCTCGCATTTTAATCTGTTGGCTATAAAAACGAATAAGGGGGTGGTAATGGGGCCCATGAGAATGACAACCCAGGTGGTGCAGGCCTTAATCCCTTCTTTACTGCTAGTGCCTGAGGCCTAGTTCCAATTACATAATAAGATGATTTAATTTTTGCTTTAATTTTAACAAAAATTAAGTTTATTTTAGCCTTCAGTAAGGACAAGACAAGGTTTCCAGACAAAATCTTCTCAATTTATTTCTTTCAATGTTTTAAGTCCAAGCCTTTACTTAGCTTTTTTTTTCCCCCCTAAGTGGCTGAAGCTGTTCTGTAGAAGGCCAGGAGGCAGCAAAGGTGCTTTGATGTGGTCCCTGCAAACAGCACGGGCTGGCAGCGGGTCACTGGTGGCCACTGTGGCGGCATTCGGAACCCACTAGTGCCTTCTCTCTCTTCTTTTTTTACTTTTTTGTTTGTTTTGGGTTTGTTTGTGTTTGTTGTTTGTTTGCTTTGTTTTGGTTTTTTTTGGTTTTTTTTGGTTTTTTTTAGCAAAATGCCTAATTGCGTCAGTGAAGAATATTTTATGGGCATGCTTGCTGTGATATTTCACTTCTGTTTTCTTTCAAAACACTCCATGTGGGTTCACATGTGTGAGGTAAATTAGCCTTTTTTTTCTTTTTCTCTTTTTTTTTTTTTTTTTTTTTTTAAAGGGGGGGGCTTGAGCAGATTATGTGCCCCTCAGAAATCTAATTGTCATCAAATTCCACTATGGACAAAGGAGTGAGCATATGGCAGAGGCTGATGGATGCAATGTCTGCATGAATTGGATAAATTTATGTCCAGGAATTTCCAGCACTTCCACACAGCCAGGCCCTGCCCTTGTGTTGAGGGGGAGATAGATGCTTCTTGGAATGGCACTGGGTTTATAATTCACTTTATGAAGTCAGGTGTTGTCTATACACAGTGAACTGTAGGAGTTGAGTTGGGGTTTTTTCGGTTTTGGGGTTTTTTTTTTTTGGTTTGTTTGTTTGCTTGGGTTTTTGTAGTTTTTTTTTTTTTAATTTTTTTAAAATAATTGCACTTTTGCTAAAGGTTGTATTACTTACACTCTGTGGATTCAAGCATGGTAAATTGCAGCCTGTCATGATTTTGTCTTCACAGGTAATTGGAATAAAAATATGGAGGCAGTGGCAACACCAATAGTCAGGCCGCTATTCTCAACTTAAACTTTAAATTTATTCATTCAGCAATTAAAGACGGAAATTATCTTTGATTTACACA
Source organism: Cinclus cinclus (assembly GCF_963662255.1). Classification (NCBI taxonomy): domain Eukaryota; kingdom Metazoa; phylum Chordata; class Aves; order Passeriformes; family Cinclidae; genus Cinclus; species Cinclus cinclus. The sequence goes on from NC_085052.1 coordinate 22,254,908, forward strand.
CTTTATTAAGTATTATACTGATTTTTAAAATATTTTGATTATGGTTACTTCAGCATCAGATTCTTATGGTGTGTAATTTCATGCTGATGTGGTAGAAAGCAGTGTTCATTTTAAAATAACAGATTGTTTTGATGGAAGTCTTTTGGTCCCTCGGTGGGTTTTGTTTGTATTGGCACGACAGGAAAACAAGCAACCTGTTCAAAGGTAGGACTTGATGATCTTGGAGGTCTTTTCCAGCATTAGTGTGTGCATGATTCCATGAAAACCCAGGTGTCAGAGTTCAGTGTTGTCTGCCTTTTGCTTGCCTTTATCTAATCTATTGGAATTAGGAATCTGTGGAGTGTCTGTTGCCTTTAAGCGTGCTTAAAGGAGGAGCTTGCATTGAATCTCATCCTAGAGCATAGCAAAACACCTGGGCTGAGTTTTTCTCTCAGGCTGAGACCCGAGTATTTTTCCAGAGCAGTGCTGGGGAGTAACAGTAGCGTGGCTTTTTGGGGAGTGTCTCTCTCCTGTCAGATTGCTCAGTCTCCATCATGGCAGGTGTCTGTCCTTGTGAAGCTGCTCAGAAGGACCCAGGGTGGTTTTCTGTTTCTCCAGGAGGTTGGGGCAGTCCCTTTACTTTAACATGATTCTGGGATTTCTTGTATTGCTTTCTGGTGTGAAGAACCTTTGAATGTATGTGGGCAAGATGGCCAGCTAAGAGAGTATTGATATGGTCTGTGTTTTGGTAATTATTCATCAACATCATTTTCATCTGTAGACTATCAAATCCACAGTTGCTGGATTTTCAAAGATGGGATTTTTGCTGAACTCTAATTTCCCAATCATGTTGTAGACAATCTTATTAATTTTAGGAATTGAAGAGAGGGAGCGACACAAAAAAAACCCCTGTCATAGATTCTATAGTCCATCTTCTTGGGCTGTAAGATCACTAGCTGCAATCTTTTCCTGCCAGTGTTCAATTTAAACTATACTTGAAATGTACAAATGGAGAACACTGATGGAAGGGCACTATACAGCATTTTTTATTACGTGTATTTCTCTTCTTTTCTTGGTTTTATATTACGTGTGAATTGAAAGAAATGTATTTGTTGTCTACCATGTACATTTCTGGGAACTTTTGTTTACTCACATTTCTCATGTGATAATCTTCATAGTTTTAGAGTCGGAATTCTTGTTTTGAGCAAATCTTTTGCTTTTATAAATACGCTTCCATTGCTTACAATGTGTTAGTATCACTCATTGTTTTCTATAGTATGAGCAAGGGGAAAAATAAAAACAATGAACATTGCAGTAAACTAATAATTTACTTAGCTTTGACCGTGCATGTATTGCTTCTTTATGCAAGCAGTTACTTATGTAATCAATTTTAATTCTTGTTGCAAGACTTTAATTGAAATGCTAAACCTCCCCAATTTGACCAGACAGATTGAATGAACAGGTTATATGGAAGTATTTTGAAAATCAAAAATACTTAAGAAAACGCTTATCTCTGAATTTGAATTAACATATCAAAATTTTCGGGGGATTGCCATAAGGCCTGGGAACACAAAGTTGTTCAGACAATTAGTACTGAGCAGTTATCATGCAAAAGTTCTTGACTGAGTGTAAAGAGTGGTAATGATTCCCAAAAGCCATGGGGTGTTTCCTTGCTTTCTGCTCTTTCCCAGAGTGATTTATGAGTTTACAAGTTCCTTCCCAAACTCTGTAATTGCCCTGACGGTTTCCCAGGTGGACTATATCCAAGTTGGTATAAAGTAGTACTCATTGCAGCTGGACCATCTAATTCATCCTGAGTTAGGTATAGGACTTCTCATTCTTCTCGTCTTTATTTAGATTTTTTTTTTACCACTTGAGAAATACTGTACCATGGTAACTGGTACTACATTCCCTTGAAGTACCACATATGCCTGAAAGTAAAGCAAAGCTCTATTTGGTAAGACTTAACTGAGAACTTTTCATTTTATGAATGGAAACAGGGGCAAATACAAAACCTGATCTTTGCATATACTTAGCAGATCACCTTTCCCCTTGTTGAATCCCTCTTTTCTGGGATTCCTGGTCTGAATTCCAGCAGGTTCCCCTTCAGGTCCAGATGTCTTGGCAATTATCCTTCTAAGTCCCACCACCACTTCTGATTTAGGGCTGTCAGAAACCAGAAACATTGGTGATCGTGTTTGGAAACTGTTGGTGTTGCTCTGCCTTCTGTCGACTGAGTGGCTCCTCCTTTCCCTGAACACAACTATTTCTTCTTCCTCCCTGGCAGTGTCCTACCGGCCACTTAGATCCCACTCCAGCTGGACTTGTCCTTCTCTGTGGCATTCATGCTTTGTTGCTAAATGTTGAACAAAACACAAGCACAGCCTTCACAGATGATGCATGGTGTGCTCCTGGCTTTCTAGAAACAGGATATAATGTTCACACTGATGACAGACCCAGTAACACAGTTACTTTGTTGAAACAAGCCCATGAAAAAAAGTGTTTCCCCTCTAACAGCTTTTCTGGTGTTGCAAACTTCCACTTGCATAATGCACAATTCACTGGAGATTGTGCAGGCATAAGCAAAAGAAAAAGCTGTGTCTAGCTTGTGTGTACTTGCACTTTAGAGTAAAGCACATCCATGTGGAAGATTTGCTGTCTAGCACAAGGTAGTCTCCTTGAAAGGATACCAGTTCTTAATTGGCTCAGTCATGCATAGACCTTGTATGCTTTTACCCTAAGTTTTATAGGTCTAATAATCTGTTTGCTGGCTTTTGGGATCTAAATGCCTGTTAGAGTAAGGAAATCTGTTACAAATAAGAATTTGAGTGCAGAAGAAACGTTCAAGAGTAATTGTGAAGATTTGCTTTGCACTTACACATAGCTAAAAGATTTTCAAACTATACACCAGAAGTTAAATTTTGTAAATTGTTACTAAAGTACCTAAAGTTACCTTTGTAAGGAACTGAGGGCTTGCACATTAAGGATACTGATGAGCAAAATATTAAGGAAGAGGATATTAAAAGCTGCACTGTGATTAAAAGAAATATTGAAGAATAATCTAGATCTTTCCTCCAGGAACATAAATGTGTAAATTATTCTTGAACAAAATTTTTAAATATATATAACCAGTGAGAAGCATGTATAGACAAGTTTTTTGGTGTAATTGAGAAAACTCTCAGTCATCGGAAGTTATGTGATTTTTGGAAGCTCACCAACAGTGGTTTACATGTTGATTCAGTTACTCATATCTGTTTGAGAAAGGGTGCAGTTTAAGTAGACCTTATTAAAAAGAAAACCCCCAAAACATTAATGCAATTAATCTCATTTCAAGACTTCATTAAATCTATTTAAATATGCATTCTAGTATTTCAGAGAAATCAGACTGAATATTTAGAAAAAGATGAATGCAGTGGCCATTAAGTTTTAATTGTCTCTAATCTCTTCCTACTATGGCAATAATAATAAAAACTTTTAAGAGGAATATTCTATATAATGCATTATTTGGTAGGAATATTCCCAGTCAGCAGAACCATTCAAGCAGTACATTTTCTGGTTTTCCATAGTTTGAGTAGAGTAAGTAGTATGCTTCTCATAATCTTTGTGTTTTTCTTACCTGCATTTAACTGCTTTGAGAAATCATTCTTAATATTACTGAAAGTGGAAATATCTTTTAGTTGTCTTCTCTTTCTTCCCACTTCTCAACAAATTTCATGAAAAAAATTAAAAATCTGAAATGAATCTACTTTTGCTGTGCTGTTCTGAAGTATTCTGATGAGCCTGGATAAGCTGATGTGGCCTTTGGGGAGAGACACATCAAATATAGGCAGACAGCTCCTGTGTCTGGTAACAAAGACTGAGGAGGTCAAAACCATCCCAACAGGCCTGAGCAGGTCAGTCAGAGGCAAATGTTGGAAATAAGATTTGGTGGGGAGGGGGGTAAGGGGGCCTGGGTCAAGTCCTGTTCAAAAAGTCAGCTTTGTCAAAAGCTTCAGTCACATTCTTACCTACAGGCAACCTCTGCTGATCCCAACTCATTAATCGAACTGGAGAGCCGTCTTGACCCTGGCTCCTTCCCTTTGAAGTGTGGTGTCCTCTGCAGCATGAGGAAATAATTTGCTGCCTGATTCAATGAGCCATCAGTAGAGCCAGCAGACCTAATGACATGTGAGAATATTAACCTCCTACCACGAAGAGCTGTGAATCTTGAGAGGCAGTCTATAATTCAACCAGCACTCCTGAGCCTTCTCTTTCTGTCTTATTCTTGCACTCACTTTCTCACTCACAGGGAGAGAGAGGAGAGATCCTCTTGTCGTAAAACTTTATTTCCTTCAGTAGTGTGAGCCTTCTGAGCTGCTCAGTAATGAGTTACTTTCCTTTTGCTGTTGGATAAAATTTATACTGAAATACCAGATGTCTGTCTTGCATATAATAATTTCTGTTTAAATTATGACATGGGCTACACAACTGACATCAAGGGGGTGGAAATCGCAATACTTCCCCAAGCAGACTATTTTGTTTCTTTACTTTTCCTCATCAGAGGAAAAATAACAAAAGCAAGAGAACAAACATGCATAACAATGCTGTTATTCTGTACAATATGCCTTTTAGCTTTCCTCAATCAAGAGAATCATTCTGCAATTCTCTTCTTTCTATTACTTTTTTTCCTACCTAAGGACAAAACAGTTCTGCCTGGCCTAGAACTGTGTGTTACATGGACACACAAGGGTGTGTTCTCACCCTTTGATCCTTAAGAAAGAAATAGATTGTTGGTATAATCCCACTGCTTTAAAAGTCAGAGCTGGTTTTTCTCTTGTTGACTCCTTTAGCATTTCCATAGATTCAGGACTTAATGTCTGGTAAACTTCAGAAAGAGAGACATTGTTATTCATGTGGCTAAATACGAGAAAAGAAAAGCAAAAATGGCCCAGTGTGTATTTACTACTCAGCATGAAAGTGGTGATGATTACCAGACTGTTACATACCCATACACAGTAAAATATTCTGAGAGTTTCCTTTTGTTTTTAATGTCTTTTCATAGTGCTGACGAGCTGAATAAGGTCAGAATTTAGAGATTTTCGGTACAGATGGGGAACAGTATCCAACACAACAAATCCCAGACCAAAATGGTTATTGCTGGCAAGAGTCTTGTATGTGCTGGCAAAGTTTTGGTAACTATTTTTGTTGTAACTGTACTGTCAAATTTCTCATCTTTGGTGGAAGCATAGTTTGCAAAGGCAAATGAAGTTATAACAAGTGTGAATACTTATGATGGTAAAAGATGTTTTTCCACTGACAATGAAGGTCAGTGATGTAGTTGTGTGGCCAAAACCTTTCTGTAGGAATTTGAGCCTGAATTCTGTCTTGTTATCATTATAGAGTTATTTTGATTCTGAGGAAGTGTTGATGTGTGGTGTGGATCTGGGTACAGACTGATAACACGTACAGGGGACAAAGGAGGGAATGGGGACAAAGCAGGGTAGGTAGCAGGAGGAAATAATAAATGAATGGCAGTCACATGCTGATTAATAAGTACTACAGTGTCTGTGGTATGCACCTGTGTAGATCCCTGTCTTTAAGTTGTTCTAAAGACATTTTTTTGACTCGAGGGATTCAATATGTCCATTAACAATTCTCTGCTATCATGCCTGAGCAGTCTATTAGTCCTTCTCACCTCTTATAGCTGGTCACAAAGGCCAGTCCCCTTGCCTCTCTCTTCTTCATCTTTTTTATTAAGTTTATTAAAACTAGTCAGATTATACATTCTTATGGCACAGGCTGTGCTTGGTCCATTCATTATGGTTTCTTATCTTGGCAGGCAATCTGAATTGAACGGCAGCTAGTCCATTATGCACATATGAAGCCCATCACTCCTCCAGCAATGGCCAATTCATCAAACATTTATCTTTTGCCCTCTGAGCAGTGCGTCAATTTGCTTGTCAATCCTCAGCCTTGGCTGTTGTGGAAGATGGGAGAAAAATTACTTTTCTTTTCCCCCTTCCCACTGAACTCTGGTAGTCAAAATGGGCTTTACTCTACTCATTCCACTCCCCCGCTCTCTGTGGAAAAAGGGGAGTTAAGTTACTATCTGAATTGCAGAGTGACAGATTGATCCAAGATACAGTAAAGCTTTCATTATGGCACTGCCTTTGCACTTGAATTTGCTCATATTTCCATTATAATACTGGTTTTTAGGGGGTTTATAAATAGGTTCTTCACTTGGCACATGGAGCTGAGAGGAGCTTTTAAGAATAAACACATTACAGGGTTTTAGCTCTTTGTGGGGTTTTTTTGGTTTGTTTGCTTTTTTTTTTAAACAGGTTAGGGTTATATTTTGTAAACCATGGCATGTTCTTTTGCTATTTTTAATCATTAATACTTCATTGAATTCTTTTAAGTTCAGGAAATGCAGTGGTTATTCTGTGGGGATTTTTTTGGTGTGGGTTTTTTTTTTTTTTGGTGTGTTTTTTTTGTTGTTTTTTTTTTAAATGCCATTTGTGTTATTAGGATTGAGTTCCAAGTTTTTCTCTTAACTCATTGATATTCTTCATCAAACACTTCTAATAATTTTTAGCAGAAGGATGTTAAAGTCTGTACTTAAGAATTTTAAGGAAGTGATGCATAACTGAACTATTAGTGGTGGTTTTTTTTCCAAAATGCCCTTTGATAAACTATGAATATATGCAGTCACTTTCTCCCTACTTGGTAGTTTTTTGCACTGTTTTGCAAACTGTATTTTCTTATATGATTCTTGTTTGATGACTAGATGACTAAGAACTCATTTTCTGATCCATTTTGTGTTATTATGAAATATTTTATATGGTTTATGTGAAAACTGCCTTCCTACAGGCTATAGTACACTGATTGCAATTTTATTTAAATTTAAACAAAATTGTAACAGTAGTACAATATAAAATCTTGGCATGTTTAAGCCTAAAGATGTAGCATAAAAACTTAAGCAAAAAGCAGCCTAACATGAAGGATAAAGTTTGAGCTGTATTAATGGGATTTTTATTTGAGTAGAGGTGCATTAAGAACGCATAGTGAAATATGAGACTTTAAGAGATTCATTAGAAAAGAAATTGAACCCCACCACAGTCAGTGTGATTACTAATTTATCTCTTTTGCTTGGTTGTTTTGGTTGTTTGTTTTACTGAGGGTTTTTTGTGTTTTGGTGGTTGTTGCTGTTTGCATTTGTGTTTTAAATTTTAGTAAGAGTCTTGGTGAGAGAATGGTGATTGAACAACTGAATGGTTGACTGTAGTATGTTTTTGTGAGCCCCTGAAAGCTGTAATTGGGATATATCACCAGGTAAATAATCCACTCCTACAGGACACAGCTCTTCCAGTCACCCTTACTTTAATGTTGTAGCTTCTCTTAATTTCATTGCAAGATTTCTGACAAGTAGGTCCTGTTCCTCCTTCCCACATAGATTTGCATCACTGAGCCTCACCTGAAGGTCTGATTCACCTTCTGGAGTGCCCATCTTTTCTTGCTGCCTGTAAGGAATTATAAGTAACTGGGCTTCTGTAGATGGATGAGATGAATGTGCATTATTGCTTTTTAGACAATGCCATCATTTGAGGAACTGCTGCTTATTAGCAAAATCCCTCTCTCAAGAAATATCTGCATTTCTGTTTTATAATTGCTAGGAATGTTTGTGAAATGTTGTGAACGTAACATCTAGAATTCAGGAGACCTCATCTCTTTTTCCCTGTCTGTTTATTGACTTGACTTTGGTTTATGTTTTCTTTGAGGTTTTGGGGGGGTGGTGGCTTCTAAGGCATTTTGGGCATTTTTTTAAGCAATGGAATTTGCTGTATAAGACCTAGAACAAGACTATAAAAGAACTGATGAAGATTCTGAGTTTTTGTGAATCCCCAGCATTTTGATGTGTTCACATAGCTCTGGTTTACAATTATTGTGAAAGATGTTTTCATCCCAGTCTTTGTTGGTAATACAGTGTCTCACACAGACATGTATGCTTCAGTGTGTAAGAAAAGGGGAAAATCAAGGAATTTATATTTATTTTCTTGTATGTCTGGAAGTCAAGTATGACCTTTATTTGAAAATATTCAGAAAGTAATTGTAGATCCTATTCATAAGAGAAGTTTAGTCTTTTCTTATGGATCTCCTTTTCACAGGTATTTAATGATGCTGCTTGTTGATTTCTTTTAATTCCTCTTCTGCTGACCATATTCACAGCTGTGTCTCAAGTTTTACCCTAACAGTTGTTTCCAGATATTTTCCATCTACCAACTGAAAGATGGAAGTAATGCAAAATACTACCTCTAGATAGCCTGCAAAATACTAACTTGTCTTCTGATATTGGACAAAAACAAAGCATTTCCTGCTTTACAAATTTTGGATCTTGGATGGTCTTTACTGTCACTGGGGTGCATTTTTTTTTTTTTTTGTGTATGTGTGTGTATTCTGTCTTGCTCCAGAAGTCATGTCAGAGCTGTCCACTAAATACTTCATTCTGTTTTCTTTTTGGTTCTATTATATATTGTGTGGGAAATTGTGTAAAATCACTAAGTAGATTGGCAAAAAAACCCAAATATTTTATTTTTGGATACTGTAGAGGTCATTTTTTGATGCTTTACTCATATTTTGTCCACCTGATATATATATAGGCCCATTTTTATTGTGCTTTGTTTTGCTTTGGTGAGGTTAAGTCAAACAACCAGGAGTCAGGAGTTCTGGGTGTTATTTCTTGTCTCAGAAAATTGCTGGAGGTCACCTTCTGTTAGTCACTTAACCTCTCTCTGCTTTACTACAAAATGGAATTTTAAGCTCAGCAGGTTTTTGAAAAGTAATTCATTAATGTTTTGCAAAAAAACTGTTTTGTACTCCTTGGCTGGCAGGTGCTGGAGAAATAGAATTTGCATTTCTATTTAAATACTGAAATTATCTAGTACTAAGGTTCTCATGTTGATTCTGCTCTCCTGTAATCAATTAAAACATTAAAGGCAAGGACAAGGTATTTTAAAAAGCTCTTGTTTTGTAACAGCTCCATCTTTAACTTCTGCTAATGGCTATCTCTTGTCAACAAAGTGCAAATCAATTTCAAGGCTAAACCCAAACTCTCTCATTTGCATATTGTTAACTGCTCTCTCTTTTCTTGTTAAACAGGAGGAAAAAGTCAATTAGATATGAGGCAGCTGTCTTATTAATGAAGGGGTGGGATAAAATGTGAGGAGCTCTTCTTTTGTAGCATATGCTTCTGAGCAGCTTGTTTTTCTAGACAAGGGCAACTGCAGAGTACCACGTTTTGTCTATTGCTTGTGAGGCTTCTGCTTTTTGTCATTTATAAAATCTCATGTTTTCATTGTCAAATATTACCAAAATGAAGAGTTGCTCTGTACTTTCATTGTAACCAAATCCCTGTCAGGCCAGAGGGATCACATGTAATAGTGTAGTTGACAATTACCATGCATATGCATACATTAAAAAAAAAAACAAAAACAAAACTCTGTCGTGGCATTCCTTTACGATTAAAACTTTGTTATAAACCATGAATGAATTATGGAAAAGAAAGCTGGAAGAAATCATACTGATTAGCCAAAGGACTTGGATAAAATGACATTTCTGAGACCTTTATTCTAAGGGATTATTTACTGTCTACTTACAGAACATCTTAAGTCGTTTTGCAGAGGGAGTCAGTTTCCTGTTTAGTGCGGTGTTTTTGTAAGCTAATGAGGGCAAAGCGTGAGCCATAGGCAATGATGCTGTGATATTAGCTGTGACAGGGAGCTTGATCATAATTATCTTAACGAGGATAGGGTTAATTACAGTGGAAACTGAAAGTTTTTTCTGTTTGAATGAGGCGGCACTGAATACGTTGTGATGTTTTGTCGGTTTGATGTGACTTTGAAAATTGCAGTGGAAATCTCTTGGCAAGACTTGCTCTCTCTCCTCCGGGAGCAGAGTGTGAGCCCTGCAGTGAGGTAACTGAGACGGTACCTGTGGGTGAGATAATGGGCAGCTTTCATGACATTAGAGCAGGGACAAGCAACCTGCAATCCACCTTAGTGATGTTTATTAGCCTTTTGAAAGTAAGGGAAGCTACTGCTTGCCCCAAGTCCTTCAGTGCTGGTTGCCTTGTTGTGCTAAGGTTGTGTGTTTGTTTTGGTATGCTAACGGGGGAGGGGGCCTTTTTTATGCCGTGAACTATAAGAAAACAGTGCAGATTTATTTTTTTCACTGGTTCTCTTTCTTAGGGAATTTCTCTCCTTTAGTACTTGTTTCTTAGGTTGCTTGTGCCCTTCTTTCTATGCTGTTTACATATAAGCATTCCTCTCCTCTTTTGTAAAGGACTCATAAGGAAATACTTGGAGTATATTAATATTACTTGCTCAACCTCATTAAAAATAAAAATTACAGTACTGATTTCTGTCTCAGATTCTCAAAAATGCTTTCTTCATATCAATTTACAATTGCAATCCTTTCTTATCCCCCACCTGCAGATGGGAAATTGAGGCTCATGAAAGTTATGGGACTTGCTGAATTTTGTACCATAAAACCAATTGTGCGGATTGTACTTATAACTTTTACACTTTGGTGTACAACTGCTGGGCAGTATTACCTAATATATTACCATGGTAGACACTGTTGCATAGAATTTAGTAGGTAGTAACACTGAATGATAGCAAACTCACTTTTTCCTTTTTTATCTCTTTGTCATATCTTATCATTTTTGTTTTGGTGCTGTTTTTTTCTGCTGTTTAAGATGAAAAAGATTCTATGAATAGCAAAACAACTTACGGCTTTAAATTTATGTTAATGGCTACACCCTCTCTCTGTACCGTGGCAGTTTCTCCCATCTCCCTGGACTCTGAATTTAGGTGATTAAATCACCAAGTGCACACTGCTGATGACATGAAAACAGCAATTATGAGCAACCCTCTGTGTAACATGGCTCCTTTTTAACTGAGCAGCTAATAACATTACATGGCAAAAATTATCAAAACCAGACAGGTGTAAGGAGATTTGCGCACAATTTTCTCTGCCTATCTATGAAACTAGTACCCTTGTGTTCAGCCCAGGGTTGTGAAAGAAAGACTGCTTCAATAGGCAACTCCCTCTAGTGTTCCAAGGCCTTTTGTCCCCCTTCATGGCTTGTCATTTTGTTTTATTCCTCCCCTGCAGCAGTTTTGGATGTGTGCTTTCTTCTCCTTGCCAGTTGCCAACCATTTGCTGATTCTCATGATAAGAGTATTATATTTGCATAACATAACTCAGGAACAATGTGTATTTTGATGCTGACACTGACCAGAGCCCAAGCAGTGTTTTTTCACAAAGGACCTATTAACATCCCATAAGGCTCTGTGGTGCTGACAAGGAGGTGGCCTTCTCTGAACTCTTTTGGCAAGTCAAAGTCGTACATTGAAATGTGAGGTTTGGAAATAATCCACTATTTATATAATAAAGAGTATTTAAGGGGAATTTGCTAAACTGGGTTTGTCAAACTGAAATGAAAACTCGTAACAGCTTGATAAACTCACTGCTACTTCCTCTGAGATTTTTGCCTTTTAAAGGTACTGGGGGGAAAGCACTGTCTGAGATGTTTGCTGCTTTCTCCTCAAATCCTGACTTTGGCAAAACCAGGTCTGTTGTGACCTTTAGCTGAAATAGCTAGGTCAATGCAGCATGCTAGCGCAGCTTTTAATGGTGAACAGTTTATGTAGGCTGAATTGAGGTTTTTTTTCCCCAAAACGATTGGTTAAAGGCACATGCAAAATGTGTAATTGTTACTGCGGTGATTATTTCAGTAAAATGTTTATAATAGAGGCCTTTATTTTTCCAGCTTCAGAAATTGTAGTATCAATGCACTGTAACAATATGGATATGCCATAGGGTGTAGGTTGCAAATTTTCTTCAGGTCCAGCTGCTGAGCATCAAAGTGACATCAGTGATGGTTGTACCCCTCTTTCGAGTCAAGAGACTTTGGAGTCCTTGGACTGAAATACACTGTTGCAGTGTTGCACAAATGTTACTTGGATATTAATGGTTTAGTGTGCGGTACCCAGTGTAAAGGTCACACACTTGATTTCTTTTGGCTGCTTGAGTCATTTAAGTGTGATCTATAAGTGGTCTGTAAGTTCTAGCTACAAAAGCAGTATCTCGTTTTTGTTGCACAGATGAATGTTAAATTGTCTTTTCTAATAATACTTGTGTTTTTGTCCAGTAATTGTATTGGTGGAACAGTCTAACAGGGACTTTGGCTGTACTTTGATCTTTGTCAAAAATTGGGGGGAGGAGGAAATCCCCTCAGTATAAATGTCACTGGAAACTGAATAAATAGTATAACCTGCATCTCCCTTATTCATCACATTTTGCAAAACAGCCAGGAGATACAGTGATGATCTTCCCACTGGTAGGCATAGTAGATCAGCTGTCAAGTCATGCAATCTCAGCATATCTTTAGGTGTCTGGTAGGTGAATGAGCTGTGAATGCGAGTCTGTGCTTATGCTTTGTGTATCCTGTGTCTTGGTTGATTAATGTGTGGGGTTTTTCACTGTTGGAATGAACAAGCATTAAGAATCAAGCTTGGAATAGATGCCTTAACAAGGGACTGAAACGTTCTTTTTTAGTTTTGTTTTCTTTTTTTTTTTACTTTGCTATGAGAGGAATGAATGCTACCAGAACCTTGTTTATTTACAAGTCATCATCTTCACTACCATGTTGTCAAATGCTCCTTTTAAAAGCTGCTCTCTGCAGTGTGACCTGTGGCTTGACAGTGGGACAACAAGTTCCAAGAAGAAAGCAAATGCCCTTTCTAGCTGGATTTTATTTTGTAGAGAACATTTTATTTTGTTTGCAGGAATTCAAGAAGCTAATTAAGAGGTTAATAAAAAAAAGGAGGGGGGGGGGAAATCCCTTCTACATTTCCTATTATTGCATGTAAGGTAACTACTAAGAAATGATACTTGAAGTTGTATTTATTATTGTTAGCAGGGTATGATATTTCTTGGCAGAAATGATGGATGACAACTTAAATTTGTGTCCAGGGAATGAAGGTGAACTGTGACAGAGTTATTTATCTTGGGAATGGAGGTTAGGGTCAGGCGAGGCTGGGTGCCTGAAGGCACAAGACATTGACAAATTCATCCTGCAGGCCCCATATCTGAAGCCTTTTGTTTTGGATCCTGGCTACTCACTAAGTGACCCGCATCCTTCATCCTGCCAGCATGTGAAGGATGTGTTGCAGTGCCAGCACTCCCCTTGCCACTAATGCTTGTCATTCACTCTTCTGACAGGCCCAAACCAAAACTATTCCCACTCCTGAAAGGGAAGGTTAAAATATTTATTTCAGCTCTTAATGGCCTCCCTGATTTAGTGGAGTATCATTTTTCCTGTTGCCTTTGTCGTTTGCAGGTCACTAGAAGGACTGAAAACATTCAGTTACTTGGAAGAACTGATCTTGGACAACAATCTACTCGGAAATGACCTTCTGTTACCCAGGTTACCCCACCTCCACACCTTAACGCTCAACAAGAACCAAATATCCTTTCAAAGAAATACCTGCAAAATGTCAAATGAGTTTTATGTGTCAGCCAAATTAAAGTATATGAAATATAGTTCATGTGCAGACAAAGCATTCTCTCGTTTGGCACCTGGAATACTTCATAGTAATTTATTACAGGTCATTCATAAATGAAATGCACCATTATATCTTCCTGTTGCTCCATTTTAGTGAGAGATCTAAGTTATGGCTCTGAAGAAATCTTTCTAATAGATAAAATAGAGAAAGAAAATAATGTCAGTGCTACCCGTGTGCAGCAGTGCCTGTGCTTGCTTGGGGTTCTGTTGCAGGCTGACCTCTAGTGGAATAGAGCATGCAGTGAAACGGAATTAGGTTTTAACACTTTGAGTAGCTCTTAAAGCATTAAAGACGAAATTAATTAAACCCACATAATATTTTTAATGGTATTCTCTACATTCATGAAACTGGTAATATGCACAATTGGGTAGCTGCTGTGCAACTGCAGCTGTAAAAGCATGTCACTCTTTTTGGTATTCCAGTTCTGTATAAATTCACATAAAATACTTTCCAAATCAAGGTCTCAATGCAGTAAAATCTTCTGATGTATGCCTAAGTCCAGTTGTAACCAATCAGTCACTTCTCCATATGCCTTAAGTTAGTGCCTATTTCTGTTTATTCAGAATAAGTATTTCAATATTTGTCTAAATACTCTGCTGAGTCAGAGCCCCTAGTCTGTAAGTTTATAGATAATGGTCTGTAAAAACTAATTATCTGCAAAGTCTGTGGGCGTAGACTTGATTGTTCCATAATTTTCCCATACTTTGACCCATCTGGAGATTTGAAGATGTGTAATATATGATTTTACAGAAGTGATCAAGCTGTGGCCAAAACTGAGGCCCGCAGAGTCTTAGAGCACAGCCCACTAAAGCCCTGGCCTTGTAATTGCTGTGTGAGGACAAGACTGCTCAACTGCAGGCTTTTATTACAGACAATGTAAACAGAGAGCAATTTACCTCCTACTAAAGCAAAATCCTCCTACTGAGGGGAATAAAAATAACTGCAGATTCTACGATTTCTGCACTTATTTTTGACTCTCTAAATAAATAAAAATCAGCAGAGTAACCTTTTTTTCTTGGAGCTGTGGAAATTTGCCACTAGTGTCTCTTGAACAGTAATAATCATTACTGTACTAGGTATTTGGCTAGATTTATGGTTAATGCAGGGTATTGTGGGTTGGATTTGAGTAACTGGTTTTATTGTTTTGTTGTTTGCTGCTGTGGTAAAATGTGAACTCACAAAGAATGTACAAGAACATTTTTGGTGATGCCACTTACACACCATGAAGTGTAACTTTGCCTATAAGACCAAAAAGCAGGTAAGTATATTTGTCCTATGGGCAGCAGTCCAGGAGTTTTGCACTTACCAAAGAGAAGGCAGAGGTATTGAATATTAACTCAGTGAAAATAATCAGAGGGAAAAAAATTATCCTGTCAGTAGTAATCTTTAGTTTCTGCTGGCCTCACAGACAGACTAAAATAGTATTGTCAAGTGAATAAGCTCTCAAAGCCAATGATAACATGATAAGAAGGATTTGATCTATCCTGGGATTTTGAAAAATGCAATCTAAAAACTATGAAGTTGGAACTTTGAGAGTATTGAGCTACCCAGGTTATAGAATTAATATATGCATTTTGTAGTGTGCTACAAATAATTTAGTAGAGGAGTTGCAGAAATACTTGTAAAACACCTATTGCATACAAACTGCCCAGAGAAGAAAAATTAACTGCTGTCCATCATTAACATCCTGAACCCTGGGGAGCAGTGGTCTTTTGTAGGGAGGATACATCAGTCTACAGAAGCACAGGGACCTTCCAGGTTCCTCTCTTCCATGTTAATGCTGTGGTTTTGGTCTTATTTGAACTTGAATAACTTCTTTTAATGAATTATTTCTCTATAGAATTCTTTGAAAAATGTTAAGAAAAAAAGTACATTTAATAGATTAATGAAATACATTGCAGGAAAGATTGTTCAGTATATGACAGTAGCACTGCAAAAAGGACACAAGTGAGCAAAGAATACTGATCTGCAATAAAACTTCAGTAGGTGGAATATTGCCATGTATATACAAATGTATGCAGAGAAAGAGTGACAGAGAGGTGAAAATAAACAAGAAGCCAAACCGACCCCTTTGAAAATTGGAATAGCATATAAACTTCAGAACACATATGAGAGCTTTCCTGAGTGTCTCTTAATGTGTAACTGTACTCTTCTCTCCTTTTGTTCTGGCTTCATTTTGATCCATATCCTGTTTCGATAGTTGTGATAAGAGCTTTCTATTCCTTTTATACAATTAACTTATTGTGTGGCATTGGGTGTGTAAATAGCATTTGGGCACTCCTAACATAATGTCTGGTTACTGTGCAAATGTGAAGGCTTATCTCTAAATCAGGCAAAGATTTAGAGGAATAACCTAGTGGTTTGTTTTTTTTTTTTTTATTCTGGTTACATATTTCAGCTACAGTCAGGCCACTACCATTTTTTTTTTTGCTAGAAGTGGAAGAAGCAAATTAAAATACTGCAATCAAAACAATGTGTTATCATTCAACTTTTCTCTAATGTACAATCATTAAAGTCTTTTAAAATGCAGTCTCTGTAGCAGAAACACCTAAAGGAGAGTCATCAACACTGTGCAGTGTTGGATAATGTATCCAGTATGCTTTATTTCATGTACATAGTATGGTTATTTTTAAAAAAAGTCTGATTTACTTTGGGAAACATGTCTTAGTTTCTTTCTTGCACACAGTGGACAGCAGAAAGCAGCACAGACCAGGATGGATGGGGTAGATGGGAAGTTGCTTTTGGAGGAGGACTCATGTCTGCAGTAACCTATGCTTGTAAAGGAAAGCCTCATTTCTCCTTTTAAGTGTGTTGACTAGATACTACAAATCAGTCAGGAAACTTCTAAATAGATTTGTTTCTCTGTGGGTGTTATAGTCACGTGAGTTTTTGTGGCTTTTCACTGTGCTGATCTTGACCAGTATGGAACAATGTAGCATGGACATTGCAATTTCCTTTACATTTCAATCTTTATAGTATTTGTCAAAACTACTCAAATGGGCAGTTTCAAAATTTGACAAACTATCAAAAGACAGTTTGTCAGGGGAATATAGATTGTATATATATACACACACGTCTGTATGCTGAAAATTAGGTGTTCACTGCCTCACTTCAAAACACACAAGTCTGAAAATGAACCAGAAGTGTGATTCTTTGTGGTAAAACTCCATTTCTTTACTTAGTCCAGTAAGGTGGTCATACATTTAACATACATTCTTTATACTTTTGAGGAACTGTTACTAAAATTTGTTGAGAAAAAGGTGTTGAATGTAGGTGTAGAATGCAAGAGGTGGGCCATGAGGATGGTGAAGGGCTTGAGGTGAAGCCATGTGAGGAGGGGCTGAGCTCACTGGGTCTGTTCACCTGGACAAGAGGAGACTGAGGGGAGACCTCACTGCAGGTACAGCTTCATGTGAGGGGCAGAGGAGGGGCAGGCACTGATCTCTGCTCTGGGGTGACAGGGACAGGACTGAGGGGATGGCCTGAAGCTGAGGCAGGGAGGTTTAGGATATCAGAAAAGGGTTCTTCACCCAGAGGGTGTCTGGGCACGGAACAGCTCCCCAGGGCAGTGGTCACAGCACCAAGGCTGACAGAGCTCACCAAGCAATAGGACAGTGCTCTCAGCACAGGGTGTGACTCTTGGGATGTCCTGTAAAGGTGTTCAATTTAGTCATCCTGAAGGGTCCCTTCCAACTCAGCGTATTCTGTGATTTCATAATTGAATCTAGGTGCAGGTTTTGAATAGTTTAGGGGAAAGCCAAAATATTTCACAGCACAGAGTGGGAAATCTAGAACTGGGCAGAATGTTCATATTGGTATGTACATTTCTTATGGAAAGAGGGGTCATCAGTGTCATTCAGATTTAGTTATTATATGTTCTTGAGTCTTTGAAAGCAACGTGTATTAAATACCTCAACTGTACAACATGCCAGTAAGTACTTCTGGTATAATTTTTCTACACACAGGTCTCATAATGGTCTCTAATAGTGACAGATTTGCTTAACCCCAAAATTATAGATTGTAATTTATTTTGCCTCTGTGCTTGTCCCTACATTTTCCTTAAGTGCCTGAAGACACAGAAGTCCCAGTCTGACCAGAATTTCATTATATTAAGTGCTGAAGACTTGATGAAAAATAGAGTGAGCATATTAAAGACACAAATTGTCTCCTATTATGCATGGTTCCCCATCCCTCTAAAAAGACAACTGAACTCTTCCTGCATAGGCTTCTGAGTTCTCCACACCACAACTTTAGTGAAATCTGTGTGGCTTGTTAGAGAACTGCTGTACCTAATGAGCCAAGAATCTTTCTTCTAGAATAAAGTGTATCTGAAGCAAAAATTAAGTCATGTGAATGGAAGAGAGAAGTAGTCTTCCATACGTCTATGGAAGAGGGAAGTAGTCCACAGTCCAGGCAATTCCTTATGCTGATCTACAGCGGTGCTTGCAGGAGTTCAACTGGGCATAGCAGAACTTGTTAAAAACATTGTGAACTACTACTTTATTTTTGTCTTTGTGATGCCTTGTTACTTTATAACATTGAAATGCAGTCTTCAAATCTACAACCTTGAAGCCATGGGAATTCTAAAATGCCTCTAAAAGCACTGGCAACTCCAGCTACATAAAGAAAACTAATGCTGCTCCAGTAGGCAAAATGGGATTTTTTTTCCCCATATAATCAGTATGCAGGAAGCTCTCCATGAGATACAGGGACTTAAGTTCATTACCATCCACTCTGCATTTTTTTTTTCTTGAGCAAAGTGCTTTCAAAGTCAGTGAACAAGGCCTTATCTCAAGGTCCTATCTCCCTACCAGAAAGGGTTCAGGCCAGAATGTGGCATACAAATGACTGTGTGTGACATCCTATTGTACACGGAGAAGAGGGAGATGTATACTTGCATATTGCAAGCTATTTCTGTGGTTATCCAACCCTGAAGACCTAGCACATTCTAATGGAAAAGCGTTCAGGTGGCAAAGATCTTTTTGTACTGCATTCAGAGAATTGGTAATTTCTGATTCAAGGCTATTTGCATGTGGAACAGCTTGTGATTGTTGCATCATGTTTGTGATAAATTTAATTGAAGCAAATGTTTCAGCTGGGAATAAATATAGGTATCTTGCTCATTTATGACTCTGGTAGAAGTGTTATTCAGCTGTTTTAATGCTAGGTTGGTTGCAACAGCTCTATGACAGTTGGCAGAAAGCTTTTGAATGACAGTTTGGGTCTTTCTATGTGATGGTTTGGAATTTTGCAGATATTCCTAATATTGTCATGTACATATTTCAGAAATATTTTAATGTGTGCTGATTGCTCTTTACTGTGTCTCTTTGCTTCCAAGAACTTCCCAAGAGGTGCAGTCAATGAAGTTCATTAACATGGAAAGTTCACCTGCAACTCTTTTGGGAAAGTGGAATGACTTTTTGAAAGATGATGGTGGAGCAATTTGGAAAGGCACTGAGAGAGAGAAGAGTGGTCACTTTTCTGTATTTGAGTGTGTGACTAGTAAAAAAGAATTGTTGGCAGAGAAAATGTTTACAGAAAGAAATCCCAGATTCTCTTGCATACGTCAAACTATATGTAAACTGTAATTGAGTGGTGAGATAGGAAATGTATCAGTGTTTTTAGATAGAATACATTAATTTAGAAACTTTGCGCAGACTGTGTTTCTGCATGAGTTGACCTGCAGTTCTTCCAGAGAACAAGTATGAATATGGTTATACCAAGAATGCTGATAAGGGAGAAATGCTATGGTGTTTGGGGATGGCCAGCATTACTGCTCAGTACTTAAAGCAGCTGATCCTTATATTACTCTCCATAAAGGATTTGTGCCCTGAATGTATATCTATCCTGGAAATATGCAGAAAAGACACAGCTAAAGAGACTCATGAGTACACAGAAGTCTGGAATAGAGGAACTCATGAGACATCATGCAGTAGTTTCTGTGCGAATCCACTCAACCTCTTAGAAGTGTAACAGAATAGTCTTTTACAATGCTTACTGTCAAAAGACACAGCTTAGCATCAAAATGACTCTCCCTGCTTGTGAGGTTCTCCTAAAACTGACTAAGTCAAGTGTCACTATCCACTCAAGAGTTTACAACTTTGTCCTGTGCCAGTGCAATATTCCCAGGGGACTAATCTTTGAATGGTTTGACAGGGGATGTAGTCCTGACTAGCCACTAGAATTTTAGTCCAGGCTACAGGATTTTCTACAAAATAAAATAAACAAATGAAAGCGCCACAAGCTTGCACAGACAGTTAATTCTTAGCTAGAGAAAGAAGATACATAATTTGCTTTGGGGCTTTTTCTTGTTCTTTCTGCCTTTGAGAGAACCTCAAAAACTCTGTTATTGAGTATGAGAGAGAGAGAGAATGAAAACAGACAAGTCAGAACATGCCTATTTGTAGGATATTTTTGGTTCCATGAAATTTGCAAGAAATTGTACTGCTCTGCAACTGAGCTGGACCCATCGTAGTACTGTACTTTTCCAAATAATTCTATTAGTACTGTCTCATTGTTGCTGGCAGCATTTGTCTTTCTGAACAGAAAATCTGGTGATGAGGTTGTGTATGCCTGTGTGTGTCTGCTTGTGAACAAAATGTGTTAGAATGTGGTATGTACATTCTAACAGTCTGAAGGGGCTTTAAAAAGTTCATCTGTGAGGGATACCCAGTTCTTTTAAGTGTTTCCCTGATATAAAACTAGAAATAATGCAAGAAATAAGTATAGTCCTTTGGTGTGGATGAAATTTTAAAGTACGTCCAGCGTTTCTGTTAATTGTTAATTCAGTGTCTGTTAATTGTTCCTGAAGACCAAGTTACATTTTTTGAGGGAACCATTGTTCTATAATTCCTGAGAATATTGTAGCTTGTGAGCTGTAGAGTGGATGATTTTAAAATTTTAATTGTTACAGTTTTTTATTTCGTTTGTCAGAGACAGGCATTAATAGATTGGTAATGATGGCACTTGAATTAGAAGATGGATTGCTACACTAAGGCTTTTTAATTATCACAACAACAATACTTTAAACCATTTTTCAAACAGTAGACAGTAGTGTAAGCATTGGCGTCACTGTTATGTATTCACCTGGTGATCAGTGACACTGACTTTAGACAGATCAGTCCAGAGCTGTATTTACAGAGCTCTAAATAAATAAATACCTTTTCACTTGTACTGTCCATGGACTTAATTGTGGGTTTTCCTTTTTGAAGAGAATGGAGCTCAAATTGGTCTTAGAAGTGGCACAGCAGGATTTTGCAGCTCTGTGGCTCTGATTGCACCAATATGGCACTCCTTGGACTGCAACAATAAACCATAAAAAGGAAACTGGCAATAAAATTTCAGACTTGCTTTGATTTTCTCTCTCCATATTTTCCTAGCATTGTCTTAGAAAGACATAATGCTTTTGGTGGCATCATATAGTTCCAGCATTGTGATTTAAATAAGTATTTGACATGCTTATTAACTAAACACTACACTAGAAGTGCACCAAGACTTATGAGTCATCTTTGAGAAATACTTAATCATGAAAATTTTAACAGGATATTATTTATTTTTTTCCTATGTGCTTTGTAAAAAGTAACTGTGGTGTTAGGTGAATGAGGCTTCTTGGAAAATCAGTCTGTACCTTGCATTTTGTTTTTTAAGAGGGATAAGAAAAGATACATAAGTTCTAAAGAACAAAAAAAAAATTATTATTTTGTTTATGATATAGCTGCTGATACTCTTGCATGAGATACTTTTTAGGGGGTGTTTTTGTGTTTGAAAATAAATGCTCAGGGTTTAGATATGAAGTTTTAGAATCTAGGCACTAACTTCCACATTTGGGAGATATAGATTTTTGAAATGCAGATGAGCAACTCCAGTTATTTACCTAATATTATTTTGCTTTCCATAGGATTTTTGAGGTGTAGTCTTACACTTTTTGCACATCTAAGCTGACACTGCTCTTTATTACATTTCTATATACATTTTGATATTTGCCTTGAAGGCTGCATGTTCAGATGGGAGTTAGAATGCATGTCATGCTCCACATTCAGCAAACTCCTTGGGAGAACAGCTTTTACACAAGAAATAGCTCTGCTGAATTGAGAAGCAAAATCCTGCATGTTTACTTTATAAAAGAAACAAACATTTTGAATTACTTTTTTTTTTCTGTTGTTGTTGTTGTTGGGTGTTATTTTTATTTGTTTCCTTTTGATAGGAAATGACCAGATAGAATCAAAGCTTTGCAATAGCTAACCTCCTGTGTGTGATTGCTTAAGTCACAAAAAGGCTCCCTGAGAGAAATAGTTTATTATTACAAAAGACAGTTATTGCCATAACAGCAATCCTGCGAGAAATTGAGTGTTTCTCCTGGCTGAGGGAGGGTGCCAGGTCCAAGCACTTCCCTAACAGTCTTCGGAAACTTTTAAAAAGCCTTTTCCACACTTGGACATGTGTGGAAAAACAGTTTGTGAGTTTCCCATCACAGTCACATACTTCCTGAAAGAGCCATGAAAAATTTTATGTGTGAGCTTAGGGTCCAGGTATGAAAATGAGCACCAAGTTTTGATTGGTAATTCATCCTAGCTAGCAAATCATACGGTGGTACAAAAAGAGAATTTTTTTTTTCCTTGGGTTTGGTAGATTAATTACTGGTATAAAGCATTCCATAATGTGGCTTTCCCAAATTATAAGTTAGCATTCCTAGCTTTTCAATGAGTAAATAGAACTTATTTCAAACCCTCATTTTCCTCACTCACACAAAATACTAAAGTATGACTTAGATCTTATGGGACGGAATGCTATGAGTTTGATTTTAGTATATTAGAATTAGTAATTGACATGGTTGACATGGTCTTCATGTATGTTTGGAAATAAACTAAAGTTTCAGGCTTACAAAAGGAAGACCACATTTTTAGCAATGAAGCTGTTTTCTCCATTCTATATTGCTTCTGTTGCCCTTAAGATATTGGGGTGAAGAAATAAAGTAAATTCCATCAGCTAAAAATAACAAAGATAACAGAAACACATAAATCAAGTATAAATAATAGCAACAAAAGTGAACTGAGGATTTCAAACAATAGTGTCTCTAACAGCAGGAGAGAATAAAAACAGAGCATTGAAATATCCTTTCATGGTTTTGAATAATTATTACTCTTGTCTAAGTTGATTTTTAAATATTGGAAACTTTTTACACACACAGGCATGACATATTTTTTGAGAATCACACCAATATCTTTGTACGTAAATTGAAGTAAATTAGAATGTATAGTTCCAGTTTTAGAGACTGTCATATTAGGCTGTATCAACAAAATAATTATTTGATCAATTAACAAATTGAAGTGCAAACGGTTGAATATTGTTGTCAGGCTTAATCTTAACATGTGATTTCCAGTATTGCAGTGGTTAAAGACAGTTTAACCTTTGTTTGTTTCATTTCAGGTTTACAACAATGGAGATGTACCTTTCTTAATCATGCTTTGAGAAATACATTTAAGTTAAAAAGCCTCATGAGCATCAAGATCTAAGGCTCTTTTAATGAAAGATGTTGTGCTTCACTAGACTTAAAGCTTCATATACAAAGTATTTGTAACACTGATGTCTTTAAGTTGCACTTAGTAAAGCATTAATTGGCATATCCTAATTGAGTAGTTAGAAATGTGTTGCTGTAACACTCAAAGTGTTTATATGCTGGGAGTGAACCTGGGTTGTTGTGGTTTGACTTTTTTCTTTTGCTTTTTTTTTTTTTTTTTTTAAACTCATTTTCCACTGGATTGAATATATTAGTGATGAATGTGCTGTGAAACTAACTGTTTGTTTCCATGCTGGAAAAGTTTCATGGCTCCAGCAATTGCTAGCCATTTTACCACACAGCATCCATCATTTTGTCAAAGTTTTAATGTTTTGTAGTGAACCACCTAGGAAAGAAAGGAGGAGAAAAGAATGACAAAACAGCCCAATTCTTTCATTCCATGCCAGAAAACTGACTGAGGTTTATCCCTGTTTGCCCTTGGAACAATTAATGTGACATTTTCCTGAATGCCATACTAAATTTGATTGTCAGTTATTGAAATGTATGTTTAAATCAGCAGTGATGCAACTCTAAATGCTTTTTTCATTAATGTCATTGAATCCTTAACCCACTACCTTTGACACATAACAGAATTAGAAAGCCTTTTGGACCATTTGGCTGAAGTTGTGCCCTCACTACAGTATCTCAGTTTGCTTGGAAACATTGCTTGCCCAAATGAACTGGTCTGCAAAGAAAAGGATGAAGATGATTACCAGAGATACAGGTTAGTGTTTTCACTTGTAGATGTTATAAGGCATGAAAGTTTTGTTTGAATACTGAAAAATACTAAACTAAAATCAACCCAGAGTCTCAAACAAACATCTGCTCTATTCTGAAAGCATTGTAACATTGTGCCGTGAAACACCTGGGAATTTGAGCAGCCCCCATTTCAATGAGATCGTGCTCAGGAACCCTGTTTGAAGAAACATTTCAGTGCTGTATAGCACATGTCTGAGTTGAGCAGGTGTGCACAGGTTTTCCTGAATGTGAGTATTCATATACCTCTATTCAAAGCATTTCCTTCTTTAAGGCAAGGTTTGTATACACTAAGGGTGACAGGCAATAAAAACAAGGAGAAAAAAATCACTGAGAGAACCAGTTGCCTTATCTTCTGCTCATGTTTGGTATGGTGCTAAGTTGCTTCTACTGTAGTTATCAAGGCACTGTTAACACAGAATAAATGACTCCTCCTATATTGAGCTGCTTTACTCAGAGCAGCTATATTCTAATAAAAAAGCCCCAAACTATCTTTATAACGTCATGTCAGTGAACTAGATTACACAAGATGTCATCTGAAATTTAATATGGAGGCTTGATAAAATACTCTAAGTCCAACTGAAATGTTGCTAAAAGTTATAAGGGATATTTAAAAAAACCAGTAATACTTGTGACTGATAATGATTATGAGTACAGATCCATAATTTATGGAATGTCTGCTGAATGACATAATTTTTCAGAGCTATAACCTTAAAACAGGTGAGACATTGATTATGCAGGGGAAAAAAAGGGTATTAGATGTATTTTTCCTGGCTACCATCTGAGGCATTATTTCAGTCCTTGTGTGCTGGCACTTTTCACATTGGCTCTGGACAGCATTTGGAGGCAAGTCAGAGCCAAGCAGTGCTGGTCACCCTGCCTTGCAGAGCCTGAACTTGCTCTTGATTAGGATCATCCACGGTATTCAGCGTTGTATTAAAAACTCTGATCTTATCTCCAGGTAATCCAAACTGTGCTGTTGGAGTTAGGGCAAAACAATACAAAGTAGAGGAGACTAAAAGCAGGTTTGTGGGGAATTTATGGGCTTGAATTTGATGCATTCAGAAAATGGTGTACGTCAAACAGCAGCACATCTGTCCCAGATATGCATATATACTTTTTACTTTGTTTCAGATTTTTGAGAAGGATTTCTAGGTTGTCAGACTTTGACCTTTTAATGATTCCTCTTTTGAATCCAGCTTAGCTTGTAGCATTTTGGTTTTCATGGAGTAGAGCAGCCTAGGTTTAATAAAATAGTTCCCATTGCTTTCACACTTAAGTGGAAGGTATGCCTACTATCCAGCTTACAAGGCTATGATAGTGCTGTCTCTATGTAAATTTATGTGACATGTGCTCTAGAAAATAGCTTAAAAAATGAATGATATTTCTACAGTTTACTGTTTTTCACTTTAAGTATGTTTTCTGACAATATGTCTCCTATTAATCATTTAAGCAAAAGTAGTATGTTAAAGGAACCATTCAGAGGCAAGAACCCATGGTTCATTTAGTGCTCTCTGAAAAAATTCCTTATTGATTGACATCCTCTGTGGTTATGTGATGTAATATTTATAATATGTCACAGACCCATACATCAAAACAAGCATGTCCCTTGTTTCATTTCAATGCAAAAATGTTGATTTCAGAGAGGTCAAGGTAGTTTTAGGTCACATTGTGGCAAACCACTATGTCAAAGTGTGAAGGGATTCTATTTATAATCTGCTGGAAACTGCAACATTGCTTCCATTTTTTTTTCCCTCTCAATTTTTCAAAACCCTGTGGGTTTTTTTTTCCTTATAATCTAGGTTAATTGAAGCACTTTTAAGAAAGAAGAATGGGCTTCTAATTAGTTGAATGATTTATAGTTCTGCTGCTATTATGAAAGCTTCCTGATCCTTCTCTGTTGTTATTTGTTGCATTATATGAAATGTGTTTGCTAGACAGCATTAGATTCAAAACCCAAAACCATGGAGGGATCAGTGGATCTATATTCCTGTCTTTAGGGGAACATATATCACCTGCATGATGCAACTGATTAGAAGTACTCTTAATTTTACTCTGAGTAGCTGATACAGGGTTTTCAATACACATTCTGAAGCATCATGATCACAACTTCTGTCTTCAAGTTTCAGCATTTTTTAATGGTTTGAAATAACTTTTTTCCTTTAAAAAGTTCCTTTAATTTTGATAAATTTAACAGAACCATAAAAATATTATATTTATGTGGCCTTGAATTATGTAAAAACTTGAATTATGTACACGCTGTGCTTCACCATAGCTTCAACTGGCTTTGTTTTGTTCTGAATGGGAACTTCTTTTTGTAAATTTTTGCAGTGACCATTGGAACCAGAGCTTCATTTTTCATTGGGCTTTAATTTTGTTCCTACTGAGTTCAATTAGAGTTCAGGGTATTTAATTCCTCAACCAGAAAGAAAAAGGTGCTAGAAATCAAAGCTTTACTAAATCCTCTCATTCCAACAAACCGAAAAGATCTGTTAGCCCCCCAAAATCTTAATGTTAAAAAATGTGGAAAATATTTTTTTCAAAAATTCAAGGTTCAGTGAATCACAGTGATCTTAAAAACAGAGATTAAAAGTAATAATACTTACTTTAAAAATAATTAGGTTTTATAAAAAATACTTGGAAAATGTATAAAACTATGCTTTTGGTCAAGAAATTATGATCTTCAGGTGATCCATTGGTATACCATTTATATATTTTCATTACTAGACCTGTTTCCTCATCTTTCATTAAAAGTACTACATTTTATACTGAAACATTGTGGTTTTTTGCTTTTTTTTTTTCCTCTCAAAGTAGTTTGTTGGTTTTTTTTCTAAGAACCTCAGTAATGGTTGAATGGGAATTTTTTTTAGAGAAGAAGAAGAAAAAAAGGGTTTTTTTTGCCATCCCTGCTATTACTTCTTACATTTCAAATGTGTATGAAATTGATGAAAAAATATCGGCGTTTTTCAGAATTTTGCTTGGACAGAAAAAGAAAATGGAAATTTCCCTTCTGTGATATTTTTATAAGCAAACTCGTTTGGTTCATTTTAAAGATTCCTTTTTTTTCCATCATTGTTAAAATGCCTTAGTTTCTTACTATTAAAAAAGTCTTTAAGTTCTCTTTATCTTATTTTTAAGCTTTCTGTATTTGGGTGTTAATATTTTGTAAAGGTGTATCTTGGTGGTGAGAGCAAGGGAAAGCAGAATATCTAATATGTAATGGTGAGAGGAAAACTTAAAAGCTTTTGGCTCCAATAGGAAGCAAGAAACACAGAGAAATAGCTTGCAGAACAGTGTCCTCTAAAATAACCTAGTCTCCAATCTCTGCTTTGAAGATTGCATGAAAACAAGGGTCATGACCCAGAGATCAAAGTACCAGAAGTCAACACGGTAATTGCTGGTTGCTTCTGTTGTCCTCACAGTTGGTCAGTCCTGTGGGTGTATTGTTTGCAGAGAAAACTTCAAACGTGGTGTTACTGAACTGTGAAAAATCACCTGGGTCACCATGTATTACAAAGCATTTGTGAATGCTGCAGGTGACCTCACCTATTTTCATTAAAGCGATATGATTGTGAAGAATTCAGGCCATGTGTGAAGTTTTCAGTGCTTGTTCATTCTTCTTTGCTCCTTATTGACATTTCCTGGAATGATGCATTCATTAAATGCTGTTGACATGGAAACAAGGGCAAGTGGAAACAAATGCCTGAGTTCATTTTAAATTAGCTTAAAAGTACATGTACTAGATATGCTATCTTTGGCTGGGGGAGCAAATGATGATAACCTTATGAAGTCCTCTTAAGATATAACAGCAAGAAAGGAAGTGCATGCATTTTGTATGGATTAACTTCTGAAGCTAAATCAGCTATTCCCATCCCACAGTTTTGTTTGTGAGAAATGATGGGCCTTCTAGCATTTTCAGTGTTCTTGCAGTTTTCTTTTGTTTTATTGTGGTTGTATTTTGTTTATATTTTTAAAATAATTGCTACGGAATTTGATTGTTTATTTTAAGCAGTCTTATGTTTGGATAGTGATGTAAATATATGTTCAATAAGCAGGAGGAGACTAGAAGTCCTCACTCAATAATGAAAATAATGCTGATATAAGTACCAGTGAACTTTCTGTTGAGGCTGTCCTTTAGCAGGAGGGATTGAAGTCTGTGGTATTTCTGTATATGTTCTTTATGCACTTAATTAGATGATGAGGGCATTCCCTTACATCCACATAATCTATGAATCTGTTACTTCGGTGTTTGAGTGAAACCTTGTCATCTCAGCAGTACCTGGGAGCAAATGTCTGTGCTTGAAAGACCTCAAATGACTACACAAGGTCCATCTGAGACTAGCCACTGGAAGGGTTCATGAACAAGAACAATTAACATGGGTTTTGTTCAGCCAAATAAACTGAAGTCCACAATACCCAATTCGTCGGTACTAACATAGCAAATCAAGGCAAAACTCTAATTACTGTTACATGTATAGAGAAAGATTTTTCTAATTCATAGAGTGGTCTGCTACAATGAAGAAGAGCAGAGTGTGTTAAAATATTAGGAGGTGGTGTGGATTTCTGTGTGACTTGCAAGCCCCTCAGTATTACCTGGTCCTCACCAAACAGAGCCAAGGCTGCTCAGGGTGTTAGGTGATCCTCTAACATACCTCGTGCCAACATCTTGCCCTCTCTTCTGGAAGATGCTTATTTCAATTTATGACCTCTCTTCTTTATCTGTCTATTTAACAAATGGTTTTTCTTGCAGAGGAAATTCTGTAGCCTGCTATATGCTGTTTGGGGGTAGAAGGGTGAATATTTTATCTTGGGGGTGCAGAAGAAACAATCGTAGAACATAATCTATTTCACTGTTACAAACATGTTTGTTCAATTCTTCTGATTTTTTTTTTTTTTTTGTCTTTCCCCATTTCAATGCTGATCTAACTTAGCCAACTTCAGGTTATTTATTTTTCTAGTTTACAATAATGTAACTGAGAGCATAATCAGCCCTTCAAAGTTTGAAATAGGTGTATTATTTTTATGTTCTATGATTGTTAAAGAAAGGAAATATAATAGCAGAGAAAACAGGAAAATGAAAGTAAACACTTTCTGAAACAAAGAGCATGCTGCAGGTATGATACAGGTAGAGCTGGATATTTCTGCGTTCCTGTGGACAAATATTTCTCAGTTTTTCATGGCACATTTTTGTTTCTATTTTAAACTTAAATATTGATGCCTGTAGTACAGTTTTATATTCCAGTTTTTGTTAATTGTTGTACAAACTGGAATACTATACAGAATCTAGTTTTTACAACAGTCTTTCATTAAAGGTTCAGGGGAAGAGTTTGCAAATGTGCCTCTTTCCCAATATTCTGGCAAGTCTGTATGAAAAGTCTTAAAATGGAGCTTATTGCATGAAGCACATAGAAAATTGGTAAATGAATTGTTAATCTTTATTGCCATTTTTGTTTAACTAGGATGGAAATCACAGAATTTGAAATTTCATGTTGTCTTTTTCCATATCTGAGTGGTCCTGTTGGTATGATGAATGCCTGTTATTTTCATGGAATTCTTGGCACCCATGCCAAGAGTCAAGGTGGGGGAGATGATTCTGAATAAAAGAAGGTGCAACTTTAGTTAAATAAATAATTTTGTTAATCCACTGTGAATTAGATGATCAGTTTACAGACAATGATAAGTGGAACTTCCTGGTGTGTCTAATTCTTACTTTTCTCTCTTTGAATCTCAGCTTTATCCTCATCACTGAAGATAATAACCTTTTTTCACACAACAACAAAGGTGTTAAACCCAGTAATAACAGTTTCAGAACACATGGAGCTGTGCTAAGTTTTAAAATTATTAAGAAAAGAAAAAGAGGGAGGGGGAGTAGGGGGATTCTGCCCCCAACTTCTAACCTAAATAAACCTTTCTAAACTAAATGCAGTATCTAGATGGGTCTTTCTTCATTAACCAATACGCTTTTAACTAGTGATTTTACAAGTCTAAAACAGGTGCAATGTGTCATGCAATTTATGGGTCCCAGTGCCTGCCATAAAGTATTTTATGATGGCTGTGTTCTGTGTTATTAGTAGCTGTCTTTTTCTGCAGCCATTGGTGTTTGATAATAGTCTTAAAACACCCAAAATTACTTACCTGCAAGCAACATTCCCTAGTCCCTGTTGACAGTTTGAATAAGTTTAGTGCCCTTTTGTTGTACTTTACCTTCAAAACAAACTGATTGAACCATCAATAGCTCCTGAAAGCTGACAGAGGCATGTCATCTGGTGTAACCCTCTGATAGTAGGTTATCTGTGGGAGTTAACCTCCCTGCATTGTTAACCGAAATGTTTTATGTACTATGCAACTTTAGGATACTGCTGTGATAACCTTAGTAACTAAGTCATACATCACAGTAAAGAGATTTTGTGCAACAAATAACCCTGGATTAAATTTACAAGGGTTGAATTGATATTGTAGAGTGTTTATTCTCAGGCTTTAGTAATCCTTTCCTGTATTTTTTATGGCAAACTTGTGTTACATTTAGATTGGAGCTGCATCTTCATATTTCTAGCTAAAATGTATCCAAGAAGCTTGCTGTTTTTCTTCAGCCATTTATTATGAATATATTGTATTATTTTCAAATAGCATAGATACTTTTTATTCTACACTTAGCAAAAAAATATTAATAAATGAGATTGCATTTTTGAATCACCTTTTAAAATAATTAATTGCACATATACTTTCCTTCTACCAGTAGCATAATATTTGTGGTACCTACTCTTTAGTATTTGCTCTGCTTAAGGAGTGCAAGTTTGAAAAAAAGAACCAGTCCCAAAACTGGGACTTGTGGAGTAGTTTGCTGTTTAATTTGTGTGGGTAGGGTTTTCGGTTTTGTTTCTGGGATTGACAAGTACTAGTGCTAATTCTGTTTTTTGAAATGCAGTCAGGATGGCTTAAAAATACAAAAATACATTTGTATCAAGGAATGCTATTATAATTTTAAGCTCTTTTGAAATGATTGAGAGACTGACATTAGGGCTGTGATCCAAAGTCAGCATAGATGACAGTGCTGTCTTATTCTGTTGTCATTTTTGTTGCAGCCTGCTTTTCAATGGCATATTTCATTCCATCATTAAACATTTGCTGATTTTCTAATACCGATGTTTTCTTCACCTGAATATTCATCTTTTCTCACCCTACACTTAGTGGGTGTCTTTACTCATTTTTAGCTTCACTCTTCTTCACTCTTGACATATTGTTTCCTTCTGTACATGTCTTCATTTGAAAGAATCTGTTGTCATCAGAGCTTTTCTGCCAGTAATGCAAGATGGATAGCTTCTCCTCCAGTGAAAGATAAGGACCAGCAAAGTGCCAGGGAGGACTGGAAGGGCAGCCAGGAAAGCTGGAATGAGTCTGAGAGAATGTGTCTGTCTTATAGGTCTGTAGCTGGTTTTTTTTAAACAAATGGTCTTAGGAGATGTTCTGTTTCTTCTGCTGATGCATTTGGGAGCCATAGATTGAGGAGTCACATTTAAATTGTGTGAGCATTTCAGAATTGAGTATTGTCAGTTCAGTTGTTAACAATTTATGAAGGTTTTGCTTCAGAGGAATGGTGTACTTGATGGAAAGCTGTATTTGTACCATTAAATTTTGCTTGATATTAGAAGGGGGAGCTTTACAGTAGTTTTCACATTTATTTGGTTTTTGAAACAATTTTTATTTCTGGGTTCACACCCCCCCCCCCCCCCCCAAACAACAACAACAAAAAAAAGGTTATGCAGAGTTTCCTATTTCTTTATTTTCTTTCTCCCAGTGCCAGAAGGGATCGGTGTGATGAGGAGCTCTCTGTCTGACTTGGGGCTTATGCAAAGCAGCTAGGCTGGGGAACATTATCATCACCTTTCTACCTCTTGCCAGGAAAAGTCTGATATTGCCCTCACCTTGCAGTGCCTGCTTCACATTTGGTTGACTAAATGCAAATGATGTGTGTTTGAGGTAGATATTTGGATTTGCCGTGGCTGTGCCTTGCTTTGGTTTTGCTCTGCCATGTTCTCTCTCTGTACAAGTGAGAAGCTAGTAGTATTTTTCTGAGGCTAGAAAGCTGCTTTCCTTTGAGTAGAAATGATAACTGGAATATAGTATATACAGTATATAGTGATGAATCCTAATGAGAACTTGGAATTCTTAAAATGTATTTCCCATAAATAGTCTCTCCCTGTGTGCTTCTGCACTTAATGCTGAGCTGGGATCTGTATGCCGTGGGGACACCTTGTCTCTCTGGTGGGACCAAACTGGAATTCTCCTTCCAAATGCTGATCATTGTGTTTTTAGGAAAATAAAACAAAAAATCCAAAGAAGTGTTGGCAAATTATAAGAATTCTTGCAGAAAAGTTGGCTGGCAATTTCTCATACCTCAGATTGATTTTTTCCCACAGTGGGGGTAGGAATCTTTGTTATTACTCAAAATTCCTTTTCCCAAACAGGCAATGCAAAATAATTTCCAAATTATTCTGTTCCTTAGTATGTTTTATACCTCAGTAATATACAGAGAGAACATACACGTCCATTGTGATAATTGTGTTTGATCCACAAGTATTACATGGTTTTGGCTTCATTTGAAAGGCTAAAGTAAGTATTGTAACTTTGTACATAAGCTACATTGCATAGAATACAGAGAGGAAGCAAAAACTGTTGCTATATTTCGCTGTTATTTTTTTAGTCATTGGGTCTGTGAGTATATCTTTGTGCATTACTAGATTTTAACTGTGTGTATTTTGATATCTGTCAGATATTTTGTCCTGCATAAATTGACAAACCTGAAATTTCTCGATACTCGGAAAGTAACCAGGAGGGAGAGAGAGGAAGCCTTGATAAGAGGTGCCTTCATGAAAGTGGTTAAGCCCAAGGATGCTAAGGTAGGAGAGCAAATGGAAGGGGTAACAATAATGTGATTCATTAACACTATTTTTAAATGACTCCAACAGTCTGGCTGCATCTTTTGCTAAGGTAAAAAAAAAAAAAAGAGGTGAAACCTTTCAAAGGAAAGGACTGATAAATGTGATCAGATGCGGGACAAAAGCCTTAGTAATTTTTCTGTGTTGGAATGTAGAAATTTACAGATACATGTCTAATGGGCTGTGGCCATGTTATCAAATTTCTGGTTTCAACCTCTATTTCACATAGCAAAGTAACTAATATATGTCACTGAGCTTAAAAGATTATTTTTCCCCCGTCCAAGGAAATGTAGCAACGGTGTGGTATACTTTTGTGAAAGAATGCCTGTTTTTCTGACAAGTTGTCCCCTGCCTTCTATGTTAAACTCAAATGTCTATTGCAGAGCTCACACCTATAGTGTTTATTGGCTTTTAGTGAACCAGTTGATTCTAATTTTGTATGATGTTACTTAATGTGGTGTCCTGCTAATAAGCTTTGACAGCATCAGAGAGACAGTTTCAGTAATCTGAGTATTTAATACAGCTTCCATCAGCTCTGGGCATCCTGCTGAAGCAATCTGAATGCGAATGTGATTTCTCCACTTTGCCTTCTTTTTCCGTTGTTGATCAATACTTGATAACAGCAATTTGTGGTGTGCTCAGAGTGCTTTAGTACTGCAGATCTTTCTTAAAACTCTGCTCAAGTTTTCAGTCTACTTGTGTTCTGTTTGCTGCTTTTTCTCTAAAGCATACTGTCAATAATTTATTGCAGATTTCCAATAATGCTGAATAATAATGCAGTGGTTATGGAAATGCACTGTTTGGTGGCATAACATTGTTGCTGGATAAATGCATTACCATGAGTACAATTGCAGTGCATTACAAATTAATTCAGACTGATTAATTTATAACTACTAAAATGTTAACAATTCTGATACAAACATTACTTTGATATATTGTTTACCACTGCCTTTAGTTATTTCAGCTTCATATATGTAATGAAGAGAATAATTTATTTTTGAGCTGTGGTGGAGATCATATTCAAGAAAGCCATCTTTGAATCTGCCAAATGCAACAGCTGAGTTGTGTTAGTTGTGTTAGTTTATGTATGTCATCTTTCACAATTCTCCTTATCTGATCAGATTTTGGATCTGGTGAAGTTTGCTTCAAATTTATCTAATAGTTAGATCTTTCATTTAAGAGTTTACTCTGTGAATTTCATCTGACTTAATAGTGTAAGAGAAAAAAAGGGTGTCTCAAATTTGAAGTTACTTTTCCAGATTAAACCTCTTTTTAAGTCAATAGCTAAGGGTAAATGACTTAACAAATTTAGGGATAACATCTTTGTCTTTTATATTTACAATTGAACCTTTTGTATAGTTTTGAATTATTTACCCACTAAGTCTTATGATAAACCATACATTTATTTCAGAAAATTTGCAGAAGGCTCCAATTTACTGTTGTTATTGCCATACTAAAGAGGTTTTCTTTTTCTTCTTTATAAATGGTTCGGTACAAATTACTGATGGTAAAATCATGGTAAATTATTTTTATGGCATGAATTAATGCTTCTTAAGGTGCTACAAAATTACCCTCATCATACAATATTATGTACCTATCACAGAAGCAGCTAATTTAAAATAAATATTAAATTTGATGCAGGTATTGCAAAGTGCTCCGAACTGTTTTGAATTTGTGCTTATTTCCTAGGATATTCATGCTTATAATACACATGCATGGAAACTCTTTCCATGTCTGAGAAGTGTCACAGAATTTTCTCTGCATCTATGCTCTGAGATGCAGCCAAGTACGTGTACAGCTATGGACCGCTCTGCTCAAAGACCACAGCAAGCAGCATTCCTCCATATATCACAAAGATGATGTGTACCATAACTGTATTTTTGAATTCTGTCCTGCGTTGTACGTTGCATACATTATGGGTTTTTATTCTCCAGCCTTTCCAATTCCTGGATCTTGTGTTCTCTGTTCATCAGTTCCACTCTTACGTAGCTGTTGATATTTTTGACCAGCTTCAGCCAGATTTAACAGGCAGGTACTGGTAGTATATTTTAAGCTTTCTGAAACTAGGTAGAGATCTCACCTTGATCCAAACTCAGAGGTAGATTGCAGCATAACCAGTATTGGTCATCAGAAAAACTCCTTAATAAGTTGACATAGTGATGTATAAGGACGTTGATGATAATGAATTTACAAAATGTAGGGTTTTTTCCCTTTCACCAATGGTAGCAGGCACTGTGTCAGCCTATGTTTGCCAGGAAAGGAGATGCAGCAATTAGTGTTTATGTTGGTGGACACCACATGAAAATCTTCTGCCAGATTTAGTAACAACAGTGGGCCTTTCAGACCTGCTTCTTCAGGAAAAAAAACCCCGACAAACAACAAACCAACAAAAGATCCTAACTTATGTGCTGGCTTTTTCCCCCCCATTATGATAAGCAGGAGATGGTGTGGCTTATTCAGCATAAAAGGCAGACTGATGATCTAAAGAGGCTGTGATGTGGGGAGTTGTTTTCATTTCAGTCTTGACATGAAATACTTGGGAGAGCAAAATACCCCACCAAGAAAAAAAATGCACAAAATGAGAATGAAAGCAAGAAATTTCCATCTGACTAGCTTGTGTTTACTCAAATGCGAAAGTATCTAGCAATCACCAGTCATCACTAAGTCATAAATATTTTATTTTGTATAATTTTTTTTAACTTTCATTATTCCCTATGTTTTTTAACAGAACACTACACACTTTCTTGTGCTTTGCTTCATTTCATCCTTTGTTGAAAATGCATCTGTTTGTGATATGACTGTCTTATGGAAAGGCACAGTCATTTATTAGAGAACAGTTTAATGTTACAATGCAGTATTCCTTCTCACTATGTAGGTGAGCTAAACTTCATTATTCTGTTATGTTTATGTTTTCTTTAGTCAAAATATTGAACATTGTATCATGCCTGCTTTTAATAAAGACTGGGGAAGTCTGGCTGGATAAGAGGCATTGAGCCAGATGAGGAAGCCTTGTTTAATGACCAGAGCATGACCTCATTTCACTGGCGTAAGTGTAGCTCAAAGTGGAAGATGCTGTCCAGTGTGAAGTGTGTTTCTGGGCATGACAGCATTTCACATCAGAAAGACAGCTCAAGAATACGACAGTCAAAATTGCTTAATTGTGTCCCGGCTTTGTAATTATTCATCTGTGCTGCTACAAAGAGTACAGTTGTCATTTCTTGACATAATTATTTAAAACTGTACCCCTCTTTTGGTTTATAGGTATATGAATTGTGCTTCCAACTGTTTAATTTTTCAAACTTAGAGATGCAAAGCAAATGTGATTTGAGAAAATATGTTAAGACTACACATTTTTACATTGCATATAATATAAATAAAATTAAATTATGGTGTATCAAAGTACATAATTTCATATTTTAATGCTCTGTATTCATGATCATTTAATCTAGATGATAAAATGTGGATATATCCATTTAAGTGGGTTGCTATGAATAGATACACACTGTCATAAGTCTCTTTAAATCTAAATTGAATTATTTAATACAGGGTCAGTCTGCTTGCTTTTATAAAATATATTTCCCAGTATTTCTCAACCCCTCTTCCCCACAAATATTTTCTTGACTTACTGCATTTTTAAGGTTAACATTTTAATCTGTTTTATTTATGGTGGTGAAAGAAAGCAGAAGGCATTTGATCACCAGTAACAGTTTTGCAGCTTATAGGGCCAAATCATTGGTCGGTATCCCTGGCTATACTTCCAAGTAACAAACTTAATATTAAATGGATTTATTCTGCTTCTTTGCAGCTTTACCAAAAGCATCTTGTCCACTGGCTATAAGTGAACTCTGTACAACAACAAAAAAAAGCAGTATGGGTATTTTGAATTTTTCAATATTTTTTCACTCTCAGATGCATTACTTTTATCACAAGTTACAGTTATGAAACCTGACATAGCATTTGTTCTCTGAGGAACTAGGATGGAGACACTGAAGCAGAAAAGCAAGTCTAATATCTGCATTCCATGTAATAAATATCTGTGGTTCATGCCCACAGTGTTACTTGAAGGGTAGAAGGAGATTATTTTATTATGATAGGAAGAGTAAATATTTAGGCAGTACCATTGAAGAAATAAGGTGAGATAAAATCTACAGTGCTGCTTTCAGATCATTGGCAGTATTCTTGTGTTTAGGCTCGTAGGAAAAGCTCTTTATCAAAGTGACCGATGCTGATATATGCTTCTATTAAAGTCAGATGAGGCATAAGGAATGATTTTGAGTATTTTTTTGTCCTATGCTGGATAACAAGAATCATACTTTTCTTAACTAGATATATTCTACCCGCTTCCATGAATATAGGGAAAACATTTTTGCCTCTGTATCTCATGGACCTTTTTATCCCCTCCCTAAATTAGGAAAATGAGGCTTGTTTTAAAAAGTAAATAAAAGGAGACAGATAAAACTTTGGACAACAGCTGCATTGCTCACAATATATTTCTTTTTTCATTGCCATTGTGTAGAGATCTTGCTTTATGAATTTAGAGCATTTGAAGAACATGCAGAGTAAAGGGTTTCGAAAGTGTAAAGAATCATTGTGTCAATGAACTGCTGGCTCATAAGATTCCTCTTTGAGAGAGCCTCCACATAACAGGGTTTCTTACTGTCAGATGTCAAAATTTCACATACCAAAACAAGGACACAAACTTAAGACTCCAATCTAGACTGTGATGCAGTAAATAATATTTACCTCAAGGACACTGTAGCAGTCATGCAGTTATCCATTTTACTCTTTGGAAAGTTTAGGTATTTTAAGCAGAAATCCATGTAACATCTTTGGTTCATAACCTGCTGTAATTCCAGCTGTCAAGAGGGAAGAACAGATACATGTGGTTCATATGTATATTAGGGTAGGGAGAAACACTCTTCTTTGGTGTTGGTTGGTTCTTACATTGATATTACCTAAAAAACATCCTCATGGTCTTTGGGCAGGTATTTTGTGGACTACATTTCAATATATTAATTGCTATTAAATACACGGAAGGAAAAAGGTGATGTCTCTTTCCCAAAATTATTCCCTTAAAAAAAAAAAAAAAGTATATGTTTGTCATGAAGCCCAGGTCATTTTAGTCATTAATGCTCCCAGTGCATTTTTCAGCTAGAAAGGGGTGTTATTCCTGGAGCTCTGGCCTGAATCCAGTGCACGTGATTACATTCTGCCTCTGTGGATTTCTCTACAATCTCCATTCACTAAAGCATTCTTCTCCACCTTCTGCCCTAACCTGGTCTCTAATGCTGCAGTGTGCTAGTTAACCAGCTGCTGCTTTGCACCTGAAAAGTGTATCTTTCAGTAGTAGTGAGCAAATTGATCCTTTTGTAAGACTTAATGTTTGTAAAGCACTTGGAAATTCTCTGAGGAGTGGCAATAGGCACTGTATACAATTGATGCCACCATTTAATTGAAGAAATAATTGTGACAACTGTTTATTACCACTGGGGTTTTTTTGTTTGTTGGTTTTGTTTTATTTATTTATTTTTTCTCCTTTTTTTTTTAATTGATATTTGGTTTTTTATTGGGGGGGGCCTTTGTTGTGTTTTTTTGTTTGCTTTATTTTTGTTGTTTGGGTTGGTTTTTTTAGCTTTAATTTGTGGGTCCTTATGCATGGAAACTTCAATAATTAGATGCTGGCTTTTGTTCTCTCTACACAGTCTATTTAATAAAATGCCATTCAGCAGAATGTAATGCCATGATATCAGACAGTAGGATCATGATTGTCTTAGTTTCTTAATGGATCAATGTGGCAAGAGTTTTATTTTATAAGGTATTTGTTTTGTTTTGTTTTCTTTTGGAAATAGAAGCAATGCTGGAGTACAAGCAGAGCTAATTGTAACTCCTCTTTTCTAGTGCAATGGATCTCATTATCAGATGACACCAGTGTTAAGCACAGGAATTGTTCATATGTTGAATTTTGTAAAAAAAAAAAAAGAAAAAAAGAAAAATTGATACTCTTGGCCAGCTTTTGTCTATTCTTTATATTCATATAGGTGATTATTTTTCTTTTTTTTTTCCGGGACCATAGCATTCCACATGTACTCTCAGTCATTTTGGTGAGTTATTCCCATTGAAATAGTAGTAGTCTTAAGTATCATGGTTAGAATAAATGCCAATTTTTTGCCACAAAGCAAAGGTCTAGTTATAAGTTTTCTTTCTAGAAGCTGTTTGCCACAGCATTATTTCTGAAAGAGAGAACCAGTGGCAAACTATCACTACCATAGGATCTACCTGGAATTTTGTACATGTTTACAAGTTGGAAAGAACTGTCATGGCTGATTTTATATTTATTGCTTGTTTTGACTGTGGTTGGATGTCCCACAGTTTTCACAGCAGGCTCAGCAGTGTATTTGTGTGCTGTGTTAAGATAAGGCCTGGCTTTGCTGATTCACTGACCCATGAAAATTTCCCCAGCTGTTAGAGGGTTTTGGTCACCAGGGCCACTGCCAGTGAGGACAAAGATGGTTTGTTGTTGTGACCTTCTCAGGAGCATATCTTGCAGCAAGGAACAAGTAAAGAACCATGACTTCATCACATAAAATATGATACAAGTACATTACATAGCACATTATAATGAAATTAATGCTAGATTTTTGGGTTTTTTAGTGTTGCTATAGTCGGATGGATTCAGAGAGGACAGGAACTAAAGGAAAGCTACAATGAATGCACTGATATTTCTGATCACTTTGGAAACAGTGAAAATGCCAAAAATTAATAGCCTAGCTCCATTTTAGATACTCTAAAGTATACAGCAAAACCCTGTAGGGATGACAGGTAAGTCTCTTACATAGGAGATGTCAGTTTTTTTGAAGCCACCATGGGAGACCGGGCACGGAAACAGCAGTAGAAACTTGTGTTTAAGCAGCTGAATCCTTCCTTTCCTGTTGTGCTAAAAGAGAGATTGTGTGCTTGAAATATTGGCAGGTCAAGAACACCAGAGCATTACAAAAAATAATCCTTCCTTTCTCTAACTTCAGCTGGAGTGTGGTCCAAGAGTCAGATAGGGCTGTGATGAGGTCATCTCCTAAAAGCTCAAGCATATCAGTCATTCTCTCTTCATTAATAACTAAGAACAATCTAAAGCTGGTTTATGAGTTATTTCAGGGAAAAAAAATTAATTTGTTTTCAGAGAAGGGATAATATTTCTTTACTTGTCTCCACCCTCACCAGAAATGTATAGGCCAAAGGGCTATTTTGTAAGAAATCCTGAACTTTTTTGCTTATGAGTTTCTAAAACTGCTCCCTTTATGAAAGAAAAAAAAAAATTGCAGCAGAGGTTCTCTTAAAATTATATTGAAGTTCCAAATTCTGGTTCCAGTTCTGAATGTTAACTGAATTTGATGCCAACATTTTTTTAATTTTTTCCATCTTGCAGACAATGGATCTGGCTTAAAATCTTTAAGATTTGGTGACTTAGCTTATGGATCTGTGTTGCAGGGGAAAATCAGGGGTTCATTGTGTGGATAAAAGGCTAAAAAATATTTGTGACTGAGGACTGGTGTTCTCTTTGAAGGAATTAGTGAGATTCTAAACTTTTGCAGTAAACTGTTGCCCTAATTTATCTTATTCTCATCCTAGAAAAAATGTTCATAGGAAAACATACAAATTGTAATTAACTCTCTAATTAGAAACATGTCTAAGAATAAATAAGGGAAATGCCAATCACATTTCAAAAATGGCATCGCTTTGAATCCTTTTCTGTGAATGATCTGTTGTAGAGGTAGGTTTTGTTGAGACTTTAGCAGACAGGGAATCTGTCCTTAAGGGATATGCATTTAATTTTTCAATGTATGTAAGGTGTGCTTCAGTTCTAATGCATTAAATGTCTTTACATCAAGGAAAGTAATAAAGGCATGTGCATTGTCCCAGAGATTTTTCATTTCTCTTTCAGCCTTGGTGGGGTTTGCAAACCTTAGGCATTCCTTCTTGTAAAATAACCTGTGGGATATTTGCTTAATGATTAAATTACTGATGCTAACTTAGGAGCTTGAAGCAGGAGACTAAGTTTCTTTCACATCAGTACAGCAAACCATGCTATGTATCTGATTCTGGTACATTTCATTTGGAAATGTATCATTTGGGTTAAAATAAGAGGTGAATTCAGGACTGAGAAATTAAGATTTTTTTTCCTTCACACATTATAAGACTAAACATACAACTTTGTTCATGTAACAGTTACAAACAGTTCACTGTATAGGCCAAATGCTCTCTAATGCAGTAAAATTAAGAAATAATATGCTTTGAAAGTGATTTATGAGTGTGGTTAAACTGCCAGATTTACAAAGAAATAGTTCAGATCTTGGGAAGCCTCAGGAGTCACGTCAAAAATGAATTTGACCATGATTTAAACTGCTACTTTTCTTACATGACATTTAATATGTGTACTTTGGAGGCCCATATGTCTTTAATAAAATAGCATTAAGTTTTAAATATGATATGAATGCAGTTAGTTTCTAAATTCATAACCTTTTCCACAACTCCAAAATGCTAACCAATAAGGGAGTCACACATGCAATAAAACATAAAGCTTAGAAAATAGTTTTTTATTAGAACAGTTAGACATTTGGCAGCTGAGTTGTAATGTAATAAATACGTGCAGCCAATGGGGGTTTATCAGTCTTTGTTTACACTGTAAGCAACTGGGACCAGACAACTAATTATAACTGAGGAGCAAAGGTCATGCAAAGTATATTTTGTCCAGTGAATCTGTGCTTGCTAGGTGAACCCTATAATGTTAAGAAAAGTATTTTATTAAAAAGAAACACCACA
This sequence comes from Cinclus cinclus, assembly GCF_963662255.1. NCBI lineage: Eukaryota > Metazoa > Chordata > Aves > Passeriformes > Cinclidae > Cinclus > Cinclus cinclus. The sequence continues at coordinate 22,296,556 of NC_085052.1, forward strand.
GCATGCTTCCCAGTTGAGTTTGTCAGAGAATATAATGTTTATTAGAGAGTCATATACTTTAAGACTGTTCTGAAGTAGTAAGTGCTTGAAAAACCATGAAAATACAGACATGAAAAAGCATATACAATTCACAAAGGATTTCAATGTTCAGCAAACAGTGGCCGAAAGTATTCAGTGTATCATGAGAACAGCAAAATGGGAGTCCTGTCTATGCTGAAGTTATTAATAACAAAAGAATGCTAGAATATTTTAAGGGCTATTTTTGTGCAATTTGAAGGGTTCTACTAATTTTGTTAAAATAATGTATTTTTACATTAATTTCTGAAACAGAAACTAGCCCACAACAAAATCTGCTTTCTGGATAGCTTGAGCTTTTACCCAGAACAGCAAATTCTGGTTTGCTTGTTGAGTTCCTCTATTTATTCAGCAGGCATAGAACAATACTGCAAGCCTGGTCACATTTTCTAGGTAGTCTGACTTTCTAAAGAAGGCTATTGAAATGGTAGTGGGGTTGTGACAAGACAGATTTTTCTGTGTACTCTAAAGTGCGGGGAGAGAAGGTGGGGCATAAAAACTTGATTGTAGTATACTTTTTCCTTCCAAATGCTTTCAGTGATTTGATTTCTGGTTAGTATGGCTCTAGAAAAATGACAAAAACTAAAATAAAAAAATCTGCTTTGAGATGTATTGCAAAGTATATATTCAAATGCTAATCTCTATTCCTCCAGAATTATAGGTCCCCTAGAGCATCCAGAAAATTATTAACAGCATGTAATCCAGCTCAGTTTGAATGCATCTTTACTCTGTTAGCCAAATCTTTACATAATACAAATCATTCTACCTATAAAAGCACAAATATGTTATTGTTCTCAACAGGCAATTTAATGCAGCTACAGGGAGGAGAATAAGAGAAAAGAAGATTACAAGCTAGCTGATCATGCTTTTATTTCTCTTAAATCTCTCAGCATTTCTCTGTGGTTGTACTTGTTTAAAGATTGTACACAACTGTGCTGTCTATATGATTTGGAAAGAAAATCAGCCTAAATATGAAGTTTCAATGGGTGTAGTTTTTAGGGGATTTGATACATTTATCACAAATACATATTTTACCCCAGAAGCAGTGCTGAACCTGTAATCTTTTTCCTTATAATTCTATTGAAGACTCCAGTTTTGCTGTAGAGAGCTCAGTTATATTTGCCACCCAGTTGTGCAGCTTTAGTTGTAGAATAGCTATTAAAGTTAATTATTTTCTGGAGGGTTTTCTCAAAAGGATTATTAGTGTGAATACATACAGAAAGCATATGAACAAGGAAGAAAGCCATTTCATTGAAATAATACACAGCTGTCTCCAGTCATGCTATGGAGTCAGGATCCTGCTCCAGTGGAATTATGCAAATGTGACAAAGTTTAACTCACAATTCTTGTTAGCAGGAAGGTGGGTCCACTCTGCCATATGTGTGAAAATTGTTGGTTTTTATCACTACATTCTGCTTTATTACTCCTTGCATTACTTTGCCACCTGTGACTCTCACTGTAAAGTTTTGCATCGATGTGATAATAATTCTTTTGCTCTTTTGTGTTGCTTTTCTTATTTTCCTTTAAGCATGTGTCATTATGTTATATATATACTAACTAATCACCAATTATTGGAAATGTATGTAAAATGTTTAGATATGAGTAAGCACTCAGCCTATTATTATTATTATTTGCACACAGACATTGTGACATAAATGTTGGTTTTAAAGTGAAAGGTGAAGGCACTAACACAAGGGAAGAAGAAGAATGGAGGAGGAGAGGCAGTGAATGTTCCTATTCTACCTGTTTTCATCAAGCCCATCAAGCATGAACTGGATGAAACTGTACATAATTAGTAGAAAAAAAATGTGATTACTGAGTTTGAAATAGGATGTCACCTGCTTGTTTTGCAGTTAGCTACAGGTCTAGTCCATTGGATTGTTGAACATAAAGCATAAAATATATTTGCTGCTGAGACTTACAGCTGTTCTTGGAGAACTTGCATGCATTTTGGCAGGAGTTTTGTGCTTTCTTTCATATTGCATATTGTTCAAGAGAAGTCTCAAAGGCCAGAGTATTAATCCAATGCCCCAGTACTGCTCAATTTTTAACTGTCTTGCTTTCGTATAATACCTCCCAGATTTTCCCCTTCTTTTTATGTGATAATTTTTCATATCTTCATGGTCTGAGTAAGACTCCACAGGACTATTTCTTCTAAATAACAAGTCTAAGGTGTTGTATGCAATTTTGAAAGATGGAATGCACTAACAGGCTAGGCAAAAGTTCTGGATGCGTGAAACAAAATTTTTCTTTCATATGGAGAAGACCTGTGAATCCACTTTTATGTCTGTTGAGGAGGCTCTGAAGGAGTTTTCTGCTGTGTGAGCAGTAGAGACAAATGTAGATCTGTGCCATGTTAAATGGTCATTCCAAAGCAGAAGTCACTGAAATGTCTGCACGTGTTCTAGTTTCGAAACAACCAGTCACTCTCTAAATATAAACAAATGCTGCATTGGCAAGATTTTCAGTAGGAGCTATCCAGGTGATAACCTGAGAGGAATACTTTGGGTTTTATTGTTTATCTCTGTCAGTAGAGAATTGTACAGGGTGTGAAGATAATTCAGATTGTTGGTAGAAAAATGTCTTTAAATTGAGCTCGTGTGCTAGGCCAGAATGCTGTTTCTGGTTTCTCAGTAATGGACACACCTAACTTTCTGGGAAGCATTGCTGCTAGGCAGTTTCAAAGTAAGGAAAGAAAAAAAATAGAGTTAATTTTATTTTCCTGATTTATTTTCGAACATGAAACTAGATATGTTATTTTTCATAAGAACTTTTTGATTTAAAGGCAACAGCAGCATAGCTTTTTGGGTCTTTTTCTGCCCCATATGTTTACCAGTTTCTCTGGAGAGAACTTCTGAAGACTTGTTGTTTATGTGAAGTGCTCTTTTGCTGCGCTCTTTCCTTCACCTCCCTGCAAGCAGAAATGAATAGATATGTTGTTGGTAGAGAACTTACTTGCTTTGTCCTCTTGAGGTCATATTTTGGCAAGCAGGAAGTCTATTTTTTGATTTGATAAACCCCTAGTGGGATATGGTTTGGCTTGTAAAAGCTGCTGTACACAGAGCCAGTGGTTGTCTTGTCCTTTATAGCCTGGTCTTCCACCTTCTGCCCAGAATTCTGGGGAAACCAGCGATCACTGGCTGAGGCAGTGTCATATGAGAACTGCTGAAAATTTATGGAGCTCTAATTAAACCTCAAATGCACTAATTCAAGCCCAATAAATCTTGCGTAATACTGGTACAGTTAAGTTAACATGAGGGCTGATGTGGTCTGGAAGGACGAGGCAGATGCCTAATATTCTCCTGCAGTTTTATAGCTGGGAAGCAATTATGTTGCAACCTAGGCTGTCCAGTGATCCCAAAGATAGTTCACAGATGTTCATTTAAACTTTGCTTTCAGTCAGGGAATGTTGAAATGTTGTGTGCAGATAGATCAGCTATTACAAATTTGAAAAGTCAGATTTCTTTTTTTGGCCTCCCATGCTGGGGAAAAGATTTGGCTGAGGATTTGCAGTTACCTGAAGGTGAGAGTAGTTTCTTCCAACCCATGTGTCAATAACAATGAAAACACTGCATTATCAGGGCTCCTGTTTAGATGGATGCATGATATATCTATTCTGTGTGGCAGAAACTATTATACTTTCATATGGTTTCTTAAAGAAATAGATTAATCAAATACTAATATGCCGTGTAAATTGAAAATTCTAACTACTTAATCTCAGAATGGAGAAGAGCTTAAATTGATGGTGTATCATTTTTTCATCTGTAATATTATCATGGTGGAATACTTTTAGTTGGTAGAAATTTGCTGTTGTGAGAATAAAATAAATGTACGTATCCCCGTGACTGCTCTTCTTAGCCTATGCTGAAGAGCCACTCCTTTGTATCTGTAGTAAGATCCTGCCTGTGATGCAGTGGCTAGAAACAATTTACATTATCAATGTAATCAATGCTAACAATTTACAGAGCCAGGATTTCATGCTTTCTCTTCTACCCTTTTCAAAGAAATACTTATTTTTCTGATGTAATTTGTATTGGAAAAGGCTTATTTTTTTTTTAAGGGACTATGGATTGTGTGTTAGGCTTACGTGTAGGCTTTCAGTGCTGGTTTTTCTCCATCCAGAAACAAGTCAGAAAAATAGCATAATCACTTTTTGCTGTGTTAGGGCCATAATTAAACCTGTCTATCAAGAAAAGCAGGTGGGCCAGGTAAAAAGAAAATCTTGTACTCATAAGGTAGCCTGAGAGCATAAGATAACGCTATTGGAGGATTGGTGGTGTGGCCCTGATGTGGATCTTGTGTGCAGATTCAGATATATGTTTGTGTGCTATTTCCAGCCCTCCAGGATTTGAGAAGGTTTTTTAAAGGCTAAGAACTTCATTGTCTTTACAAAAACTTTTCTTTCTCCGTGTTCTGTATATGTTTGAGAAGTCTTTTAAAGCCCTATGTCAGTTCTGTTCTTCGTGTGAAGTCTTTATAAATATTTATATAGCCCTACTGAGGAAGAGTCAGTCCATTAGACTGCTTTAGGCTAAGATTAGCACTTCTGAAGCCTATTTAACCAGATATGAGTTTACTTTATTTAATAACATTAAAGAGATAGTAAAAGAAAGCTTCTTTATCAGATAATGGTAAGATCCATGAAGCAGGTTTATTAATGTCTAACTATCAAATTACACTTGCCTCAAAATCCATGGAAGTAGCATAGTAATTGCCTATTTGATTTCAGGCAGATTAACATGCTTGTTAATGTTGAAGCTGTTTCCAGTGTGTGCGAGGCCCTTGATGAGGTTAGCAGCCAGCCCTGCTTCCTTACTTCATACCCAATGGAGCAGTGCTGGTCTCAGATTCTATGGCAGCAGATGCTGATTGTTTTCTCTTTATTTTCTTCTTCCTTCTCAAATATTTTATGGTGTTCACGCAGAAGCATCCTGTGAGTCATACTTGATTCATACAAATATCCATAAATGTACCAATACTTGCCCCAGGCAACTTAACACCTGTAGAAGTGAAGTGAATCATCAAGGTAGAGATATGAGGGACTGTTGGTCTGCCAGTGGTCCAACACAGGCTGAAGATTTCTGGTATTACTGCTAGCTTCCAGGGGAAAAGAAGTATTTCGGGATTTTTTTTTTTTTGGGGGGGGGGGGGATTTTACCAGACCTCTGGTAACACTGGAAACAAATCTCCCAGGCAGAAGCATAACTTGGTGGTTATTTTTGCAGTCCTATATAAAGGGTAAGTATATTTTTGAGTTTCATCACATGTGCCACATAAGAGACAGGAGTCATTGCATGTGTGGATGTCTATTTATAGTAACCATCTGACCACATACCTCTGAAACAACCATCTCCTTTTATATGTATATATATATATAATCCCTGAATCTCTAGTATGGTTTCAGAATTCTCTTGACAGTAATATGAGAGTTTTCTAGTTCCTGAAACCATCATATTGTCATATTTTATATGTACCCAAGAGTTGAGGATTATACAATCAAGAAAACTGTTCTTGCTATTCCTTTGTTCTCTTTCCACCCTCCCCCCACCCTGCTCCAGACTAACATCTAGAAGGTCTTAGTCCCAAATTCTTTCTATATCACTCAGAGAAAGAGACTTTGAGAGACAATTGTATGAAGGAGAATCTTCATTCCTTCTAATTGCTGCCTCTGAAGTAAGAAGTGATGAATGCAGTTCTCAGTTCACAGCCCAGCCACTCCCACCGCACAAATTGGGATTGGAAAGAACCTTTGTTTCTTTCAAACAAAGGTATTCAACTCTCCCTTTCTATCTCTATTTCTCTCCCCGTCCCTGCTTCCAAAGTAGGGGAGATTCACTCCCATAAATGGTAGGATTTGGAAAAATCTTCGAGATGATGTCAGAACAGCATGATTATAGTACTTCTATGGTACATGAAAATGCAGTAACTGGAACATTTTCTTTGCAGTTGCAACAGTTTAGGTTGGTTTGCCTTCTGCTGTGCCTTCTCCTTTGCCACCCTCCCTAGAAAAAACTTTGGCTGTATTAGAAGGGCTTGTATTTTCAGGAATAACGTTTTTCCCTTTTTAATGTGCTCATTGCAGCCCAGTAAATATAAATCCTGTAGACTGTTTCAATGTCATACATTTTTTTTTTTTTTTTTAATGAACCTTCTGCAGAAAATTCTGGAGCCACTAACTACAAGTTCTGTAACTGACACCTCTTTTACTTCCCTTTGAGTTGTCTTCTGTAACTGTGCTTTTTTTCTGTTTTTTTTTTCATTAATATTTTTTCCTCTAATTGAGGTCATTACAGAAAGTAAGACTCAAAGTAGCAAGTGTAGGATTTTAAGTTTAAATTTATTTTGCTTAATTTCATTTTTCTGAACACCTTTAAAGTTGGTTCAGTACAATCATAACTCCAAGTTCTTCCAGATGAAAAAAGTAATTTTTATTTCTCTAATTTGCTCTCTTTTCTGAGTGACTAAAATACAGTAATTTGGTTTGTAAAGAGGACATCTGCTGGGTTTTTGTCACCTTAGATCTGCACTTTGGTTGCTAATAAGTAGAGCTGCAACATTTGCCCTTGAGAAGTGAAAACAGGCTGTAAGTGTGACAAGAAGGTGACTGGGAAAATCTGAATAGTAAGCTTACTATCCCTTTTTCTTTAAAACAACACGTCTATAAGTTTCTTTGAGCAGCAATAACAGAGAAAAAGTTGTAAAAAACCAAGAAAAACATAGAAAAGAAGTAGCTGAGTGTTAACTGAATTAGAGGAACCTGGAAGTATGAACCAGCTTGAATTTATTTCTTTTATGGCATCAGAGAAGTTGCAAAAACTGAAGATAATGCCAATGTTTCCATTACTGAGCAGCTGCACATAAGGAAAACACTCACTAAACCTTGTTAGCACAATCTAGTTAAAGTAGCCTTATGCTTCCTGTACACTTTAACAATTAAAATACACCCATTAACACGCATTTATGAAAGTCAGGGACTTTTGTTTGCTGTAATTCAATAAATCCCACTTTAGTTAACAAATTCTGTCTCTTGAAGAACTATGTCCCTGGGTGATTATAACTGCTTGTGCCTGTTTTGAAGTACTTTTGGGTGAATTTAATCCTATCTGGGAGCTCCACTGAAATCTAGCATTTGTGTGTAAGTCTTATCAAAAGTGAACACATTTTAAGTAGACACTCTGTGAGTATTGTGTTTTATCACTGTATTTTTCTGACTAACATTAAGAAAGATAAAAGTTTTACATACCATCCCAAAGATAACAAGCAGTCACATGGCAAGCCCCACATCTACAGATCAGTTGCCTCTGAAGATCTGAGTCATGTTTTTCATATAAATCATATGGAATGGCCCATTATGAACATCTTGTAAAACTCAAAAGGCTTTATGATTGTTAATAGCTTCTGTGGTAGTGATTTACAGGCTAATTTGAGACAAAATACGTTGCAGTGTGGGCTAAGAGAATGTGTACCTCTGCATTAATAATAGTATGTTATTGGTTGGGCACTTCAGAAGTAAGTGGATTGTGTATTACCTTATATCTTCCAACTAGATTTAACATTTCAACTTTTACTTATGACTTAAATCAACCTGGTTAGGGACAAAGTGTAGAGTTGAATCACGCATTAATTTTTTCCCCTGCATGTTATCCATCACTGTACTAACCTGTGAACTAAATGTAAGTTGTAACACTTGTAATCAGTCTGTAACTGCAATTTATTCAATTGAAGACCATCTTATTAGTGTAAAAATAGTTTCAAGAGACATTTTTATAATGACTGTGATAAAACTTTGATGTATCCTAAAATGTGTGCAATGTAAGACATTTATAATAGCCCCAAGTGTAATATTAACACAGCCTTTTAGTGCATGTAAAAAGAGATCAGTTAGTTTTAATTATATTCCCCAATATAGGTTTGATTCTCTTTTGCAGTTAAAGCATTGCTTGCTGGTTCTAAATGTCAAAATTACTGGAATTTGAAGACAGGTAAATGAAATCCCTGTTTTTGAGATGTACTGGGCAGGTACAAAGAGGCAAAGAGGAGTTACTCAATTCCTAAGTGGCCGGCGTCACTTTATCCAAGCATGGATATTTGTGTCTGAAAAGTGTTGCAATGAGATCTTGCCCACTAGAGATCTGGTGATGAATCCCAAATGATAGATCAAGAGGTAAATTGGTAGATATCCCAACACCCTATGTAGATTCTTGAATATAATGGGAGTTTCGGGAGTTTCAGCCTTTTTTTCTTTTTTAAATTTTAATTTGTTATTTAAATATATTAAAATTATACCATTGTAAAGACAAGAATTTAAATTCTCAAACCAGCTGAATGGAACATTTATGACTGGCTTTCATAGAAAGCTTCTCCAAATGATGTGAAATGATGGGACAGTATACTATCAAACACTTTCCCTTCAAAATTTATCTTAGAGTTGGTAGAGTTGCATAGCATGCTTCTCCATCTGCTGAAAATCTTGAAAAACCTTACAGAATTTGTTCTTAAGATCCAAAGTTTCTTTATAATCTTCACATTTTAAGAATTAATGCCTCTCCTGCCCTTCATTAAGAGTAAAGGCTTTAATGTACATTTACATTACCAAGACATGGTTTTTCACTTGGCGTGACATTATTGCATTAATGTTTCTTTTTAATCCTCTGAGTGTGTCACTTTTCCTAAACATTTCTTCGGTTACCTTCTCATCTCCCACAAATTCATCTTTTGTCAGAGAATTTCTCTGACCTTTCTTTTTTCTACCTTTTTCTATGGTTATGTTTCATTGAAGTAACCAAGAACGAATTTCCTTGTGTTTCTAGGAAATCTATCTGTGTTTGATAAACTAGCAATTGCAGGTTATTATTACTTCTGTGTAAGGTGATGAAATAATTAATCATAATAACTGTTTAAAGCATTGTTAGATTTTGGATTCTGTATCCTTCAGTAAAATAATACTGCATTTAGAGTGGTTACATAGCAATTTCACTGGATAAGAAGGAACCTGTGGTGGTCTGTAAGAAAGTATGTTGCGGGGGGAAGGGGAAGAGAGATAAAAACATTTCTTCTGAAAACAGTGATTATTTAAATGTATAGTGTGGCAAGATACGCCCAAAAGCTTTTTTTTGCTGTGAATACAGAACTAATTGTCAGCTGGCTTTCTTGAGTATTTCTCAGTGACTTTTTTTTTTCAGTGAAAAATTCCTAATAGGATATCTGGATTAGTTGTTCAGACAATTGTATGACTGATTCCTTTCAGAGTTGATAGCAATTATGGATGAGTTTTGCTAAAGAAACAAGCATTTCAGCATTATATATGATGTTTTTATTTGGATTGACATTTCAGGCTTAAAATCCTGAAATTTAGCTGCATTTTATGAAATCTATTTTAAATATTAATTTCATTTAACAATATTAGAATATTAAAGCTGTCCCACCCTGTGGAACAGTAGTTTCAGTACCTCTATCCTGTGTTTGCTGTATAAACCTCATAGTCCCTTTGGGAAGTAGGTGAGATATCTGGAGATAATACTGCTGAGCTGAAGCTCAGTTGTTCATCAGAAGACTCTTTCTAGGATGATTATGGTAGAAAATAATTTCCCAGAAACCTTTCTGTAAGTCACTGGAATAAAACCCACTATATGTATTATAGGCAGTCTTGCTTATCTGGTGTTGGTCATAGTAAGCTATGATGTGTAACTGGCAAGATGTGAAGGTGTGATGAGAGGCAACTTCCAGAATTAATATTCTGCTTTCATATTGCAGGATGTGTGAGTAGTCTCAGTTCCGTATCAGCAGAGAAATAATTAATAATTTACTTTCCTAAATAAAATCAGACTGCAGAGTAGCAATTGGCTTTAGAAAAGGTCTAACATTATTTAAGGTAGAGATTATTCTCTGTGGCGAGGTCTTGGCAGACAGTTGGATATCACTATTTCTTGGAGGGATGGGCTTCCTCCACCTAGCACAGGACGGAACAGACTCTGCTAAGCTTGTCAAAATTTCTTCTTCTCAGAATTTCTTTTATGTCCCTAGTTCAAAATCTAGGGACAGAATGTGTTAGTAAGAAATAACTTTGACCTGAAACATCGTCTCCACCACTCCCCACCTCAGATCTTTGCTCAAAACATTACTGAAAAATAAATGCAAAACCTGAATGATTTATTTGTGCAGAGAAAACTCCTGTGATTTTAGGATTGCTGCAAGAATCAGCTGCTATAAACCACAAAAGCATGGTGGAGAAAGTAGCTAAAAAGTAATGTCAAATCTGATATAAATAAAATGTACATTCACAGGTGCATATTACATACAAATGTGCACTATGGAATATAATAAAAAATCTGTAAGTGCTGAGACAGAAAACCATTAACATTATATTGTTTCTCAAAGTCTATAGGAAAATACAAAGGAAATGGTAAATTTTGCAAAGAAAGATAGAAAAGTTTGTTAAAATGTTTATTATCAGAAGATTTGTATGAACTTCCTACCAGTTCACCATAAAAACATAATAATTCCATAGGTTAGGAAAAAAACCTACGTTTTGTCCTAAGCCTGTCTGTTGCCCTGGGAGTGTCCAAGGCCAGGTTGGATGGAGCTCTGGGGAACCTGGCCTAGTGGAAGGTGTCCTGCCCATTGCAGGCAGTTGGAGTGAGATGGTCTTTAAGTTCCCTTCTGACACAAGCTGTTCTATGATACCGTGGTTCCATTATAAGGCAATTTTTAGAAAGGCATAGAACTGCAAATGAATTCTCTGCAGAATAATTGCTTAACTCAAACTTAACTCAGAGTCAGGATAGGTAGAGAGAGAGAGAGAGAGAGAGAGAGATCAATCGGATCAATCGGTCAGTTGTAGCTGACCAGGTCATATCTTTACAGAAAAATATTTAGGACTGTGATGTGGATCTAATAAAGAGACCGAAATTATAAAATCAAAGCAGCAAATAGGTTGTTCTTGCATTTTTTTTACCTTCCTCATTCCAGAATCTTGGCATAGATTTAGGTGTTATCTGAAAAGCAGTTAGATTACTTGCCTTAATTAATTAATCTTTGGTATTTTTAATGTGAGCTTTATGCCACGTTTCTAGTGCATTCCATTCATTTTTTAGAAAGGTGTGTTTAGTATAATCTGTATTTATTTAACATGTTTCCTCTGTTGGATTTCAGCCACGTAAAATAAATGCTGTGTTTATTATCCTCTTTGACTGCAGTATTTCAAGGACTTTCTCTCTTGGTGGCTTCTTTCCAAGGGTTCTTTATGTCCAGACCTGTCAGACTTTACAAACTGGGATGGAAAGATGTGTGTTTGACTTGCCTCCCTTGCATGCACATTCCCTTGTTTCTGATCTAACAGTGTGGATTTTGGAACTGTTTTGAAAAAAATTTAAAAATTCATGGAAGATCTGGACCAAAAGGGGCAGAGGAATGAAGCTTTTTGAAGAATGAATTTGCTACAAAAATATACACATAAGTTTGAAATATTTCTGTATTGCTGAAGTCAATGTGTATTATCAGGGACTTGTATGACAGATGAGTTGAAATTAAACTGGTTTTAATGCATTCTTTAAAGCAGTTGTTTTATGACCATATAATTTTCAGGAAATTATAATTTTTTGTTGTATGTTCTTGTGCTTTTCAAAGCTGGTGGAATATTTAATTGATGCCTTGAGGGTCCAGAGGACCTTGATACTTCCTTTGTGCTGAAACAGCAACTCAAATGGTACTAAAAACTAAAGAAACTATAGCCACAGAAATTAACTTCTGAAGAGAGGTGCAAGCTGAATTACAGAGGTTTTTGTATTTGGGGAACCCCAAGGACAGAGTGTTGACACAGTGTTCATTTAGCCTAAATTTGTGTTTCAAGTTTTAGGAATATTAGGTTGCATTTATTATTTCAGGTGCTTTTACCTGGACTTAAGCATCCTTAAACAACATTCATAGTTTCAGAAGAGAATGTTTCTTAGAAAAAGATTACTTTTTAAAGTACTATTTTTAGAGGCTTATATTAAATATTCAGTTTAAGTAACTACCTCTTCTTATCATAGGATTTTATTTGTAGTTTTACTATAAATTTTACTAAAATAAAAATAATGGCCACTTTATTGCAGTTTGATGTTCTATGTGCACAAGTGAATCAACTACATCTGAATTTACTTTCCATTGATACTGAATGATAGTCATGTAGAATACAACTACAAACTGAGGTACAATTAGGGAAAGGATCATTTTTATTAACTAGAAATATCGGAGGAATAAGCATGCAAATTGTAACAAAACCCCAGATGAAAAAGCTTTTCAAAAATCTAGAGGAGAAAAAAGTGGAAAGAAATTACTCATCTTAACCCCAAAATTCTTAATTTCTTCTTTTCTTACTCAAAAGCCTTTTAGGTCTCAAAACAATATTCAACTTAAAGATTCACATCCAGTTTTAGCACACCAGAATGTACAGGGCAGCTGGTAACTAGGAAGCATAGGCAAGTTAAGCCTCTAAATCAGCTGGGAACATCCTCTCAGCTCACATTGAAGTGAGAAATGCAAAGCTGAGCAACAGTGAAATGCTGGTCTTAATTCTGATATAGCAGGGACTGCCTTTGCTTACAATGGTTAGGCCTGGACTTGTAGCAGTGTTGAGGCAGATTTTAAGAGGTATTTTGGTAAGTTTAGCAATCTGGCTCTGTTTTCTCAATGCCCATTCTGAGCCAGAGGGAGTTATATTTCCATCTGCTTGAGAAGTTACTAGAAGGCTTATCCTGCTTGTGTCCCCATATTCGTATGGATGTAGATCTTAATAAATCCAAACAACTTATGCTGGTGTTGGAGTAATTATAATTAATGTTGCTCTCTACCAAGGTTATAAGTAGGACAAATGTTTTGAGAAAAGCAATGTGATGACAGAAGAGGACTAGTTTTAGTAGGAGTGGCTTCTTGGCAGTAGTTAAGAGGAATTATGGATAGTACTTAAAGAAAAAAGTTCTTTCATCTTACAGTGTTCTTCCAGGTGCTCCAGAGCTTCATTTCTTTCAGCATTTATCTCCAAAAGTGTGGACTCAGCAGACACTTGATAATCCAAGATTTCAGAGGCCTTGTTAAAATCCACTTTATGTCTTGTGCCTAAAGTTGTCCAAGCACTAGGCATTGTTGGTTCCCAGAAAAATCAGTGCAACCTGAGAATACTCAACAGGTAATGTGCTGAAATCCCATGAAGGTCTGGCATAGTCTGTCTTCATGTTTACTAGACAGATGTGGTCTTTTAAAACGGAAAAAAAAAGTGCAAACCAAAAAAACTAAACAGCCTTCAGCCCAGTCTATTTAACAGTAGGGATATGCAGTGTGCCATAATAAGTATATTAGCTTATAGGAGACAGTTTGATTTTTAAGAATTTATTAAGAGTTATTTTATGATCAATCTCTGATGCTTTAGGATGATGAAATTCAAATTTAAATTCCATTTATCCAACCTACTAAAATAAACTTACAGGATAATAGCAGCATTTATAAGGAATTGCTTTCCCTAACCTTAATTTGGAGATTGCTGTTTCCATGACAAAGTCATGCACCTGGCAAGAAAGTCAAATCAGTACTTGATAGATGTAGCCTGTTTTAAGGTATTAGGGAACAATTTGAAATTATGGTCATTATTTACTTCATGGAAAACATTTTTAGAGGATACGATCTACACCAGCAACAAACTTTTTGGTGCAGTACGAGAATCTAGAACTAGAGCCTAGAAACCAGAGAGTTTAGACTAGAAAAAGTTCATTTAAAAGTCATGTTTCCCATATAAATTATATGCAGTTGTGCAAACATGTCAAAGTTTGGTAAATTAAATTTGTTTAATGTAAATAATCTTTGACCAAAATAATAGCATTGCTTCAGGAAAAAAGACATTATGCTCCCACTTTCATGAAGTTTGTGTAACTCAATGCAAGGAAGAACTCAACTGTTACTCTATGGAGAGTTACAATTTATTAGATCCAAGTCCATAAAGCATGCTCATAAATGTGTTTTAATTCCTTTAATTGGTCTGTATTCTAGGGACTGTGTTTAGACACAAAAACATATATACATTCTTTTACACTGTTTGGAACTTCAATGCCAAAGCCTTAATAAGTGCTATTGGAATTAACTGCTTAAGTAAAGAGATAATTACTGCTGGTGATGGCTAGAAGAGTGGAAAAATTTACTAGTAGCCATATTTTTCAGGTACAGCAAAAAGCAGTGTAATTTTACTTAAAAAAAAAAAGGTATATCTTCAATTTTAGTGTTTACCTACAGTTGTAACATCAATAAAGATTATTTTTGGATGAATCAATATGCTGTATAGGAGCTGGGAGCTGTATAGAAACTGAAGTGGTCATTCCTTTCCAAACAAATTTAACATTTAATGTGTTGGCCATGGGAGAAGCTGTAATTTTTGTGTAGGCTTAGAACTAATCCAAATTTTTTGGGTTTTTAATGTGTACAAATTTTTGAGCAAGATTGCCAACAACTACAGGCTTTTGGCCAAGTCCCATGAAGCATTGAGTATTATGGCCCTAACCTAGGGCACTACCATGGCATGTTGTAAATAGTTCTGTTGATGTTTTTAAGTCATCCTTGTCCTGATTTCCTGGTTGTCTGAATGATAAGTTTTCAAGAGACTGAGGTAGATTAGTGAAACTTTGATATTGTTGTGGAATTGAGGAAGAATTCTTCATATCAAACTGGTTCAAAAGAGTATAGCCCAAATTCATGGGGCATTGAATAGTGGGCTCTTTCCAAAGTCATCACAGTTCACCAAGGGGCTGCCAAGGGGATTAAAGGTCACTACATACCAAAGGAATGAGTCTAATCCAATCTCTGCAAGAAATAGGATTTCCAGCTAAAACTGGAACATTTAATTACATTTTGAATTATGCAGATTCAGGAGATGTATTTCCCCATGGACTAGGGAGGTTGGGAAGGGGCTACAAAATGGAAACCTGATGAAGTTTGTTGCTACTGGTATGAGGAGAAAGGAGAGCTCAACTCTTGAATGTCTGAGGCATCAATACTCTCTTAGACTAATATGATCTAAAATATTTGCACTGAATCTGCCAGGATTTTTCAAAGCAGTAAAGGGAATATAAATTCACCCTCCCTTAAAGCAATGCTAAAACTCACCATTACAGTCCCATTATTAGTTAATGAGTCATTTATCTGCAAACCTGTGCTTAACTGGGACATGGGGCCTCCAGTTTATCAGCAGTTGAAATGGCTAACTAGTATGTATTGGAGCATGCAGAACTGTGGGGGCTCAAAGTCAGTTTTTGTGTCCTCACTTATAGGTCAAATCACATGCAGCTGTACTTGTTTTGCAGTTCCAACTACCACTTGTGTGCAGATTCTCTGGAGAGAGCTTTGGTTTAAATGGATGAGAGAATGCAGCTCCGTTGTTGACACTGTGGTAGCTGTCAGGGACATTTTGCCTTCCACAGAGGTCATAAGTTGTCACTGAATCCCCCTGTTGGCAAAAAGGGGTCTGGTTTTCACAGCATTGCTATTTGTTTCTGATTTGGTCTCCTCCTGAGTGCACGGATTACAGGCCAGTAAACCTCTCTTTCACTGACTAGTATGGGAAGTTCCAGTCTCTCATAAACCTTAAGTAAGTCTTAACTCCAGAATGCTGCCTTTTGGAGATTAAATTTCTCAATGTTTTGCTGTGTTTTTAGCCCAAGGGTGCTGTTGACAGAAAGCAGTGTTTTTATTCCCTGATTGCTGCCTCTCTCTATAATTTTTTTGTATGTTGCATTTTTCTGCATTAGTGGAGGTATCTGTGTTTGAAAAAGGATTACATTAGTCAAAATTTAAGACAGATAATTTGCCCTCTTTCCTTAGTGACTGACAGGAGCCTAAGCTGCACATAATCTTTTGAAAAAATATGTCCCTTTTACAGCCTATTGGAAATTTCAGAAACCAGAAGATTTAACCTCTTAGTACATCTAATTGAAAAGCTGTTGATTTTTGACAGTGGCAGCCAGTAGTGGTATGAGCTGCCTAAGATTTGCTGACATTGATTTTTAAAAAATATTTTGTATTAAACAGATAATTTTCCCCTATATTTCCCTTATTTGTGATAATTTATAGTCTTTACAGCAGTGAAGACAAAAATGAGACTTCCTTAAACAGTTGCCTTGAAGGCAAAAGAGAAATCATATCTTTAAATCTGAATTTCAAACACTATAATTTTCGAGAAGGAAACTTAAGCAGATCACCAATATTCTATTGAAAATTTTCTGTAACGTAGCTATATCAAAAGCATAACACATCTATGTGGCTTTCTAGTACTCAAAGAGAATATTTTGAATATTTCTCAAGTACTCTGAGGGAAGAGAAATCAAATTTGAGCATATTTCAGTCAGATGTAAAACTAGTTTGAGTGCAAAGTACTGGAGCTGGCTCTCAGTGCAGATACTTGTGTCACATGTTATTTTTCTCCAGGAAGAGCTTCCAGAATTTTCACAATTCTCTGTTGTGTGTCCCTCTGTCCCAGTATGAATCTGTAATGCAAACCTGGTTTGGACAATCTGGAGAGCTACTTCCTAAAACTTTAATTGATGAGGCATTGAAGTAAGGGTGCATTTTGCACTCCAGTCAGGAGAATTTTTGTCCTGCAGTCCTTCACAAGTTCTCAGGTAAAGTTAAAAGTTACTTGCTGCTTCTCTCAGGAGAAAGCTCTCTGTTTATCTCCCATGGAAACCTTTCCTGAGATTTCCTAGTTGTCAAGGATGGGTTCAGAGTTCATAGAGCTTTTTATTGTGCCCTCTTTGAGGGATAGAGGCTGATTTGCAGCACTATTTAAAGCAAAGATGCCAAATGAAAGTTCTTCATTTTAAGTTTGTGCTTACACAAAGCTTCTTTGTGGTTTTTTAGGCCTGTCAGACTTGTCAGGCGTGGTAAGAAAAAGTATATTGTTTCCAGCACTTGGATTCCTTTCCTTCTGACATCTGCCACTCTGTAAAGATGATAAATTCCTGCCTCATTAGCCAGGGGTGTGGGATTACAGGCTGACAACACATTAATCACCAGCTTCTGTGGCAGGCTGACTAGCAATAGGCATTGTTAACAAAACTTTTCTAATATGTCACTCTTCCCTATGACAGCCTGTAATCAATCATCTTGATTGACAGTGCTGATAGATTACACTATTTATACTTTGTGTAATGAAAGATAGCGTTTCCACCTACTGTCATTTCTAGGCTAGCATTGGAGGATCACTGAATAGAAACAAACACAACAAAAACCCCCGGCCCCAGCTCGGCATTGTGAAGTTCAGTCAGACAGCCTTGTAGGTCCTTTGTGGTAGCTTTCAGATGACGTGTATTGTTGGGGAACCTGGTAAGCACTTGCCTTGAAGTAACCCTTGAACTGAGTGTTTCTTTGCCGACTTTGTTGCAATAAACTGCTGGGTCAAGTTCAGGCAGGTAGGAGACCGAGTTAATCATGTGGTGCCTGCTGCTCCTTTTCCCATCCTGTCTGTCTTCTCCTGCTGACAGCCCTCCACCCCCAGCCCCAACCAAGATGAGAGGTGATTTAGATGTTGATAAAGTATGCCTGTTTCATGATTTAGAAGGCAAAATTATACGTGTTTCCCGTAATTGTATGGCGTGGGGAAAGTAAACATAGGGAGGAAGTGCAAAGCCAGCTTGCCAAGACAGCAGAATCTGTGTTGGAGCTTGTTTGGCTTTTGAAACTTAGGAAATTAGAAACAATATCAGGATTAAAGTGCATAAGCAAATTGATGTCTTGCTTTGGTTTTGATATAGCTCTTTCTGGTTCTAGAATCAATTGATCATTACCTTTGTATCTTTTTTGCTTCCTGAAGTTATTTCATTTAGCTGTACTGGAAGATAGAACATTGACTTTAACAGGACAGAAGTTCCTTGTAGCAAATATCTGTTAGAATGGATCCTTTTATTACAATTGACTCCTATAGTTTGATGTTGAATAATTGCAAATAGATGTTGCCTTTATGTTATTATAGTGGCTCAGATATCATTATATATCTTCATTTCTATATGCATTCTGAAAATTTTCTTAATACGTTTTATTGATTTATTTACTTATCTCTCTCTCTCTCTCTTATTCCCTGTATGTATTTGTGCTTTTTTTTTTTCCTCATTGGTAAGGTTCATGTGCTAAGTCACAATAAGAAACTTAAAATTCAATCTTTGGAAAGTAGGAAATATGAGTTGGACCCTAAATTATTGTCCTTGGAAGTTGAGCTAAATTAAGGCATTTGGACAGGAACAAGGATGGAGAAGATCATCTAAACTTTAATCTCCCTGAGAAGGGTTTCATTGTGAGGCCACAATGATTAATGAGAAACCTGACCATCTGATTAAACCCCTCTGTGTCACAGGACATGATTAGTAGGTGACAGAGACTGTAACAGTATCCAGCGAAGCCTTGTTTCTTTCACAGCTCAGACTGTTGTATGATTAATGTCCCCAAGGGCTATCTCCAGGTCAGGCAGGGATAACCTGTCAGAACAGGTGGAAGTGACAAATTCTGCAGAAACTCCTTTTGCAGAAGAGGCAGCATGCAAGAATGGATGAATGGGGAGGATTCCAGATGGGCTGGTTGACCTTTCTGTACTCTGAACAGACACCGAGAGCATCATGGGGATGAAACAGTAAAGCATCAAAAAACTGCAGATGTTCCATGGTTATTGTAGAGTTACAGCATTGCCAGATTGGGTTGGTAAAATGCACAACACGTCATATTATCGCCACTGGTTTACACTTTCTGATATGCTGGAGGAGACTGTAGATCTAGTGTGTGTGGACTAGATAAAATACCACACACTGTGTTTTATGGCAAGAGGGGAAGATTCTTTCCTTCAGTACAGATAAGGCTTGATAGAGTTGATGCTTTAGTGTAGCATTTTCCTGTACCAGTATATATAATCTATCTCATTCTCATCAATACTGCTCCATTTAAGGCAAGACAATCTTGGAAGTTAAAATGGTTTATAAAAATCCTCATTCCTTTTTATTAGGTGGCGGTTATCTAGTCAGGTATTTTATATCTTCCAGAGTACTTTCACCTCTTAGGTCATAGGTTCAAATGCCCAGCCTAAGTATCCTGACATGCTCCACCTTCAGCATCACACAGCACTGAATTAGCAAAAGGCTTGCTAAAGTATCATCTTTCAGATAAATAGATCTTTTCATTTAATCATAGGAAGGGTATGAAATATCTTTGTAGTAGTACACAGGCAGAGAAGAGAATGTTAGCACAGGGATGTTTATGGAATTCTATCTGCATGCAGTTAATTTTAAAAACAAAACAGAAGTGAAACCAGAGAATAGGATTTCCCCTTTTGCCAAATGAAAGAGCTACTTCTGTACAAATCTTACTGCTGTTATACCATTGCTCTCGGTGTTGGTACCAGTTTTAGCCATTTATAGTCTTGCTTTGCTTTCTTCAGCCTCTCTTATAGCATGTACAGACCATCTTCCTCAGTTTAGTTATAAAAACTCAATTTTCTTTTGTGTATTTTTTTTCTCAGCTTTATGTATCTTTGAGAGGAACAGCCTCTTTTCCCTTTAAAGAAGGAAAAGAACCAGCCCTAGTTCAGTTAACATTAGACTTTACATTTAATTGAACTTTAGTTTGCGTTTTAACCATTTTAAAGGGAGCCATTCTGAATAAAGGCTCTCATTTCTGTGGTTCTAAGACTAATTTTTTGTTCTTTGCCACTGCTTAAACTGTCAGATCCAGCTTTGGGTGTGGTAAATGCTGTGCTCCCTTGAGCAAATCAGCTGCCATATGCTATAATTTACACTCTCTGAGTCTTTATTGGCTTGGCAAAAGGTCATTTTTCAGAGTGGTTTTCCCAATATAGAATGAATAGAAGAAACAGACACACTTCAGTGGACTGGTCACTGGAGATGGGAAAGCTCCTCTATGTGCATGGTCACAGAGTGGCAAATAGAGAGAATATGGGTAATAAGCCCTAGAACCTACAGAGGGAGTGAACCAAAATGTCTCACTTGGACACTCCAGATTTTGAAGTCCAATTCAATTATCTTCTATTTTTGTTTAAAATGTCCACAAATGCACAAATCTGTTGTAGCATAAAGATTTTAATAGCAATTTCAAGCACTATCTCTTACTGGGTTCCAACAGAAGTGATAGAGTTTGATAAATTGTGACAACTTCTTGTGTAAATAGTTTGCCTAGCTATTTGTTTCAAACTTTGCTATCAGTTTTTCAAACTCTTGTCATTGTAGATGCTTTCCCGCAGTTTGATCAGTAAATCAGAAAGGAAAGCTGGATATGAATTGCTTGTCTGGTACAAGAGGAGACAATACTGGCTTGTTAACCCTCTATGCAACCCTTGGGGGAAACCAAAGCAAGAAAAATGCATAGAATTTTGGTATCGACGGGTAGTTAATGAAGGGCGTGTTAATTTTAGGGGTAACCTGCTAATCCAGAAGTAGGAAAGCAGTATCATGGTGGAATATTCCAGTGTGATCACATTAGCAATTTATATCATTTGCCTCAGTGCCTGAGGCACTCTACCTGAATTTAGAATTACCCTAATGAATCTTAGTAGTAGGGAGGTGTGGGTGTGCATCTGTTGTGTTTTGTAATGCACTCAGGTGTGTTTCTCTTGTTATGAGTAGCACTAATGAAAGCCTAATATCCATTTCCATAGAGAGTTGCAAGGATGGCTCTGTTCCTTTCATTTGTAGGATGTGTGTTTATAGCGTAAAAGGAGCTTGTGAATTAATTGTAATTAAGGCATATGATTCCAAAACTGGTTAAACATTCCTGTGGAGGAGCACTGGCAATGGAATGGATATCATCATCATCATCCAGACAAAATGCAAGTGGTTGCTGTGAGAAAGTTAAAATAAACTTATGTCTCTACAAAATGTTCATTAAAATTTTTGAATATAGCATTGGACATGAAAGGTTATCTGTGTTGTGTATACAACTTGTACAGTGATATTTGTCTCCAGACCTGTATTAAGCCTTGCAGAGAATTGCTGCTGCCTAATGAATGAATTTTGTCAGGAGTTTTCTGGCTTTCTTTTGAGACCTTTACTGTCAATGCCAGGAATGGGAGGAGGGAGAAGTGTCCCATTCCTCAGTGGCATAGCTAACCCTGCAATGTGCTTAATGTGCACCTCTGCTCCTTCAGAAAAGCCAATTTCATTGATGACTACCTGAAGCTGTGCAAGCAGAATATTGTTTGAGCTGGCATAGCTGGACAGTGAGGCTTTGTGTGTGCAGGATAGAACTTTTCTGTTTAGCTTTGTCTGTACATTTTTTTGAACACATGGAGGCACAGTTTTTGAAAATCTGTGTACATGCTCAGCAGCCTCTAAGATATGGGTAGGTCCACCTTGCCATTGCTGTATGGCCATGAGAGAGCTCAGCTGTTCTTCACAGCCATATCCTTCTTTCCCAAACTGGAGTATGAACTGAAAATTATGCTTTCATCATGTTGTAGCTTCCAGGGACAGCATAGTGCTCCATCACAGGGCTGAAGTGCTTGGGTTCTCTGTAATCACAGACCTGAGTTCTAGCTGAGCTCCTGATGTGAAAGATGACATGGAGATGCTTTAACTGCATCTCCGCTCACCCATCCTCTTTAAATATATTATAACGATCCAGACAGTTTCTCTTGTCATGACCATGGGTTTGTCTCTCTGTTCTTTGCCAAGTCAGGAGTGATGCCAATTGTCAGCCTATGAATGTGGGCACAAAAATGGCCTTTAAATTTTGTACTCTGGTGTTCAATCTATGGTAGAGGGGATCATCTGTTTGTTACAGGTCAATCTAAAACTGTCACTTCGTGCATTCCTGAATGCCCAAGTACTGTACTGTGTCAAGATTCCTGATATTAGGAGTTCTTTTTAACGTATGGATTTATGGTGTAAATGCTGCTGTGCTTCATTTCTACTTGAAACAGTACTTTGCTAATAATTATATATAACTTTTCTTGTCATGATCTTTTATGTAGTTCAGATGAGGACTGTGAGAATTACACAGAGAATCTTTCTAATGCTGTGCCAGCTACCCAACTACTTTTTTACCAGTTTTTCAAAGTGTGTGGGGCAATATGCCAATAATGAGCTTAGAAAGTATTTATGAAGCTCCTGATAATGTGACATGATTTTTTTTTCTTACTTTTGTTCTTCGTTTCATCTTAATTAGTCCCAGTAGGAAACATTGATTTTTTTTTTTTTTTTTTTTTTTTTTTTTTTTTTTTTTTTTTTTTTTTCTTTTAAAGCCTTGTAGCTAACATCTGTTGTTATTCCTGGGGTCATTCTTGCTCTGTCCTGTGTTTGACATTTCTTGTAAAAGAAGAGGAATTTGTTCATATTGACATTAGCTGCCTTGGTATCTCTCAGTGGTGCAGATGGCCTGTGAATAAAGACATCAAGCTAATAGGCAAGATGACAAGCCTTGATAGCACTGGTGCTCCTCATGCTTAAGTGGCAGGGCAGCATAGATTGCTTTTGCTGGGGAGATGCTCGGTCTGCTGGCACTAAAGCATATGGAATTAGTTAAAAATGCAGTGGGATCTTGGGAAAAGGATGGTACCTTGAAAATCCCTGGCTGGCTGTAACAGTTTCGTCTTTTCAATGTAGCATTTCCTTGAGGGGCAAAAATTATAGAAAAAATGTGTGCTCGTGGAAGAAAGATCCCTTATTTACTCTAGATACTTAATGATTGTTGCTGTTTAATGCATCAGAATAAAACATTATTGGAAGAGTTCTTTGTTACATTGTTTGCTTCTGTGGTTTTCTTAGAAGTAAACAACAAGCTTCTTTTGTGATAACAAAGGTAAAGTTAATATGAATCTAAATGAACATGAGCAGGATGCATTTTAAGTACATATTAAAATATTATTGTGTGAGTGTTTTGGAAAAAGCCATAGAGCCCCAAATATGAAAAATCTGTTTCTTCCATGGTGGACATTTATATTATCCTCTGGAGAAGGCACACTGGAAAACTTGGCATTTTCGAGTCAGCTGATTACTTCATGTGGTAGAATAGAAAGAAAAGCCAGATATTCAAAGTCTAACAAACAAACATGAAAGAAAAAAAGATAATTAAGCTCTCAAGAAGCAGAGAATGAATAAGATGCTGTAATTTTAACAACACAGTTAGTTGGCAGAGCTAGTGGCTTGGGGATTCTCTGTCTTATATGGTGTGTAGGGCCTTTTCCCAGGGCTTATTTGGGATAAAATACAGCTTAGGATAGTTCGGAGAAATCGAAGGGATTGTACCTCATTGGTATAGGCACCAAATTCAGGCTTCCTAAAGCCAGCTTTTACTAAGGTTGGCCTTAAGTAGGTATTAAAACTGAAAAATGGGGAAAGGAAGGAATGGAACTTTTACCTCCCCTTCTTGTGTTTAAAATCAAGTTATTCCCATTAGAAAGACAACATTTTCTCTTCTCCGCCCAGATGTGACACACCAACACTGAAGAGTTAGCAAGCCCTTCTTTAGTAAAGGCAAATCAATCTTGGTTGAAATATTCCCATGTCATGAAAGGCAGAAACCCAATATATAAATAAAACCAGATTTTATTTTGAAATTGAGTTCCCACAGTCCAGGGTAGGTAATTATAAATGGGAAGAATACTGTTGTAAAAAAATAACAAAAAAACCCCACAAAAAACAACCAAACAAACAAACAAAAAAAACCCAACAAAAACAAACAAAACTCCAATAACAACAAAGCAAGAAAACACAGTCACTTAGTATATCCTGAAATATTTCTTCAATTTGTATCTCTTGATAAATCACATTTGAATTTACTGAAAACTCAGTGAGCAACGCAATCAAGAATTATCATGTATATTGTTGTGGTATGTTTGAATCTACTGTAGCTAGAAACTGCCAGTTGTGTACTTGCCTTTCAGGACTCACTTCCTCTCACTTCCTTTGGACAATTTTTCTGAACTTCTCAAAATGAGAAGTGATTTCAGCTACTCTAATAAGGGATTTTCACAGGTGTATTTGGTACTTAATGAAGCTTGAAGACAAACACATAAATGTTTGTATGAGTGAGGATTTAGGAGTGTTTGTATCTGTAATGCATAATGCTTAATCTCAGAATATTGTATTTCTCCTCTGCCTGCTCCCCTCATCTCTACTTCAAGAATTCATTATGGGGCAGCCACATAATAATTTTTGTATGAGAATCCCAGGATTTTTCAAGATCGGTTAATTAAACTTCTTTGAAAGAGGGGAGAACTTTACAGTTCACATTTTCACAGTTCGTAGAAATGATATGACATACATGAAGTGAAAAGTGAGCAAAAGGTTCAAGCTGACAAACTTCCAAAAGCTTCAAATTTGAAATCACAGAAATACTTGTTTCAAAAGGTGAAAATTCAAAGAGCTACCTGGTGATCAAAATAGGTTTGTAAAAGCAGAAATTCACACAAGTGAGCTTGGCAGTTGGCATAGCTTCTGGGAGAGGTGTGTGAAGCTTTACATGCAAAGATTTTAATGCACATGGTTGGTTCTGGATGGTGCAAATCCAGGGATATTGGCAGAAGTGGTGTCTTAGTCTATGTGTGTCAGATGTTAAGCCATCTATTACACTTGAACCACAGCCAAGACTAAGGGTTGTGAGTGTTCAGCTTACTGAATTCAAGGGTGGGTTTTGGATAAATGATTTTTTTCATCCAGACCTTTTAGCAGCTCAATTTACTCCACTTTATCGACAGCTAGAGTTGCTCTTTAGTTTCTTTCTCAGACCTTGCCCTTTAAAACCTGCTGAGATAATTTTTCTTCCTTGTCATCTTCTGGTGTGCCTTCCAGGCACTTCATATTGTGCACAATGTAGTCACTAAGATATGGACCATCATGGGAGAGGCTCTACTCCTTCTAAAACTGAAGGACTTTCTGAGAGATTTCACTCCTTGTGTTCCTTCCTCTGTTAAAAGCAGCAGTGAAGGTAGACCTAATTGAGCTATTAGGACATCATCTTCTGATCTTTTGCTGGTGGTTTTGGTTTTGGGTGGCTCATTTCGCTATTAGCAATTAATTCATACCTGTTTGGTTTTATTTTATATACTGTGAAGCCACATGATTTTAATGGAGGAACTGTATTGTTCACGCCTGTATCTTGGAAGTTGTGCTAATTGCAAAGTCATAAAAATAAAATTGACAGCTGCAATGGCAATGCTTAAAGACCATGTGGAAAATTACTCCTCAAAAAGTGAGTGAAGTCTTCAATTTAATAGTCATATAGTAGGCTGTCTTTCACTATAAATGTGATCTGTTTTACACTAAAGAATCTTTACAGCTCCTTGTTGCACATGATACTAAAGTTCTAAAATAATCCTCGAGGATTCCACTTTTCATTCTTTCCAGTGCTCAAAATACATTTATACTGTGTCAGAAGACATCCTGGAAACCTGAAAATAGACTGACTTTTGTACAAATAATGCATAAAATTTATGTCTTCAAGTTTCCCTTGTATACAGGCTCAATATTTCTGAACAATAGCTGAATTTTATTTATGCCAAAGAACCTGAAAAACTGAGGCAAAGTGTTGGAAGAAACCACATTGCTAATATTTGATTCCAGCCAGTAGAACTTACATATGTATGCATGTGCTTGAGGAAGTGTGTACATATGTCTTATAATCAGTCCATATCCACAGTAAATGTGAAATTTTAATTCTGTGAAAGCTGGATGAAAATACACTGGTAAAGGCTGGTTTTAGAGTATTATTTCACTTGTTAGTCCAACCTTCACTTGGAAAAGACCTATGGTCAGAGAGAGGATGGAGAGCTCTCTTCCCTTAGAAAACAGTTTTATAGTCCATGTGTAAAGCTGTCCCCTATGTCTTGGAGATCTCAACACAGGAAAAAGTCTGCCATGGTCAATAAGATAGAGTTTTACATTTGCTGCTTCCTACTTTATTTTCTTTGGAGGTTGTTGCTGTGTTTCAGTGGGATTTGTAAGAATTTTTAGAAAGGTGTATTTTTCCCAAAAGTAGCTATGCAGGTTTTTCACAACTTGTCTTTATTTGGATAAGGAAACATGGTGCAGTTTTAGTTAAGAAGAGATTTATCTGGCACAAATCTTTGCATGCAATTTGTTTATTGATTATGATCTACTTGCAAGTAATACAAGTGTCAGGTCCTCTCAGCTGAAGTCACTTGAAATATACATTGGGTGTTTGTGAGGCTTTAAATCCAGTTGAAAGTATTGGGAGGCAGTGTGAAAAGCATTAAGCAAAAACTGTTTCAAGTAACAAATCTGCTTGTATTGCTAAATTAATTGCTGATATGAATACAGCCCATGTGTCATGTTCTGGAAGGTTTGGGTCTATTAAGTTATCAGCCTTTTCTAGTTATTGAGAACTGTCTCATTTGTTTCATAACTGTCTCATAACTTTAACTGTTATTTTCATATAAAGTTGAGTTTTCTTGTTAGCAGAGTCCCTTGAAAGAATTAACACTAGCACTCTGATCTAGGGACCATTGGTCAGTTATTTTCCTGAGGTTGTTCTCAAGAATTAGTTGCTTCAAATGGTAAACACTGATTGAGAGGTGTGGCACTTTATGATAACCTTTAAAATGTCTAATAAATTGTGATACTCTGCCAAGCAATTGTAAATAGATTTTCCCTTCAGGAGTTCTTATTTAAATGAAAAAGTCTCCTAAAGGTTTGAGTTAGATTCTGCCTTACTATGTGATTGTTATACTGGATATCTTTATATTTTTAACAATAATTAATGGCAGCATAACACAGAATTACAGTGATGTGAATATGAAAGCTGCTGTATTTAGTAAAGAATATACCATTTAATTCAGACCTCAGGTTGATTTTCTGGTCTACATGGTTACTACCAGATGAAATACATCAAGACTGTAGGAGAGTAAATAACCTAAGGTATGTAAGATGAAGATGCTTTTCAGGAGACTAAAGATGTGACATTTCATTTGTAAAATCCATTCTATTGTTCCTTAAATGTCCTATTCATTAAGCATCTCTGCAGCCCAAGACAATGTTCAGAACTAATCACAGAATCTCAGAATAGGTAAGGTGGGGGAGGGACCTCAGTGGGGTCATCTGGTCCAACCTTCCTCAAGCAGGGTCATTCTAGAGCCCAAGGCTCAGGACTGTGTTCTGATAGTTCTTGGGTATCTCCAGTGAGGGAGGCTTTCAGCCCCTCTGGGAAGAATGGCCAAAGGCCTAAGGCTGTGTGCCTTGCACATGATGCACGTATAAGCAAACATTGGTTGTGTGAGCGTTTTGAAACACATTGCTTTTGCTGGTAGCAACCACAATAAAAACATACATTTAGTGCAAAGGAATGAAACTCGGTACTTTTGAAGCGAAGAATGTGCAGTCCTGACCAAATAGTTGGTGTTTGTGGTTCCCTACCCTTGCCTCTGCTGTCCTAGTGAGCTCTCCACCATTACCATGTATTTCTCTAGTCACCATTTTCCCCTAAACATTGGAGGTATTACACCTGGATTTTTTTTTTTAATTTTTTTTTTTTTTTTTTTTTTTTAATGCTAGCATGTGAATGAAAGCTATGTGGCATCCCCAGCTCCCTTTTTGGGCTCAGTGACTCACAGGACTAAACACAGCTGAATGAGTCTATTGTCTAAGTGCCAGTTTCACAGTGGGATAAATCTTGTAAACTCAGATGAATCTTCTTCATTGACAGGAACTGCAAAAACCTGACTTGGTCATGTAAACATTCTAAGTTTCTGTCTAAACATTCAGCACTTGGCTTTCCTGTGGAAAGCTTGGCTACCCGGGAACAATTGCACTTTCTGTTCTTTTATTTGTAATTATTATTAATTGGAATATTTTAAAAAGAGAGAATAAGGATAGGTTAAATGAGCATATGGAATATGGAACCTATGTTTTATATTTATGAATTAATGAGGGATAATATGGTATAATCTTAGCCTAGATGTGTGCTGCTGGAAAGAGCAAGTATTTTTTAGATCTTAGTGAGTTCTCACCAACAGGTTAGCTATCTGATTCCTTAGTTCTGCTTACCTGCCTCTAACACTGTGCAGTGTTCCCAGGATAACCCCAAATCTTAAAAGTACAACACAGAATTAGTTTAATGTTATGCATGGGAATTTGGTCATGTGTCATGCTCAGCACTCTCTGTCCTGTAACAGAGGTACAAGTTAAACTACATTTTTAAGAAGATTGATTTCTCATCTTTCAGCATTGGAGAAGTGTTCAGTGGGATTTTTTGGTCCTTTTTCGCAGTGTCCTTCTGTCCTGGTTGTTACAGGAGCAAAAGATGAATTTTAAAGTTGTCTGGTTTTAGGCAGTAAGGGAATTTTGCCATGCTAAGCTTAATCTCCAATCCTGGTGGGATGCTCAAAGAGGCCAAATCCTCAGAAGTGACTCAAAGAATCAAGAATCACATTGGTCTAACACCAGAAAATTGTAAGGATTTGGAAAGGGTTTGAAATAATTACATTCTGTTATGGAGTAGTGTCATGGAATTTGATGTGTTGGAACATGAGGAAGGTTGTGCTCAATTTTGAGCATTAGGAAAAGTGGGCATTTCTTGAGGCAGGCAGGCAGGCATATATCCCTCTGTGGACGGTTGTTGGGATGTGTTTCTTTTCTGTTTTTCATAATGGTTAAGAGTCTGATACTTTAAAATTATGTATTTTCTTTCTTCATTGTCCTATTAACTTGTTTAGAAAATGCTTTAACAGTAGTCGTGTTCTAACACTGTTGATCTAAAATTAAATACAGTCCAAATTATTAAGAAAAATAGTATCTTTTGTTGTCCCAGCTGACAGAAGAATCATGAGAGCTTTCAGATGCACTGATCCTTCTTTAGGCTAGAGAAAGTTGCATTTATACAAGTAAGCACAGTAAATCTGAGAGATTGTCTCTTGGGTAAATAATGCAGGTTCAGTAGTGTATTATGGTTTGAGGGTTTTTTTTTTCCCCCTTGAAGATTATTCTTTTTTAAAAACTATTTTTAGTTTAACTCTTTTCATATAAATTACCCTAACCCTGTGCACCAGTCTGTGTCTGGCAAAGGGAAAATTGCTTTAGTCAGCTTTGGAGTTGAATTTCTGAGTATTCTCTTGGATTGTTATATCCATATTATTATATAAACATGTCCAAAGTTTTCGTTGCTTGCTCATTGGAAGTGGGAACAGGTAAAATAGAGTGGATATTTGCTCTTAGGAGCTGCCAGGTGGAAGCCATCTTTCATGAAAGTATATGAACAGTATTGATTTCTTAGTTTGTCTTTCTGGTAATTAGGTAATAGATTGAAATGCAACCTTAAAGCTACTGTGCTATTTCTTTTTTACCCACCTCCAAACTGTTCAATAAATGATTTACAGTTGACCTTAACTTCTATCCTTGATTGGCTTTTTTCCCTCTTTGGTTTGGAATACAAAACTTGAAAAATTGTAGCTAAACTTTTCAAACTTTTTGACTTGTGGGCAGTTTACAAATTTTATTGAAAATAGATGAAGTCAGTGTGTATGTATGGTACGTGTTGGTATGTGTGTCCATACCTCAAGAATGCAGTTTTCAATTATATTCATTAGACTCAAACAGCTTGTGAGCTTTGATCTAAGGTCATGCTACTGTACTACCTTGCTTAGAAAAATTCACATTATGTGAATATGTATTATGTACTTTTTTAAAAAAAATCAAACAAGATTATCTTTAAAAGCAGAGGAAACTTCTCTTGGGGTATTTTTTTATTTTATTTCTGATCTGTTCCTATTTCTTTTTGTTTTAATTTTGCCATGAACAAATAGTCACTTATGAGACGGATATTTTCTTCAGTCACTACCCATCTGTGGAATAATTTTAAGCAGTACTTTTCATCATATTTGTGTAACATTTTCCTATAAACTTAAAACTTGTATGGGCCCAAGAGCAGAACAAAAGCAATGGTGGCAATTATTCATTAAAATTTTTATTCATGCTCTAAAATTAAATTGGAGTCATGCTGGCTTTCTCTTTGGGATGGCTACAAAAAGCTTATGCCACAAAATGTCCTGTAAAGATTGTTGAGACAGGGGCAACCTATATCTTCTGGACAAAACATCTGTGGAGATATATGGATTTCTGCCTTTAGATAAGATAGTTGGTTAGTGCTCTGCAATGCTAGACAGCATGGCAAACATTCTGGCTCTCAACCAGAAAAAAAATACTTTGTGAACAAGCTCTGAAGTTCAGATATGTGCAGAAGAGTGTTGGCAAGAAAAATGCATTTTCTTTATTAATGCATTTTCTCCGTTGTCTTGCTCTCTGCTCTTGAGTAGACATGTTTACAGGAAAAGCAGTTATCTTTGTGGAAATTTGTTGGGCTTGCAGGGGTAGTAAATATGTATTCTCTTCCCTGTATTCGTGCTGAATTTTTCTTTAGGGGAAGGAATTAATGTATTTAAATATGAAGTTGCACATTACATTCTTCTCTGAATGAACATGGGGTTTTTTTTGGTTTTTGGGGTTTTTTTGTGGGTTGGGTTGGTTTGGTTTGGTTTGGTTTTTTGTCCTCTTATACTTCTGGTGACTCTTTCCATAAAGTATAGTGCTTTTTCTCTCCCTCAGACTGAGAGAAAAAAACATTTGCAGCTGTGCTTATGTTCTGGTGAGCTCCCACTACTTTCTATCTTTTATATTCATGAACAAATGTTAGTAACTCTAATTCAGTTTCTAATGATCATCTATCCAAGTATCAGAATGTTATATTTCAGCATAAAAATGCAAACTTGAATAAGTAGTGGAATCTGAATTGTTCTTTTCCTTGGTTTCCTGTCTTCTCAATCTGGAAATTGCTTTAGAAGCACTTTGTTAAAGTCATTGGCATCAGCTTCAGTCTTGTTCCCCATGAACTGTGCCAGTTCATAAAAACATAATTGCTGGTGACACCAGCTTGCACATTTTTACTAGTATGGTATTAAGTCATTTGCATGACTAAATCAGTGATAATCATTTATGATAATTTTAAATTTGTAGTAGTTGTATGATAGTGAAGAGAGTGCTTCTCTCGTGTCCTGCGCAAAGTATTTCATGGTCTGATTTAGGGGTTTGTATATTATTTGATCAATTACATGATATGGTAATAAATGTATCCTGTGTCATGTCCTCATGCTTAGAACACAGACTGTAAGTCAAAGGCAATACGTTTTCATTAGCTTGTTTGAGCAAGTGACTCCTGTGTTTCTTCATCTCCATGAAGTTAGAATAAAATACTCCCTTCTTTCCTCACACACAGCAAAGCTTAATTTAATTAGAAACCTTATGCAGTTTGAGAATTGCCAACAAGGGTGATGATGCTCAAAACAGTTGTCTGGAAAGCATGCTAAGTAGTCAAATGCTCAATAAAATTGAAAATTAATTAATGATGTGGAATCTTATTTTATGAACTATGATGATTGATACCAGAGGAAAGCCTGTTTCTTTAGCTCAGTAAATACAGTGCTGCCTTGTAAGAAGGTGGAGGATCTGACTAGCTCAGGAACCAGATTGGAGGTGGCACTACCTCTCAGTGAGATGCTCAGCAAAAGCTAGTTCACACCATTAGAGAAAAATTGCTTCCTACACAATCCTGAGTACAGTAGTTGGTGAGAAGGACCTTGTGCTCTTTAGAACTGTTGAGTAATTTACGTTGCTAAGGACCAAGGATAGTTTGCCCAGGCTAATCAGACTTACTGAGCTGATCTTCAAGGCAGTAGGAGGTCAGCCACAAAGAAATCAGAGTACCAGGATATGAATGGCAAGTCTCAGAAATTAATAGCTAAATACAGTGCAATAAAATAAAAATATTGGAGTAGATTATGCAGTCATGCTCTAATCCTATTTGTTGTCCTTTTGCAGAAAAATTTTGCTCAGGGTTTGGAAGCACAAGAATCTGGTGAGCACATAGGACTACTTTAGTTCTTTGGTTTTATTTGATTCAACAAATGGATCTTGAGAGGGCTCTATAGCAGAGGGCATCTCTTCTCATAATCATACTTATGAGAAACATTTGGCTTTCAGAACCAAATGGTTATGTTATCTATGACCTGCGTATTTGACATTGTGAGCATTGCATTATTTTTCATGATCTCATTTATCAATATATTTATTGAAATTTATGTATTTTATATTTATTCTTGAGGCTATGTGTGTCTTTCATGGTTTTAGATAGAGATCAAGGGCACCCTGAATTGTGAGGGATTGCTGATCTGGAGATCAACAGAGGAAGAAAGCAGTCAAATTGCTGGGTAAAATTTGGCTGTGATATATGCTTAACTTATCAGTCTAATACCAGTCAAGATAGAAACACGGGAAGGAAGAGTTGTAAGGGAACTTTTGACATTTACCAACCTATAGCCTTGCTAAAAAAAAAAAAAAAGTTGCCAGTTGGAATAAACAAAAAGCCTTTTTCAGGGCTGATAAAATGTGTTGGAAATGGCAGCCAGATTAAAGGCTCCACATCAAAATGAATGCTGAAAAAGCTCTTTTCAGTACTACAGAGGAGATTCAAGCTGTCAGCAGCCAGTCTGAATCTGGCAAGCAATGTGAAGTACTTAGGGCTAGAGAACTTTAATTAGACTTCTCTCCAGGCTAAACAGAAGTTCTTAGTCTTCATCCTTGATAACTCACTGATTGGCTTCTGTTGTACCGACAAATATTAACTTTGACAAGAATTTGTGTATGTGTGCCATGTAATAAAGGCCTATATTGTTATAAGAGCAGGAACTTGAGCCTTGTGTGCAGTGGATTATGTGGGTGATATTGCAGCAGTAGCTCAAACCCAATATTATTGACCTCTTGTTTCTTTGCCTTGCGAAGGTGCTGTGTTTTGTTTAAAAAACAGTCTTCATACAATAATTTCTTTTATGTTTTATCTTTCCCTCACAGTAAAATTATTTATAATTTTTACTAAAGTTTATTATCTTTATGAAGTGAACTGATCTTGGCAAATTTTCTGGATGGATCAGGAATGTTATTATAACCTATTAGTTTCAGTGTCAAAAGAATTTTGCGAAGATAATTTGGTTCAAAATCATGCTCTTGTGAGCTGAAAAACTAATTGGAAATACATAAACTAACCAATGATATAGTATAAAATGAGATATATTATTTATGAAAGGCATAATAATTTGATCAGAAATATTTGAGAAATAATATTTTATACTTTGATCAAAGTCTGATTATTTTGACCTTGAGTGAAATTATTCATTAATTCTTTTTTTAGATTGTAAGCAAAAGTTCCTGTTTTCCTTGAAATGACTCAGTTTATTTGTCAGATTTTATGTCAGTGTATGTCATGTATACATGGTGTTAAGGCTAAAATTTAATATTTAGTACTTTGTTCTTTAATATAGGAAGGACATTTTGGTTTTGGAGACCAAAGGGGGATACATGTTGTTGCTCAGTTGTAACTGTATTTATTGAATAGTAGTATGGAGTCATTATTTTAGATAGAACCATGATACACTGCACTTGACAAATCAGTGGAAATACATATTTCACCATCACAAATCTCAACTATTACACTTAGCTGCAGAAGATGAACTGCTATTTAAAGTTTTGGAAATGTGTTGTTGAATGAGAATTATAAATACTTTGTAGTTTCTTATCTTGTAAAGCCTTCTTCATCCCCAAAACACTTCTAACATTACCCTCCTTTCCTCCTCTTTCAAAATTGTTCTCTTCAAGGTAATGTCTTTACATATTCTTAGGTGTAGTCACATTTCTTAATAGTTGACCACCTATGTTATTCATCAGGGAGACAGCTGTCCTTTCCAGGATCTTTCCTCTGCCCGTTTCTATTATTTTTTTTTCTCCATTAACTAAGCATTTTTTTTCCTTGAAGCATTTCAAAATGGCAGTGACAGTAACTCACAGAGCTCTGTCTTCCACTTCCTTCTTGTTGCTCAGGTTTACTTCAAACTATGCCAGAGGAAATTTAATTATGGTCTATTCTGAAAATCAGTATGAACATTGTTTTTTTGATAGCTAATATATAATCAATTGTCTCTGTACCCCAGTGAGATTTGGTTTGAAACTGATGGAGACCATTGGAATTTGTACTAGGTCTTATGTCTTTCTGTTTTCACTGGTGAATTATGTGAAAGCTTTTCTCCCTCTGCAGTCCATCTGTGTTGGGTTTGGGAGCATTGTGCTATTAAGCCATGGATTTAGAGGGCCTTTGTGTTGGCAGTATTGAGTAATTCATGGAGGAAGTTCTTCAGTGTCAGTGTTGATGAACCTTTGGAGCACCATTTTCTTGAATTTGCCCAATTTCCAGCCCAAACTGGGAATGTACATAAGATACAGAATGCTATCAACACAAAACTTCCTATAACAGTTGTCTTTCACCTCCACCCTCAGCAGAACAATGGATACGATGCAGCACAATCTCATTTCTGGTGTTCAGCAGCTTGTCCAACAAATGCTGCTCTGTTGTGGTGGAAAGAAGGCTCAGGTCCAGTCCATGCAGAATGCTTAAATTACATTAAGGATAGTATCTAATGCTGTGAGATTCCAGATAATGCAGGATTTAACAGGTTTACATCTTCCAGTGGATTTTCAGAGTAAATTGTAGATAGTGTAGATTACAAAGTGGTGTAGTGCACTTAACTAACTGTAAGAGGAAAAAAAAACTCAAACCAAAGCAAGCGATGCAGTCACTCACCACCTCACTTGGGTGGGGCTTTGCCTGGGCAGTTCCCAAGCACAGGATGGCCCACACACCTAACCCTCCCCTCGCTGGTTCGTTCCTGAGTGGGACAGTACATGGCATGGAATATCCTCTCAATGGAATATCCTCTCAATGGAATATCCTCTCAATGGAATATCCTCTCAATGGAATATCCTCTCAATGGAATATCCTCTGAGTCTGCTCCCTCTTCCTGCTCCCAAGCCCTTGTGCACACCCAGTGTACTCACTGTGGGAGAAGAGTGAGGGACAGGGAGTGACTTGATAGGGCAAACACTGTTTAACAATAGCTAAAACATTTGTGTGTTGTCAACTCTGTTTTGATCATAAATCTCATCCATGGCATTATGTAAGCTGCTATGAAGAAAATTAACTCCATTCCGGTTGGACCCAATGCCATTTCTTACTTTCCTCTTCTCTGTCTCTGCCCTGAGTTTTTAAGTTTAAAATGCTTTGTTCAAAGACAAGAAATGTAAACAGATTGAGAGGTGTAGCTAAATGGAATAAAGATAATAACCAAAGGAAAAAGTCTGTGTATTTAGTATCCCAGATTGATCAGAACCTAACTCACTTGACAGATAATTGCCTGACAAGCAGTATCTTTGATGTTAGGCTTCAGTGAAGTAGAAAGTAAGCTCCTCAGCTGTTCCCCAGCAGTCTTTGGGTGGTCTCTTGCTGTCCGATGCTGGAGCACCCTCTCACCCTGCTGAAGGGGTTTTTCTGTGTGACACATTGCATACAGACAGTTACGCACTGCCTGCTCTGTGAGGTCTTGGGGAGAGGGAGCAAGGTGTGGAGAGATTTGGAGGGAGCAAGTACAGCCAAATACAGTTTAAAATAAACAACTTCTAAATTAAAAAGAATGTTAAATACAGATCATCTGCTCAAACCATGACAGCAGATTTAATTCCTTCCTCCTTTTACCTGATGGAGATGCGCCTGCAGGGCTCGCATCAATTACCTGTCGACATGTGGAAAATGATTGATGAGCTGCCTCAGGCACTGAAGTATACTTTGTCAACCACTCATAATTTATACATCTTATCTTTGCCAGAACAAAAGACAGGACAGCATGCACTCTGAAAGGAGGGGAAAAAAATAGAGAGAGAGAAGGAAAAGAAGAAAGAAAAAAAAATCAAAAGGCTGCTTGAGTTCCAGTATGTAGCACAAGTTGATAACATTGATGCCTATCTGCTTGCTCCTTCAGCAGACATCTCCTGCCACTTTCTACTGTGACTGCTTGAGTTTACCAGGCTCTCTGGCCATGCCCTGCTAGAAAGATGCTGACATAGTAAGCATGGAGCAGTCTAGAGTTACATTTTAATTACACTATTATCTACAAGAGTCTCTGGAGCGCTGATGTTTGTTCTGACCTTTTGTTTTAATCAGCACTCTCAGAGCATGCTGTTAACCACCACTGACAGAGATTGATAATTTATATAGTGGGGTCCTCTTAAGAAGCTTTCATTTAGAACTATTACAGAAATCAGATACTTTTACATTCAGACATAATTTTAGCATGTACTTCAGATAGGTGAGTCTCAGAGTAACATAGAAACCAAATCTCCACTTTGACCTCCAACTGTAATCAAACTCAAAATAATATTTTTTTTTAATATTTTTGGAGGGAAAATGGGTCTTCCTTTGAGACTCTTGGAGGACTTGCAATCACAATGTTTGTTCAGTACTAGCTAGGAACTTGCAGATAAGCCTCATATTCTACTCCTAATTTTTCTGAAATAGCTTTTAATCTAGAGGGAGGATGGAAGACTATTTAAATGCCAACATGAGACAGTGTAAACAAGGCTAGTTTCCAAAATACCTGGTGTTTAGTGTTGTTCAAGTTTCTCAAATTGAAAAGCAAAAACCTCTTACTAGTTTTAAAAATTTTATTTTCCAGTTTAATACAATAATGAAACTTAATGTGATCATTTCTCCACTTGAATTACACGGTATAATAACTCTTCAGCATCTACTACACTGGGAATAAAATAAATATTTTTGAGGTATTACTCTGTATGCTTGGAAGGTAATGCTCAAATGGCCTACAAGCCATATTCATCTGAAAGAATCTGTGTTCTGAACCCATGTGTTAAAAGTGAAGGATTAAAAAAAAAAAAGTTAAGGCAAAACCTATCTGAATAGAAAATTTCATGATGGGATGTTTTAGAATATTGGAAGTTTTAGTCAATTCTGAGTGCTAATATTCTGGTTAATTTAGTTTGGTAGTCATATTTTCAGGTATTCAGCTGTCCTCTGGTATCATCTTGCTAATATTATTGCCCAGACATACCAGGATGTTTTGGAGATCTCTAAGAAATATCCAGTTCATTTGTATGATTTTTTTCTGACTCCCATTTTCACCATGCCTGTATTGAATGGGGCTATGAGGCTTGCAGCTTACTCTAGAAGCTCTGGTCTGCTCTGGTCTGCTCTGGTCTGTAGTGCTCAGCATTCAAAGTACTGGATGGAGTCAAAAGGAATGCTTCTGCTTATAGGCATCATTTTCTCAGTCATAGTTTTATTTTACTTGGTGACAGTGTGAGCAAAGCTTTCAGCTGACTAGACCTATTTTGTCTCTGGTTTTAAAACATTAATCTGTGTTTCTTACACTAAACTGTTCCAGCACAGATTTGTTTCCTTCTACCATGTTACACATCCAGCAGTGGAGCAGATTACTAAACCACAAAGAATTAAATTAATTACCACAAGTCCAAACCTGCAGTCATGCATGGACTTCAGTAACAATTAAGCACAATAGCTGCTGGCTATTTATTTGAAAATTGTTCAAAATTATATTTAATTGACTCAGTAGAACTTCAGGGAAAATGAGACTATTTGTACTCTAACTAAATAGAAGACTTCTCTTTCCTGATAACAACATATTTGTGCAAATACATACATGTTTTTGTAGTTCCTGGTTACCAGAACAGACCTAAGATTCAGAATTTGTAAATGCAGAAGCAAACAAGAGAGTGTCTGAATTCTGTAATTGGTGCTGTGAGCTTGCATAGAGTAACAACCGAACAGCTTTAGCTACAGAATATGAGTAACTGGATTAAAAGGAAACAAAGTTTTGATCAAGCAGGCAGTTTTGACTATTACAAGCAGCATTGTAACATTGTTGCAGGACTTGTTGTAAAAATAAAATAAAAATTGCTTATTCAGCTTGTTAAACCCATGAGACTAATAAGTGGTGAGACAAACTTACTTTTGCTTAACTTCTGAGCAGTTGTAATCTTGCTTTGCTTGTATTTCTAGCTGAGAAAAAGCAAATAAACGTCGCCAGTGTGAGCCTCAGCCACGGAATCCAACTTCTCAGCAGGATTTATTAGCTGCAGTATAGCAGGAGTAATACAGGTATATGACATTTTTTGGGTTGGACAGGATAAGTTCCTTTCTGTCTGTAATGCATCGTGTAAGCGCATTAGAGTTTTGTTTAGAGAGGGAAACTGCTGAAAATCATAAAACTAACATACGCTGATCAATATGAAATAGAATTTCATACAGTATTGCTTTGAGTGAGAAGAATATATATTACAAAGGCAGTTTAAAGAGACAGCAATTCCCAGTCAGTGGGGGCAAGAGATTTCAGTGTGGGAGAAACAGTTGTTTCTCTTTTTTGCCATCAGCCTGCCGTATGACCTTGAATAGGATACTTAAATCTGTTCTTTATGTTATTTTTCTTGTCAAGTTAGCTTGTGTTCTGTTCAAGGCAGGGCCCATGTGCTGTGATTCTGGGAACCCCAGTACAGGCATTGTCTGACCTTGAATAAAAGTGCATAGGTGTTGCTCTAATATGAGTGAAGAGCAAGGTGTCTCCAGGTAATAGGCACTGCACTGTTGCTGTTATGTATGAGATCAGCAGCAATCATTTAAAAAAAAAATTAAAAAGGAGTGCCAGCTATGGGAAAGTCATGCCTAATTTCTAGGCTTATAGTTGCTAAGCTATAAAAATATCACTTTGTTTGATTTCTGTGCTCTTTTGTCCTTCTGTGCAGCCGTCCTTCATTGTGCTGGTCTAACTGCTAGGGAAGCTAATATTCCTTGCTAGGAAGCATCAAGCTTATGAATTTTTATGAAAGCACTTGCTTTTATCCAGCTTTGTGGATGGTGTTTTAGGGTACAGCTTCCCATAGTTATCTTTCTACTTCCTTGCATTCCTTGCCCTCCTCCCCGTTCCCCAAGCCTGCATCCCGTTCTGTGTGGTAAGCTGGTCCTTAAAGCTGTCTGAAATAGATTTTAAAAAAAACAAAAAGATGTCCCTACTTTGTTTTTAAGTATGTTATTTCTTCTTAGTGCTGAGCTGCTTTTTTGTTTTTGTTATTTTGTTTGACAGGCTGCTTGTAGATAGAACAGTTCTCCATAAGGGATTGAAATCATACATCAAATCTATTGTTTTATATGTAAGCCACTTGAGAACAATGAAAGCAGTTGCTGGAACCCAAATACCATTACAAATAGATTTATTGTAGTATGTTTTCTCCCACCTTTTTCTAGAAGTTATTACTTTAATCTTAAGAATTTATGTAAGTATGCGTGTAGCTTTTATATGCTTTATGCATTCACTTTTGAGACTTTTTAGCTATTTAGTGGTGTGGTGTTTAAAACAAGTGTTATCAAGGAAATAATTTCAGCTTTACATCATTTTTTTTTATATTTCCCTCTGAATGCTACATATAAAATAGCCAGATGGTAATATAAAAGAGTTATAGTAAATGTCATGGAAACTTATCTTCACAATGCCCTTTAGCTTGGTGTGTTCATCTCAACCTACAAACATCAAGAAGAGATAAAGATGTAATATCCCTTTTTTTCACAGAATTATATAAAATTTCTGTGTCTTCAAATTCTAAATGCCTCTAAGAAAAAAAAGTTATTAGAAGTATATGCAATTAAAGTCATTCCAGCTTTTGTGAAAGAGCAGAAATGCTTTTAAACTAGTCTTTCCACCTCAACTAGAACAAAGCTTTTTTGTATTGAAGATATTTCCCAAACTATAGCTATGACAAGCTAGATCAGATGTTCCTAAGAGAATAGAGATTTTTCTGCCATTTTAATAGTGAGCCTAAATCAGATCTCAAAGGACAGAAAGTTATTTACATATTATTGACCCAGAA
The DNA here is from genome assembly GCF_963662255.1 of Cinclus cinclus. Classification (NCBI taxonomy): domain Eukaryota; kingdom Metazoa; phylum Chordata; class Aves; order Passeriformes; family Cinclidae; genus Cinclus; species Cinclus cinclus. The sequence goes on from NC_085052.1 coordinate 22,336,416, forward strand.
CTTAATACACTCAATAGACATCAAAATGAAACAACATATTTCATTTACAGCAATTTCTTAAATGCTTTAGTCATCATACTGGGTGAACTAGAGTCTTGATAGTTTGTTGTTTTCTGTTTTTTTTCTCATGGTTTCAGGGGATGAAATATTGCCAGTTGCTCTGGAAATATATTTGAATTCACTCTGTTGATAGGTGAAAAAACTGCTGATTAGACAGCTTTTATAAAAAGTGTTGTGATTCCACAGCACTTCTCACTTTCCCAGTCCCAACAGCCATATGTATTAAGATAGTGTCAAATGGAGCTGTTAGTGATCTTAATTTGTTTTATGTGAGTGATTTGATGAAATGTAAATGTAATATTGATAAAGCTGACAATGGAAATGTGGCATTCTGGTTGAGTAGATGGCTAGAAGTACTGCCAAATGGTAGGTTGTGAAACTATGCTTCTCCTTGTTAAGGACACAGGATTAATAGACCCCTCTGGGTTCCACCTAGAGGAGGTGCTTACATTCTTTCATGTCGTAGCTTCCTGCAGATGAACATGAAGAAATTAAAGTAAATATATCCATGGAAAAAATAGCAGTAATGAACAAATGAAGAAAAAAAAATCATGAAAACAAATTAATGAGGCTAAAAAAGCCAGAAGTGTAACTGCGTTGAGCTAGTCTGGTAACCAGAATGTTGTGACTGAGCAGTGATCAGTTTCCTGCTGTCTAGGGCAGTCTTTTCGTAGTGAGAGTGGCACAGAACTAATTGTTGAATTTCAGAAATGCATTTCTTGGAGGGAAAAAATGTGGATGTACTTGTCATGTAGCACTGTTAAAGTTTGCTGAAGTGATGTCAGTAGCATCTCAGTTTTGGAGTTAAATGACCCCCTTGAAATCTATGATATATATTTTAGGTAACATTTTGAAACGAGTAAAATGCGGTTTCACTCCAACCTTACAGCAAAGTTTCACCACTCTTTTCTCTTACACCTTTGTCTTTAAGCTTTCCATGGCTCTTCTACCTTAAATATTATCCTTAAATATCTTTTACCTTAATATTGCTGATATGTTGTTTTTGTCTGAAGAAACCTGCAGGTTATTTACAATGTTCTTTGGAGCTAAGGAAAAATAAAATCCCCGACTTTTGGCCCTGTGTCTTTACTGGTCAAGATATAAAGAAGCAGCAGGTGTGTAATGCTTCTTCACTATTGGTTTTGTTCATTTTTTTCTCTCAAGACCATCAAAACAGACACAAGGAAATTATAATAGATCTTTTAATGAAAGATGGGATTGCTGATGTCAGACCTTTTCATGGGTGTGACTCAATGGATTCCTTTTTAGTTAACCCTGACACAGCATTTTAGGCATTAATGCTTTACAAGGGAGTTTCCATGCATGCCTTCATTCTCCTTGGGAGTCTGTGGTTGTGTGATAAGTGTTCTATCCAATCTTACAGAAATTTTGCTGATTCTTTTTGTCTTTGTGTTTTTAAAAATTCCTTTTTATTTTTTTCCCCTTAAGAAATAGCTGTAGTCTGAGAAAAACAGCATATAGGTTTGTGTAGAGAAAGGGAGGAATCATCTTTCCTCTTTTCTTCTTAATCCCCTAGAAAACAGTGGACACAGCACTTTGGAACTTAAGTTCGCATTTGTTTTCCAATATATAACAGAAAATTAAGTTATTTGAAATTTAGTTTTGACTTCCTGGTTAAGAACCTCAATTGGTTGCCCTTTGGCCATAGAATATACTTTAAAAATTGAAGATAGAGCTGTAGAGGCAAATAGCTTATTACTTTTACATACCTATGGAGAACAGTTTAAAAAAAAAGAAAACAGAAGTCTGAAAGAATGATGCATGAGAAAAATGAGCGTGTAAACAGCATTTTTCTGTTTTACTTTATTGCAAATATGAATAAATATGTATTCAAACTACCGCTTCTTGTTAACTGGCCAAGAGATTTATTTTACTCTTTCAAGAAAATTTGGATTGAGCGTAGGTTCTCTTACTTAGCATGTTCACTTTCATGGAAGCAACTCTGTATTTCTGTCAGCATAGTAGTTCTTTAATTTAATTCTTCAAATCTCTCCAGTTTCTCCTTTAGAGAGTTGCAGAACCAAACATCCTGAATCCATTGTCTCTTTATTTTGATGCATGCAAATAGAGGAGTTTTAACTTTCCAATCTAAAGTATAAAAAAATTGGATTGCACATTTGAAGTGGAATGAAAATGATGCACAGAGAGGTAGATCATTTTATAAGCTACTGTTCTATTTTATGGAATGATAAATAATGATGTAAAGTGTGTTTTCCTTTGCATGTTTAAATTGCTCAGTGTACGTAACTGAATTTAATATAAGTTCAGAAATGACTGCTCAGCCTTGCTGTAGTACTTGGAGAGCTGCTTTATTCTTAGTGCCTTTTCTAATAAAGAAGTTGCTATGAATAGAGCTTCTTGTTTATATCTTATATTTTAACTGGACTTTGGCATATTTAAATTTAATCTGGACACGGTAGGGGTCTATACTGTCACTCTTTGCCAGCTGTTTGAAGTGACTGATTTCTCACTCCTATCCCCCAGCCATTTTATATAACTTCCTTTCAGGAGCCAGCTGTGCTGTATGAACTGACAGACTGATTTCGTCATGTATATAAACTTGTGCTTGGTCTGGCTGGGGTGGAGTTAGGGTTTAGTGTTGTGTTTGTTTTTTTTTATTTGTGACTGAAGTAGTGTTGATAGCACACCAGTAGTTTGGCTGTGGCTAAACAGTGCTTGCACAGCACCAAGGTTTTCTGTCTATGCCAGATAAACAAGCTGGGAGTGGGCAGGGTATTGAAAGGGGCATAGGTGGAACTGTCCTTTAAAATTAAATCTGTCCCATCAATTAATCTAATTAATCTGTAAATTCCTCCTCGCTTGTGCACTTTGTTTCAGCATGTGGTGTTAGTTCAAATTAAATCTTCTTTAAAGTAATGTTTGCTTTGCAGGTAATGCATCAGAAAAGAAGGAAAGGCAACTTCAGTGTTTTTATTTCTATTTATGGACCTTGCCTTGTATTACCTTATTACTTTGCCTTCCTCTCTTTTTCTCATTGTGGTGACTCGTTTGCACAAATTTCTTTTTTGTGGTTAGCAAAATCAAAGTGAAGGTTATAGATCAAAAGAGACTGTCAAGGGATTACTAAATGAACAAATTTCTTTCCACTATTTTGTGTTATTTTCAGCTACCTTCTCATAAAATATGAACCTTTTGAAGTATTGAGAATTGATGCATGAATTCTTTCTTTGGTACTAGTATTGCCTAGCTCTTTTAAGACGGGCATTTTTTGGTTTACCCATGTGTCTACACACACATATATATGACAGCATTGTGATAGAGTAAATTAGCAGCAACATTCTTTGGGCATTTACAAACAACCCAACTCATTTCAGTGGACAGTGACTCTCTCACGAGATCTTTTAACCCTTGTGACTTGCTGTTTGTGAGATGCATGCCTGAGTTAACAAGAATAAATGTATGTGGCTAAGAAACAGTTTCAGTTGTTCTAGAGATCTGAGTGCTTGACAGTGTAGATGTGGCCTAAATATCTTGGTTTTCACTTTATTTTATTTCTCTTAGACTGTCTGTCACACTTGGTTATAATTTTTAAAGCTTCAGCTGTGGAATAGTGATACTGGTGTGAGAATGATGTCACAGCATGAAAAATCCAGAGAGGCTTTTCCAGTCGTTACTCACTTAAGTGCATCTCACCCACTGGCAGAGATATAGACTGGATGACCTCATGTGTCTCCTTTGCCTCTGCCTTCTGTGATTCTGTGAGTGATGGGGCAGCACGGGAGATTGACCTGGGTTTATTGACAGCTGCAGAAGGAAAAGGCACTAAATGTACCTGCACATCCTAGATGGGATGAGCGGGTGCCTGGGGCACTTCCCTGTAGACATCACGCTTGAACACTGTGAGATTACTTATTCCCCTCCTCCTGCTGGCTCCCCAGGAAAATATGACTTTGACTATTGAATTTGATACCTTTAAGTTGCTCAGATGATCAGTTTTCATTGCATTCCTAAAGCAAAACCAGCGTGTTGACATGTGTGAGGACTGATACACAGCACTTTTACATTGTCTCTCTCCTCTTTTTGAAGAAGACAGAAGGACAATTTGAAGAAGAAGCCTAAACTCTCTCACCCCCACCCTCCACTTTTCAAATTTTATAGGCATTATGCATTAAAATAATATCTCCCCAGCTTTGATATTCAATCAGAACTAGGCTAAGGACTTGAAACCTGTTAGACTCAGACTAAAATTCCACAGCTGCTGCTACATAGCGTGCTCTGTACTGCAAATTACGTACCAAGAGGTTTTAGCTGATACATATGATCCATCCAGAGCATTCAAAGGACCCTAGAGCAGTTAGACCTATTCATGTTTAATTGGAAATCTGACGTGCAATTGTGATTATTTCTAAAACTATATCATAATAAATAAAGTAAGTACTTTAAGTCTCCAAAATGTTATTACATAATTTTCTTGAAAATAATATTTTTGGAAATAATATTTTTTTCATTCTTTAAAAAAGCATGCTGAAACTGAGGAGAATTTGGGCACAGCAAAGGAGACAGCCTTTTTGAATGCCATTGGTAAATTAATTGGTTAGTTCTCTTTAGCTTTTTTTAAATGCCATTGGTAAATTCAAAAATTTCTTGCAGTGTATAAACCGATCCAGATACAACAGCAGCATACAAATTGCCCTTATAACTCGGGATTGCCTTATTTGTTGAAAATTGGTGATACTTCTCAAAAAAACAGACTTTCAGGTCTTTGTGAATGGAGTTTGGAGCCAAGTTGTCTTTTGTGACATGGGAGGGATGCAGTTGATGGATAAAGTTTAGATATTGTTGAGATGGAAAATATTTAATGGAAGTGAAAGAAGAAGCCTGAACAAGTTTGTTCTCACAGAGGAAGATGAGGGGCTTCAGCAGAAAATGCGGAATGCCTTCTGTGCATAATCTCACCTTAACTTTTGAGCATGTTCAATTTTCAGGTCATCAAGCAGTTTATTAAAAGGGGCTCTTTTTGCTGACATAAAGGTATCAGTTTTGGGTATGTTGCAGTACATGAAGGAGAAAAATTTACGTAATAGAGAATGTCTTTCTTCATTCATTGCAGTGAAGCATACAGAAAGAACCTTCTCAGTAGAGAATGGATGAGAGGATAGCATGGTATGGAGAAAAAAGCGTGGACAGGAAACTTTTTAGTATATTAGTGCTGATTTGAGAAGATAAAAATACCTTTACTAAAAATGTAAAATTAGGTTTAAAAAACTCCATAGAACAGCTGTATTTATCTAATGAATAAGTTGTATATCAGTATAGAAAGAGTAAAAGATTTCTATTTCAAGGATATGCAATATTGAATCCATAGCAACAAAGAAGAAGTTTTTATGCTCATTTGTCAGCAACAACATAATATCTACATACTGTGTTCTCTTGCTAGAAGATTTGGGTACATGTGGGACATTACTTATGGACTTGTACACTTATGACATTAAAAGCTGGAGAAAAAGTCCTTTGTCTTACTATGGTGCTTGTTCACATGCTGCAAAGTTTTTATTTTTATGCTTTATTTTAAACATTTTCTCTACTTTGCTATATGTCTTAGTTTATTAGAGGTTTATTAGAATTGTTGAATACACTGGGCAGGTGATGAAAGGAAGTAGACTGGGAAAACTACTTATTTTGTTTGAAAAAAAAAATTAAAATCTCTACAAATCTCTACTTAACAAAAGAAAAGGCAAGATAACTCAAAGTGTATATTTAAATTGTCCTTATTAAATCTGACTTGAAAATGGACTAAGCAATAATGGTGCTGGACTATTGTGTTTATCAATTTTATTGCAGAGCTGTTGATTCAGAAATCATAGTAATTTATAGAGGATATCAGGTATCTGTAGTAATTTGTGGAGAGTAACAGGGAATGCTCATCAGCTCATTTAAAAGAAAACAAGTGAGTATAATTTGCTTTGAATTTAAAAGCCATCACAATTTTTTAAAAATCTGAAATGTGTCTGTCTGAAATGTAGCCATTTGAAGGGATAGGGCCTGTCAAGCTACTTCTCCTGTGTTAGTGCTTCATCTGCTTTGTTTGACATCTCTAAACAACTCTTTAAAAATGTCGATTTTGGCATGCCCCACAAAGGAGGACTGAAGGGTGTTGTTTAAGTTATTTGGGCCTTCTCTGTTTTTCTTTCTGTGGCACAAAAATGGGCATTTTTTTTTCTATGCCATTCCCCCCAACAAATGTGTGTTTTAGCCTCAAATGACCCTGGCATCTTAACATGTCAGAGTGTTAATAAAGCACCGAGGCTGTCATAATGTGGGGTTAAATAAAGTCTTCATGAGCTGTCTATTAAGCTGATTTTTTGTTTGTCACTTTCTGTAGTTTCTTTGGGGATGCAGCTTGTCTTGGTTTGTGGGCAGCCAAGCAAACCGGCTTTGTCTTTGTTCACTGCTCTGTTTAATTCTCCCCTCATTCATTAATCATCCCTTTGACTATTTATACCAGTGGCAAGTATAGCTAACACACTTAACGTTTTCTTTTGTCTCAGTGGCACCCTTTGTGCAGGCCAGAGGAGGGCTAATTATTAACTGTAAAGTGACATTAAAAACCCATAGATAAGCATACAAATGCTGCATCCACTGAAGTGCAGGGGTTTTTTTGTTGTTTTTTTTTTTTGCTAGCATTCAAGTGCTTGTGGCCAAATGAGTTTTTCTTGCTCTGTATAGTTGGGAGTTCACAGTAGCACTGCCAATGTCTAGATAATTAATGAAGAAGCTCTGTTAAACCGAGAGAGTCTGCCAGTGTCAGGTTTTTTAGTTTCATCTCTGGACAGCTTAGTTGGGTGTTTTGTACCTTATCAGGCAGAAGCAGGGATTTAAATTGCTGCTATTTAGTTGGAGGCAGTTCCTCTTCTCTTTAAAGGTCCCATTCCTGTGTTTATTAGTATTCTGTATACACAAGGCTTGGAATGTGTTTTTTGTTTTGACTTATGATGGGAAAGATTTTAGCATTTTCTTTCTGGCTTCCTTCTATTTGTGAGGTTGTCTTGAAATTATAACTTTGGGCTTTTTCGAAGCACTGACAGTGATCACACCTTTCTTGCGTACTCAAAGTCTCTTTAACCCTCTTCCTTGTCACTCATGATTTTATGATATCAGCACAATAATTATTTTGGAAAGATTTCCTTGAAAAGATAATATTTAGAAAAGGTATATGTATGTTATAGCTCTTTGGAGGAAATCTAGATGTCACAGGATATTTTGTTTTTTTACTGTAGTGGCTGTCTCCTTCTATCCCTTGCCATAGGTTTGAAACCAGATTTTTTGGTCTTCTATGCCTTGAAAACAAAGTGTTGCTCTGTGAGGTGGGTTCAGAGAGATTACTGCTGGATGTAAGTAGTGTTGCAATCAGCTGCTAACTTGTAAGTATTAGTGACTTTTCCTTTGACTGATGTTGCAACCAGAGACGCGTTCATAATTCATAATCATGAACCTAAGACATAGGTGAGGCCAGAAGCTGGAGTTGCGGCTTAATCCTTTCAGTGGGTGAAACAGTTGGGTCCAGCAGTGATCCACAGTTTGAGCTTTTCTGGCTTGTGTCACAGCTGACATTTTTCTGGCTCTCAGCATGACCAAAAATCCTACTGAGTTTAACGTAAAGCATGCTATCCACTGACACAGGTCTTTGATAACAGAGCTAGGAAGAGGGCATGCTCTATTATTCAAGCCTGTGTATAAGTGAATAAGCCTATTACTTCATTCTATTGTTAGTGCTAAATGGAATGTCTTGCAAAAATTTTTGAACAAGTGATAATGTGAGGGTATCACAGGCAGACTGCAGCTCCAGCTAAAACACTAGATCCATAGTTACAGATTGCTTTCTGCATGTCTCAGTTAGGAAACTGGTACTGGTATTGTGGAAGGATATTTACTTTATTCAGAGTAAACTTCGAGTACTTTAATTCTTATTATTTTGCCAGACTGAATATTCGTATATTTCATGACTATTTTTTGTAGCAAGGCCCTGAAAATGCAAGTTCTTGTTAAATACGAATGCTCTCCTGGCACGATGAATCAAATTGGTCTTCAGGTAGAGAAGTCTCTCTCTTGCTCCAAGAAAGCAAAGTTTATTGACTTTTCATTAAGGCTGTGAGTGTGTAGTTTATACAAGACTGGGCCTTCCTTTCAGGTAGACTGTCAGCAGCCCAATAACAAAAGTGAGGTTGGTAACTTTGATATTTTAATGTGCTGAAACTAAGAGATAAAATCTCTGCAGAAAGAGACGTAAGTACAATTAATTCATCAAACCTGAACAAAAAAGTCTGCAGCACTTCAGCCTATGGCATGCACAGGCAATCTCTTAGATGAGATCATACCAGCTTTGTGGTACTTGGCTCATTAACAGACGTCCCTTATTTTTAGCAAGGTAACAGTTTGAAATAATACAATTTCTTTTTTTTTTTTATTCTGGAAGATGTTTCTTGATAATAATCTTATGGAAGCATACAGAATTGTAACAGCTAGAAGACACTGTGAAATGCTGCTGGACTTTTGGCATCAGAAGATGCTGGGATTTGGTTGTAGAAATGTGGAGGTGATCAAATGTAGATCTGATCTTTTCAGATGAAGGAAAGCTGTAATGATATAATAGATGAAAATGACCATCATCATGGAGTTGAAGGAGCAGTATGAGATACAGAGTTTTTTTTCTGTTACATTGTTCTCTTCTACCAACATCTCTGCAAGTTTGTTTTTTAGTCAAGGAAGATGAAGTCTGTATTCACAGATTTATGCTCATTCGTTTAAATGTGCTATGCAGTTATGAATCCCTTCATTTCTTGTCTATTTCATTTTCTTAGTTGTGTTTATTGCATCAACCCCACTACAAGATATTGGCATTTCTATATGCTAAGAAAGCTGTCTTAGGAGAGAGATGAGTCCATAATTCAAGTTACATCACACTGAATACTCAGTGTTATGGTGAATAATTTTTTTTTTTAAATGCAATCATTCTAATATGTCACCTTTTCCCCAAAGTGTTTCTCTCACAGAGAACATTCTTCACGTTAAAATTATTTATGATGTGTTTTAAAAAAATAAATAACAATGATTTACACAGTGTCAGCAGATACAGCCTGGACATCCCCCGGCGTAATCAAGAGTGTCGACTCTTGTGACCCGAGGGTGATGGTTTTGATCAGTTTTGCTTTACAGTTCTCTCATCCTATGGAAGTGTGAGGCAACACTTATGATTACCCAAGAGCCACCAGACTACAGCAACATGCACACACATGTACGGGCAGAATATTTAAAATAATTGCAAAGGGCCATGATTAGGAGTTGTGGATTTTTGTCAGAGGTTTATACTAGTTTTTCATTGGAGTGGTGTATTTTATGTCCGACTCAAAACCTCCAGATAGTCTGGTGTTCAGGAACTGTGTTGGAAAGCTAGGGGAATTGTTTCCAATTCACATTTCTGCTTTTGACCTGCTACGTAGCCTTGGGCAAAAAATTTAATCACTGTCTGCCTGTTTCCTTTCTCTTTTTTTTTTCTTGTCTGCTCTGTTCATAACTTTCAAAACTGTTTTCTAATCCTTAATATGAGTAAACAATGAATTTATATAAAATATTATATTTTCCCACTTTCAATATTATAAATATTGCTGAGGGTTAATAAATTTAAATAGTTGTAAAACCATTATTTTCTTTAATTATTTTTGTACTACTTACAGAGATCACAACTAGAAACGGTTAAATTTTCTTTGATGATTTGTTACCAAAAAAGTACGGTTAGAAGCTTTTGTGTCTTAAAGACACTAGACTGGACTGGATTATCAAGGAAATGGAGTTTTATCTTTCAATCTTGAGAAACTTGAGATAGGAGCACACACGTGTGTAAGATAAGGGGGAAAAAAACAAGGAAAATAAAGATACTTCTCAAATGTTTGATTCCAAAAAGAGAGTATGTATGAGAAGGTTAACAGGAGGAATATAAAAGAAAGAAGGATTGTGTCCAAGTGTTATGGATCTCCACTTAAATGAATAAATAAGAAAACCAGGGAAATTGTTTTCTTTTCCTTGAAAAGTGTTTTTCTCTTCTGGTTCTTACTGAGTGTAACCCTACTTTATGAAGTAGGCAGATCCTAAGCACTGAGTAATTGCAGGGTTGTTTTCCTTCTCTGTGTAATATAATTTTTATTTATTTATTTATTTATTTATTTATTTTCAGTTAAGCCACTTCTAAAATTTGCAGAAGTGCACAGAGTGAATTATATCTTTGCACAAAGTTGCCCACTGGGGCTTTATGTCTTTTTTATAAAATTAAGCCTTTACTTCTCTATATGCCTTCACAATTCAAGGCCACACAGCCTTTATAGTATGGAAGTTTTTTTTATTTGTCGGGCTGTTTATCTCAGCTCTCTTTGAAAACAGTAGGAATGGGATTGAGTATATAACAGATTAGCAGGTCACCATTTATGTCCACATTGGGACGAGGAAGAAATAAAGAAGCAAGAAATATAACTAGAAAGTAATTTCAGCTTTAGGGCTTCTGATTTGTTGAGGTCACAATGCATGCCTTTTTAAAAACTGGGGAAAGGTGAGCAAAATAGATTTTTTCACTTGTCACACACAATTATAGTTATTCATTTCTGCTAGTTGTACATGGATGCTCTTGAGCTTAATTTAAAATCTCAAGTCTTGAAAAGATTAAGTCCAGAAAGCAATCACAGAACTGTCCTCGAGTTTCATTTTCTATGTTTAGTCCTGCCAGTATTCTTTCTTGTTGAATAGTAATCTTTCCAGTTTTTTAAGGGTCATCATCTAGAAAGAATCTCTGTAAGTCACTCATCTGAGTTCAAGGAGGAATAACCTAAGCATTAGCATTCTCTAGTTTATGTAATCATTCTTTCATTCTACAATTTTGTTCATGTTTAGGACAAGTGCATAAATGAGATTGTTGATAGAGGAGTAAAACTGAAAACTTGCTAACTGGTCTCCTGATGTACATATCAAGGACTCTGTTAATTGTGCATACATGGCAGGTAGATCTATGTCTCCTTGTAATACAGTCAAAGAAATATAACTGTAGCTTTATGTTTAATGTTTGTTATGTGTGTTGGGTTGCTTGTTAGTGGGATGGGTATTAGAATTTTTAATTCCATATGTTAAGTCAGAGAAGTGAGCTGTTTACTTTAAATGCTATTATCTCATTGTTCATTTTTGAGTGCTGCAAATTTGAGAAATCTGAAAAAATGTGTCTGCCTATGCAGATACAAAGTAAAAATATAGCAGTAATATTACTATTTAATTTTACTGTGAAGTTCCAATATGTGGATCTGGATTTAATCATGAAACATTATTGATCTTAAATCTTATTGAATGAAAGGGACTTTCTAGAGCTGAAGACAGTTTGCTGTTTTAGAGAAGCTTACGGTCAGGAGAGAAGAAAAGTGCTATTTTTCAGGTAGGTCTGAAAAAATCTGAATATAGTACTTTCTTATAGTAGAGAGAAAAAGGAAAATACAGTAAGTGTGTTGAACTGCATAGCCCAAGAATCCATTTTTTAAAAGGTTTTAAGTGAGTTAAGATTACATCTGTAAATTTGTTATTTTTCAGAAAAAAAAAAAAAATTGGTTCAGCTTGCTTGATTTCTGTCAGTTACCAAAGAAGAGGGAAAATGCGCAGATATGAAGCTGGGACAGAGTGAGGACTGCAGCCCATGACACATTTGGCTTTCTGTGCACATGGCCTGCTCATGCCCAGCCCCTCATGCAGCAGCACTCCAAAATCCTTCTTGGCAGGGCTGCTCTCGTTCTGTTGAGTAATTCAGCCTTCTCCTTATCCATTGTTACCAGTTTGCCAACACTCTTTATCTTCTTTGACCTTCCTTTTCTGGCTAACGTATCTGTAGAAGCCCTTCTTACTATTCGTCTTCTTGCCCAGTTCAGTTCCAGCTTCAGCCATCCCTACACAACTGAACACCATCCCTTTACCCTTCCCAGGGTACCTGTCTTTGTTCCCACTCTCTGGTCATTTGCTTCCTTCCCTTTACTTTGACCAGCAGGTCTTTACTCAGCCATGCCTCACTCTTGCCTTCCTTGCCGGATTTCTCGCACCTGGGGATTGCCAGTTCTTGCACTTTCTGGAAGACTTCCTTGATCTCCCAGCTCTGTTCCACTTGCTCTTTCCTGAGGGCAAGTCCTACTGACAATCTCCTCGAAGAACTAGAAGTTTTCTCTTCTAAAGCTCAGAGGCATAACTTTACTCCTTACTTGACCCACATCCCTCAGGACAGCAAACTCCACCAACTCCAGCCAGTCCACTGCAGCCCAGTGTGCCTCCAGTGCCGAGTCCCCTGAGGAGATTTGGTTACCAGCAGATGCAGTATTGCATCCCCTCTGGTAAGGCTGTCTCTTACCTGCCTCACCTGCACACCTTTTGAATGCCTCCAGGCATGTGATTCCAGGGCTTCCCTGGGCAGCCTGTTCAAATGCTTGGCAACTCTTTCAGTAGGAATATTTTCCTAATATTCAATCTAAAATTCTCCTGGTGCAACTTGAGGCCATTTTCTCTTGTACTGTCCCCCTGTTATGTGGGAGAAGAGACTGACCCTCACCTTGCTCCAACCTCCCTTTAGGGAGCTGTAGGAAATGATAAGGTCCCTCCTGAGCCTCCTTTTCTCCAATCTAAATTCCCCCATCTCCCTCAGCCATGCCTCACAGGACTTGTGTGTATCACTGTTGGTCAGGTATCACTGTGTGTTACCTTCCATGGCTATAAAAGTACAAGTGTAACAATTATACATCTCCCATTATCATCTTCTAACCATTTCTATACCTTTTCTTTTCCTATAAGGTGACTATGGACGTCTTCAGTTGAAACCATCCTTGGTTGTAAAAATGAATGGCATTTTTAAAATAGAGAAATAAATTGCTTTGACATTGTATCATATCTGGCTTTCCAGTTTTGCTGCTTAATCATTTGTCCTCACACTGAGGTAGAGAAGGGGAAATTAAAAATAATTTTTATACCACATCTCCATATTTTGTCATTGCAGGGGATGGCAGAGGCTTGCAGTTGTAGAGAAAAGGACTGGCCCACTAATGATTTGTTGCCAAAAGTATGGTGAGAAATATCATTCTGTAGCAGCCAACAGATCTCACCTGGTGTCTGTTTTCACAAACCCCAAAAGACACATCTTTAAGGGAGAAGGCTGTTAGCCAGTACAGATTGAACATCTTCATCAGCAGTGTGAATGGAGGCCTCTTCTGTAATTGAGACGCATGTGGCTGTGTCAGCAGGTGATGGCAGACAGACACACCTGAATGACAGTGTGACAGGGAGCAGAGACAGGGGGCCCCATCTAGCCACTCTTACTGCCGGAGTGATGAGCACACAGGAACACAGTCTGTGAATTATCAGCAGGCCAGAATGAGATGAGGCTTAGGGAGGGCTGCCAGACAGTTTGCAATGTGCTACACATTTCTTTCAGCAGTTACTATTTTGCTATGCATAGCCCCTTGCTATTAAGCAGACAGAACAGCTCATATCCTGTGGACGGATGATAGATATGTCATATCACTGAAAAATTGTTTGTCTTCCACAGGTGTATGGGAGCCTTTTAAAGCAGACAGAGCACATGACACTTTTCAACACTCTTTTCGATACAGATTTGGCATTCAGGGTCTATCAAAGGAGAAATCTTTCACATGCAATTATGACAGAAAATAAAGGTGATGAAGTGTTGTATACAAAGAATGGAGAGAGATCAAAGGGCTGTAATGAAAACTGATTACAATAAAAGAGCTGCTTCAACCCTGAGAACTCCACAGAACTGCTTGGGGCATGACAACACACACACACACACTTGCATGCACAAAGGAGAAGATGTAGATAAAACCACAGACACTAATTCATAGGAATAAACGAGGAAAACTATATAGCTGCTTGCTTGGATATCACAAGGCACATTAAGACACTGAAGGGGTGTAAAGTGACCATTCTAACATGGGAGAGTCTGATTGGATCCTTTTGTAAAACTTTCTTTACTGTAGTAACAAAGTTTTGTAAATTTATAACTTCTGATAAGATTGTAGGATAGATGGCTGTTTTCAATTCTTCCATTGTTTTCTTGATTAATCTCCTGGGGATCACACACAGAATAAGTCACTCATTCAGGTTTAAATATTAGCAAGGACACTGTTTAGTACTGTTAGTTGCATAGAAATGAAGAAATTAATCAAGTTTACTCATCTATCCTTTTGACTCCTGTTCTGATTTAAAGCCTATTCAAATGACTTTACATTGACTTCACTATGTCTTTCCCAAATTCCTGAGCTGAGGTTTGAAGCCATTCATTGGCCAGCTTCAGTTAAGTGCCAAGGAATTTTGTTTCCTTACAAATTTAGAGACCATTATGCTAAGTACCTTTCACATGTTTTAAAAAGTCTTGTGTGATTGAGTGCAAACCAGAATTATTTATTTACTTGGTTTTAATACTTGTGTTCTTTAATAACTTGCCAACGTCTTTGTAGTGAAAGACCTATCATTTTACACAAGGTAAAGAATTGACAGTATTTGCAGCTGTGTTGTTTTGAATTTTTATGTTCTGCCAAAATTCCTCATAAATAGTGAGTTTATCTTCAAACCCAGAAGGAAGAAATACTTTTGAAAACTCTGCAGAACTTGCTGCTTTTTTTTTTTCCCTACTTATATTCTGAATTAACAATTTTATTTTTAGTCCCAAAGCAGAGAGTGTCACCTGGAGCAACATTGACTCAAACCACTTATTTTTTCTAACAGTTTTAAAAGTGATTTAGCTCCTTGACTCATGTGAAACAAGAGCATTTCATTGTTTGAAAACTCTGCTACAAAACTAGAAATGTTACCCCCAGCGCTGATGAAATTTCAACTAAATCCAGAAAAGCAGCTTACCAATACTGATATCTTTCCAAGGACTGGCTTTTCTTCTCAAAAGTCTGTTCTGTCTCTGTGAACAGAAGACATACTACCACTTACAGCACTATATTTTGCCCACAAGTTAGTATTTAAAAATACTGTCTCACATAATAAGCAGAACTGCTTTCTCTTTTGTTATTCAAAAGGGCTTTGTCGTGGTGCATCCCAGAATGAACATCCAAAATGTATTTAGGAATGTTCTTCTGTAAAGTGCTAAAAGACCTGACAATATTTCTGCTGCATTAAACACCTCTTAGTGTGTTCTAATGAATGCTGGCCATGTCAGAGCATTTCATTTTTTATTTTTTATTTTTTTTTCCTTCCCATAGCTTATTTCCTGCTGTGAAATCCAACTGTTAGAATATCAGATTTAAGCTCTGCTTACTGTGGTTCCTCTCCTCTCTCAGGGAGTGTTCCTTTCTTTGTATCACTGTCAAAGCCAAGAAAACCTCACTCTAGAAAGGTCAATTTTCAGAGAGGCAACCCTTGATAGTATGAGTGTCCTATTTAAAAAGTGATGGCAATAACAAGCCCACGCCCACAAGCTAGATGACTTTATAATTCCTCTTTTTTGCTCTCAAGTTATTCCAAACGGAATGATTTTAAGGCGAATTCTTCTTTTTGTGTCACTTGAATGACTTTCCCTGACTGATGGTGCCTACATCATTGTGTGTCATAAGCCCATATTCTCCTCTGCTGTGGAGAATATTGGTGTCTGTTGCATCAGGCATTTTGAATTGTACTATTGTATATTTTTGGCAGAGCTTTCAACACCGTTCAAATACATGCTCTTAATTTCAAATAATGAAAATAATAGCAAATGAACCTGGCTGCCTGGGAGGAGTATTAAGGCATTTCATTTGCTACAATGATCACTCTTTTAAGGAGAGTTATTCAAAATCACCAAAACCATGGCAACAGCTTATCTTCCAGAGCAAAGATACAGTACCCTCACATTATCTTAATTTTTGTTGCCCTTTTCATGACCGTGATACTTGTATTCCAAATTGAATACCACGTGTTTAATGAGAGATTTAAAGTACAGATTGACACAAAGCAGAGCTAGTATAGGTTTAAACAAAATCACATTCTCAAACCTCCTGAGAGCCATTTCTAAATTTTTTCAAGTAGAAGTCTACTTATTTTGAATCTGAAAAACAACTCGAAAAGAAATGTTATTGGTATAGCCTAATTTTGTAAATGCGGATGTTACCAAGTTTTCAGGATGAAATGAGTTGGAACAGATTTCTAAGTATAGGATACAGTAAGCAAACAGTGTAAAGCACATCTACAGAAGTACTCATTAATATCAGGGGTGAGTGTGCATTCCTTTGTGTTTTAACTACCTAAATAGTTCCTGATACTGTCACATCTCTTGTTGATCTGAAACAATGCTTTTTTACAAAAACTGTGTGTACAACGCAATTTTGGAGAATTAATAGTGTTCATAAAATAAGCTAATTCATATTTCTTGAACTTCTATGGCTTAGCACATAGAAATTAAAAAAATTAGTCCAAAGTGTTTTGGTTTTCATATATTCTTAAAATATAGCTTCTTTAGGTTATGAAAGACTGTCTGTAGTGTCTACAATAATTATGAAAGCCCATCTATAATGCTGAATGTCTAATGTACTTCTTGAGAAGGAAATCTATTGATGTTTTTCATAATTGAATGTATAGAAATATCATAATATAAGGTAGAAAATATTGTAAATTAATTGTGCTATTACTCACTGTTGTATGTTCCTAGCAAATCATATACGTGTCCTATAATGAGAATTCTTTTATAAAGAATACAGATAATTTATAAATTATTAGATCTCTGTCTACTGAGAAAAAACAATCTCCTTGAATTGTCCACATCATGTAGCAATGGTTTGAAAATCCATGAGTCATTTGTCAATATTTCTAAAGAGCCTATTCAGATCCATTCCAAAATTAATAGCTTACAATTTAAGACACATTGTTTAATCCTTGTATATACTGTCAGTAGCTTCAAAAATAACTTTGTGTGGAAAATGCACTCAGAAAGTAATTTAATTAGATGTTTATTATATACTAAGTTTCACTTATATTAGTAGATTGAGAATAATGTTTGATTTTCTTGAATGGTAATGGAGAGGTGCAGTGAGTAATTCTGTGCCTATTGTAACACATTAAGATGTTCCTGTATAGTGTAGAGCTGCTAAATTAGATTTTAAATTGTATCTATTTTCAGGTGTGGAGAGAGCAAAGGTACCTGGAAGCTTTATCTTCAGCCTTCTTTTTCAGTTGCACTTTTTTATTGGAAAGTTGGTGTTCTGGAGACAACTGCACCAACTCTGTGCTGCCATAGCCCACTCGTGTAGCCTTACCTGCTCAGTAAAACTCCATTTTCAATTTCTTGGAGTGGAAGCAACACAAAATATACCAAAAACTGGAACGGGGGCCTTTGTAGGAAATGTAAAATTTCTGCTGAATTTTATATGTATTACTATGTTACAGTTCCTTAACAACTCGTTTATATTTCTCAGATTAATTATTTTTTGTTAAAATGTTTTCTTTTTGTATGTTTATTTTTTGGCATAGGAAGACAAAACTATGAATCCTTCTTTCTGTGAGAAAGTTAAGACAGCTTTTACACTCATCCCTTCAAAGTTATTAAAATGCATGTCTGAAGTTCACAAGCTAAACATTCCTTTTGTTGCTCAGGAGCCTAATGTCTATACTAATATTGGAAAAGGACTTTGTGGCAGAAGCAGAAATGGTTATTTATAAAGGCAGAGTATGAATACCTTCCAAGTATATTTATATTTATAGTGTTAGCTTTGTAATAACAGATGTTGTCAGCTTTTTAAGGTTTTATTTATTATCTTCTGCAATTCCATATTGCATATATTTTGAATGTGCCACTGTGTAATTGTAAACAATATAAAGTACCCTTGACCAGTATAAAATACTCAGAGAAAACATGGACTGTTCAGGTCCAGTGGACCAATACTCTAGGAGGATTTGACTTTGAAAATATCAGTCTTCATCTGCTGAAGATAATACCATTTGTGAATGTTTGTAGAGATGCCAAGAATTCCTTCCCAGCCACATGCCTGGAGTTGATTTGACTGTTCTGCTAAAGCAGCAGCCCAAGACCTGCTAAGTGAAGGGAAAGCTCGATAGTGCAAAAAGCAGTGGAGTCTGAGAAACTGAGATCAAAGGATCCCCTGTGGCTTCTACTCCTGGCTCCAACTTCAACTTCCATTTAATTAAGAGTCAAATCACAGAGGCCTGTATTTTAAAGTGTCTGCTTATTCTGATGAGTTATTTTTCTTGCTACCTGATTTTGAGATACGTAAGGTTAGTTTTTCTGTCTTCGTGGGTCTGCATCATTTGTGAACAGCATGGAATTATGGATACTCGGTACCTTTAGAAGTAAAATAATATCTTACTTAACATTAGGCTAGGAATTGCAGTGCTCTAAACCTTTGGACTTGTTGGTGTTAGCCCTCTCTCTTCTCTGGGGAAGTATATTACTTAAACCACAAGACTAAGTTAACATCTGTACATGAGTAGACAAAATGTTAAATTCAAGGATATAGATAAAAGAGTGATTGAATAATTATACAAATAGACAAAGTTTTTGCAGATCCTTTTATTCTTTTTTTTAAATGAGTAAAGGCCCTAGTACAGTTTCTATGAAAACTTATGTTTTTATAGATACCTATTTTTATGGATGCAGCCTACTGAACAGTTTAACTTTGGGAAAAGTTACTGCTTGTCTTTTCAATCACAATTAGTTATACTTTGAGAGAGTGAGTTTTTAAATTTGGATTAGGTTTCTTTATATGTTTTTGTGTCTTTGTTTGTGAGATTTTTGGTTTGGGTTGTTTGTTTATTTGATATTTTTTATTTTGTTTTTTTGGGTTTTTTTGCTTGTTTGGGTTTTTGTTTTGTTTTGGTTTTTTTTTTGTTTGGCTTGAGTTTTTTTTAAGAATAACCAATCATTATAAGGCCAGACGTTTTTGGGTCTATATTATTGTACAATAGAATAACCATACACTATATTTGCATATGTTTATATACTGCCTAATAACTTGAGGGCAAGTTAGTTCTGAGCTATGAGCTGTAAACAAGGTATGAGATAGTTAATTTTCATATTGTCTGAATTTTGAATTTAGTTTAATAAATACTATTGTCATTAATGAAAGTTCAGACACAGAGAAAGGGAATGCAAGTCTACAAGTGCACCAATTACTTCTGTTCTCTCTCTGCCATTGTAGGGTTATTCCTATACAGACCTCAGGTATACCTGCTTCCATGAACATCTGAATTACCAAGTATTACAAAAGTTACTTTTCTTCTTCTGATTATAGTTCTAAGCATTTAATAATTTTATGTGCTTAGTCTTCTCCTTCACCCTAAAAGAAAAAAAAAAAAGAAAAAATGTTTACTACTTCCTCACGGTCAGAAATACTAAAATATGTGCAGTCCAGCAATACCAATGACTCCTAAGTTGTGTTATGTTGAAATGGAATTTATTATCAGCTTCACAAAATACATTGTGTAATCTTACACTTTGTATGGCTTTTACAAATGCAATGACCGTCTTAAAAATACCTTCAGATGAGCTGATATTTTTAAGACAGTTCTCTTTTATATTAGTATGAAATACTGGTATTGTCTCATCTTCCATATCCAGCAGAAGTTTTATAAAGAAAAAATAATCTGTGTGAAGGTGTGAAATGTTTTTTACTGCACTGAGGCTGTTTTTGTAGTGAGTCAGATGGGCAGGAAAGGCTTCCAGCAGCAGTATCTTGAGCCACTTGAAAAGGTGCTACTAGACCTTCACTCCCATGTAGCTCAGTCCAGATCTGCAGTTGGGATGCTTCTTGAAGTACCCAGGCAGCTCAGTCCTTGTATTTATGATGTTTTTTGTACTTGGTCCTGAGAGCATAGTGTCCCTTGTGCTGCTTTTAGTGAGGGTCTTCATGTCCTTTCATTTCAATATCACTCCAAAAGGTTACTCACTTCCTGGACTAATGCTAAAGAAGACTTCTTTTTTTTTTTTTTTCCTTGAAAATGATCTAGTGACATTGGAGAACCCCACTGACAAATATCAAAACTGTGGAAACCTTGAAGTCTTTTAATGTGGAAAGAGAAGTGTGATAGCTTAGCTAAAGTACAGGTTACAGGAAATTCAGTCATCTCAGAAGTACTTAATTTTCAGAAGTGTAGCCCAACAGCACAGTTTCGTTTATTTCTGTCTTGGGTATTGCAATCTACGTTTATAGGGAAACAAAGTAGTAGTTTTCACGTTTTGTCACAGCATGGCTGATTCATTGAGGCATTAGAAGTGGTTAATGACTACCAAGGTACCAACATTTTGTAGTTGGAATGCAGAAGTAAGCAGTCAGCAATTGGGACTCAAATGTTTTATTGCAACCTGTCTGGTTTAAATAGAATCACCTGTTTCTGTCAAGTAAACACCAGTGTTTTATTTTACATTAGTATGGACCTCTTGGTCTGTATGGAAGTTGCTTTTCTGCACCAAGAGGGTACAAAAGATTTCTCAACTTTTATGTGCAATTGTCTACTGCATCCTTTTGGGGTTGAATTGCTATAGTAAAACGTTAAAGCACATTTGAAAAACATCCTGGTAAAGGCTGTGCTGATCATGTCATTAATTCCAAAAAAACCCCAAAAAACAACCAACCAAACAAACAAACAAAAAAAAAAACCACAGAAAGAAACAAACACAGAACTACAAATAAAAATTGAAGATCTATGTATAGAGCTGGGATTTTAGCATAACTCTCTTAAGATTTGGACAATAACTTTTCACAGCTTCTGAGAGTCTTGGCTGAGCAAATGGCATCATGTGTGGTGGTGGGAGCTTTGGCCACACTGCAAAGGACTCACAACTGTTAACAATATAGTTTTGTAAAAAATCTGCATGGGACAAGTGTGTGTGTGATATGTATCAGTGATATCACATGGGCTTTGCAAAATTATTTTTTTCTTCTTAAGAAATGACAGTTGCCTTACATCCAAGGCTGTCCTGTGCTTAGGCAGCACTGTCTTTTTCTTCTCCACTGGAGGGGGAGGTGAAAGTCACTGAGATTTTTCAGTCTAGGACTTGGTTGGTTGATTCTTCATTGTATAGGAGATAAAAAAAGGCCTGTTACTTCAAAAGGGCCTTTCTGCATAGCCTTCACATGTGGTTTCTGAAACACGCTTGTGCATGCAGCCTGTTAACTGGGGTGAATGTTTAATTAGGTTTGTGTATGTATTGATTAGAAAACATACTACATTTATGGTTTTGTTTTAATTTTGTGTTGTTGGTTGAAAACTGCTGGTGATAATGAAGCTCCACATAATGCTTTCTTATGCTCCAAGACGCAATTCCTTGGAGACTTTTTCCAGAAAATAACCTTCCAAACAGATGTGCTTTTACTGGGACAAGGGGCTTCTAGGGTGTTTTTGCAAAGGAAATCCTTGCTTTACAGTTAGCATATGGATATAGTTCCACACCCCATATACACTCCTAACTTTCCTTGGAGCTGCTAAAATCAACCCATTTGTTTCAGGACAAATGGCCTCAAGCAATTAACTTTGTGCAATACTTAGTGTTTTCATGAACAGAGTGTCAGGTAGAAGCCACTTTAAAGCCAAGTTGTACAGTCAAAGCTATAGTGTTTATTTACAATGGCACAGCCTCTCTGTATTGAATCCTGAAATACTTGCTGCCAACTCAAAACGTGCTCATTCTGCTGAAATTTCAGTGCATTTATAATGAAGGTATAAAGAATCTTTTCTCAGTGTTTAGTTCAGCTGTCTCACCAGGCTTGCTTAAGCTGTAGGCAAAGTAGTTACTTGCCTAGAGCAGCAGACAAATAGGGAAGGTAAAATTATGGCTTTAGGCATGTGTGAGCCAGGCACTCTCTCCTTGTTAACATTTCTCTCTGCACCACAGATATTAACTGTTCCTTTCCCCTCACATTACCAGCTGATTAGCATAATCTGGCTAAATTCCTAGCAGCTCAACTAGTATTTAAATCAAATGTTGCTGATTCTGCTGCAGATGTGAAGAATGATATGCTTGTCAAAGGCCTGTCTAGTTTTCCTAAATTTACCCTTGGTCTAATAAGTTATTACCTCTACCATTCTTTGCTTATAGTGTATTCCTACCTAGAGTATGTCCTGAGTTTGCAACTCAGTTAGTTGCTGCTTGATAATAGCAGTCTTGAAGAGGTGGGATTTGTTTTGTTTGTTGGATTGATTTTCTCTGCTGCTGTCTATTTGAGAGCAGATTCCTTGGTTTTAGGTTTGCTCTGAAAGCCTTGCTACCTAGTAGTTTTTGTCTGCTAGGGAATACGAGGACAGAAATGTTGTGTTCCTAAATCAAAGTGTGGTGCCCTTGGGCACAAGGTGCTTTGCTTGACTAATTAAAAGCAAAAGTAAATTTTACTGAGTGTAGTTTTGTGGGGGTTTTTTTGTTTTGTTTTGTTTTTTTTTTTCCTAACTAACAGCTTCATTGCCTGGTTGAAATACAAATTATAGTCACTTTGTCTTCTGGATTTACACTGCTGAGCCTTTTGTATTTCAGGAGCTTCACATTTCCTGTACTGTTATGACTTTATATATATCTTGTTGCAACCCTGAGTGGCTATCTACACCAAGGTTTTCATAAAATTTCTCCTTGGTGAAGCACTGCTGTGGGTAGCAATGATGAGAGCTGTAGAATAGAAAAGGCATCAGCATTTTTACTGCTGTGTCATCTGCTGATTCTCAGACTGACCCCTTAGTGGTAATATTCTGGTAGCTGATGGTGTCATGTCTTTCTTTTTTTATATCAACACTGTTGTTCCTGTTGGGAGCGGTGGGCTGGTGGGAAATTTCAAAGGGAAGGCTGCTGTAAGAAAGCTAGAAAAAGCATCCTGCCAATCTTCAAAATATCGAAGACAGTACTGCTGAAGAGAATAACTCCTGCTTTAAGGATAGTAGAGCACATTTATGTCCTCAAAGAAGGAAGTGGTTATTTAAATGTCTGTATTGTCTGAGTGATTGCCAGAGCAGCTGTGAAGCCCACGTTTGCAGTTCCTTCCATGTGTTCACATTAATAGCAGCCTACTCAAATGTTCAAAGCCTGCTCCACCTTTTTTAAGGTATGCAGCAGAGGGAGAAGGTGGGTACTTTTTCAGTCAGCCAAGGGGTCTCTGTTTGGATTTGTTGACAAATACAAACAGGCCTTTTACTATCCCTAAACTTAAATGTTAAAGGTTTGTCTTCTTAAAGTGGTTTTTTGGACATAGATGGAACTATTACAGGGTGGCAAAAGATGCAGTTAATTGGTCATGATTAAAGCTGTTTGCAACCTGATTCCCTGAGTTTTTAGAACACATAATAGTTCTATGTAATCCAGAGCATTACTGCTCTTTCATCCATATGAAGAGATCAGAAAAGAGAGATTTACAGCTTAAGTTGCCCCAAGCCACACATAGCTGACTTAATTTTCTTTTCCAAGGGAATTTAAAGATTGTTGTTGTGACTGGTTCTTGGTGGATTATGTGTTATTTTGAGGTCACCTGTGAGGTTTATTTAAATGATTGATTGACTGAAATTAATTATTCTGTCACGGCAGTAATGGAGGTAAGATTGAGGAGACTGATAAATACAAAAGAAAAAGCAATTCTTATAAATTCACTTATGTCTTTTTCAATTTAAATAAATCATGCAGAGTATATATATCCTGCATGGTGCTTTTGATCCTTATATTTTTCCTTGTATAGCCAGAATGTTTTTCCTTTG
This sequence comes from Cinclus cinclus, assembly GCF_963662255.1. Classification (NCBI taxonomy): domain Eukaryota; kingdom Metazoa; phylum Chordata; class Aves; order Passeriformes; family Cinclidae; genus Cinclus; species Cinclus cinclus. Next base: position 22,360,197 of record NC_085052.1, read on the forward strand.
GTGATCCCTAGCTTGTAAAGAAACTCAGTCTGCTTACAATGAAACAGTACTTAACAGTCAAATAGGTTTTCTGACATATCCTAAATACCTGAACTCAAATTCTTTCTCTGTTTTTTTGGTTTCTTTTTTTTTTTTTCCTCAGATAAAGTCTTTTGCTCTCAGTGACAGAGTAATTTCCATTGAAGTTAGGGGTTAAATGAATTAAAGTGCAGAGAAAACTCACAAGAAAATTTTAACAGTTGATTTTGTTGATCTGACACTTGAATTGATGCTGTAAAGGTAGAAACCTTTATGAGTTATATTTGTTAGACTGACCTTCATTTGAGGAGGGGAGAAAGACAAGGAGAGGCCTTTCACCTCCTTATCCTTGGCCAAAATACACCTGAGTTGACCTGTCTCAAGTGTGTGGCAAGGTGAATGAGTCTCTGTAGGCTGTTGGAGGAGATGGGTGTTAGGAGTGCATGGCAGAAAGAATGTTCTGGGTTCTGCAGGTGTGCAGTCCTCAGGTGGCTTCACAAGAGCTGAGGGGCTGCCTGCTATTAATGTTTGGTCCTTGAGTCATGGAGGTGCTGAGGGTTTTGGGTGAGAATCACTTTTAATTCACTGTGGAATGCAAGGCAGTGATTTAAAGGCAGTGTGAAATTGTTCTCCTAAGGCCTTTCGGCCTTTCAGAGCATTCTGATCAATGTAAATATGCCTTTTCTCTTCTAAAATTAATTGCCTCTTTTCTGAAAATTGTGTAAAGGACATATTTAAAATGTGCTGCAATGTATCAGACTCTATGTTAAGTCTCTTACTAAACAAGTGGTCCTGTTCTCTTCAGGAAGAGTAATATCAAGAGCTGGACCTGTCTTTGTGTGTTTAGGTTCTGTGCTTAGTTAATATATAACTTCATTAAGTCTTTCATTTATATATAGGGTTTTCTCCTAGCTTGCAGTAACAACTAAACATAACAAAATCCTTTAACATGCTGTATACACCTCTGGAAGTAGTAAAGTGTTAGGGAATCAGTGAGTTCATCAGATGTACCAATTTTATTGATTACTGACTCTCCTCCTTTGAATCAGTGTGAGATAGGAGGTCCCCAGAAGTGTATATCCATTTTAGTAACATATCTTTGAAAAGAAGCTGTTAACAGTGTAATACTGCACAGGCACTACCACACTGGCAGATGATCACATGTGTGTTATCTCTCTTAATAAAGCTGTTTTGCAGCTGCAAAAACAAAAGTTTAAAGGGTAATAAAATGTTTTCTTGTACAAGTCAGTGTGTTTTTATGATTAGAATGTGACCCACTTTTCTCTTGAGAGTCTTAATATATGTGTGGGCAAGGGTTCACTGAGCACAGTAGTAATCCTTCTACTTGTGTGTAGATGCCAGACTTTTCTTCAGTTCATACTCCAGCAGTAGGTGAAAAGAGTTGATTCATATCTTCATATCCTAAAGACACAGAGACTTTTGCATCATGTAATCTTTAAAATGTTTTCAATTAATCTTTATTTAATCTTTTTGATGTTCATGAAGTAATAGTTCAAATGGCATTTAGGGGAACAAGATCTAATACACTGAACAGATCAGTTCCATGAGATCTTGAATCAGGTCTGCACAGAGTACTGCACTTTAAAATGTAATAAATACTTTTCATGTGAGATTAGTAAATTGTGATGTAACTCATTCCTTGAACTGTTATGTAAGTTTTGGCCATATTTCTGTAATGCTGACTTTGTTGTCTATTATTTAAAGTAGTATTTTGCTTAAAATTAAAAAAAAAAAAAGTTGACCTTCTTTGGCACCACTGAAAACAAATCAGTCTCAATTGTATAAATCTACTGTAGTCTTGTGTGTTTTAACAGTATTAAATATTTGTGAGGTAGTTAATTACAGGCAGGAAACTTCCAAGATTTGTTTCAGCAAATTGCAGTTATTGACAGAATAATAAATGAAATAATAACTTAGTAGAGTGTATCTTTGACCTTAAGTGAAATTGAGTAACTTATACATAACTAAGTTTTGAGTGTGGGTTAATGAAAAAGGGCTGCTTATTTTGAAAAACAACCATGAAAACTGAGTGTGAAGTCCCTGTTATTTGAAACTATCAATATTGAAACTTACATTTAAAAGCAAATTAAATACTGTGAGAAATATTTAAAATTGAGGTTTATTCTTTAACGTTTATTGCTCTCAGCATGTCTTATAAAAACACCTTTTGGGCTGCTCATTGTCAGTCTTAGATACACTGCATAAACCTTAAGCTGCAGGTAAGACTTTCTTGAAATCCAACATGTGTCTGGGTTACAGCAATATTTTACCTTAGCTTTATTTTAGAAATCAACTGGAAGCAGTGATAGATAATTTGAAAATTTATACATGGAAAGAACATTTTAACTTTTAAATACATTAATTATGTTTTTGAAGAGCGGTGTCAGTCTTGGCCTCTTTTGTAGCTCCAGCAGCTATTTCATACAAGCCGTTTTATTTGCACGGCATTAAATGCGCTGGTTTTTATTCTTGCAGGTTCTGTTATAAGCATAGGATCTTGTATAAAACTGTTTTGATTTGAATATGTCTTGAGGAAATGGGTGCTGGAGAACTTGCTGATGTTGGTGAACAGCTGGGGGAGGTGGGTGTGTGGTTGGTGCAGCCGTGACCCAGAAGTGCTTCAGACGTTTCCCTAGCACAATCCTTTCCCTTATCAGCCCCCAGCCAGACTGGAGGCTCACAGAAACTCCTCAGAGGGCAGTTCCTGAAACCTCTGCCCCTGGGTAAAGTTTCTACTCAACCTCATCTGTTAGCTGTTGACTGATGCATCAAAGCTTGTGTTGGTTCCCCTGGAGTCTGATCTAACTGTGCCTGTATTCAAGCCTTTTGGGATAGCTAGAAATGAATGATGTACTCAGCATTTGAACGTGTGAGAAAGACCAAAGCTTAACAGTAATTTGATAGAAATGAGTAAGTGTTACGAGTATCCACTGAAAGCAATACTCTTAGATAAAAATATTACAGGTTTTCAGAATTCTGTGTCCTTCTTGGGCATCTATTGGTGTTTAGTGCTACTTAGCAAAACTTCCCAAACTTATAGTATCACCTGATGAATAAAATAGATTTTATTGCATTTTTTTTTCTTCCTTTGTTGGTATGTATGAACTTTCTGGGGCAAGTCACTATGGATGTTCCTTAAAGATAATTATTGATCTTAATATTTACCCTGTTAAAGCTCTGGGGTTTGTCATAATATTGTCATAATTGAATCAGCAGCTCACCTCACACACTTCAGAGTGATTTTATGCCTTTTTAACAAACTACAGGGATCATGTTTTTTTGAGCTGTCATGTTGAACATCTGAAATTAGAACTTGGGCCTTTATATATAAGACCCTTCCAATTCCTACTCTTCCCTCTTAATTTTCATCTCTTTTCTCAATCCTGTTACCTGCAATATTTGCTGTGGGGTTTATCATAAATTCTCACTCTGGGCCTGTAAGTCTGACATTCTTGAAATAAGACCAAGATGAAACTTTGATGCAAGAGAAACAAGTTAACTGTTCATTGATTCATTTAAACAATTCACTTATTCAAAACGCAGACCCCAAATGGTAGGGAATCTAAAGAACAAAAATGCAAGTTAAAGGACTTTGTGAATCAAACCCCTCTCATTAATATCTGCTTGGTAGATATGTATCACCCATTTCCTGTTGAGTTTGATAAAACTTCTTCAAAGCTGTCACCTGGGTTAGGAAGGTTGTTTTAATATCACTACAGAAAAATGCCATCCAGTATGTTGATGAGAAGATACTGAGCATATTCATATGATGTCAGTTGGTGTTTTGCTAAGGAAATCTTGTGATCTGGGCTCTGGGACATACATTACTAGTTACTCAAGTGATGATGTGGTTGAAAGTGTTAATAAAGTGGGCCTTCAGAGTGAACACAGCTGATGCAGCAAGTGACAGTCACCACCTACAACAATCTGCACCCTTACTCTGTAGGTAAATTGTCTTTCCTCCCTTTTTCCCCTTCTTCTCCCTCAAAATATAAAAGCAGGACTGCAGTTTCTTTGCATAATGACTCAAGAAGTTTTCTTACTATTCACCTTTTCAATTGAAAAGTACAGCAAAGTGTTGGGCATGAGCCATGAGGATGATAAAGTACATAAAATAGTGACATAGAAGGGTGAAGGGATGCTGATCCCTATACATCCGGATTTGGTCTGTGTCTATTTCCCTCCCAAAAACTTTTTTGTGGATTTCCTGTAATCTTAAATATATCATTTTACTGAGATTTTGGTGAGTATATACTCTCATCCATTCTTACTGCATTTCCAATTTTCTTAAGCTACAATCCACAAAGTGTATTTATTCTTATCCTATTTGCACATTTTGTGCATATAAACATTTCATGCCAGGATCTGGATATCTTTCGAGCATAAGCAATAAAGAGAAAATAAAAAGCTTCATGTGAATGTTAGGCAACAGATGAGAGATTTATATTTTCATGTGATTTGTGATGATAAAAATGTAGGGTTTGTGAAACCCATCTAAGCATAAGCTGAGTAAGGCAAGGAATGAAAGAAACAGCAAACAAGGAATTTGTGTCAGGAATAGGCATGACTGGGGTCTCTAGAAGGAAAAAAAAAAATAGACAAAAAGCCAGTCTTCATAAGTGATTCAAAAAAGAAGGCTTTTTCTGAGAGAGGAAATAGTTTGACCTACAGAACCACTGATGCTGTTATCTTGAGCTTAAGAAGGGAGAGAGACCTCGCTCCATAGAGACAGTGTGATTCCAGGATAGAGGAATCAAGATCCATTCAGCTGTAGGTGAGGGAACTTCAACATTGAATTAAGGTGACACTTTTGAATGCCATGTATTATATTTTTAAGACAGTTATGTTGTAATGACTTACTGAAAGGCTGGTGGTATTTATATGTTCAATTATGCAAGGCTTTTTAGATGGCAGTATGAAAAGAACAGCAATAGATTTAGATAATTAACCCTGAAAAAGCAGTGGCTATCACATTCAGAAGTAGTTGCCAGCTGTTAAAGAGAAGTTGTAGATGAGAATCACTATTACTGAACCATTTTATCCAAACAAGTGGTCATTGTCTGTTGTTTGAGTCCTTCTGACTAGAAGGATGTCTAGGGTGGGAAATGTGGAAAAACTTGCACTGTTTCTCTTCTATTTATGGAGACTTTTCATGAGGTAAGCATGCTTTGCTGTAGTTTCATCTGAATTAATAGGATACTCACTGCTGTGAGTATCGCAGCTTTAGATGCACATGGAAACTGGGACATAATTCACAGTAATGTTTAAAATTGTACAACTGTTAATGCTTCTGTGGTGCAGCTCTGAGTGAACTGTGGTCACCAAAGTGTTTCAAGGGAAGACCTAAGGGACTGAACTCACAGAGCCCCCGGAATACTCAGCACTGGTGTATGAGATTGCAGAAAGTGTTGCAAGTGTTACAGGTATCTTTCAACATTTAGACAAAAGTGGATAGACACCCTCCTGCTTTAAATTATTATTTACTACACAAAGGTGATGTAGACTCCACCACTGTTTTCAAGTGTAACTGTAAAAGCAAAATTTTTACAGGTTCCTCCATATGAATGAGCAGTAGAGATTATGGAGTATAAAGTGTGCATATATAACAATTTTGGTTTAAAGACAGTTATTCATTAACATGTTCCTTTATAAACAAAATACACTTAGACTCAGGAATGGAAATACTCCTTTTATATGTTTTGGATTCCAGACTTATATGTTGCTATATCTTGTTCTGCTCATTTCTCTTTATGCAGTAAGTCAGTAGTAGACATGTTTTGACAGCTGCATTTTCCTTATGTTCAGCTTACTAGTTCTGAGCTGGTTCTGAGTAGGAAGAAGTTTTCCTTCTCAGATGATAACAGCACCTGTGCTGTCAGGAGTTTCAATTTTTTGTGCATTTTACCTGGCATTACTAATTGATGGTTGCCCTTCTGCAGAATATTTTTCTGATGTTGCTGTTTTGCTCATGCAATTGTCTCAGGAGCTAATAACTTAACTGTGCTTGTCTTGAGGAAAAATGAGATGGTGATGACTGAGAAACATACTTAAGGAGAGCGATACCAGTTCTCTGTCCCTTACTTTCAGGCCTTGGTGAAGGATGTACCTTTGATGGGGAAATGAGAACACTGAATTAAATGTACTCAACATCTGTTTCTCAAGAGACACTTGAGCAGTGTGCAAGTCGAGTTTTTCCTGCGTGGTACTAGCAGGGTCCAATCCCATGACCATGTCTCTGTCAGTAGCAATTACCCAGCTTTTGGTTTACCCATCCCAGGGACTTAAAGGAATGGGAAAATAGGTTTTTGAACTGACAGGCAAACTCGCTTTGCAACAGTGAAGAGCAGAATTAATTCAACAATTTTGGAATCACTTTCTCTGCTCTGTTTTTTAATGTCTTCTGTTCCAGCGATAATGTCTTTTTTTCCCCCCCTCTCTCTCTTTCTCTCACCACCCCTCTACACACTTCCTTTCTCCCTCCCCTGCATGTCCCATCCCAACCATCTAATTTTAGATTAAATACTTGCATGAAAAAATAATTGTAAGTACATTTTGAACTGAATATTATTTTTCAAGTTAATTAAATTACCATACAGTTAGGCTGGATGCATTCCTGAGCTTGAGAAATGTTTGCAACTAGAACAGTGGGTTTTTTCTCTTTTATTTAGGTGCAATCGAAAGAATTACCATGAATTGGTAACAATGTCATTATTGAATTACTAAAAGGAAAAAAAGCCTACATAAATAATTTCTACAAAAGAAGTTATTTCCACATGGTTTGCAGCTCCCTCCTATAATTTTTAGTACCTTGCTTTTGTCACTTGTGACATTTCAAAAGGCATTTCTTTACACTGAGAGGAGCTTAAGAAGTATAAATTTAAGGCCATATCCACAGATTAGTGGCAAAAAGATATTTTTTTCACAATATAGCAATCCACGTTTTGTCATCAGAGGAGATTTTTGGTAGTGGGGTTTTGTTGTTGTTATTTTTTTGAAGTCAGTTGGTTTCTTTGGATGGTTGGTTAGTTTTTGTTTTGGGAGAGAAAAAGCCAAAAACCACACAAACCAAACCAGGGTGTGAGTATTCAATGGCTGCTTCTTTAAGGACATCAACTGAATCTGATGTAAGACACATCTGAGCTCTCAGTTTAGGATTGTGATACTCAAGAATGATGCCATTGTTACCAAAGAAACCCAGATTTCTTTTTGTCAGCTTCCTGTGGAAGGCAATGATATTTGCCTGCAAAGGGGAATGTTCTGCAATAAGATTGAAGAAGTAAATATTAATTTGAACAAAATAATAATTTTAGTTGCCTCAGTTGTATGTCCATGATAAACTATCTCAGAAATGGAATGCAAATATTACACAGGTGAGGCTTCTAAAACTCAGAATTCACTGCAGTGAGATACCGATTAGATAGATGTGATTGAGTAGGAAAGGCTGTGAGCTGTGCTTGATTTTAATCTTGGGAACTGAGATCACTAAAGTAGTGATTAGTTTTATTAAGTTACTCTCCTAGGCATGTTCCTATGAAGATTGTTGAAAATTTGTTTAAAAGTTTGACTTGGTTGTTGGAATTTAACTTTTGATCCTTGTGAAAGTGGTCTGACAGAAAAGAACCACTGAGAAAAGTGAAAGGTTGTCTTGTTGCTTTAACTTTCACATGATCAAATAATTTGACTTCCATGACCATTTTGCTGTGCTGAATCATTTGTTCATTGCTATCACAGAGAACTGAGTTTTGAGTTCTGGTTTTCCAGCACCGAATCAGCAGAACATGGCAGGTCTGTGCCTCTCAACCTTGCAAGGTTCGTGATGCAAAACTACAGTAACAGAAAAGAATTATTTTTACAGCGTTGTCTTTCCTTACACTAAAGGAAAACACAGACTGGGAAGGACTTCTGAAGGTACCTGCCCTTTCCCGATGGTGGAGGCATACTGGTAGAATATTAAATTTGCACATACAGCTCTCTTGTGAATTTCAATATGAAAATAGATTTTTGGCTCTCTTAAAGATGGATACTGGCCTGGAAATTCAGTAAGAACTTGTTATTACTGAGTTTGATCATGCTTAGAGGTCAGGAGATTCAGCAATGGTGAATTTTCTTTTAATAGTTAATTGAAATGGTTTTAGTCACAGGTTTGGTCTTTCTGTCATTCCGTTCTGGCTTCAGAGTTCTAACTGTCATATTCTTCACTTTTCAAAATATTGTTAACAAAGCAACTTTTCTTATATCACAGTAACAGTAGAAGCTCTTTTTAAAAGAAAAATGAGGCACCTTTGAATTGTATCACTATCACAATAACCTTTAATGCATGGGGCATTGAAGTGGATAGTCATTTTTGCATGAGTGAAGCTAAAGAAACAGCCCATGATGGCCTGATGTATTGATGCTCAACCCACAGTGTCACACAGCCAGCAGGCAATTTTATGAAATTATTGCATGGCACTTGCAAATTAAAAAAACAAACAAACAAATTGAAACAAACACTGATTTTTTTCTGAGAACTGTAACTGGAAAACAGTTTCAGGATGAAAACTAAATGAAAACATTCTGATTATGAGTAACAGAGTCTATTTTTACTTGCTTGTTCTCCAGTGTCAAACCTCCTTTGTGAATATTTAAGAATTATTCTAAGTGTTAACTTAATAACCTTTGACTATAACATCTTCTTGTGTTGAGTGTAGTATTAAACCCCTTCTGCCCCCTTTCTGTTATGGATTTCATGGATGATATAATATATCAAGCCAGTTTGTACCATTGGGAATCAAAATTGTTCAGTAATTTCTTTGAATTAGTGAAATCAAATACTAATGTTCTTACACTTGTCACTTATTGTTAAGCAACATATTGTTTGCTTATTATCACTTCAAAACACAATTTTCAGAATCAAATGCAGTAAGTTATCCATCAGGAGTTAAAAACCAAAAGCAAACACTTTTCATGAATCTGGACCTTACAGGAAGGGGAAGTCCACAGCAACTCTTGCCTCTCCCTACTCTTTTGTAATAATGCCTTGAAGTGTTTCTATTTCAGTTCTTTGTCAAAGTTTGTGAATTTTATGTTAAACCTTTTTCTCGTTCTTTTTTATTTTTGGGGGGTGTTGGGGTTTTTTTGAATGCCCTGTTTAAGTAAAGCTTCCTCTCCCTAGTACTTGAGAGGAAACTTCTGTAAATGTACTTGCAGCTGAGCTTGGAAATTTTTTAAACTAAGATAGAAAAAAAGCTTGAAAATAAAGCCATATGTCTGTTTTTCTGAAGAAAGGAAAACCGCCCCAAAATTTGCCTGGATATTATGCTGTGTACTTGATGAATTATTAACCTTAAAGACTATAGTGCCTGCTTCAGCATTGTTCAATTTTATAATGTTAATCTTATGCTGTGAATGTGAATATGCTAAATTCCATATAAAATTTCAGAGTGGGAGAAAAAACTTACAAAACAGAAGCAAGTATATTTTATGAAAATCATATTTCCATAGTAAATAATTCAATCTCTTTTTTTATTGGCTTCTTTTTCATAGCTCCCACAGGCACTGGTCTATAGTGTAAATATACACCTTGTAAATATGCAGGTTATTTTTAGCTGATTTTGTTTTTGTAGGAAATGAAGGCCTGAACCTGAGGAATAATGTCTTCACTTTCTCAGTACTTGCAATTATTTCCTCTTCAATGTATTTTTCACCTTTCCTGTCCTTTAAATATTCTTTCAAGTAAGCTTGATGAAAATTATTAAAAAGGAGGATTCAAGGAGGAGTGCTTTAGAAAAAGTAGTTAGGGTTTTTTACTTTTTATCAGTTTTCCTGCTTAGAAATGTGCTTGGTCATATGAGGAAATGATGAAATGGTAAGTACACATTTTCTAGAAGATGACTTTTAATGAAAAAACAAAAAAAACTTAGAAGATGACGTTTAATGAAAAAAAAGAAAAACTAGCTAGCTTGTGCATCAGAAATCACACACACACGAAAAAAATATAGCTAAGCCACTTAATGACTTTTAATTTTTTTTACCTGAAGTCTGTACTGAGGATGTAGGCTTAAATATTAATTCTCATATTAGTGAGATGCGAAATCTGGACAACAAGCAGTTTATAATTTGATTATTTATTAACAGATAAAAACAACCTTCTTTAAGTTCTTCAGAAGCATGTGGAATCTTTTTATGGTGCTAGCAGATGACAGATATAACTTTTAAGACCTAAAGGGAAATAATTCATCAGATAATTATGCCAAGCATATCTTGTCTTACTTTCCCAAAATTAGTTACAAACATGGATATAGCTTCTTGGTAACTGAAGATGAAATCTCTCCTCCTTTCTAAATCATTACCTTTGAGAAGTGTAAGTATTTCTGGCTGAAGAGATGTATGTGGCTTGATTTGGGATTTGGAACAGAAGATGCTTATTATAATAGGCTGGATTGACACAGTGAAATGCATTGAGAGTTGAGCACTGTAAATGTTGAGGAAAGACTTTTAAATGTGACTTTTTGGTCCTTCCCATGTTTTATACATAATGCAGCTTGTGTCCTGCCCTCCTGCAAGCTTTTGCAGGCAGGACTCACTCTTTGGAGCTCCTGATTTTTGCACAATGGAAAACTAACAGCAGTGGGTGGAATAAAATCCATCAGTCTTGATCCCAGCATTGTGTGAGCAAGTTGTTTCAGAGAATGTAGCAAGTCACCTTTATAGTTCTGGTTTTGCAGGTCCCATGTCACGTGGAGCATTAGGCTTGCACTGGTCTCATTGATATATCAGTGGGGGAATTTGGGTTTGCACATAACCAGAATTATATCTGTTTTTGTCCTTTTTTGGGTAAACCTTAGTCAGAATCTTCAGACACAAGTAGTCTTTTTAAGTCTTGGAAGTATTTAGCTTGCCACATATATCACAGAAGAAATATTTCTCAGGTTGAGGTATAGATATCTGCTGAATAATGCTTTGTAGGGATTGTTAACCCCTGGGCTTCTTATGTACTGGCATCATAGAAAAAAAAAAGATAAATTTGTCTAATAGTATTTTCCACTGCATTGCTTTAATGCTAGTTTTAATGGCTTATGTTGGAGACATCACTTGACATTGGCAAAAACTGATGTTTCAGTCACAGCATAATACTGTCTTAAGTCTATTGTTGGATTCCTGTGTGGCAAAGCTTGACAAAGAGTTTATTTTTCAATTTATTGTTAGAGGCTTTTTATTTCTATCATCTGGTTGAATTGTGGCACATGTTATTTGGAGATACCAGAGCACTTCTGCTGTGCACATCAGGGTGATGATTTTCTGTTATTTTTGACCTGTGCAACATGCCAGTGTTATAGGATGCAACTTGATTTTTTAGTTCAGGAAATTGCATATACTAGTATTGTTTTTAAGGTGATGAAATTAAGTGTTCAATGTTTGTGTAACATTAGAATTAGCTTCCACCGTTATTTCTGTTGTGTGTGCATTTCATCTTACATCCAGCTCATACCTTCTTGTTGTCTTGCTAGGTCTAAGCATGATGGATTTGGGATAGGGAATGTTCATAAAGTACATTGCTGCAGAACCAATGAGAACCACTTCTTATATTTCAGGTATTAACCTGAGACAAAAGGTGTAAAACTTTTCTGCTACTGTGCTTTGCTAATAGATGTGCTAATAGTGCTGTCGTGTGAACAGCAGTTGTAAAAAGGTTTCAATTGCACTTGCACAAGCAGCATTAATCCTGGCATTTGTAACTGCTGAGGGTTTTAACTTTTATTTTATTTTATTTTATTTTATTTTGCACCTTCTTATAGAATGTCTCTTTATGTGCATTCTGTCTTTGTGTATATTATATAGATGGACAGATACAGGTAAAATTAATGAACACAACTGTAAACAGTAATAATTCACTTTGATGACAGTTATAGCAGGGTATAATTCAAACTCTTTTTCCACCTCAAGCAATTCTTCAAAACTGAGGGCTAGTGTTTTCTCTGAAAACAAAGTCTTCAATAACCATCACAAGATCTTAGAGAAAATCACATGGGATATTGCTGGAGGGCAGGAATGAAATTCAAACATGACACCAATATATGACATGTAACAGAACTGTACAGTAAATAAAGGAGTCATAACAAGCTCTCTGTCTTGGGAATAATTATTAAATAATTTTTGATAACATGAGAAAGGCATGTGTTTGTTAATATGGTGCTGAACAAATATGAAACAAAAATATAGAACCTGAAAAACCTTGTGAGGTCTGCAGACACATGATGAAATAAAGATTCAATTTGAGCTTCTGACTGAAGAGTTGTTCAGCTTAAATATATATCTCCCAGGGTGTGGGGAGAGCATAAGAAGCATTCTCAGTTTCCTTGGTGAAAAGATTTATATGTCTGCAAAGGTTTATTTTTATTTATTATTTGCTTTATTTAGATAATTGTGACTCCTTAACACCCTTTCCTTGCTCTAGTCCTCTACAGATTATTTCATTTCTATACCCACATCGTATAGTCCTACAAACTGCCTTATTTTCCTGATACTTGTGATTCTGCAGTAATGTCAGCAGCACTTCAGTCTTCAGCACAAGGGATGACTGAAGCAAAATAATACAAAATGTAGCTATTGTGCTTGGATGGCATATTGGACAAAGTATGCCTAACTGGAGTAAAATAGTTTTGGAATTTTTTTCTGGCTGTCAAACCCATTGTTCAGAACAATTGAAATATACAATTTCAGCCCATTATTATTTTTCCTCTGTGCTTATTTGAGAGCCTGAAGTATATGTAATATTCTAGAAGAAAAAAAAACCCAGTGGTTTTGACATTTGGTAACTTGTGCAGTTTAATTTTGCTAATTCTGAACTCTTCCTTTAATTCTTCATTTCACTAAATTATGAGATGTTCCAGAGCCAGGCCATCTGGCTTCTATAAAAGCCACAGAAAGATCAAGGACATCTCCAACTGATTTTATTGTCCAGAATGCCTCACGAGCCTTCAATGGGAATAGTGGGTGTGGGCAGAAAGTTTGGGGCTTTTTTAGACTAAAGTGCTCTTATGGATGGCCTTAGAAGTGAAGTCAGCTTTCTATGCTGTATTTCATAAACCTTTTATGACTAGAGAGTAAATAAGGTAAAGCTACAATGTTTTTCTTACTGAATAAAAAGGATGTTCTCAAAATTTGATACACAGCTTATTTAAGATGTTCTTCATGAACTCCATGTGATATTCTTACTAAAGTCACTTTGATTTTAAATATCCCAGTCTTTAATAACTTGAAATAAAGGATAAACAGAAAATATCTCTCTTGGGGTTGAAATACAAATGGTGCCTGGCTAAGACTTTCTTCATATGTTTATACCTTGTGTCTGTCATGGTAAATTTAGGTAAAAAATGTTCCTCATCTATATAAAAGACAAAACCTGTGAAGAATTTTTAGCAGTCTGGGGAGCTCTGCAGTAATTGACAGTATTGCTGCATTTAAAATCATGGCTTATTACAAATCCATTATAAGTGGCTAAGTTAGCTTACTCTCTAGTCTCAGTTTTGCTTTCAGTATAATTCAGCAGAGAACAGTTGGGATATTAATGGCTGTACTTGACAGCATTTTGCAACTGTGTAGAAAGTTATTGTTTGTGAATTGGAAATTTACTTTTATTTTTATAGAAGTAAAAACCAAAATTCTGTGTGTAAAATAATAGGAATAATACAGGTTTTATCTTTGATACTTTTTGCAAGGTGCCCTGAACACTGATCTGATATTCAGGAGCTTCTTTCTCTTAAGACTAGATGAAGGCTTATTCCCTTGAGTCAATGAATTAGAAGAATATGCTCATAAATCAGGGCTCAATAGAAAGATCACAAATATAAATCTGCAGTTTCATTCATAATATGAACCCTTTGCTTTTGTACCTCTTTGAAATGTCTGCATGCCCTGTCTGCCCTATGATATCTTGATGCAGCTGATAAATACAGAGAGCTCTGTGACCCTGACTGTCTAGAAGCTGGGGCATGGCCCAATGGCAGGCACCTTCAAGGCTTGATTGCACAAGGTACACCTGAAATTATTTTAACACTTGTGAAGTATTATTGACTTAATCCATATATTTCCAGTTACAACTATTGATGTAAAAAAATGCAGCACATCTTCCAGACGAGATGGGGATGTGGGCCAGTGCTGGTGACAATGTTAAGCATGTGTGGGCTTTTCAGGAGCTGCCTTCAAACCTTTAACATAATGGCAAGTCATTAGAATGACTGGGAAGTGCACAAAATGTTTTCATCTCACCAACAGACTACCATAGCCCTTGTGCCCTAGCCAGAACTCGATCCAGGATTCTCAGGTAGATTTGGCATCAGTTTTCAGCTCCAGGACTGTCTGTGCAACAAATAATGCCAATCTCTTCCAAGTTCTATAGGCTGCGATGAATAGGAACAAGTACTTTTTTTCTAGAAGTAGCTGTGTAGAGAAGTTGATTGAAGAAGTGGAACAATGAGATAGCGAGCAGTTTCACACTGGTGTTCTGACCACCACAGCAACAGAATGAATTGCATAAAGGACAAGAGTTCTTACATCTCATTATTAGGTAAATTCAGAACACTTTATTTCTGCAGCATAACCTTCTATTCTGCATTACACATTAATGGAGAAATGCAAAGTGTGAATACACCGATACATGCAGTACATGAATAAGGCACAGTAGGAAAATACAACAGATAGAAAAGAGTGGGCAGTTTTAACACCCACCAGCCAGAACTATGAATCTCTGACATTATCACTGGTTAAAAGAGATCTCTGCCTTGGCTTAATTGCACATAATTTGGCTGACAGTTGAAATACAAACCTAAACAGTCACTCAGCTAAAGATACACAAAATTAAGTATTTCGTGTGATGCTCAACCCCTTCAATCTTTATTAATAACTTAATTACATTAATTACACTATAGTGTAAAGCATTTTTAGCACAAGAGGGGAAAAAATGATAGACTCTCCTAAGTAATGGGTTGCATAGCAATTCTCTTAGAATTAAGACTAGTAGCAATATGCAAAGTACCAGTAATTTGTAAATGCATACTTCTCAGTTTATAATTCCTCATGTTCCACCCTATAATTGTTTTCTTTAGCCAGCTCCAGCAGACATAATTCTGGAGGTCAATCCAAGTGTCCCAGGAGTTACGAATACAAGGCTATTCTCAGGCTAAGACACTTGAATAATGGTAGTTCCATTACAATTCCACTC
Source organism: Cinclus cinclus (assembly GCF_963662255.1). Lineage (NCBI taxonomy): Eukaryota > Metazoa > Chordata > Aves > Passeriformes > Cinclidae > Cinclus > Cinclus cinclus. Next base: position 22,375,438 of record NC_085052.1, read on the forward strand.
CTTTGTGTTTGTTGCTGTTGTTTAGAGGATTTTTTTGACCCAATCTTAAGTAACCATCTGTTACTAAAGCACTAAAGTAAACGGAGTTTTCCTTATTCTGCTTCGTTTCATCGTGCAACAGAACTGTCTTGCACTGAGGTACTGAAGCCTTTATCAACTCAGATCTAAAGGGTGTGCTAGATCCATGTGGTGGATCAATGTTTACTGGCCCTTAGCCTCTTTTAGTGGTAATGCTTTCTTTTTCATTTAACTACAGAACTTATTTGAATCCTTGTAATAAAATTGGAATATTTTTATCTTAAGTAGGAAAAGTAATGTTTTTTCTGAGTTGTTAGCTGTTTAGATCAAAGGGATTGAAGCTTTATAGTGGTGAAGTTATAGTTTGTATATTTTGTTAAATATCTTTCTAATCAAATCAGAATGTATTTCTTAAGTCAGGTTTATCCTTTCACGTTAGTGTTTTAAACTGAATGATTCTGATACTGCAAACATATTTTCCAATAGGAATATTCCTGGAAACTTCTGTAAATTATTTCAAGATGTAAAATTAGGGCAATTATTTCTTCTGTCTTCAGAATGAAGTTTGCTCTTATTAAAATGTAGAACCAAGCAGAATTGACAGGGGAAATGTTACTTCATCTCTTGTCTGGAACTGACATGGACAATTCCAGAGATCCTGTTAATTGTTACATTTTAAAATGTAGAGATACAACAAAATGGAAAGGGGTTTAAAGCGTTCAGATTTGGCTAACTGGAGCAGTCATTCAAAGTTGAGGAGCCAGTTGCATTTGCAGTTTGTCAAGGATTTTGGTGCTTTGTCATTCCATGCTACATCCCTGAGTGTGTCTGTGACTGCCCAGAGACATCCATAACTCAGTCACCAGTGCCTGCCTGCAGGGTTTTGAGTATTGCTCCTCTTCCCAGCTCAGGTTGCTGAGTAGCTCTATGGTATACACTGCATGAGCTACAGAAAGGTGCTTTTCCTATTCTTGCCATGATAAATTATGAAAGTGTCCATTGTAGTCACTTAATTACCATTCTTTCTTTTACTCCAGTCACCTGTCATCTGCCTTTATCATTGAGATCAGTGATTTGATGCTTAGTCTTTGAAGATTCCCCAGATGTGGTATTTTTATATTCATTAATACTTCTGAACTTTTGAATGCCTAGTTAAAAAGCTGTCAGGAGTGATAGATATCTACAGAGATGTCTCCATATTGTCACAATGGTAATTCTACTTACCTTCAAAATTAGAATGAAAGTATTTTGCTAATTTTTAAAAATATGCTACCCAAGGTTGCATGCTTGGGGTGGAAGAATTCAAAGGCGTGTAACATAGAATGCTTATTTCTCTGGGAGTAATTCAATGGTGAAGACAAGAAATAAAGAAATGTTCTTTGCTCATTTGTGCCCCCAGACTCTAGATCTTATTTTCCTAGAAATTAATTCAAGTAATCTTTCTAAATTAATTTAAAAACTGAGAAATACAAATATTATTGTTAATTTGGTCCCAAGTACTGCAGCATCACCTTTAAACTACTTCTACTGAATTCTGATTAATACAAACAAGATTTTCATTTGATTTTAGAAACTCTTTTCTTAGCCTTTGGTAGCCTCAGTCTGGGAAGAGTATAGGGGTGAATACAGAATCACAGAATGGGTCAGGTTGGAAGGGACACACGGCCCCACTCCCTGCTCGAGCAGGGTCACCCCAGAGCACATGGTACAGGATTGCATCCAGGCAGTTCTTCAGCATCTCCAGTGAGGGAGGCAGTGAATGAAATCAGGTGATTTGTTAATTGCTCTTCCTGGTGAATGGTGGTGAAGGTATCTCTTCAAGTCCTTGCATTATATATTCTTAAAATTAATTTAAATTACTTTAGGATTGTTATTTTTGTAACAAAGTAAGTAGAAAGGGGAAAACTCTGGGAAACTTGAATTTGAGGTTGTCAGTTTTAATTAAAAGCCCATAGTGTTTTCTTCTCTCTTTAATAAATGTAATGCCCAGTTTAGAACTCTAGGCATGGAAATCCCAAAGACAGTTCTTTTTTACACTGCTTCTGCAATGTCTTAGTCTTTATTTGTTTTAATCAAATGGTTCAGAGTTACTGTTTCCTGAAGAGGACTGCATGAGAACAATTTATACTGACTTATGAGACAAAGCACTTGTATAAGTTCTGTGATTATATTAATTCCTTTTTGTAAAACTGTCTTGATAATGTAATGATACAGATAAATAAATGGTAATAAATATAAAAATAGATGAATGTAACTGTTTTATTATAGAATGTTGTTTCTTTTACTTGAATTTTACTTTGCTGCAAAGGCATCTGATTTTGAGCTTTGCAAGATATTCAAAATGCAGTTAGACCACTATTTGGTGTATTAATGAATTTGTAAATCCGGGTGAATTACATCTGAGAGTAAGTCACTATATAAATCTTCATTATGGCTGGCTGTTAAAGATAAGTGGTATGAAAATGGTATTATGAGAAAGTATCATTGCATTATTTGTTTTCTCAGTTTCTTTCTAACTTCTTGATCCTTCCTGAACCTCTGTATTTTTCTCTAACACTGAAGAATATTGGAGCAGTTAATGTTCAGGTATGCCTGTGGTTGGATCAGACCTGTTTGTCCAGCCCTGAAAAAGCACCTATATTTGAAGGGGATTCTGCTATTATAATATTTGGTGAATAGGATTTCACTGAGAACTGATCTGTGTGCAGTGAGATATAGGGTCCTTTTGCACACTGTTTGTAATGGAGTGGAAAATTACATTTGCTCTTGCAAGAACAGCCCCATTAGTGAGAAAGCAGATTCTCTTGCAGAGAGCTGGAATGCACCTCAGGCAGTGTCAGGGTGACAGTCCAAATAATGGGAGTTTGGAATGAACAGGGAGATTCTAAAATGAAAAAATGCTTCTCTTCATAGATTGTGGTTCCTTCATAAACTTATTGCTACATAAGGAACAGTTTGATTTAAAACAGCATGAAACGAAAAAACCCGCACATTTAAGCAACTGTTTGTAACTTCTTTTGAGGGTGAAGCCTACTGTTGTGAGAAGGAAATAAAGTGATTTTATTCTTAGACCATTTTCTAAACCAGTCTGAAGCTAGTAATGTAAACAGGGATGCTAAACTGTTTTGTTAGAGGTTTTTTGGTTATGCTTTTAAATAACATTGCCAGTGTTGTCAGTTATATCTCAACCATATGGGTTCTTTAGACATTGAGTAAAGGATCTTCTGTATAAGTGTAAGCATTGAAGACAAGCTGTAGCTGTCCCTGACCTACCCTAACACCTTTTCTTCTCAGTGAAACTATTTTAATCTTACTCTGGTAATGAATAATTAACTTCTGAATAGGTGTATGAAATTAGGGGTGTCAGTTTTAATTGTAAGTGCTTGCAACACTCGGGCAATGAAGACAAATTTCAAATGCTGATGGTTCAAAGAGCAAAAATAGTTTATATTCTCCTGATAACAACAACAATAATAATAGTAATAATAATAATAATATTGCAATGATAATTAATAGAACTGTTAATGACTGTGAAGTATATAATATCAAGAATGCAGGGAACTTCACTGTAATTCTGTAAATGTATTGGGATCTAGAAGAGTTCTGGTAGGGCTAGGCTAAACTCTAGAATGGTGGTCAAACTTGAATTTATTTAAAATTTGCCATTTCTCTCTTTAACCCCTTGTGATTTAAAAAAAGAAAGAAAAAAAAAAAAAACAAAGGGAAAAAAAAGATGAAGCATGTACTGGAATTTATTCTGCAAAGTCCACTAGTCCACAAAGGATTGTGAAGTAGCTCTGTGGTAGAGACCAGAAGTTTAGAGAGAATAAAAGGTCTTAGGTTTTATTGTAATTTGTCTGTCACAGCTACCTGCTGAGTTTATAGTCATTAACTTCTCTAGGAACTGATCTAAATGGTAACATTCAGATTGACATTTGATTGAAATAAATGCTCAAAGACTGTTAGAAATAATTAAGCTTATCAGCCTCAGTGATTCTCAGATCCCCGGCCATTTAGACTGAAGTATCTGTCAGGATTTTCTTATGAATCTCTTGTTTTGCAACAGAATTTCTCTGTAGAGGATCTTATTCCCACAGTAATTTCTGTTGGCATTTCTCTTATTCATATTATTACATGATTATTGTGTGTTTTGACCAAAAGCTTGTCTTAAATTTTTCAGATAAGAAATATCAATCATTAGAAAATTAACAAATTTTTCAAGGCCAGTATTTTTATCTGTGCAGAAGAGGAGTATCCTTAATGGAATTAAGTTGCATTTTTAAAATTCAGCTGAAAAAGTAGGCATCAGACATCAGGTTGAGTGAATTGATAGAGGAGGGATTTTTGGCTAAAAAAAGAGATACTTGCACTTCATGCCAATTAGAGGAATGACTTGATTTTTGCCTTTTTTTTTTTTTTCTCATCTGCATCATCCCTCTGACCTGTCTTTGTGTCAGTAATGGTACCATCTAATTTACAGCTTAAATTTTTAATAGGTTTCCCACTCTAACACATGTGTGAGGGAATCGAAACCCATGGGTAATCAGTATTTGTAGTTAATATGGGTCCATTCTTTTTGTCTTCCTCATGACTGACACTTGGCTATGTTGGCTTCTATACTCAAAGATGAAAGGAAATGCGTAGTGTCTTCTGATTTATACGTTTCTGATAAAATAATTTTGATCATCAGGGCAAATTATCTGTGTGTTATGTTTCCACCAAGTTGCCATTTCAGCAGCTATCCTAAAGCCTGGTTTGTGTAGAAGAGTCTCCAGTTTGTATTGCTGAGCAAAGACTGAGGCTTTTGTTGTCCCGATCAGATTTTTACTCTGTTAAGTCAGGATGATTGGAATAAAAACACAATAAGTAAACAAGGTTTGGTGTCCAAGCCTTGTGAAGTGCTAAGTGGAGGATCTTCTGAGTGAAACTACCATGGGCTTTTGGCACTGTGAGTTAGTGAGTGGCACTTAGGCTCTGGGCCCATTCGGAGAACTCTAGCACTTCCTGACGGACTGATGTACAGTGAAATTTAGTCTTTGTTGAAACATAATCCGTTTTTTGAGCTAAGATGATCTTTATCAAAGGGGAATATCCACAGCTGCACAATGCAGGTCCCTGTACTGAAAGGTAGTAGACTAGAGCTGCAGTTGAAATGCTAAACCAATGTTGTTAGGGATAAACTTTTATTTTTTCAAATATTTCTTCAAAAATGAGAGAACTTGAGAACTTTTAATTGAAATGATGTATCCTTGTTTTATTTTATCTGGAAAGAAGTGTTAACTGTATGGAGTGAAATAAATGTATGTTAGGGGATGACACCATCTTGGCATTTGTACACATCCTTTTATAAATATATTCTTTCTCTTACCTGCCTTGAAATACTTTTAATATAATTAAAAGCACTGAATGAGTGCCAGAGTTGTCAATTCCAACAACAAAGTGCTGAAATTTTCAGTGAAACTGAGAGATCCATCTCCCACACATTGTAATGAATAGGTTCATAAAAGGAAAATAGTTTAATTACATTTTAGTTCATGGATTGTTAATAGGCTGGAGTATCTAAATTGAATAATGTGATTCTGGTAATAATTATGTGTAAATGAACTTGTTTAAATGATATTTTACAGCTTCTTTATAAAATTACAGCTAGAGGCAATCCAGTGATAGACAGACAAAGGCCATGCAAAAATTATCATAAACTATTAGCTTGTTTGCAAAGGGTTTTATGTTAATCTTTTAGTACTTAAAGCACTCTGCAATTAACATATCACGGGGAGCTGCCTCGCAGCAAAGGCATGCAAATTAAAGTGCTCAGATAAAAAGCCATTCACATAAAAAAAATCAAAGAAAGGGTGGCATAGCACTGAAAGGGTACTGGTTTTATATTTGAGATTAAGGAGGTGTAATGATTGTGTTATCTAACTAGAGTTGTAATTAAAGCTTTTCTCCTGCAGACATGACAATAGATACAGCATTGATTTCGGTGTTTTAATTGTGGAAGTCATTTTATTTCAGGGCAGAAGATATGAATAGCCTAAATCAAAGGGCTAGAAGATTGCTTTGTTGATAGTACTTGTTCAACAGCTGCCTTGTTGCTTAATACACAAATGGGGAGAATGGTGAAAGAGATCCTGGGAGGTGCTCCATATTGTAATTCTCCTGCTGGTTTCCTTTCCTTACATGAAAAAGGCAAGGATCTGTGTACTGATTGTAAACAAGCAGTCTTTTCATACAGCACCACTGGTTTTCCTCCTCTGGTTTCCTCTGCACAAAAGAAGTCATAAAAACCTTGAACTAACTTTTACTACTGCTCTTTTCAAACTACAAAAGTTTTTGTAATAAAACCATCATCTGCTCTCAGAGATACCACACTTTTAGTGGGGAACAAAAAGTCTCCATGTGGCTGTAATTCCTGTTATCAGAAATGCCACTGTAACAAAAGGGATGTGCTGTGGGGAATTGAATGTTAGATTTTATTTACATTATGTTTGTGGCTGTATCGTGTTAGATTGGGAAGGGGTGACATTTTCTTTTTTGTTCTTTTTTTTTTTTTTTCCCAGTCACTATAGTAACAGAATAGAAAATGAATAATTAGAATAAATGCATCTGGCTAGATTCTCAGGTAGCATATGTAACTGTCTGATGTTCTCATTCTAGCAGGGAGTTACATCCTAGGAACAGGCAAGGCCCAGGGGCTGATTTGGGACAGAACTAAACTCAAACTCAGGAGGATACAGTCGATCAATTTGAAAAAGAGCCGTATCAATATAGTGTATTTCCTGATATGGAAGGAGTTAACTCAATGTGACAAGTCAGTATAGCTCGTTTCCTTTCTGGTGTGGAATTAGCTGAATGTGCAACTCCATGCATGTAAGAGGAATTGCATAATTTTGCATGGTACCAGTATACTTGAAATAACTACAGTCTTTCTATTATAGACAACATGCAAGTAGTAATTGTGTGTTTTCTCTTTCCTTAACAGAACACAAATGATTGGTTGCAGAGGGGAACATTGTATCCAAGGATAAGGAGAAGGCTGGGGTTCTTTAATGCTTTCTTTGTCTCAGCCTTCAACAGAAAGACTGGTTATCCTCAGAGCAGCCAACCCCTGAGCTGGCAGAGAGCTCAGGGGAGCAGAATAGCCCCCTGTAATGCACAGGGAATACTGAGTGGCCTGCTGAGCTACTTAGACCCAAGTCTATGGGGCTGAAAGGGATCCTCCCAAGGGTACTGAGGGAGCTGGTAGGAGAGCTCACCAAGCCACTTTCCATCATTTTTCATCAGTCCTGGCTAACCAGGGAGATCCCAGATGGCTGGAGGCTGGCTGTTGTGATGCCTACCTATAAGAAGGGTCAGAAGGAGGATTCTAGGAGCCACAGGTCCGTCAGCCTAACCCTGGTTCTGGGGAAGGATATTAAAAGTTATGGAAATAATTCTGAGTGCCATCATGAAGCAAGTAGAGAACAACTGGGCTATATCAGGCTTAGCCAGTCTTTGTTTAGGGAATGCAGGTGCGGTATGACCTGATCTCCTATGACCAGGTTATCTGCTTAGTGGATAAGGGAACAGCTGTGATTGTTGTCTACCTGGACTTTAGCAAAGCCTTCGATACTCTCTCCCACCGCTTTCTCCTGGAGAAGTTGTCAGCCCACAGCTTGGACAGGTGCAGTTTGCTGGGTAAAAAAATGTCTGGATGCCTGGTCCCAGAGTGAGATGGTGAAGGATGCAGCATCCAACTGGTGACCAGTAACTGGAGTGGTTCCCCAGGGTTCTGTACTGTGATACATATATCTTTATGACACCTTTATCAAGGATATGGACAAGAGGACTAAGTGCACCCTCTATAATAACTTGGATGGGACAGCTGATCTGCTGGAGTGTAGGAAGGCTCTACAGAGATATCTGGATGGGCTGGACCAATGGGCTGACATCATTTGTTTGAGGTTCAACAGGGCCAAATGCTGGGTCCTGCCCTTGGGTCAAAACAGCCCCCTGACAGCGCTACAGGCTGGGGACAAAATGTCTGGAAAGGGTCACAGTGGAAAAGGACCTGAGAGTGCTGGCCAAGAGCAGTGTGCGCCAGGTGGCCAAGAGGGCCAATTGCATCCTGGCTTGTATCAAAAATAGTGTGGCCAGCAGGACCAGGGAGGTGATTGTCCTGTACCGGGCATTGGTGAGGCTGCACCTCAAATACTGTGTCCAGTTTTGGACCCCTGGCACAAAGAAAGGCATTGAGGTACTGAAGTGTGTACAGAGAAGGGCAACAGAGCAGGTGGAGGGCCTAGAGTGAGTGTATGCTGTCTGAAGAGACGCTGAAGGAACTGGAGTTGTTTAACCTGAAGGAAAGGAGGCTCAGGTGAGACCTCGTCGCTCTCTCCAACTACCCGAAAGGGGCATGCAGCAAAATGGGGTTTGGTCTCTTCTCCCAGGCAGCCAGTGACAGGACATGAGGATGTAGCCTGAAGCTGTGCCAGGGGAGGCTTTGGTTGGATATGGGGAAGAATGTTTTTTCACTGAAATGTTAGTTAAGCATTGAAATGAGCTGCCCAGAGAAGTAGGGTCACCATCTCTGGAAACGTTCAAGAAATGACTGGATGCGACACTTAGAGCTATGGTTTAGTTGGAATGGTGGTGTTTGATCAAAGGTTGGACTCAATCCTGGAGATTGTTTCCAACCCTATGAAAATAGGGATTGATGCAGGTTCTTACATAATAGGAACTGGCCTAAATTCCCTTGGAGCCTTTCTGAGAGACTCAAACGCACTGAAATAAGCTTGGATTTCTGCCAGTAGACCTGCACGTTTCCTAATTTGGGCTTAAAGTAGGAGTCAGTATGTCCCAAGAGAAACAACTCTTTTGTAATTATAAGCAGCATAGACTGGTGATGCTTTGAGACTGCGCTCTACTGCTGGTCCCCACCCTTATTGTTGCTGGGGTATTGATTAAATTTACTTTTTTCCCTTATAAATTTCAAAGCTCTCCATGGAACTGGCTCAAACTATCTAATTGCTTTCCTCCTGCTGTAGTGACAGATTCCCTTGACAGCTACATTTCCCAGGAACTATGAAACTGTCAGCCTTGAGGATGATGTTTTGAGAGCAACAGACTGAGGTTTCTCAGCAGCTGGCTGAAGGCTATAGAGCCTAGCTCTGGAGGAGGACAGAATGACCACAAATCTCGTTTTTTTTCTTGCTCTGTGTAAAATTTGCTCATTGAGCTGATGTTACCCATAGACAGAGGAGAAATGAAGATAAAAGCAAAAGGTAGAAGAGATTGCAGGCAGGAGAAGATCCTGGGGAAGGTAAAGAGACAAGAACACCTGACAATTTGTGTAACAGGGTGGTAATAAGCTTTGTTCAAATAAGACTGAGGAACATGCCTTGCTGCTTTTGGGAACAAAAATGTTGTATAGATGGTCTGGGATTTCTAGCCTGACTTCTAAGCCAAGGGCTTTAAGAGGTTCCACCTATATGTGGTGCTGTGATGTGGTGGTTTGAAAAGATAAGATAGCATAGGTTCGTGAAGGTTTAGAAATACAGTGTGATCCTTATTTATTTGTATTTATGTATGTATAGATTGTTGAAATTAATCTGTGAGTAATATTGTTAATTTAAAAAATATTTTGGGATTATTCTTTACTTTAAGTCCAGTCCTGAGTGGAGGAATTGTTCAGCTACATTTCCATAAGCTTAGCCCCTTTCTGTTTCCAAATGGTTAATGAAATAGCTACTTGTTTGAAATATTTAGAGCAAGTCTGAGGAGAAATAAAATCTCTTGTGGATGTTTTGCAGTGTGTTGTGTACAGATTTCCAGTGTGGTTTTTTGGAAGGTAGAGTTTTTTGTAATTGTTATATAGAATTTATTGAATCTTACTGAGGTTTAATCTTTACTCTTACAAGTTCCCATATTCACAGACTTCTACATATCTAACTACAGAGGACTTTAAAGTAGTATACTATTTTGCTGAATCTTAATTCAGTAGGAAAAGTCAGACTGAATGTAAAGATAAGTCTAAATAGATTGTGTTATATTTATATGTAGCTCTTTGTGGCTCTTTCCAGTATTTAAGCAAGGAAGTTTGCAGGATAACACTACATAAGATGGCACACCAATTAGAATAAAAGCATTTTAGGAAACTTTTTTTGTGCTTAAATAATTGGTGTAACTTCTTCATATAAAATAAGAATATTTTAAAATTTATTCTTTGTTTATTTTCAAGATATCATGTCCAATGTAACTCCAACCAGATATGTATGTGATCTGCCTAGAACTTTGTAGCACAAGGAATTTTTGGAAGCTAAAAGCCATAGGCTCTCAGGAGTTGTATTGAGGACTAGAAGCCATCTAGCAGCTTGAGTCTGCCACAGGACTTGGACTTCTGAGGAAACAGTAAAGGCAAAGGTTTTATGGTACCTCATTAGGATTATATGTATATGATAATTTTACACAGTTACAGACACAGAGTCACATTTTTTAAGCCTTCCAAGAGCAATCTCCTTTTATCTACATGGTAACATTCTAGTTGAGTAATACTGTTTGCTTGTAACTTTTGGCTTTGGATTTCTCCCAGTCTTGAATACTCAGTACTTTTCACCAAGAACCTGATCCTTTTCAGACATTATTTCTCTTGTAAGGGTCTTGTTGATCTTCCATAGAGATACTGCTCTCCTTAGTTAGTTTTTTCTCAGCTGAACCAAATTCTTCTGTGGAAGTGTATTCCTCTGTTTTGTTCTCCTGATCAAATTCTCTGTGGTTTTGGTAGTGTCTTTAGTAGAACATATTGAAACATATTGAATTCACTCTCAAATGTCTCAGGCTTAGTGCTTTTTTCAAAGACAGAATCAATTTGCTCTTAAATTTTCTCATGAGGAATTCTGCTGCTGAAGACACGAGTACTGTAGTGGGACTAAAGCTGCTCTGCTGAAAATTATTTATTCCTAATAACTGATGGGAAGGACACATATTCAGTGCTTTGGTCAATGGCCATCTCTTCCTGTGCTCAGTGCTTGCTCATTATTGTTATGCCACTGCTCTGAGTTCTGAAACTCTCATATTAATACTTAGATTTTATAACTGTGCATTTATTAATAACTGTCTTCCAAGTTATTGTAGGGAAAAAAATAATGGTTGAATAAAATGGCCACGGAGTGGCTTTAGGAGTTGTTAAAGATGTAGGATAAGACAGTGGAAGATTAGTGTAATTCCAGTTCATTCAGTGTTGCAGAAAGAATATGAATTCCTTTGAGGTTATGAAATTCCTGCATCATTGAACATTTCAGTTTGTGTGGGTTCAGTCATATGGCATATATCTCCCATATCAGGGACACTGGAAGGTCATCATCCATAATGACTCCTATTTCATTGGTTAGCCTACAGAAATCAGTACAGCTAAACCTACATATTAAAACACCTTTAACATCAGTAAGCTGCTGTGGAATTTAAACAAACAGGAGGAGTGGGCTATGATCTTAAGTGTGGTATTGATTCACTAGATTTAGGGAAACTTCTTTCTTAGTTTGAGGTATGTACTGAAGCTCTGGCTGTGTCACAAATCTGGATCAGATGTTAGCTCATAGAACTAGCTTCAAGTTGACTGAATTTCTGGAAAACATCAGATTTTCTTTTGCAAAATCTGGCCCTATGAGATTTTACTGATAAATTCCATTTTAGGTTTGAGCACTTTTAGGCCACCGTACATGAGAGTATCCAATGGAAAGAATTCTTCAGTGTGATTGAACTCTTATTCACTGGAAACTCTGGGCTCAGAGGACTTGGAACATGCGATCCTGAAGCAACAGGCCTTTGGTTTTCTGTCCAAATTTGGCTTGACATTTCTGAGCTTAGTGGAGTGTCAACTTAGGGGTATGTTTTAAAAAAAAATTTCCCCGAATGGCTTGTTGACTACCATGCATTACTATGGACTATTAATTTATTTTACAAGAACATAGAATGTCAGAAATATAAGATAATTCAGGGTTACTAATGGACATTTTATGTAGTACTGACATGGGGATTTGTTATCTAGCAGCAAAAGCAAGTGCTGACTTCATTAAAGGGGAGGAAAGAAGCCCACCCAAAGAAATAAAGAAAAAAAATCCTGTAATGTGTTTATCACTTCTACTCCTACTTCGTAGTGCTGGTGAGTTTTTATTAAGCATACCATTTTTATTTTGTGATGGCTGTGTCCATGAAGCAATGCAACTATAACAGAATACAAAAATGATCCTTTTTTTCATCTTTGATTGAAAAGTAATTTTTCCTCCTATGGATTATGCAGTCACAACCATAGAAATATGGCAGTCAAGACTTGTCATGGGTTACATTATTTTTACAGTATTCTGTAAATTTCCTTCTTTGTTTCTTTTCTTAAAAATTGTATAAACCGTCATCATCTAGTTTTTTCCTTATGTGAATCTTTCTAGGTTTCTACTGCCTCGTATTTTAAAGAAGATTGGTCTCTTTGGTACAGCAGATGGAAAATATTGCTAAAAAGCAGCTAAAAAGCAGCTTTAAAATTGCTCTCAAAAAGTCTGAAATTGAAGGCAGGAGCTATGACAAGTATTAGGAGTGACTCAAGTGATACTGGCTGGGAAAAGAATTTCTCAAGGACTGACCAGGCATTGACTTATAGAGTGTTCCAGAGTTTATGAGAACATGCAGTCGTGAAGTCAAAGGCATTGCAGATGGTAGACTCATCACAGACCTGAATTTGAAAATAGAAATAATCAAAATAATAGAGATGTCTGTTTCCTTCAAAGCAACATTGAAAATTCTTTGTTCAAAGCATATGCTTATTCAATACAAATGTCTTTGGTAACTCAGTTGTCATTAGTCAAGCTTGAGAGTTTCCGAAAAAGCTAGTCTAACCTTCAAGAGACTGTTTCCAGGGCAAGACAAATATGAAATATGTTCAGGCACAAGCTCTCTAGCTGAAAATAGATGGTCACTAAGAATGGATTATTTTATGCATTAGGAAAGGGTAACAATCTGAAAAGAGTGCGCTCTAAAATTAATCTTATTTTTTAAGATATATAGATCATGTATCACATATTCCAGCCATGAGCAGAGAAGTTTTTTGTGATTCCTTGAAATTCTTCTCGTGTAGTCTCATGCCAGGTTCCACGTGGGCTGGCGTATTTTTCCAGTCAGAGTAGTCATTTCTTTTTTGCAAGTAGTTGGGGTTTAGAGGGTTTTTTGTGGGTTGGTTTGTTCCTTTGTTTTCCTTTTCTTGTAGGCTGTATGTCTATTTACAAGACACGCAGATAATTAAGGACAGCAGAAAAAGATCTTTGTTATCAAAACGAGAGTATATCCCTGGATTAATTCAGGTTATATCAGGCAGGTCTGCCCTTAGCATTGGGTCAGGTGGTTTGGACCTATCTTCTCTGTACCAGATTTCAAACAGGTGTTTTTCCTTCCCTTGGTGTTTTCTGAGTCTTCTCTGTGATCACATGTTATTTCAGCTTCCAGGAATCTCAGGCAAGCTGTAGAGCTGAGAGAGAAGTATGCAGTATGGCTGCAAAAATGGGGGCAATCCCACTCTTTGATGAGGGATAATATTTTTATAGGAGGTAAATAGAAGTTATGGCCTTTTCGCTGTTCCCGATCTGTCTGTGGTTGTTATGCCTTGACCAACAGATACAGAATCAAAAATTTATGTTATCTTCTAGAGAACTGTCAGTGTTTCAAATTTATACATGTCTACCAGAAGAGAGAGAAAATTTGGTGTAGATATTATCAGGAATGTTGTGGGAGAAATGAAGATGTGGACCAGTGGTGAGCCAGGAAGCAGTTGGGTAGAAGTCTTCTAGTTCCAGCCCAAGCCAGAATCTTGGGTCGTTGAGGTAGTTTGATGTTCATGATCTTGTGTCATGATTCATAAAATCATAGAATATCCAGAGATGGATGGGACCCATAAGGGTCATTAAGTCCCGTTCTTGGCCCTGTACAGGACAGCCCCAAGAATGACAACATGTCCCCTAGACCACTGGCCAAATGCTTCAACTCTGGCAATTTGGTGCTGTGACCACTTCCCTGGGGAGCCTGTTCCAGTGCCCAACCACCCTGGTTCAGATATCTGTTGTAATGCACATTTCATTGCATTCTAAAAGACAAAATCTGAAAACTGAAATGAAGTAAGGAGTATAGTAATTGAGCTGCTTTTTGCAGATCAGGGTAGGTAAGCAAGGGAAATGTTTTCCTCACTTTGAACAGTCATTCCAGTAATGTGTTCACATGCACCAAGGGGAAAAAGCCACAGTAACTGAAATGATGAAAAATGAATTAAATTAATTAGAGGGAGAAATGTGATCCAGCATTGGACTCAAAAAAAGGAGAATGCTTAGAAAGGAGAAAGCTTACTAAGCAGTTCTAATAACAGAAACAAACAGCTCTGTATGTTAACTTCATTGTGTGTTTAGTCTGAGAGGAACAAAGCAATCCCTGGAAAAGACAGACAATATCCTCCCACACACTTAGCAGCACAAAAGATGGGTGGCACTATTATAGGGGAAAACCTGTGCAGTTCATGTTATACATTTCATTTAAACTGTGCAGAACGGAAATCTCTGGATACACAGGAACACTCTTCTGAGTTAAATAGCGAAGCTGAGCAGAATCCTTCAGTACCTGCATTTATAGCAGAAATAGCCTCCAGAGTCGACTGTTTATTTATCAATTGTTAATTGAGTTGATGTTTAGTCATGATTGTAAACAGTGGATTAATTTATGGCTGAGTGTTATTACTATGATAGTGAAGAGATCATTAGAAAGAAGGATTATAATAGGGTTCTCTGCACTTGTGAGGCTAGTAATAAAGATTGACTATTATAATTAGATAAAGCTTTGTAACAAATACTATTAAATTGAATCTGGACTTTATTTAAATGCACTGGTCTGTTATCTAAAATGTATTAGTGGAGTGTGTGGGTTAAGTAGAACCCCTGCCTACACTGTTTGCTGTCTCCTTCAGAGATTAAAATGGCTCTATACTTGTTGGCTAAATAGCAATATTATGCATTATGCATGAGTGTTATTTCTGTCGAAAACTCTAAAAATATTATTGTAACATAAGAAAATATATTTTTTTTCAATTTTAACATGAGGTTGTTTCTAACTTTAATTTTGGTGGTAGGTAAACCAATCCTAATTCAAGAAGGTAGTATTAGGCTTCTTCAAAAGGGAGCCTGTGCATCACTTTTGCATAATTCTGTTTAATGAAAGTCAGAGTAAGCCTTCTGTGGGAATCCAGTGACAATGTTATGGAGCATTTGATTTCTTAATTTTCACAGAAGCATGGAAGGCAACAAAAGAAGCTGGAGTGGGATGGGATGAAGCTTTCAAAACTGGAGATCTACATCTACCCCTCCCCCCCATTTCTATTTTTCTTCTTCCCCTGACCCTTTTTAGAAAAGAGTCTATTATTGCTTGAAAGTAGTCCAAATTTTCTAGAGCTCCATGAGATTTATCTGTTATATTTGAACATAAGTTTAACATGAAGAAGCTCTTCTTTGGCCTATGTGGGAGTACGGATGTAATGTGAATTTAGTGTGAATGAGTATAGGAAGAATGGGTGGATATTTTAAGAGTATTTTAACATAGCATGGGAAGAGATGTAGACAGAACTTGCAGCTGTAATGTAAGCATCATTTTAGTACTCTGGGCATTTCAAATTAAAAATGCAACGGCATCATAGGAAATAGTTAATGGTATTACAAGGTCCGTAAAACAAGACATTTATTTTTGTTTTTTAACCTTAATAGGCTACACTGTAATAAGTCTGTGGTTTCATGACAACTGAGTGCAAAATTTCCACTCTTTTTTGTCAGACCTTTTAAGGGTAGATAAACACTGTTCTCACCTTCCATGGTCTGAGTGCTTGAAGGCTTAGCATCTTCTGGAGTTGTTTCAGCTACAGACTCAGATTGTGAACCCTCAGGCTATGCAAAAATGCTCTCATCCCGACCAGCGCTGAATCTGGAGTGCAGATCAGTGCCTGCCAAGCACCTCTCAGTATCTGTTTCCAAATGACCACAAAGCACTTCTCTGCTCAGCTGAGACTTGAGACCCTTATAATATTTATAATGGGAAATGAAGAGCTCTCACCCTGTGGTCTGAAAGGGTTCCCAGTGGGCTGTGCAGTTACTCTCAGGATGCTCTCACAGTCAGCAGAACTGGTGACTCTGCAGTCGTGTTGCTACCCACATCCCACTCCAGTATTTTAGCTCTGAAGAAAACACTTATCTGTGGGTTGTTTTCATTCTCTTAGAGGGATTTCTTTGTTGCAAGAAGACATTTGGAATAGATTAATTTATGTAAACTGTTTGATTACTAAAATGATATTTAGAAGAAATGTTAAAGCCCAGAGGTTCAGAATAACAAACTGGAGAAATGATTGAGCTTACAGCTTCCTTACACAGTATGCTGTTCCCAAGGAGATGGAAAATGTGAAAAATTTAAATGCTTTTCATAGAAATTACTTGTGAAGGATTAATAATGTCTCAAAATAGTCTCAGAAAGGCTCTGGACATGTTCATGGAAACTTTCTATAGAAAGGGTCTGCTAGTCTGAGTCTTGCACAGCAAGTGGAGAGAGCCTTTTGATCTTGCCTGACTTGATGGGATGCGGGATGAAGCAGACTTTAATCACAAATGATTAATAAATAATTCCCAAAATGTGATTTGTCTTTCCTAGAGAAAGTAATTTTTTTTTTTTTAAATCTGTGGGGAAAATAGAATTTTTAAACACTTTTTATAAATCTGTCGGCAAGTTTTAGCATTATCAGTTTTTACCAGCACTCTGTCCCGTGGCTGTCAATGTGACTGTGCTGAAAAATAAACTGTCATTCTCAAGCTATTCACCTGCTTGCCTTCTGAAATTGTGCAAAGGCAGGTATTTAAAAAAGGTGGGATGGGAATTCAAGAAGGAGGAATCCAAGAATGAATTTGAAGGCAAAATAGTGAAATATGCACAAATTGCATCTAAAGCTGACTTTGAGAAACCTACATGTAAGAAATACCTTTGAAGAAATAAATGTGGATTGGTCAAAACTGCCATCCTATTTAAATTTTGTTCCTTTATGTGGCTGAAATGTGAAAAATGTATGATCGGAAGCCCAGTGTGCAGGGTGAGTTTTGAAAGGGTCCCATGGAAACAAATTAGCCAGTTGTAGGCAATGCACAGAAATCTAGAGCTACTGGGGGAAAAATTGGATTTTGGGTCAAATTTGTATGGCAGTAGCTGATGATTGTTTCTCAGAAGCAGTTGGAGTTGATCACACACTGGGATGATACTATTCCCTATGAACTGATCAAGATTTCTGTTTTGCAAAGACTGTAATAGTGTTGGTGGAGAACTTTCCATAGAGATTTTACTTTTCTTCCTAGAGTATATATCTTCTTTCAAGTATCTGGAAAGACTGGTGCTTGTCATCAGGATCTCAGTGGCAATGAACCAGTAATTTGCACATTCCATTATTTTTACTCTTAGGACTCCAGTGGAAGGTACAAAGTAAAAGAGTTCTAATTTTTTTTTCTTTTTTCTGTTAACAAGATAGAATTTAACTTCTAGAAAATAAATCATTGTTATTGCTTTATTCAGCTTTCTGCTACTTCTTTTGGTTTAGATGTTTTATTGTTAGGTTATGTACCCTGGAGATATTAAACAAGGAGGGGGAAAAGAAGCATTCTTTATAGAAGTTTATGAAAACTGGCACATAGCTGGCATGTGAAAAGCTGTCATGATAATCAAATCTTTGATAGATTTGACAATGATATGCTTGCATAGGTAAAACCATGCAATCCCAAAAGGCATCAAATGGGTCCTTAAATCCTGTGGAATATAGACCATTTTATTCAGTTGCTGAACATTAAACATAGAAGAATTAGATAATTTTAGCTAGTGTATATAGAGCAATGACAAGTTGACTTGTTTTGTTTTCTTCTAATCTTCTTCAAAGTTTCCAGGCCAGCCTTTCACCGAAGAATATACAATATTTTAGTTGTTTGATAAGTCTTACAACAAGAAAAGAAGAAAGAGCAGCATAGTACAGCTGGTGTTTTTAAAGTAAGTTGTTGTTTGACAGCCATGGAGATATTATAATTGTAATTCATTGAGCAGGACTCTATGAGGAAGCAGAAGTCCCTGTTGGAAGTACTCCACGATTTTCCAGCTGTTATCTGTTTTCTTCACACAAAGAGGGCTTGCATTGCATCTTAAGCCTTCAAGAATGTATGGTGCGCTGGATATAGTGTGTATTTAACTGTGGACTGGAAAATGAAGCCAATGTAAACTCCAGTTATTGCTGGGCCTTTTCATTTTTCTGACATCAGACACAAAAGGTCATGACTGCTTATGTCCCATTTAAAACAGTGGTAAAGATTCAAAAACCTAAAAAATGACAGTGCCTTAACTAAGCACTTCCAGAGAACCACTCTGTTTACAAGTGCAACCTGTAGCTCTGTTTATATTCATATGCCATTCCTTATGGTGAGGAGATTTGCAGATATGTGGGAGAAAATAGCCTGCATCTCCAAATGGCATTTAAACAGTCTTCATTTCACACTTACTGAGGAGTGGTTTTTTCAAACAAACCATCTTGTGAGCCTGTTGTCTGTCTGCCTGGAGTGGAATCATGTTTTGCTTTTCCAGGGCTTAAAATTGCATGCAAGGATGCAGCAGAAGTGGTCAAGATCCCAAAACTCAGGAGGAGTTGTGATCCACGATGCAGTGCTAGTCCTGCTGAGCCTGATATGCATTTCTACAAATAAGAAAAGCTAGTGAAGGATCACTGTGTGATAAAAGAGCTGCCGAGTGGAGGATTAGCTCAGCTGATGTTTGTTCTTTCTAATACTTTCTGTTTATATTAAGGGAAGGAGGTTGTCATTTGTATTACAGTCTCAAAGAGTGTGTAAGATTGAAGCAAGATGGGTTTAAATGAGAAAAAGACAATCATTTGCAACAGAGAAATAACTTTGGATATTTTTTCCCAAGTTAAAATAGAGAAAAACCAGACACTGAACCCAGCAGAGCTTCTAATTGATTTGGAAAAGAAAATCACTAAATGCCTATGCATATAGCTAAAGAGAGAGTAATCTCAATCAATGTAGAATAAGTACACTATTTATTCAGCCTGGTGAATAGTAGGAAAAAACTAAACCAAAACAAACCTCAGTTAGATTGAGAAAATTGTAGTAAAATAGGTTCTGAAATATTTTCACTGGTGGTGCTGTATGTTGGCATCTCTTCTCACAGATTTGTAGTATAGATTCTGGTATCTAATTAAAACATTAAAACTGCTGAAGAAATTTTCATTTATGACTTGGCATTAGTGTCACTGTGGAAGAGCCGTTAAAGGAAGATGTAAAGTAAAAACATATTTTTGTGAGTGATTTTTTTAAAATCGCTTAGTATTATACTTTTCACCAAATGTTTGTTTTACAATGTCTTAGAGAACTGTCATTGACTTTACATTTATTAAAGATATATAATAGCTTGAGGAAGTGCCGTTGTTAACTAATTATCCAAAATATAATTAAAATTTGGCTCAGGTGGTAATTTTTTGCTTTTATTGAAAGGAAAAAAAATGTTTCTCTAAGAAGAGACAAAAAAGATGCCTTGAATTTTTAATTAACATTCTTGCATCTGTCTCAAAACCAGATAGCAGTCTTGTATTGTTGGTAAAAGATATAGGTAGATATTCTATTATTTCTTTTTTTTTGTTTATTCCTCTTCTTTCTTAACAAAGAATAAAAAATGCCAACGATCACTAAGTTAGAGAAGCCAAGTGTCTTATAAGTAACTGAAATTGGCAGTATTTTCTAGGATAAAGGTTACCATGTTGTCACTGTTTACTTCGAAATTTAAGACTTATTTGATGGAAAAAGTTGAATAAAATCCTCTGAAGTATGATATGTGCAACCAAGTCTGCATAGCCAAAGGGCTTGTTCAAGGAACGTGTTTTTAGAGTCTGCATCAGCTGGAACCATACTAATGTTTTATTTCTAAAATGCTGGATCTGATTTATAAGCATTGGTGTTAGACATAGTGTTGCCCATTTGATAGGTTTAATTAATTGGCAAATACTGTCTTTTGTTTGGTGCTGTTTTTTTAAATATCCCAAAGGCTAAAGAGAAGTTAAGGCACAGAATTCCAAAAGATGCCGAATAGATAAGCTATCCCTTTTGTGCTCATTTTCAGTAATACTTGAATGTTCAGCTCTCCTGTGTTGTTTAAAAATTCTACTCAAATCATATGCAGAGGAAGAAAAAAAGCCAGCATCTTTCTGATAAATACAATAATATTTGATTTTAGGGAGGTCAGGTAGTCGGGAAGTCACAGGACTCTGCCCTGTCCATTTAAAATGTGCTTTACTTGGTTTACTGAGTGCTTAGCTGGTGATGGATGGTTCAGTCCAAATGTTAGCTTTGTGTACTGACACTGTCTCTCTGATATACTTTGAACTCTGGATGAATTTTTATATGGCTTTACATGAGTACTCATGAAAACAGGAGTGAGCTATTTCATTGCTAAATCTCAGGTGGCCAACCTGGTGCAACTGCTGTAATATTTTTAGGCAAGTCGAGAAATATAGTTATTATCCAGCAGTGGGGAACAATGAATGTGTTAATGGTGAGACTGGTAGGGCTGCATTTGAGGTATTTGGAGAAAACACCTTAGTCAGCAGTCACAGGTGGGAAAAAATACCTTTGACTGTGAAAAATAACACAAATGCTTGATTCAGTTTTTTACAGTAGTTTGTCAAATAACTTTACCTGATGCTTAGTCCTCAGCAGCTGCAAGAAGGTTCGTTCAGAGAAGGCTGAACTTGTGTAAAGGGTAGAAGAGTCTGTTGAATCTTTAAATCTGGTTTCCAAACTGTAACCATTTGCTTTTTCTCTGTAGGGAATTCCTGATCAGTACAGAGATCAGAGAGATTTTTTCTTCTTTCTTAATGCCTGTTATTTCCAGGATCTGGGATTTCATGGTCTATCTTAAGCAGAGGTATTTGTAGAATGCCTTTATGAGAGGTTTGTTCCTAAGAGAGGGGCTAAAACTGCTGAATTTTTGTCTGTTTCTGCAGGAAACCCATTCAGTATGAGACATTGTTTCTTCAGGCTTTGTTAAATCACTGGCTACTTGACCAAGGGAATGGTTGGTTATGGCCAATGTACTGTAGATACAGGTCCATTTCCCAAATGAAAATAACCATGTGGTGGTGAATATTTGAAAGTTTTGTAGCACGGTACAAATCTTATTGCTGGCATAGATGTGTATTGGATGGGATGTGGAAAGGGGACGTGGTGAAAGGCACCGTGGACGCAGGATTTCCACCCAGTCACTGATGCAGAAGCCCTCTAAATAATGGAGATTTTGTTGCAGTCTGGAATCTCTAGGAAGCTTTGCTTTTCCCCCTCCAGTCACTGCTAAATAACGAATTAGATTTCTTTTTTGGCACTGTGAGGTTGTATACTGACAGAAAGACTTTTACCTCAATATAAGAGTGAAATGGGAGTGCAGCAGGCAAGAATACAAGACAGGCCAAGTGAGTAAATCCCACATGAAAAGCATAGCTCTGGAAAACCCTACTGTCCTGCCGTCAACTGCACAGATGTATGGTCTGATGATTGGTGCAAACATGTTAATTACAGTTTCTTACATCTCAAGAAATAATGAAACTTTTTTATTTTAAATCTTATCAACTGTGGGTTTAATGATACTTTATTTTAAAGCTAGACAGTTTTGTTCAGATCAGAACAAAATTTTGAAATATATTTTTGAAATGTTATTAAAGATGAAAGACCCCAAATCAGTGCTGCTTTAATTAGCTGGGATGAATAGATGAAAGAAAAGTGATTTCTAAGCAGATTAGTTTCAAGATAAAATATTTCATTTTATTAATGTTTGACCAAATCTGACATATACATTTTCAAATTTTTAAGGCATGTGAACAAGACCCAGTGCCATTAAATGCAGGATTTCTTAAGGTTCAAGGCAATGTGGTATGCCATGTGATCCTGTGAAATATCATTTGTGATTTTCAAGTTGACATTGAAATGAAAGTTAAAACAGCATTAGTATATTGCACAGATTAGTGGAATCATAAGCATCTCTTGCTGTCTTGAACATGTTTTAGAAATCTGCTGTAAATGGCATTCATTAATGGAAAGCTGGATCAAAGTTTGGTGAGACAATATTTCTTTTGTTTTAGGGCTAAATGGTGTTAGAGTGTCCCGGGTAGTGTTTTCTACCTTGTAACAACCTCTGGATTTAGATGTAAGGATGGATGTACAGTTTTCTAGAGTGGTTTTTTTCTTTTGTTTTTTTTTGTACATTTTACTATTGATTACAAAGATTTCCAAAACCAACTTCTGGGGGTTTAATTCTAATTGATTTTAAAAATAGTTTGGCAAGGAACTTGTGCAGATATTTAATGTCTCCTTAGCATGCATCTTTGATTTCAGTGTGTTGGAGCTGGGTGATATGCTTGTCTGCATTTGACTCTTTGAAGATGTCCCATAGATTTCTTTCAGATCAAATCACACCTCACAAAAACACTCAATTGAGTCCAAGTTCCTCATTTGTTGTTCTTCAAAACCATTAAAAATAGTCACTGAAAATAAGCCATGCTTTTAGGGGTGATACAGTGTGAATTGGATCACTGTGAAGCTGTTTAGAAAACACGTTTCCTATTTAAGGTTATCTTCACTCATTTCTTTCAGTATCATGTGAACATTTAACAAAAAAAGCTGACATTCCTATCCTGGTGCTGTGTGTATTCTTCTCCTGTCCTATGCAGCTATTTCCCACATTTGTCAAGGCAAAGGTTGAAGGGGGTATGGACAAGGGAAATAGGTCTCCCATTCATTCCTATCTGTCAGGAGTTCACTTTGTCATGATAACATTCAAGGAGTATATTTATCTATCCTGCTACTGGAGGTTAAAGCAAGGGTAAAGAAGGAGAAGGGAAGAAATCATGTTTTAAAAGTTTACAAATTCTACTGCAAAAACTGTAAACAGAAAGAGGCATGCAGCTGAATGTGTAAAATACTGCTGCATTGATAGCGATGGGGCGGCAGGCTGCCACAAACCCGCTCATATAAACAGAGGAACTCTTGCTGCAGATTGGGTCTGTTTTGGCTTAAAGTCTGAGGAACACATTGCTTTCAAAGTGAATTCTTAGGTGTCACTTCCCATAACTTATAGCAGAAGATTACAAAGCTACTGATATAGCATATTAGTTTGATGGACAGAATTATACCCCCAACGCTTCCTGCTCTCCCCAATGACGCACACTAACTTAGTGTGCTGTGACAGCTGCCTTGATTTACCACCAGGCTGGGAGGCCAAGTGGGAGAGGGAACATTCACATGAACGCAGGGGCTGATACTGGCCCACAGCCTAGTTTATAAAGCTGCCCTGTAATTCACCACAAATGTGTCACCATTAAAAGGGAAAAAAGGATTGCAGATAATAAATACTCTTTAATTTATTAGCTAACAACAAAGAGATCAGAGCCAGTTGTGATGTGATTGTTTGACATAATATTGTCAAGGAAAAAAGCTAAGTTGACCAAAGATGTATATTACACATTCAAGCAGATGCATCAACTCTTGGCTTGTCACAAGCAGAGCTAAACAAAACGCCAAACAGAGGAGAGAACTGGCAAACAGCACAGTCATTTATCTCTGAAAGAGACATATTCAAGAGCAAGTGAAATAAGACATAGTTCTTTGGACTTGGTCAAGGGCCAAGTTCTAACTATTATAAATTAAATGTTTTGTGTATTGTATTTGGCAACTGCAGCAGCTCTTACCATCTTGGTCATGGTAGGAGAGTGTTAGATTTTCCTGTCTCCTTTTTGCCAGAATGATGGCTTTTGTTGTGGGGGACAATATTAGAATGTGTCTGTGCATACCAATAGCCACAATGCATGCTATGAAAAAGGCATATAGGTTTGGAAAGCGCAAATAAAAGCTGTTAAAATTGCCAGCCTATGGGATTTAAGTTTTCCAAAGAAAAATTTAGGAAGTCCTGAATCTCAGAATCTTATTTTCTAGAGTGTTTGAGTTTACAGAATATAGTAGTCAATATAGTTATTTCAGGTTCATATGCTTTTAATCAGAGTTTTGAATTTCATAACATATTTTGAGGAAGCTTTGCTTCTGGTTTTCTATGAGCATTGTTCATGCCACCACAGTTAGCTTGGTGTCAACATTTCCATTATAAATTATACTTAACTGTTTTGGATGTCAGATGTAAAAATTCCTGCCCTGGGTTGAAAACTTGTGCACAGAATCAGAAAAAGCAGATAATATATATGTTAATGCAAGCCCATGCACTTAAAAAAATAAGTTAAAATCAGATTAATTAATTCAAAAATTTCCAGTGGTGTAAGACACTGTACATTCTATGTACACACACTTTCAGACATGTTAAACATGTAAATCTGTTGCTGAAAAGTGTGTTGAGTGATTGTTTTTCATATTAGTACAGCAAAGACATGAGGTGTCAGGTATTATTTAGGATGCTTTTATGTGACTGCTGTAAAAAGAATGTAGTTCTGTTTCTTCACCTCTCCACACTTCAGAAATGTGAAAACTTAAGGCAGTGTTATGTTACTTGTATTAAATAGAAAATGTTTATTTCTGTGAGAATCGTGCCAGCACAAGACTTGAGAGTTATTTAAACTCTGAAGCAAACGCCCAAGCCAGTTTTTTGTAGTACATGGTCCTCATGCTGACTGTTTGCATGGGTATAAAATTTATCCCATAGTTTAATATCCATGAAATTGTTTGCTTCGACATCAGAAGCATTTTCCAACAATCCAGAAAAGACTGAAATATTGGAATTGTGTCTGCTTTAAATATAATGGTATTGTCTTATAAACTTCCACCAAATGAATTTGAAATGGAAATTGAAAATCCATATCTATTCCTTAAGGACCTGCCTTTTCTCCATTACTCTTGACAGCTGCATCATCCATTAGCTCTCCAAAGCAGGAAAGGAAAGGTGAGAGACTCAAGTCATCTCCTCCTTGTAGGGAGGGTGAGAATTCTCTGCCTGATCCAGGTCGGCAGCTCTGTAGGTCAATGTGCTTTTTGCACTGTGGCACCCAGGGGTGTGTGGAGCTCTGCAGGAGTGTGGCTGGTCAGATGTTGAGCAGCCAGAGCATGGGAGCCTCTGTTGAGGTAGAGATGGAGTAGAGGACCTTCCTCCTCCAGTTTCTAGCACATTGAATGATCTCTGTCCTCAGGGCAACATATATCACGTTTCACCAACCTATCTGAGATGAGTAATTAAAGGAAACTTTTCAAATTATATCCTAAATTAAAAAGAGGGAAGAGGACAGGCTGTGCCAAAATTGATAACTTGCTCCATTTTGATGAGCAGGGCACTCGGTTCCCGGGGAGAGGGAACCAGCATGTGCTAGATGTGGAAAATTACATTTTGGAATAGAGAGTGCAGCATGGAGTCCACTTCATGGCAGTGCTCAGGATAAAAAGCAACAAACCAGATGGATATATAACAGAGAGTACTTTACCATTGGTTAGAGGTAATCTGTATAAGTCTTTCATATTTATGCAAATACATATGAAAAAAATTACCTGCTTTAAGATTTTGATGGTCTTGCAGTCCATCTCTTCATTCCCAAACCCAGGGGCATAGCTACAGATAAGGGCAAAGTTATTCTACTGATTAAATGGCAAAATAATTTTGGTTTTATTCTGATTTTCAATATTATTAACCTTGTTTTTTACTCATATGTTGATAGTTAACAATTTCTTATACCCTGTCTTCTGAGGCAAACTATTCTTAAAATCTCAAATGCTTTCAATATGAAGTAGTGGAGATGTAATTTTTCTCCTTCTTAGGTGGGCAAAAAAATCTCTCAAGTATGGCTGTATCCCTCTTCAAATGAAACAAATATAGAAAAAATGAAGGAATTTACATTTCACTAGTATTAAGTCCATAAGCTAAAAAACATAGAACTGTTTCAAAATTGTTCACCCTGATTTTCAAAGATTATGTTCTCTTTGTGAAGTTGTGTTCTTTAAATGTTTGGAGTTTTCAGTTTTCTTTCCTTATAAAATAGAATTCTAGTTGGTGTTCCTTAAATCCAGTAAAGACCACAGAAAATATGAAGGTGAAAGATAACAAATAGGTGACTAATCTAGTTTCTTACAGTTTTCAAAGAAACAATATATTCTTAACTCCCACTGAAGATGACATTTAGAAATTCAAACACAATTCAAATGAATTCAACAGCACACCATGGTGTCTTCTAGGAATGATTCTTTATAAAGCTAAAGACAAAATTGTATGTGTTCATACTTATTAAAAGCACGACATTATATCTTCCTTCACTGCTTTTTAAATGTAAGGTATCCTAAGAAAATCTGTGCAGGAGCAGATGAAAAACAAATCACATTAATACCACACAAATGCTCGAAAAAATTAGAATCAGGATATAAAACTGTTTCAAACAGATACTGATGTGTTCTAGAACACATGACAAAATGGATGTAGCAGATGAAGAAATGGATACGACATGCTGAGGGCTTAATGTAACATACAGCAAAATTGATATACCTCTTACTGAAATAAATAAAACATGGCATAATATATACATTTTAATGAATTGAATAAAGCATGTAAGGGAATTGATTAGAAAGTGTACTGAACTGAAAAACATAAAATACAACATAATATTATGGATTTAATCAAATATAAATATAAGAGGTTTAACTATATTGGAATCACTAAAACAAAAGGGCTGGATTTAAACTGTGCTGAATTGAAGTAAAGAAAATATGAGGTGTGTAGAGCTCGGTAAGCCCTGGGTACGAGTCCATCAGGGTCTCATGGCTCGTTTCATGGTTTGACTGCCTGCCACAGAGAAAACCATTAGGTACAGAATTTGGATAGAGAAGATGTATGATTCATATCTGGCTCTACCACACAAATTTTAAATTTGATTTTAGCAAAGCAACTTATTCTTTCTCAAGTGCTTTTTATCCCACCTTGTCTTGCTCTTTCTCTCTTCCCCCTTTTTTCTGCCCTTGTCCCCTTTCCTCTTCTCTCCTCCCTCCCTTTCACCATCCCACAAATGCTCGTCTGTGTTCTCACGTGTCCTTTCTCTTGTCTGCACACTTTTTCATTTCTCATCATCTTTCTCTCTCTGTCTCTCATTCTTACACTCCTTTGCTGGCCCTCTGTCTTTGGTGTTTGCCTGCTCCTCTCCCACATTTGCTCCCTCTTTCTTTCTTCTCATCTTAATATTGTCTGGGTAACAATGATTCCTGTATCCCAATTTTCTGTTAAATATATAAACAATTGAGAGAATTGATAGAAGTGATTGCCAGAGTAGATACAAACTTGATTTGAAGCCAGATATGAAAATCTCCCTATTTGTGTATTGATGATTATATGCATAAATGGAAATTTCACAAAAAAAACCCAGTTTCTCTTTAGGCTTGTTTGCATATAAGCAGTCATCCTCCCTGCTCCACTCTCCTCATGCTTGTCAAAACTGGAGTTTAAATTCGTAAGTAGTGCCTGAGTTTGACTGAGGTGCTTTTCTTCTAATTCAATAGTAAAAATCAGACCTGCAGTTTGGGTTTTATTAGTTTCATCCTGTGAATATATGATCCATATTTTGTATGTGTTACTAAACACACAGAATCATTGGTCTCACTGTTTTTTTTTTTTTTTTTGGTTTGTTTATATCACAGGCTTTAAATAAAAAGAACCCTACTTCAAACATTGCCAAGGCAGATTTTCACCTTTAGGTTTTCCTTTGTTTTTCCTCTTTATTTCCAAAATTCACCCATTAAAAGTCCTAAAACTGGAAGGCAAACAAGCTCCTACCTTTGTAGTTTTATTTCTTAGCTATTAATCTCAGACTGTAAACGAAAACTATATTCCTGCCAAAGCTGGCTTCAAAAGTTTGCCCTATTAAATTCATTTTATTGTTGCTCTTTATTCTAAGTTACTTGTTCATTCTGGTTTAATCACAGCTCATGATGACCTGGTAATTATCTAGTGAAGTAATACCTGGCATAGGAAGCCCTCAGGTGAGGAAAGAGGGACAAGAAGAGGTTGATTTTCCTTGTTTCATATTGGGTCTGTGTGGAAGGCATTTGACTTTTGTAGCTCTATGGTCATGAATTGTTAAAAGAAAAACTATGTTTAAGGATTTTTAATCTTCAAAGAACATCAAAGTGTATACGTCAGCAGAATACCTGAGTTGTTCTTCCAGTAATAAAGCTGCTAATCTGTCTCTTTTTTGGTGAGTGCCCCAAGGTGACGAGCTATGTACAGCCAAGTAATTGGTGCTGAGAACTGTCCATCTCCACTGTAGGCACTGGAGTAACTGGAAGGTGTGCTTTGGCTTATATTTTCTATAGCACACACAGAATGTACACACAGAGTAGTATCTGGATTAAGAGTCCACCATATTGAGTGGTTGTTTGGTAGAATTTGCAGAACATTTATTTGTTTTAAAATCACTTTATTAGAGAGCACAAGTAGTTCTATCAATTCACCCAGAATTCATGAATCTGTTTTCCAGTAAACATACTCTAAATCAGTATTTATTTATTCATAAAACAGAAGCCTATGTTATTAAATGCTGCCCCGTACTCCCAGGAGCTTATGATTTGAAGAGTGTAGTGGATAAATCATTTAGAAATGTAAGTATTGAAGGTAAACAGATTCTAGGAAAAAATAGGGGCATGAGAAGGCCATCTGTCTGATTTTCTTATTTGGTATTTCATAGAATCCTGCTTTATTTACTATTTTGCATATTTAAATATCTGTTTTCTAACTCTGCATCATTTTAGGGTTGTGCTGGAAATGTTTGTTTGCAAGTCAAGCAAGACACCTTCATCTGGTCTTGTGAATCTTGAAGCTTAACATTAGCTGTGCAAGAAAGCTTGCAAAATGCCCTACATGCTGTAATTTTAGCCAGCTTAGATTTTGTTTGACTCCCTAATACTTAAAAAAAAAGTTTGTAAGCCCAGGTAAGTTCCTGCACAGACTTTGAGCTGTGATCTCCAGCTGCAGCTGTCTTTTTCTGCGTGGATGTGCTGGAACATTTCTTCCCCCCACTGTATTTTACTTTGTTACTATTCTCAGTAGATTGTGTATTTAAAAGTTCTCATCCATTTCTCCTTCACCATTCTTTCTGAGGGGTAGCTTACAGTATATCAACAGAAAAGGGAGGACTGTATTTCTAACTTAACCTTTTGTGCTTACATCTTTGACACTTGTTGACCATTCCAATCCATTAAACAAGCATTTTCAGTCAACTGTATACTGAAAACAGCCACAACTCTCCATCAAATGGAGAGACGTTAAGCTTTCACAGCAGGAATCAGACAGCCTTCAAAATGGAAAGGAATCTGTTGTAATTTTTAAACATTCAAAGTGTATTAATTCCCATGACAGTTATCCCTTAAGTAATTTCAGGCAGTTGCACACTGCTCAACTTCCACAGCTTTCATGTGGAGATCATGATTTTTTTTCTGATTGAAATATTTCCCCCATCTCTCATACTTGTGTTCATACTGAGAATGTTTTGAATCTGAAAAAATTACTTGAAGAAGTTCGCAGGTAAGAGATTAAACTACTAGTAGTTCCTTTCAATGGCACTTTGGCTGTGACTCTTAGGATGTTCTAATCCTCTTGGTTTAGATGGATTCTTTGGCTGATACTGGGTAACTTTCACAGACAGACCCACCAAGTCTTAGTTCCATATAAGTTTACTAATTATATTTTAGTAAATTCCTCAGGTTAATACAACTGAACTAAACATTTTTTTTTTTTTAATTGCTTGGTCTCTTCCATAAGATCCCTTTTCATAAACTCTCTTCCAAAGCTGTTATTTTCATGGAGAAATTTAAAGTAGTAGTCTGCTCTGGATTTGGAAGCCTGATCTGTGGAGCGTATTGTTTGTGTCCTGACTCAGTTCTTCTTTTCTGGAGCAGTCGAGGGAGAAAATGAAAATTTAGTGTGAAAAGAAAACAAACAAACAGAAGGTATGCGTAGTTTGAACATAATGCATTTGCTATAATAATTTTTATGAGCCAACCTTACAGTGGGCTTTGGCTGCTGACCTCTGAGAGCTTAGCCATTATGTAGTACCAGTCTGGAATTTACTTCTCTGAGGAGTGTAATCTTTGCTTGCAGTGCAGATCATCTTTTCCCTCTGCCCTTTTTACCACCGGGCCAAATTATCCAGGTGTATTTAATCATTTTCATTTTTTTCATAGTTTTCCTTTTTGACACTGGGTCTGCATCAAGGACATCACTTAACTTCATTTCAAACTATGGCCACAATGGCCGTGTCCATTTCCAACTACCATAAACCAGTCATAAATCAGGAAAAAGTGCCGTGCTGCTTAAAACTGCTGAAATGAGCTTTAGAGCATTATGCTTACAAGAATGTCAGCTTGTCACAAAGTAAATCAGCAAAGTGTCCTTAAACCTTTGTTGCATCAGGGAATCTCTGACTTTGTGGCTTGAAGCCTGGTTATTCATTTTGCTGCCCTATTTCCTCCCCTCGCAACACACACATGTGATTATTATTTTGTTTGGACACTTCATCATGCTTTTTCTGCTTTATTTATGGCTGGTAATTATAGGTTTTATTGCTTACTCGTCTTTAGATTTTGTCTGAATATGTTAAATGAAACTTCTGGTGTCTTCTGGGCTCTGAAAGGCCGCAGATTTACATTAATGCTGTATGAACTGTGAGTTTATTTTACAGTGTTACTAGATGCTAATTCTGTAGATTTACAATACCTATTCCTGTCTTACTTGAAATCTTTTATCTCTGCTTTCTGAGGTCAAAGTTCATGTGTTGAAAGCAATCATCCCCAGAGATTGTCACTGAATATTGATGCTGCAGTGGGGCAACATCAGATCTCTTGGTTATATTTGCGCTATTTGAATATGGCCTGATGTTATTTTGCTCTGAATTAGTCTGTCTCTTCTGAAAATGTGCATGAGCCCAGTGCATTTCTTATTGCTTGCTATTCACTGTCATATAAACTCACTTTTGTTATGTCCAGCTATTGCTAATCTATCTCTAAGGCAATATTATATTGGAATTTTTTTCCCTGATAGCCCTAAGTTCTTGTAAAAACCTTCTAGGAGTTGGATTCTTGGCCAGTGTAAGGAGAGGCTGTGTTTCACTATAATCTTTAAAATAGTCAGAAGCTGAGTAGGAGTAGGTAGAAGGGTTAAAAATCCCAGATAGTATTTCCCCTGGCAAGTAAAAATTTATTCCTGTTGCTACTGAATCCCAAGCAGTTGGGAAAAAAGAGTTTTTTTCAGAGACAGTTCATTGTGGCTTGAAGTTAGGGAAGTAACTTCAAGACAGAGTAATTGATTGTGATTGCTTAATTGGGGTTTTAAATTTCTTTCTGGCTTAGTTTCAATCTTGCTGGCAAAGTAGGGTCAAGCGTCATTTTTTTTTAGTCGATTACTAACCTAAAATAGCAAGTTCAGTGCATCAAAATAGATAAGAAATAAAGTTACAGTGTCTCTGTTTCTGCTTATCTTGTGTTTAATCTCTGAGTTTGTGTATGAATGACCAGATTTAGGGATATGTCAGCATTCTCATGTTGTATATTATTGTCAGTTTTTAAAGTAATTTAATCTTCAAACATAATTTAATTTTAAATTAGATTTTGCTCTGGGGTTTTTTGCTTCTTCACTAGGAATAATAAAAAAAGCACAAAAGACTTTTTCAAAAAAAATTATTATAAAATGTGTTCAGAGAATATTCAGATGAAGACAATTTAGAAACAAGATAGGGAGGCTAGAGCAGTAGAATTACAGGTAATTATTTTAAACATTTGCTGTGTGATTTATAAATTAAACAGCAGTTTACATATATAAAAATAACCAATTCATTCTGTGATCAAAGAGTATATGTTTGGGTTTTATGTAATATACCTTACATTTTTCATTAACAGCAACATATCTAATCCTGATTTCATTAGTGAAAATTTCAATTTATCCTTACATTTTGTGCTTTAAATACTATTTTGGGAACATATTTTTCTGCATGGAGAGAGAAAGAAATGACCTGAAAGCAGTGTATTCTGAGGTGTAGTTGTGTTTCATTTACCTTAAATCTGTTTAAAGTAGCTGTAAGGTATTTTTACAAGAGCAATGCAAGTCAATCTTGTCTATTCTCTTTTTGGAGTGTCTTCTTGTAACAGCCTTTTCTTATTTCCTTCTCTTTTCCAATTGTCTTTGTTGAGGTGGATAGGGTTGTCATACGGGGAGCATAACAGTGACAAAGTAAATCAAGTGTTAAGTAGGCCATAATAATTTGCATAATCCTTTTGCAAATCCTTCTAGGTGCATATTTGTTAATGATTAAGATATAACATTATGGGAATGTGATAGAAACAGCATATTAATGGAAGACATATTTCAGTTTCTTGATTTGTTCACAGCTAACTATTTATTAGCAAAGACTATTGATACACAAATTTTTAAATCTTGTAACATTAAAAATAAAATGTAATAACTAATATCTATTCTCTAAAGTGGGTAAAAGGTTCTGTCTTCATCTCATAGAGGATAAGAAAACACTATATTGTGTATTTTGAGTTTGTATGGTTTACATATCTGTCTGTAGAAAGTTCCTCAGTCATTGAAATTAAACAAAGCAAACTCCAATGTATCGTAAGTTATTTGTAAGATGTTTTATTCTTGACTCTTTTTTTTCTTTTCAACTGTGTCTGCCATGATAGCAGAGTCCTGTTGAGCTGCCTGTATGGACACTGTCCCATTGCAGTCCTCAAGGACTCGTCTTTGCTTCAGAAAAAGAAAGAAGGGCCCTGTGAGAGTGCTAGAAAAAAAATACAAGAAATATGTCTGGAAAGCAAAGGAATACTGATGATTAATAATGAATAACAAATGATTTAATTTGTCTAAATTACTGTTTTTCTGCCTTCAGGTGGTGGAAAGGATTTCTGTGTGGGGTATTCCCCCTGCCTCCACTCCTGGATTATTTGTTGGGGTTTTATGTTTGTTTTGAGCTTGCATAATCTGTTTCAGAGCTCAGGACTATAATGCCCGTTTTTGATTTGTGTAATTTGTTTTGTGGGTTTAAATTTATTCACTCATGTGAGAATGATGGGATACTGCTTCTTAATTAAGTAAATTTACACCTGGTATGAATTATTCTTATGTATAAAGAAGCAAGTGAAGGATTCTGAAAGGTTACTCGTGCTCCTTTAAACAAGCTGTAATTTTACCAAACTGAATAATTAATCAAAACAAGATTGTTCTGTTCACAGCAGTATCGTCAGAAATCATGTTTTGTATTATGTTACCTTAAGTCAAAATAAGGTTCTTCAGTGGAATGAAGATGATATCTAAAAATAGCTATGTGACCATTTCTATGAACTAACTTTTAATTCTTTATAAAGGCAAGGATTACTTGTGTTACTTCCAATTAATCTTTGGCATATTTTCATTGAGGAATTAGGACATTCTGTAAATTGATCCAGTAACAGATCACATCAATAGTTGTTCATTCCATGTTTTTCTTGTTTTCTGTCAGGATTTGAAGCTCTGTACTCCTATTTTCAATATTATCAGTAAATGGCTGTCATGTAGGGTATTTCCTTACACCCCTGCATGGAGGGACTTGTGTGACAAGAAGGGAGGTCTGTCTGGAGGTCTGTCTGTCGTGGTTACCTAGTGAATGCAAAGGGATTTTACTGGTATAATTGTTGGTGATCTTGCAGTCTGCATACACAGGGATGGTAATCATATGATCTCATCATAGAAATATATGTTAAATATAATAAACACGCTCAGAATAGGAAAAAAATATGGTGCTCTGATGATTGTATCCTGTTTATTCAGTAATATCCCTGTAGTTAGAATTACCCTTTACTAATATGCCTAAAAAGAAATTAATGGTGTCATATTTTCTTGTTCCTCATTCCTCTTTGTGTTGTTTCCCAACAGACAAAATCAGTCACGTTTATCCAGCTAGGAAGATACCTAAATCTTTGGGCATCATATTTTCCTTATTTGAGGTCTGCTTTGTGACGTGTAAAGTAGTGTTTGTATGTATGGGAATTGAACTTTTGCTGAGTACAGTTTAAATGAAAATTCTTTGGCAGAACTAATGCCAGTGCTATAGTAAAACACCCAAATGTGGATAAAGGGGAAGAGTAAAGAGCAGAAAGAGGCAATGGTAACAAGGAATTTGGTTTTGATTGGTACCTTAGGGAGACAACCTTGTAAGTCTACCTCATCCTTCCAGAACTTTTGTAACACAAATCCTCTGTAATCATCTTGGAGTTTAGGAATGAAGACCATAAGTGGGATGCCTTTGATAATATATAGATAGGAATTAAAGCCTGGAACATAAATTTAATGTTTTTGGTTTTTTAAATTTTGAGTGAAATTACTTATAGCATCAGTAGAAATGAATATGTAAATTTTCAATTGTTTGGTCATTCCATTTTTTCCTTCTCCACCATAAGGAGTGGTGGGAAGTGGTTAGCTGATTTTGTGTTCATATGTTGCTCTTTCTTGAGGTTTTTATTTTGTTATGGAAAAATAGCATAATTGGTAGAAAATCTGTCCGTCAAGAAAATTTGAAATTTATATTGTGGTTTTGTAAGTACAAATCTTTTTGATGGCTCTCATGACTATGTTGTAAGGGAAGGACACCATAAGGTTTAATAGAATTTCAACCAAATTGTTATTTTTTGAAAAATATTGTTGACCAAAATTATATACCCATGCTGGAAAGAAGCAGGCTCCCACATGCAAATAGTATGCAGAATATGAAATTTTCCTTTTCCCCTGTTTTTTCATAATAAAGAAGACTTTTCTATGATCTGTGAAGTCATCTTGAAATTATTTTTGTATCTCTAAAGTATTTTAGTAGCTCAACTTGTTTGTAGTAATTATCAGATGCACATAGTTCTGCACATTTTTCTTAATCATTGTTTTTTCAGATTTCCATTAAGGATTTCACAAATTTTTCCAGAAATCTTGAATCCCAAAACATTCAGTGTCTGTTGGGATATTCAAAAGCCTAGTAAGTAAAATTGCATCAACTTGTAGATGGTATGGGAAATGCTACTCAATAATGGTAAAGTTTATCCATTGCACAGGAAGTGCATAAGAAGTACTGCAATGTTTGCCATTATAATGTAGATTGAATGGAGAATTACTTCCCCATCACCACCACCATATCTCTCAGTCTATAAGCTTTAGCCTGTAAAGCAATTGGGTTTTTTTTAACCTGACACGAGATTGTGATATGTTGTCCATTTTGCATTTGTTTTGATAAAAGATTTCTTGATTATGCATACTCATTTTTAACCAAGGAAGCCTAAGTAATTTTTTAACATAATCACTCAGAATTAATCAAAGCATTTTTTGATGGTAGCTTTGTTCTCAATTTTTGGGAGGATTTTTTTATTGGTACTATCTTCCTAAAAAATTCTGCAGCTTGTATCTACCGTTTTTGACCCTTTTTTTTTCCTCTTAGCCATTTCACACTTTTAACTGAATTTTCAATTTTCTCCATGTAGAAGAGAAATGTAGAAAATCCCTTAACGTGGAAGTACCTGATTATTTAATAGTAACAGAAGTAAAACTTACCTCCTATTTCTTATTCTTGAATAGTTTCAGAAAAGCAGCTTCAAATAGGTACTAAAGATCTGCTTGTTTTTAAGCATGTTCCAAAGTATTTCTTCAGGAAAACATTTATCTGCTTCAGAAGGAGATAGACAGTGAGGGGTATTCAAGTGTTTTATAATTCGTACATTATTCTTTTCTAAATGGAATATACTTTGAAATGTTTTTTCTTGCATACTGCATGAAGATTGTTCCAAACACCATCTGAGCCATCTAAGTCCCAGACTTTGTGTTCGTTTTTTGTTTTCCTTTTTTTCCCCTCTCTCTCAAGAAAGAAAAATTGTCTTGAATCAGTCATTAGGAGAGTTCATAACCGATGTCAGATTAGTATAACTCTCAGAAAAAGGTCTAAAATAAACCAAGCTGACTCTTCTTCAAAAGAAAAAGAGAACAGCTGCCCTCAAAATGAAAACAACTGTCCTTCAGACTGTCCACCCTTCACACATTGTCTTTGAACCATTAGACTGTTGGTTAAGGTTAAGAGTATAGCTTTGTAACATTAAAAAAGGGGTTCCAAGCCAACAAAAATCCCCCAAACAAACAAAAGACAATGAACCTACCAAAACAAACAAAACCCAAAAAACAAACAAACAAACCCAAAGAAACCTCCCTGCCAAAAAAAAAAAAAAAAAATCACAAAAACTAGCTTGAGAAAACCGATGGAGCCCTCTTCCCAGTTGCCCTGGACACACCTTGCTGATTTGTGACACAATAAAAGGTTTTTCAACTTTCAAGCTCCCAAGGTAGTTTTGATCTCCTCCCTGAGGGAGAGAGAGAACAACCTTTTCCAGGTATTTTCTACCATGATTTTCTTTCCCATTCCACCACAGGTCCACTTGGTGTAGATTTTGAAATGGTGTTCCCTTGGTATAATTAAGAGTATATTTTTCCCCCTTTTCTGACCAGTGATGCTTGCTTCCTTGACTTCTATAAGTTACCTTCTATAAGTTAACCTCTCTGCCATGAGAAGACTAGTGGGAGGGTGGTATTTTCAGACTGGTTTGACTCTTTTCTCTTCGGCATTTATTTTCTCACTTGGAATTTTATGATTAGGATCTTCTGCTTTTTTGTGTTGATTTCACCATTAATTATTAACCTTTCAAAGATTTATACAGCTTATTCATTGCATGCTAATGAATATATAATATTGATATCTTAATTTTAATGAAGACAGAGTAAAAGAATTGCAAAAAAGTAAAAACAGTCACATCATGACCAATGTCAAATAATTTTTTGTCTATGTTGTTACCTAGAGTTGTTGTCTTCCTCTAGTAAAAATGAACCATCCATATAGAGGCAAAAGACACTCCATATTTTAATTAATTCTCTATTTTTTATCTGTTGGCAAAGGCTATTTGATCTCATAGTTCACAGTGGCTGGGATATATTTGCTTTCATTTCAGGAAGAATGGAAGAAGAGGGTGAAAGAAGGTTAAAATAAAAATTATGAAGTACTTACAAATGTGCATGTTCTCATGCAGACCGGTTTTATGTCTATAATAACCCAAAGTAAGTAGCTGTATTCATGCCTCTGTCAATCTGCCCACTTTGATTTGTATGGAAGCCATAGCTTGAATTTTCTCTTGCACTGCACCACTGACAATATTTTAACTGAGGTGGAGACTCCTTAGAAAGAATAACTTTTACTCATTGCTGAAAAAACATCCAATTATCTCCACCCACTAATTTTGAGTGTATTATATGTTTTGGTGTGTGTGTGTGATAAATATGCATGCAAAATGCATTTTTAGAGGCTTGAAAACAAAATAATTTTAAAAGCGAGAATAATCAACAGGGTTTTACTTACTGTAGTTCTTGGCTTTGATAACGAGCCATCTTTTTCCTGAACAACAATTCCGTAATCCATTCTAAATACATTTAAATACAGTGTTGTGGAGAAAAGTTGCTTATTTTTAGGTAGGAAAATTTCATATTCCTGTGAAGTTTCTGTATTGTATGAAGTTTATTTCTGTCCCCAGATGTCAGCAATCAAAATCTGCATAAATATATTTTGTGTAAATCTGTTGGCAGCTGCTCTCCAGTCAGGTTCCTCAAGATATTAGCCTGTCTTTGAGTTTATGACAAAGTTAAAAATTATTCATTAAACTGACCTGCAGTATATTCAGTAACTGTAAAATTGCCTTGCAGTTCTATTTGGTTTGTAGATGTGATCACGAGTAAATTTTTAACTTAATTAATTGGCCGTTTCTGTTGACAAGAAATTTATGTGGTAATAATTTGCTCGAAATAGATGCCGACTGTAGGAAATGAGATATCCATCATAGGCTTGTGTTCCACCAGCTGCACAGTGGCTATTATGAAAGTATTTCAGGCTGCGACGACCCCACTGTTTGTGCAGTCAGGATTATATATACCCACGATCCATTGCCTGCCTGAGAGGCGCTCATGGAGGTCTATGATAACAAAGACTTTGTGATTTATGGCTTGCTGTGAAAGCAGAGCTTGATGAGATTAAACAATTTCATAGCACAAGTGTTTCTTAAGACCTGATTTGTAGTTGCAAGCTGATGGTAAATCACATTTATATATCTGAAAGCATGCTCAGCAGAGGAGTGCAATTACAGTTTAAGACAGCTACTTTTTATTTAATTTTTATCCTGGTTTTGTCTCTTTTATATCCCCTTCGTCTGCAAACCATTCACCTTCACAAGTCCTTTCCTGGTTAGAAGGCTGGAGACTGAAGTCACTGATGTTCTTCCTGTTCTGTGTGCACTCTTAGTAAAAGAGAAAAAGGAAATATATCTCTGAGTCGTTTCAGAGTAGCTTTTATTGGTTCATCTTGGCTGACCTGGGTTACTGGGTTCAGCTACAGTTCTTGATTTGCTATAGTGTTCAAAATCAAGCACATTTTTAGACAATTTCTAATCACGCAAATATATTTAAATTTTAAATAACACGGTTAAAACATAGAGTAAAAGAATCCAGTTTTGCTGGCTTAAGTAAAACAATTAAATATTTTCTATCTAATAATTCCCAGATTCCTTTTTTGTTATACACAGTAGAAAACAAGACTATATCCACTAATAACTGTCTGCTTTGGGTTTGCACAGGTATTGGTATTACCAGCAACATATCCACTCTGCTTCATAAGCAGCACCTGCTAAATATTGCAGCAATGATGTTTGCATCAATATTAAACCATGATTCGTGGGGCTTAGTGCTTCAAAAACAGAATCAAATGCTTATGATACACTTGGCTTAGAGTAACAAACATATTGCTTTTGACCCAGATCAGGTTGGAGTCCAACATGAAGTCCCTAATGTAACTGGTGCTGCGAGAAGTCTGTCATGTTATTAAATGCATGAAAAGCAGAAAAGTAGCATAAGCCATGAGGGGAGTTACCATTCGAACTCTTCATTTGCTGTTAGGATGGAATAAAAGTTTCTCAATAGGCCAAACATCTCCTGTGGGGCTGTGAGCAGTTCCTGGGCTCCCATCTGTGCTCCCCAAAGGTCTCAGCATCTCTAGTGAGCAGGCCAAGGTCAGTTTTCTACTGAGAGAGGTTTGTCATAACATAGTTCTTGCATTCTGAAATCTTTTGTTTATACATAAACATAAATTTCTAGACCACAAACAAAAAAAAAATAATTGCATTATAAAGTCAAATAGAAGAAGAAACACTGATTTTCAGGAGGAGATTACTTTTTAAATTGCTTTGTCATATGTTGTTGCTAAAACCTAATAAGGCACTTAAAAGTAAATCACTTCTTTTACAGACGTTTAGATGTTAGAAATCCCAAGGAGAATAACTCAAATAAGCATATTGTTTTACTGTCAGTTATTTGCACCCATTTCTCATCACAGACAGTTCACTTGGAGTTAGGTGTTGGAATGATAGAAATGGAGATGTCTTTGCCATAGCATTTGGGAAGTAAGTATTCAGAAGGGACTATGCTTAAAAAAAAAAACAAAAACACATGACAAAGGCATTTTCATTGCTTTGCATATTTTGCCCACAAATTTTCAGCTGAATTTCCGAGTTCAAAATTTTGGTAAAGTGATAAAGTTATCACAACAACAACAACAACAAATACCCCACAGAAATTAAATGGATGTATTTCACAGTTAAATCCTCTATTCTGTATGCCCAATCCCCAGTTTACTAATTTTGAAGCAATACAGTGGAAGACCATGTTCATGGAACGCTTACTTTTTTCTCACTGGAATGATTAGCTTTTGAAAATATGTGAGGATTTATCCTAAAAAATAATAAGCTTATCTTGCCTCTTTTGGTTTTGGATAAGGCTTATGATGATTCTATCTAGTTTTAAATCAGTGTATGGCACGGCATCATGGTTAGACCAGTACATGGTTTGCATATGCAGTAACTGAGATTACTAATCTGTTTTTCCTCAAATTTCTTTGAAATAAGACAGAATAGTCATCAAAATAGGATTTATTTAAAAATATGTGTATTTGAGCTGTAGGAAAAAAAAGGAGTTTCATAGAGAAAAAGACAGGGAACTTACCGGCACTGCTATTTTTTTTATCAGGTGTTAAGCAGCACATTCTACCTTCTGTTTTCAATCAGTGTTAGAAAGATGGGAAAAGGTATTTCCCTTGCTTTTACCAGATGAAGCCTTGTAGGATGTTTGGTATTTCCTCATGTGATGGACAATCACTGGAGACTAATCAAGGATAGTCCCTGAGGTAAAATGCCTGTGCAGCCCAAGTGGATTATCAGCTCACTTCCAACTCATCCCTACCACATACTCCTCCTAAAGGTTACTTTTCCTTGTGGAATCCAGGGTACCAGAATGTGCTATAAGGCTTGGAAGACCTGATGTAGATGTGGTATGTGAGGTGAGGTTAAAGAAAGGAAAAAGAATTCCTGTCTT
This sequence comes from Cinclus cinclus, assembly GCF_963662255.1. Classification (NCBI taxonomy): domain Eukaryota; kingdom Metazoa; phylum Chordata; class Aves; order Passeriformes; family Cinclidae; genus Cinclus; species Cinclus cinclus. Next base: position 22,416,007 of record NC_085052.1, read on the forward strand.
GTGCCGACACTAGTCAGGTGCCTTGGATTCATTCAGGCTGACCAACACATCTGCTTTTGAGATGATCACTTTATTACCACGGCTGACTCTCCTGTTTCATTTCTTGCTCAGAGAAAACATTCTGTGAACAGGCTGCTCAGTGCTGTGTCTGTTGTTTTACCTACTCAAAACCAATGTTTTATCTAGTTTATCTTCTTAAATTAATCAAATCCATTTAGCTTTTTGAAAGGACCTGACATAATAAAAATACACTCAACATTATTCAGTCCTTTAGTACTTGAATTTTGGCAAAAATTTGGGGGTTCAGGCCAGTGGAAGTTTAGGGTTATGGATGTAGGCATTAGTGTTTCCTTGATTTGGGTTCTTACAGATTGTGCTATCAGACAGCTGTGCTTTTTGGTGAAAACTGGGCTTTTAGGGTAAAGTTTGGGGAGTTTCTCTCTTTTGTTTTTGTGGGGGTTTTTAAATTAATATTTCTGCCTAGAAATGTGGGCAAGAGACCCTGACGATTGTCCAGAACTTTTTCTGGTAGTTGTACAAATTTGAATCTCTGGATTAGGTTTTAAATCCACACCTACAGTGTTATTCTCAGTCATAAGAATTAAGACAATGTGTTGCAGGTGGAATGCTACAAGCAGGTGCTGTGTGACAACTGCCAATTTTTTATTGATGAGCATTAGTATAAACATACTTTTCAGAACAGACTATGGTAATACGGTTCCAATATAATTATGAATTTCAAAACTTGTTCCATTTTGCAAATTGTATTACCTTCTTGTGACTAATATTTTTTGGCTAAGAAGGACCTAAAAAATCCTTTTTTGTGGAAAATTTTTTCTAGGGTTTTGGGGCCTATCCACACCTTAAACCTTGTGTTTGGTTGGTTTGTTTTTGTTTTATTTGTTGCTTCTTTTTTCTTCCTTTCTATTCTTTTCTGTATTCTTACCTTCTCTCTATTTAGGAACTAATCATTAGATTTGATGTACATTCTGTTCTTTGGAATTTTTTTGGTTTGGTTTTTACCAAAATGTGTCCTCAGGTGGGTTTAGCCTGTGGAGATCATGTTGTCTTCTCTGAAGTGAATAACAGGCTGGATCTAGTGTGTCACAACCAAAAAAAAAACCCATTAACAAAATCATGAAAGTACCTTGTAAGAAACAGGAAAGCAGAAACACCTGAAGTCCAGATGGCAAAAGTGTGTGTTTGGCAAAAGCTGTATAGATGTGGGGTCTTCTGAAGTGAATCTCATCCTAGCATTCATTGGGAGGCAGCAAATGCATTTGACCAGACATGCTAGAATGGATCAGTTCTCATCCTCAAGCACAAGACAAAGTGATTTCATTCTTTCGGGTGCTTGCCTGTCTCTGATGTAAATAAAAATAATTTTGTTTTCTGTTACTAGAAGGCTGGGATGTAATTCTGCTAAAAAGGATATGGTCTGGCTAGATGACATAGTTTTTAACTCCTAGTTTACTTGTATATATTTGAAACATAAGCCAATAATTTTGCAGCATACTGATTCCTGGGTCTTGACTGATTTATTACTGTTGAGTTGTTGCTGTTGATAACAGCAATTGATGTAATTTGTATTTAGCTAATTTTGAACACTGAAAACACTGAAGAGTGAAATCTCTTTCTGTCGGAGTCAGTGGCAAAATTTGCAGCATTTCACTCCTAAAATTAAACAAATAGAAGAAAAACTAAAAGTTCAAAAGAAGTTGTGCCTGGAAATCAGGTGAATCAAAGAGCTAAGTTTCATTTTTTTAGCACAAGATATTATAGTGCATTTCTGGTATGACTGTGACTATCTAGTACAAGTTTTAGCTCATAGTAAATGTAACCTAATTTGATTTAGATCAACTGTCTTCTAATCTAGGTTAGGTTGACTCAAATTTCTTCACACGAATTATGAGTTAAGTGCTTGTCCACTGACAATTATGGGAATAGTAGTGATGCTCCCTAATTTATTAACTCAGAAGTTTGATCATGTGCCAAATTGAAAGGGGAGAAATGGATTGAAGTATGGTTTAATGATAAAATTCAAATCTTGTTAGACAGTATTGATATAAAAATAAATAAGCATAGAAATTATCTTCATGTTTATAGTCAACTAAATTTGTGTAAATCAACAGTATGCCATGACCTCATGTCCATCTATATGTTTTGTTATTAAAGTTGATATCAAAATGGTGCAGAGTTGGATGCTCACTAAATATTTTCCTTATTTGAAAAACAGAAGTTTAGGCAATATGAGTTTTAAAAATATTTTAATTATTTTACTTTTTCACATTCATTATGTGAAATAATAAGGCTGGCTTAAAGCTTACAATAAAAAGAAACAAGACCTCATTTTCAGCTATATAATAGAAAATGAATGAGCATCATTACAAATAATTCTGAAGTTTTCTTCTGTCTCAGGATTAATGTTACATTTGCTACATCTAACTTTGTCTTTCGTTTTCTTAAATTCTTAGAACAAATAATACATGCACTTAAATCTTTAACTTCAGATAATCAGAGTTACTGACACCTGGAATAATGTGATGAGCAATGTAAATTTTATACACATAAAGTCATAATAATTTAGACTGTCATCTTAATCTATTTATGATCAGCTAATGACTGAAATGTTTTACCATTGTGTGGGATATTTTATAACTGAAGTTTTAATGGGTGAATCAGTAACACCTGGCTGTCTGGAATGTCTTTTTTTTCCCCTTGTTAGACATTTCAATACATCTCTGGAAGGCCCACAGGGTGTGATGTGACATATAAGCTCTTAGAAGGAGGAAAATTAGTTCTTGATACCATAATGATCAGTGGGATGAACGTTTGCATACTTAGCATTAATGCTGTTAAATGTAAGAGTTTGATTAAAACTCTTAAAAAGGTTGTTTTTTTTTTTTCCTCTCCTTTAATGCCCTTTCTGGTTTCACTTTTTGAAACTGTGAAAGGAGCTGATGTTTTTGCTTCTGCCTGTGGAGGAATTTTGAATCTTTTAATAGGCTTTTTTCTCTTAGTGCAATTGTTTATGTTTCTTCTCAAATCATCTCTAACACCAGCAGAGCCTCTTAGCTACTAAGCATTTTAGGCACCTAGGTGCCAAAATGAAAGAATACAAATTCAGTGAGACATTGCTTAACAGAATATCTAGTATTACAATATTAAATACAAAGATATTATTCAAGTAGAAGTTGACTTTCTATTATTGAATTAAAGCAATATATTTCTAATTTTGCTCCTTTTCTTCATAGATGTTATGCATTTCTCATTTATGCAGTTTTAGGTTTTGTGCCTTATTTAAAGTATAGTAAGTGCAAGAATGATAAAATTGCAACTTCCTGTCTTAAGTGAATAAATCCTGATAAAGGCCCATACATACATACTGAAGTTGTGCTACCTGTATTTTCTTTTTTTAATGTTCCTCATGTATGTTCTTGTTTTCATGGGTGGATTTAGCTGTTACATTTAAGAGGGTACTGAGGTACTGATACTGAGGGTCTGGGCAGTAAAGACTGCTTTGGTGATACTTGCCATCTCGTAGATTTATAATAAGAACTTAAAAAAAAATTTAAAAAAACTTGTCTCAAATATTTTTCCAGGTGAGTAGTTAGTCTTAGGCATTTTGATATTGTAGAGGTAATCCTGTAAACTGTAGAATGGCAAGTTAGTGGCATTCCTTTGATAAATCTGTAGCCACAGGAAGGAGGCAATGGAAGGAATAACATGCTCACGTGATTAGTTCCCTTTAGTCTTGCTCCATGTGATGGATTTTCTAGGAATATATTAATTTGTGGCTATTTTATGTTACAAGTCCTGGGATGTTAAGAAAGGCTGACAATTTCAATTTCTCCTGCGATGTCTTCTGTTGCCATCTGTCACCAAAGTCTTTTTTATATGTACACCACTTAATTTTTAGGTTCAACACGTGTTATAAATAAAATAGATGTGCTTCCAGTATGCTGATTAAAAGTGATTGGGGAAAAAAAAAGGAGGCTTTTAATCTCTTATTTGAAGTAATGAAAATAACATTTTGTCTTCTTTTAATTATATTTCTTTGGAAGCACTACTTTTGATCACTGCAAATAGGTAGTGAATTTTCGCCTTTAGTTGAATGACAAGAGAAATAGCCCTCTTCACATGGGTCTGGAATGCCAATGTGTTGTGTATCTGTGATGGCACAGAACTTGCATGGCCCTTTTCTTAATGGATTTCAAAGCACTTTCCAAGACTGGTTAGGAATCCAGAAGCACCACAATCAGGTAGGCCTGAGATTGCTCAGCTTACAGAAAGAAAAGGCAAATGAGCAAACTCGAGGCAGAAACCAGACATCCCCTAATATTAAAGCACCTGCTAATCCACAGACATGCCCTTTCTACAGAGCTGTCTAAACAGTTGTGTTCCATTTTACACAGAAAACACATGCCCACAGATACTCTGTGTATGCCCTCAGGCTCTCAAAACTGCAGGTTTATTTTCAGAATAGCCCTCCAAACATATATTAGGATAATCTGATCCTTTTCCAAGTATTACCTTTGGTTACTAAGTTATTTATATAAGTGCACTGAAATAAATTAATGAGATTTATATGTTCTAAATTTGCAATCATTAAATTTTCTCTTTGGAAAGTTTTAGTACATATTTGGTAATTCTTGGGATTTTTAGGTTGTATCTTTTGTATTCTAACTGTATTCACATCAATAACACAATTAAATTACACATCAATTAAAATTCACATCAATTAAAAAGAAATAAATAATACGATGGCCCAGCAGAACCATTAAGTCTGCTCCAATTTCGGCAGGTACTTCTGAAGTGAAATATTGCCCCCAGTTTCTAGACAATTGCATTCTGTCTGGTACTGTTTCTGCTGTTTATATCTCATAGAAGGGCCTGTCTGACACTCATGGGGGAAACTTGGTTCTTGTCAATACAGCTCCTCACAGAAAGTCTTTGCAGCTTTGCAGGAGCATTTTTGAGTTGCCAGGTACCCCTACAGAAATCTTGAAGTGCAGATGCCTCAGGGTTGCCTGCAACACTGCTTTTGTTGAGTTTCTCTTTGATTTGAATCTTCTCCTTCCCTGAAGGTATTATGAGTTGGCAGCTGCACTGTGATTTCCTTTTTCCCCAGCATCAGACTGTCTTACTGCTACCATGAAGATGTGTATTAAACAAGATGCAAAGCTCAGCATTTAGGTACCATGTCAGAAATGAAGTTTACAAGTGGTATTAGGACAGCCTTGCCTCTGTCCTGCAACAGGGCCTGAACTTTGCTTCTAAATACTCTTCCCACTGTTACCAAAAAGCTCCCAGATTAATCCACTCAGGGTTTCTGCTCAGGAGTTCAGGTACACACTTCTCTTCCATGTGTTATTTTCCATCTTGTCCCTAAAGCTAGGTCAGAACACCATGCTTGCAAAATTCTTCTCATCTTTTTCTAATCCTAATCTTTATTTCTATCTTATATCTAATACCATTGCAGCAATGAAGGTTCATATTTCTAGTGTCTTTAGGAGTTTAGACCTTAAGCAGAGGGGTAGATGATTTAAACATCTTTTAGTAAACTGAAACTCTTTCATTTTGGATGTTTTGTAACTGTGGCTTCTTTGTTCATAACTTTGCTACAGCATCATTTGTCAAACAGCCTGGACAGTCTTCCAGGACCAGTTGGGGCCTGCCAGCATCCTTTTATTAAATCTGATACGAGCCCTGAGTTAAGTATATCATCCTGTCAGGTTCTCGAAGTCTAGACAGACACTTCCTAATGCACATCAATAATAGGTGTGTGGCAGGGAGCCGTCCTGCCTGGGCATGCTTCTGCAAGGCAGCTCCTTCTTCCTCCTGTGTTTGCTGAGGTTTCTGTTTTGCAGTGATCATAAAACACACATGTAAATGTTGACAAGCAGCAGTATCCAAACAGACCTTATTTGCAGTAATATTTTAGCAGAATGTTTCTTTTCAAGGGGAAGAATAAAGCATTAGTGGTTCTGTATTTTACCTGTGTAGGTAAAACCTGTCTAGCTTTGATGACATATGGAGATATTTGAACTAAATATGGATGTTCTCTTCAAATTTAAAAGTGATTAAGAATTTTTTTGTCTTAATTTAGCAAAAATCTATGATGCGATTAAGTAGTTTCAGACAACTGAGGATAAACTCCTAAAATAGCAATTATGTTTTACTAAAACTTAAATTTCTTTAGTGAAGGCATACTGCATTTAGATTTTATATAATCTGATGCAAAGATCTCTGCACTTATCTTTTATTCATGTAGTATCAGAAATAATGTTATTTGCATTACGGATTTTAGGTGCCTGATTTAGTTAGGTGCCGATCATAGATTTTTCAAGGATGGGTTATTCCCTTTTTATGTTGCATTCCAAACAGACACAAAAGATCAAAGAGAGGAAGGGACTCTCCTCTTCTGCTATGTGATGAGAATTTAAACACATGAAGTACAGGTTTGTGGTCCTTCATTTAAATGGAGTGCTGTTGTCACCTACGTTTTAAAAGTAATGGATGGAAGTTGAATGCTTTTTTAAGGTTAAGAAGTAAGTACAGAACTCTGACTGGTTTACAGTGGGAGATGGAAGCACCTTGTAGCTAGGCTGAATTCATGGACTGAGGAAAAGAGAGAGGATAACTTAAAATTCTAAGGTTTAGTGCCTGTCCTTGGAGAGAAGAAAAGGTTTGATTTTGTAACTCATGGATATTAGCAAGCCATCAAATGTCAGGTGCTGGACAGTCAGCTAGAAAATAAACTGAAAGCTGTGAAGTTTATTTTTGCTGCATGTCACTCATAAGATGTGCTGCATAGTGGCTGAGTGTTACACCCCCCCTTGGTCATCCTTTTCCCCCTCCAAAACCTAAATGTGATGAATCTTCTAATACATCTATCTGTGCATGTAGAAGAACAGTGGGTGGCTATGAACGCTGTGAAAGTATTAGCATTGTTTTTTTGCTGCATGAAAAAATAGATGAAACATGAATTGCAGGGGAAAAAAAACAAAATAAATTAGAGATCCTAAAAAAAATTTTACATAGGGCAGTATGCTTTAATTCATGTTGAAAGATCTATGAAATGAGTAAGAAGTCTATTGCTCAGAAGTCGTTTTTGACCTTAAAACCTTTTGTCCTTCCATGTAGAGCAAGGGCCTCTTCTTTATGCTATGAAATAGCCACACTTGGCAGAGAAATCCATTAATTCTTCATTAGTTTCAGCCACAGCAATGACAAAAATATTAAACATGAGATGAATGAATAGGGCATAGGATCACTGCCTTACATTGTCTCTTACATTTGGACTTGTGTTTTCTGCAACATGAATGATGACTGGTTTTATTAGGTTCAAGCTGTGCAACTAGCAGCTTCCTGGTCACTTATTCTTTTAATTTCATCTCCATGAGCTAAACCTTTCTGAGCTATTTTTCTTTATATTGCATATATCCTCTGATTTGTGATTGTAATGTTTCTGTAATTTTAAGAGCTCAGTATTTTTTAAAGGTTGATTTGCTCATTAGAAATGGAGGGTAAGGTAACATTAAGCTTAAAATGAATGGATTTCTCCATTGCAGCATTACCTTTGTGTTACCTGAAGCAGAGCATATTTTTTGCTTGTTTTGTTTTCGTTTTGAATCCTTTCATCCACAAAGAATGGGGATTAGCCTTTGGCTAAAATAGTGCTTTCAGGCCCTTTCAGCATTCAGTAACTGTTTACTTATCCAGGTATAAATGAGTAAAAACACAGTTAAAGCTCCCAGCTGCAAGGTCAGCTGCCTTTTTAAAATTCAACCTCATGAGCTCCCCTCGGCTTGCTGGTATGAGCCATTAGTGCCTGTTGCATGTAACCTGCCCTTGTCTTACACAGAGCTGCACACGAACCTCTGCTGCTCTACAACACACCCTCGCTTCGTGCCATGCAAGAAACAAAAGCAGTTGAACTTGTGATCAATGATCATATGATCCATTTACAGAGTGCAAGCTCAGTCAAGTAGAACTAGTAAATCATTAAATATTAACTCAACACCATTCCTGCTGGGCAGAACATCACAATCTGATTTTCTCGAAGTTGCCAGTCATCACCAGCAGGCTTTCCTGGTTTAACAATGAGCTCTTAAAATCATAAATTAATTTTAAAAGTGTAAGACCCATTTCAAAGTGCAGGATATAGTTAAAAGCTATAATGCACGGCAAAAACAATTTATCTATTGTCTCTGAGGAACCTAAAGCACTGGGACAGTGCATGCAATAAAATGACAGTAGCTCCTCTGACTGTTGCATCAGGTCTACTACAGGAGAAAGCTTAAACTTCCCTCAGTTCAGAACATCTTGTAAGAACATGGTTCAATGCTGGGCTAAAAAAAAAAAAAAAGCTACAAAGAAGTCCTCACCCCTGACCAAGTGGTTTCTTTATATTTTATTTTTTACCAATTAGCATATGCATTTCATCCAACATTTAGAATCAGCATTTCTTCTTGTTTTTATTATCCTGGTTAATTTTTCTTCAGGTGGGGCTATTTCAGAAAGCAGCCACAGTGTGTGGAAAAAAATTCTACAGGATGAAAACCCAGTAGATGAGTGTTGATTTCACTGAAAAGTCTTTTGCTTGCTTTTAGCTCTGTGCTTCTTTTTGTCCATGAATCTGAGCCTGATGAGAGACTCTGTAAAAGCAGTCATGGCAGAAAGTTATGATTGCCTTTTTATTTCAAATGGCTGAGCTGGGAAAGACTGTCTTCTATCTCCAGGTGTATTTCTGATGTTCCTGTGTTTCTGTATGTTCATGTCAGACAGGATGACTTTGGTTACAACTAATTATAATTTTAAAAGTATGTTCAAATGTGTAACAGGGATTTTTTCCCCCTCAGGTGAAAATGGAGGCTGAATTGTTCATACATTAAGTACCATGTCTACAGCAACCATTTCTTAATTGATTGTTTATCTTCTTTCAAGATAGATTAGATAAAGAGATTGAGATAGCATCTCTTTTAGCTTTCTTCACCAGCACAGAGGAACACATAGCAGTTTGGTTTCAGAGACATGCTTTATAGGAAAAAAGAAAATAATTTTAATCTTCACAGAGCAGTCTGAAAAAATGGGACCTGGGAGAAAATAAGATGCAGAAGAATTTTATATATATAATAACATTTCAGACAGCAAAACGAGATAGATGATGGCAGAGTTTTAATCAAGTTACCATCTTAACCAACCTAGAACAGGTCCTTTTTCTCTTATACTGATGTACTTGCAGTTCTGCTAAGTACAAAGGCCTAAATCTCAGTGTGTTAACATGGGAATAATTTGCTAAGTAATGCAACAGTTTAAGGATCATGGAAATGGGAATAAACTTAATTCCTTTTGTGTTTCAACAGGAAATTAATGAAATGGTGCTAGCCCACAGGTGTCTACCAGCAAGGGAAAGGCATATATATGTTCTGGTCTTCTCAAGCCAAAACACTGGGAAGTGAGATAGTCCCTTTTCAACAATCTTTTTAAAAAGGGAGCATCTGGGAGCTCCTCCTGGGGAGCAAGATGAAAGAGCAAATGTTGGACACTTACTTGCTGCATAACTGGACACTTCTCAGTTACTCTTTGTGATGATGGCACTGCAAGAAACATTATACACAGCTTTAAACCCAGAAATTCAGTACATATAACTATGTAAATTGCTGAGGAAATTTTTTTTTTTCCCCTGCTCTGCTGTGCTCCCCTGCACTATTAACATGTAATCTCCTGTCTGTGGAATCAACAGTGCTTTTGACTTCGGTTTTTTGGTTTAACATTCACTATTAGGTGAGACAGTGGAAAAGTAGAAAGTGCAGTTTTATTGCAGTAATAAAGTATTTCTGAGTAATAAAATCATGTTGTAGCTAAAGTGCCAGATTCAGTGGAGGGGGGGAAAAGCGTCTTTTAGCATAAAGGTACTTTAATGAGGGAAGATAAGTGAACTCCAGATGCAACAGTTGCATTTTAAGGAACTGAGCAGCTTCAGTTTTTTTTCTGTAACACTGTTGGAGTGATTCAGTTGCAAAGTGTAAAACTTTTGGTGCATCTGTCTGTTTCTAATAACTTAAAGTTATGAGTAATAAAAAATGAATTGTGATATGACTAGTCACAATATGTCATCTTGGGTTTAACTTTGTTACTTTATAGAGCCCATAGAAATAATATTAACAAAAAAGGTTATGCCACAAAGGTGGATGCTGAGACTGAAGTCCAATCCTATAACTATAGAATTATATTAATAATATTTTTCTAGCATTTCTTCCACAAGTTTTAGAATAGCTGTAACTGGAAATGAATTGTTTTTTAAAATCTAAATTTAAAGTCTGAAGATATTTGCAGTAATGTTTATTTGTCATTCCACACCTAAGCTGGATAACTGGAACAGAGGAGACAGAGATATGAAAACTGGCTCTTTTCATTTTGTTTCATTATGGTGTCTGAGAATTTGTGATTATGGAACAATTCACTCAGTGTTCTAGAAAGCAGAATTAGATTTTCTGCTACAGCACCTACGTTCCACTTCTGTATTAATAGATAAAGGAAAATATCCAACAAATGCCAGACCCAACAACAATAAACACAGGAACAAGTAACTCACTTGGAACAAGAGGCAGCAGGCAGAAACTGATTCGCAGGAAGTTCTACCTAAATATGAGGAAGAACTTTTCTAATGTGGAGGTGACTGAGAAGTGGAACAAATTGTCCGGAGAGGCTGCTGAGTCCCCCTCACTGGAGATACTCAAAAAGTGTTTGGACTCAATCCTGTGCCATGTGCTCTGGGATCAGCCTGCTTGAGCAGGGAGGTGGGACCTTTCCAATCTGACTTTTCCTAGTTCTGTGGTTCCGTGATTTATGTAAGTACAGTGCAATAATTCTGGATAATTTTCGTTTTACACCATTATTGTGTGCACTTGATGGTTCTCCAAACATGAACGCAAGCAGCTCTTGAAGCTACCCACTGTATAACCCAGGCTTATATTCTCTTTCTGTTTCTCTTCAGTTCCTTAGTAGCTTTACTTTGTCTGAAGTGATTCTGGGTGCCTGTGGTAGCAGTATTGTCGCTACCCAGATTTTTATATTTTGGGTATGGAAAAGGAAAATATTCTTTCCATACACTGTAGTCACCCAGCTTAGCGCTCCATGCTTCTGCCTGTAAATTTCAGGAATCCTTTGATGTTTCTAATATTATGAAATGAGAGTACCTCCAACTTCTGTGGACAATATCACAATTCACAATCTGTGTGTTACATTCTGTCATTTTATGCTTTGTCTGAAAGTGTCATCTTATTGACAAGAGGCAGATTCAGCTGCAGGTGGAAAGAATGAGAGATGGATGACAAGAGGAGGGGAAGAAAGATGTGTTTCTTTAGCCCATCTTCTCTTTGGTCAGTGTAAGCACTGCGGATAACAGCAAAGATTTCTATTAGTTTTTGTAACATAATTATCAAATATTACATATATTATTTTGTTTAAGGAGCTAGAGTAGTACAAATTCAACATGGTGTATATTCAGGGAATTAAGTACCAGTGGACAGTTTTTATGTTGATAAAGTAGACATGCTTTCATGGAGATCAGATTTTTGCCCAGTGTTGTGTAACCTTTTTATGAGCAAGATAAGACATAAAACAATTAGATTTCAATACACACAGCTGATACTCTTTAGTGTATTGAGTAAGAGGGGAAATTTAAACATTATAATTGTACTTTTTAGTGGCACAATAGCTACTAGAACACCATGTTTAGATTTGGATAAGTCTGTGGTTCAAAAAAGCTGATGGGACACTGAAGACAGAATGGAGGGAACAGGACAAATGATTTCTCAGAAGGCTGGATGACATGGTGAGAAATTCCAGGAAATTTTGTCTGTCTTGGGTAGCCAAGGGGGCATGAAGAGTTGATCACAAGATTTCAATAGTAGCACCTCAAGTGAACAGCAGCACAAGGAATGAGATTTGGAGTTTCCATCTAATATGGGCAGTGGATATGAGAAGAACCAGCTGTTGCAACTGAAGCTTGCACACCCAGGGAGGGAAAAAAAGAACAATTTTAATGGCAGTGCTGATTTGTTGGAACAGATTTCGCAGAATTATGACAGACTGTACATAGATGGCAATTTTTTTAGCCAAGACTGGAAGTGCTCAGTGCATGTCAACTGTGTAAGTAACCATGGTAACAGCTGGAACCAAGAAAAGTTCAGCAGCCCTATAAATGAGCAGTTACCCTGTCTGACAAAAAACCTTCTCCTCATCTCTGAATTGTAGTATGTCCTAAAATTTTGCAAAGTTGGGGGAACAGTTTTTTGAGCTGAGGAATAAACTTTGTTAAGTGTTTTCTGGATTCTATGGATAAGGACAACTAGTTAGAGCATTTCTTCAATGCAACCATAGAAAACCTCTTGAACAGACAGAACCCAATGCATTTCAGAACAGTATTCATTAAATCCATCACTTCACGGGAGAAAACCTCACTTACCAGTATTTCATGGCCAGACTGAACTCCAAAGTTCCATGCAATGGAGCTTGGAAAAAGCATTTTGAGATAAAGCAACTCTCCTGCTGTTTTTCCCTCCTCTTATTCAGAGTGAAGGTATCTTTCAAGTGGACATTAATTATTAATAAGTTCAAGAACAGTAATTATAAAAATTAGTTAGGTTAGCTACGTTATGCACTTCGTCTCCCACTTGTTAGGCATTTGTGATATGTAAACATGAACAAGAAGTCTCAGATAGGTTTGAACTACTTTATGTAGTGTATTATTTTAGAGTTAAAATAATTTCACTAAAGCGAAAGTGCTGGGATGGTGTTTTTTCTATACCCCAGTTTTGTGTTTCTACAAAATTGGAGTTTTAACAAATTGATATAATTACGTTTTCCATAACTGTTTTGATTGCCTTTTTCTTTTATAGTGTCCAATGTTTTCCATTGGTATTACTTAATTTTGATTCACCCAAAACTGTGTAAAAAAATATACTGATGGAGTACTGCTCTTTTGTAGTTTAATGCCTTTGTGTATGATTTCTTATCTCTCATGCATTCATTTGTGAAGATCCTAAAATTAATTCCTGCTGCTGTGGTTACTCATTTCCATAAAAGATTGTTTCTGTTTTCTAAGCAGACGCTTTACAAATTAATAAGATATTGATTAATCACATGCTTTGTATCCCTAAAATTTCAGTGTTTGTATTCTGAAGTCATAAGGTAAGGCCTAAATGTTCTTTATTTAATATTTTTAAATGTGGCTGTGTCATTAATTTCTTGTGGCTGTCCACTGTGGAAACAAATCTGAACATAGAAACACTTACAAAACCATCAGCTTTCAAGACAGTTTTGCACATTGAGAGATGGTAGCTAAAAAGTCAAAAGAGACAAAGGGTGTCTTTCCTACTGCTGGGTCTTCTGTGTGGCACAGAAGTCACCACCGAAGAGGGAAATCTCACTTTGCAAATGCATGAATAGTTCACCCTGGCAGCTCCCAGGCCATGGCGGGGACTCCAGTTCTTCTAATTGGGATCCAGAAGTGAAAGATATTGTTTCTGCCTCTTGATCCCTCCCCACCCACACACCTCAAACCATGTGAAGTTTACCATTGCCAGTACAAACAAATTCACCAAAATTATCCCTCAAAATATTAGTATGGATATAATGTTTGAGTTACTCATATGGCATTTTATAACTGGAATTGTGTTGTATTTTGTTTATTGGGGATTTTTGTTTTGTTTGTTTGTTTCTGTGGGTGTAGGGGAGGACAGTACCATAATTTTGTAACCTCGAGGATGTTCTGAAGGAAATAGGTTAGCTCCCACAGTAAGCAGTACCCACACCAGCTTTAAAATTCACGTGTTTCATTAGACTACCTTTTCCACTGGCAGCTTTCCTTACATTCTGAAATCCTGAAAAAAAACCCACAAAAAACCCCACTATAGAACATGGAGCTATCACATAAAGTTGATTTTATGTTTTCCCAGTCTCAAGCTACTTAGTGCAAATAAAATTTTGTGCCAGTCAGCCCGAGATGTGTTACAGCGCCGTTAAAGCCCAGCCTGTTAATTACAAATGTTTTGCACTGTTAGGGTGATGCACAGATTTCTTGGAAATAGGTTTCCTTCAGCAGCATGTAGTTTTACAGTACAGTCAACAGAATGTCGCAGAATAGCAATTATGGGAATAAGGAGAATGCACAAGCTATTGGAGTGAACACTTTAATGCTGATACCTTTTTCCTGATAAAAGCAACTCAGATAAGAGGATATGCAAGTTATTGTAGCAATTAGTTTTTCTAAGATGTCTATCTATATGAAATGTTTCATGGTAGGGAGAAAAACCACAACTTTGTAGTAGAATGCAAAGTTTATTACATTTCTAGACTACATTATCCTTGTCAGCTAGATTAAAGCATTCTCCTAGTTTCTGTCCTATATTACCCTAACAAGTGAGGAAATAATGTAGTGTTGTTACAGGGAGTAGCTTATAAATTTTGACATAAGTGTGAGAGAAATCACTTGAAATGTGAGGCAACCAAGAGGAATAATTAGGAACAGTAGAATGATTGCCGTAATATGACAATAGTTTCTAAAGCACCCCACAGGATTGAAATCATCAGGTTTGCTTGACCTATATCTTTAATAATACACCTCATTGCCCTTGTATTGAAGCTAGAGGGAAGTACAAAGTATAAGCTTTATCATGTTTTAGGAGAAATTGCAAAAAGTTTATTTATTAACACAGCACAAAATGGCCCATTTCTATGATTACCAAACAGGAAAGCAAGTTGGGCTACAGTTCACCACACAGAACACTTTATAGTCAGGCTCGGCTGGCAAAAAATATTATGTAACACTCAAATAAGATAAATGGCTGCATTGGCAGTGGAAATAACCTTCTGTTTAATTAGAAAATAAGAGCTGTATGGGACAATAAAAATGGTTACTGCTGCCCTCAGTCACTGTTTAATAAATATGGTAGTGCTGAAGATAATGCTAAGTGTTATTTATTTGTGTAATATCATGGACTCAGTAATTGTTCATGTTCTTGATAGTTACCCTGCATGTAGAATGAGTCTGTTTCATGTTTTCTTTGTTTAATTTTTAAAAAGGAAGGAGGATTTCTAAAGCTGTTTTTAAAAGCCAAAGATATGTTAACACCTCAGTGTTGCTGTGACCAAACTACTGATTTTCTTAGCTTACCTTCAGGATAATTAAGCTTTGAAACTTAGTGTGTTTTATACTTTGCAGGCTGGATTGTCTGTCTGCCTTGGATATGTTTCTATGTCTTTGAGTGGGAGCATAATTTGAATTTCCTGCTGTCCATTTAATTGTGGGTGTGTTTTGAATGAGTAGAGTCCCAAGCCTGGTTTTAGCATGGTTTTACCTTCCTTTGGAGGTTTAAACACTAAACATTTAAATCAAGTCCGGCAAGGCACGGTGTGGAAGACTGAAGATTACAGTGAACCTTCTCCCTAAAGGGAACAGTTTTCACTAGTAAATTGGGCATCAAATTGTGTTATGGGCATATGTATCAAAAGTTTCCTTTCTCTGTAGACCATGCTTATTGGATATGGACATTGTTCCGGGCTTCACCTCTTCAGGAACATGCACATATTTATCAAGCGCTTGACAGAAAGGCAGGGCACGGGATGCATTTCAAAATATAATTTTAACAGGCTTGGTATCCCAGCCCTATTGCTTTTGGTCACAATCTTTCTAATTCAAACCTACAGTAAGTACAGGGATTTGAACAAGGATATCAAAGATTTTTCTTGGTTTTATCCCAAAGGATAATTCACAAGATGTTTCATCAACAATCTGCTTTCCTTCCCCCCCTCCACCCCCCCAAATGTGGACTGTATGTCAAGAGGCAAAACAAAACAAAACAAACCCCCTTTTCTTCACACAATTCACTTTAAGCTTTAAAATCCTCCAAAATCCCCAATCTCCCTTTGCAGTCTGGTTCCCACTCTCCAGCTTTCCTCATCTCCCTCTGAAAGAAAAAAGCTCTTCTTTAAGGGACTGATAGGTTGTAGAGCGATGCTTAGCAACAACATTCCTGTGCCTTAAGTAGCTGCAAGCCCCTAGCTGAACCCTTTGATGTGACTGTCAGGGCAGATTTATTTTGTTTTAGCACATTGTCTACTTGTCCAGATGTATCAGGAGATAAAAAGGAGTCATGTTTACACTCTTTTTTGGGAGGGGGAGGAGGGGAGGAGATGTAATTAAATCGCATTTTTGATGAATCTCTGAGAGATGGAGATGAAGAACAGAGGAATTGGCTTGAATACAGGGGGGAAACCCATGCGCCTGCCCTAACACCTGACATTGTGGGAAGATGAAGTGTAAAGCCATAGCACAATGTGTTGATTTGGTTCTGCTGAACCCTTTAGCTTTGTGTGTTTTCATGTGGTGGTAGTTCACGAGAGTCCAGAAAGGCTTATTAGAGAGTAGCAGTTGTGCACCATGAAGTCCTTCCTGTGTATGGATGTATTTGTCCAGGTTGAAAAAAAATGTGGTTTTCTCTATAATGTTAGTGTTATAGATCACGTATCCCAGGATCTCTGGCTGTGGTAAGTGGCTGTCAATCAAATAATTAAAGAAAAAAAGAGAAAAAAGCAACAAAATTGAGCCTCAGTGATCTTGGATAAACAAGTGTGCAGTGTGAGGCAGGCCTTGCTGAATTCTCCAGGAGAACAAATACCACAGATAAATCCATTTTTTGTTTATTTGCTTTTAACTTGCAGATTTAGTAACACCATTCTGAGCTCTATTAATAACCTGCGGTGTGCAGTGACAAGTCTGATTCCAGCATTCAGCATGCTGTGGGTATGCCAAGTGAATAAAACGCTAGTTTTAATCTGCTGTTACAAAAGTTACTCTATTTGCATTTTAAATAGGTTACACTGCAGCACCCCCTTCTGCTGACTGAACAGACTGACAAGAGGTTGGAACTGCTGTTCGCTTCTATTCCCACATGACAGAATGAAGATGCCTTGAAAGCATTTTTAACTTTCCAATTTCTCAATTCCTGTGCCTGTTAAGTAAGGACAACTTAGCAACAATCATTAAAGTACTGTTACCTTAAACTTTGTAGGATCTAGCTTTCGTTTCTTTGCAACATTTTTCAGGCTTCCTAAAAAAACTGAGGCAAGCAGAAGGTATCAGAATGAATAGCAAAGCAAAATAAGTACTCCAGCATTGCAAATAACTATGCTGGCCTGTGAAATGTATACACGGTTCTGCATTCCTCTGATTACCACTGAATGTGCTTGCAAGTGATGTTATTACATTGCTGATTTAATTTATGGAACAGTCTTGGAAGTTCCTATCTAAAAGAACAACTTAGCTTGATGATTTTGTCTTTGTTTATGAAGAACCTATAGGTGTCAGATCGGCAAAGGAAGGTGGGGAATTTCTGAGTTACTTTGGTTCAGAATAAAGGGCTATGAAAAGTTCTGAGTTACAGTATCATATGTAATGTGTATTTGAGTTCCTCATGGGTGTTTGTATGAAGATTATATACTGTTGCTATGCCATAGCATAGCAGGAATCTTGGTCATTACCCCACTACTGCTATGTTTTGTAATTGATGTAATTGGTCGAAAAACATTGCAGGGAATGACTGAAGGAAACTTGGAATCTAGTACATTGTCAGTAATTCCCTTCATACTGACTTACCTATGCTTTTGGCACCTGCTGTTGATGCTGTAGTCTCTAGGAACTCCATGTTTCTGTTTCACTCCTTCAGAACTGTTGGGCAATGAGTGAAATTCAATAAATGTCGTGTTTGGGTGTTGGTGAGGTGGGAACTTAGAAAAAGGTAAGCATCTCCTAGCATCTCAAAATTCAGCTGTGGTTCGCTTCGCATGGAACATCAAAGATGACAATTCATAATTCTCCCGCAACAGTCACAGAGTTTAGTGGTTTGGGGTATGACAGACTTGTTTGTGGTTTGCTTTGTCCTTAGCCTTTACTTTACTAGTGTGTGAGCCCAATGAATCCTGCGTAGTGTAAATGAAAAGAAGGTAGCCTGTGTGCTCTCAGAATATGGAGGTAAAGATGCTGACAGAGAAATGTAAGGTAGAATGTATATTAATTGTTTGGATTTACTTTCCCAATCTCAGATTAGGATTCAAGGCCAGCACATTTTTCTTTATTGTTTTGTGCTTCTGGGGGTCTTTTGTTGAGTTCTGGATTTTCATTAGTAGAAACCTAAGAGGTGAAAAAAAAACCATTAAAAAATCTATTTTAGGGATGAGTATTTTGAGCAACTTCGAGTTTACTTTGTAGTGTGATTTGAAATGAATTTATTCTTACTTAAAACCTAACATGTTTTACAGTGAATAGATTGCTTGCTGGATTATGTTAATGGGTACTGTTTTCAATCACTGTTGTGTGGCTAGCATGTTAAAGTGCTCCTTTAGGGACAGGGTCTGCTAATTACCATAATGAAAGATACTGAGCCACTTGAGCAGTAAGGTTTTATTTTTAAAAAATGAATTTGTTAGAATGTGGCATAGGATTAGGCAGAGATGGTAATAGTTACTTCCCTTCAACTCATTAAACTGAATCTGAGCTGAAGACTCTCTTGTACCCTTCTGCTTTTAAGTGTAAGTAGCTGAGTTGCAGTTTTTAAAAAGAGAAGGCAAATACTGCTCGAGAAGTTCACTTTTTAGCTAATGACCTTGAAAAAATATTATGGAGATGCTAAAATTCTTGGCTTTTGAGTGATACAAGTTGAAAAAGAACGGCCTTGCAAGTCAAAAAGCCTAACGGGTGTTTTTGTATGCTATATGTTACAGTAGAACAAATCAATTCAGGCTCCTTAGATGCAGTCATTGCCTTGTGATTATATTTGTGTAAAGTCTTGGAGCCTTTGATCAAAGAAAGGCATTTGTGACTAGGTCTAATCCAAGCTCTTTAAGGTGTTTAACTTGCACGGGGTGGGGGGGGAGGAGGGTGGGGGAGAGGTTGATAACAGCTGGGATTTAAATTTAGTTTTGCTGAACTTTTGTTTTGAAAGGATTTCTATTATACACTGCTTCCTTTTCCATACAGAAGATGGATCATTGAGTAAACCTAAAAGGGAAAGAGGATATGGGAGGAAATGGGTGGGGACTTGGAATTAATCTTCTGAAGAAAAATGTTTGATCAGTGGGTAGGAGAGTATGAAATCCTCTGATGTTGACAGCAGGCAACTTTCTGACCAGTGTGTGATTGACAACTTTGATGCTCCAGTGGGGAGCGAGTGTCCAGCCGTGCTCAAGCATCCTCTGTCTGTGGGTGGTAGTGTTAATAATGTGGCAACTGGAAAGATTAATTGTGGACAAGCAGCAGGATTACGAGGAGGGCTTCACAGGTCTAAAAGGAACAGTGGTAGGAAGGCCTCTGATCTGTCAGCCCAAAAGGAAATTAGTTAGGGCAGGCTGGAGCAGGCTTAAAAAGGGAGGAGGGGGGGAGGGTAAGATGGAGTAATGGAAGAAGGGAAGCATTTAGGATATTAAGGCAAAATGAAGAGGATATTGAAAAAGGTCATAAGGGGATGGGACCAATGTTCTTGAAAGACCTTAATACACTACATCCTCTTACAGTACATGCAGAGTTCAGCTTCTTTTGCAGAGAACTGTAAGTGACTTTTGTAGTGGCTAGAGCTGCATCATTAGGTAATACCTGTTACTTGTTTCCAAACAAGTGTGAGAATAAACTCAAATTAGGGATTTCCAAGGATATGTAGATGCAAAATGCATAGCAGAGAGTTTGCTTAAGCTGTTTCTGCAAGTTACTAACTGCTGTGGGTTTTACTTCCCACCTTTTTTGGTAGAAGTAGGGATTTTGCCAATAAATTCCGTGTTACCATTAAAGAGGCCATTCATCATGCTTACTAATGTTATTAATCAAGATACACCACAGTACTCTTAAAATGAGATCATTTTGATAAATCATGTATGACATGAAAAGACTTTATTCCTTTTAAGTGCAATTTAGACTGTAATTTTTTTCCTCATTTATGATTCATGGGAGAAACATGGATAAAATTCCCTTGCACATTTACACCTTATCTTCAGTAATAATTCAAAACTGCTCTTAGATGAAAATTCAAGGGCTGATTCACCAAAGCTGAATGCCAGCTCATTATTTTCTGGCATTCAGTAGTCCAAAAATAATGTCCATACATTAGGTGCTTTTCACAATAGTTGAATTTGGCTGCACACCAGACATATCGATTACACTCAATTAAGGCTAAATGCATAAGAATTATCTGATGTTCATTTGCATTTTTGATCTCTGCTTTCAACCTTGCAATTTAACATGAAGTGAAAACCACCAAAAGGTAAAGTAAATTCAAGTGAGAAGTGATAATCTCTCTTATAAGGGAATAAGGGAACGCTTTGAATTTGAAACGCTTTGATTCTTAAGCTCTGCTACTTCTGTTAAATGAGAAAAATTCACTTTCCTTTCTTGTTAAAGGTTATTGAAATTGGAAGGCCAACCAAAATATAAGATCACTGTTCTACTTGTTGTCCCAATACTACAACAATTTGGCTACTGTGTTAGTAGCATCACATATGAAAATAAACTGCTAAAATATCTGGAATTAATATTTTCTAAGGTCAAAGTCATACTCTTTATTATAGCTGAAATACTTGTATTATTGATTATAATTTAAAGTGTCAGAAGTGGGTTTTTTGTTTATTCCTGTGTTTAGAAATATAAAAATGAAATGTCTAGTAGAGAGATGTAATTTGGATAGCAGAGTAATTTAAAATTTACTTTCTCAAATCATGATTCAAAGAGGATTGGCTTGTCTGAGTTCCTCCTTTACTTCCTTCAGCAGCTGAAATATTTGAAGGAACTTGTGTGGTTGCCAAAAATAGCACAACATTTTTATTTTTGAATCATTGGTCTCTACAAATTTGTTTTTATGCAGCAGATGTACAGTATGTCCTGATACTACACGATGTTCCCTTACTAGCACTCCACGTATTGCATTTTTTATTCCTTGTAAAGTGGAATTCAGGGATTAAAAAAATTAGTTGGTTTTTGTTTGTTTGTTATTTTTTTTAGTCTAATTAGATTCCTCCACTCTTGAGAGCTAGTTGGTTGTTGGTGTGTGGCTGACAATTTTTTTCTAAATGGGTCATTTTTTTTCTTGTTCATTAAAGTGACTGTAATTTTTGCTGGAGGTTTAGCAAAGACAACTGCTAACTCATGGCTAAGTCTGCTTGGCTGTGGAGCAAGGAAATTGGGAAATCCCACCAAATTCCATCAAGAACAGCCTCCTTTCCTGGTAGGGATGCTGTGCCACCTCTTGGTTTTCCGGAACGTCCCCGTGTTTTGAGGTGGGTGACAAACTCCAGCCAGCCCATTTGAACCCTCTGGCTGAGCTCCCAGCTTGCGAGGGGAGAGCCAGCCCAGATGTACTCTGCCATATGGAGTGCTCCACTCAGGAGCATATTTTGCATATTTTCTGGTCTCTTTATCCTTTCTTTCATGCTTCATCTGTTTTTTTCCCCACTGGCTCTATAGTTCCTAAGTTCATAGAAAAGCAAATACGTTACAAATAAAGTTGTTCTTACCTGACCATTCTCTAGGATTGAATAGTTAAAGATTTGGTGTAGTGTTGCTCTCAAAAATTTAGTTTTTGGTATTTTGTTGCAGGGGTTTTTTTTGCTTGGTTCTGTTTCTTCCTGCTTCATCTTCTACAGTGTCTGTAATTTTGATGAACATGCTTTACAAATCTGGTGCTCTTTTTACAGTCCATTTAGTATCAAATAAAACAATTTGAACAAAACACTCAGGTTAATATGAAGAGAGGTACCTCCCTTTAGCAAATGTTTGGTTATATGCATAACAGGAGGCTGTGAGTAGTCTAACTTTATTTGTCTTGCAAGTCTTAAACCACGTACTATGAAATACTGCAAAACATGGATGACTTCAAGGTTTGCAAAACTACAAGCTTCTTCTGTAATAATACCATTAGAATTTCTTTACTGAGTTATTTTGTGACCTGTTCCTATAAAATTGAAGCTACCATCCAGTTTAAACAGCTTTCCTCAAAGCTATTTGTAAGTATAGTTACTTTCCACTGCAAGAAGAACTTCTGATGCATATGTCACCAATACTTGAAGACATAACTCTCACATGTCAATGCTGTCACTGTCACAATATTCTTGTGAATATTAAGAGTAATGCAATCTATACAAATGTCTTTGGAAAATAGCTTAGGGCCAAATGTCAGTATGTGGTAGGGGAAACAAATAGTTCTCTTTCTGCTGGTGTACAGGCTTATTCAGAAACGTGATTTGGAAATTGAGCCAGTGTTTGTGCAAAACAATCCTAACCCAGGATGATATTCCATAGAATTAAAGTTGCTCTAACTGAATGCTTACCTCAAAGGTAATGAAAACTTTTCTATATTTGACAGGGAATTATATACTGTACATAAAATAACAGAAAAACACCAATAAACAAACCCTTCTGTTCTTGCATTTCCTAAAATTGGAAATAAAGCTAAATTGCCCCTTCACTCCAATATCCTTTTTAGAAGCTCTTGAATTTTGCTCACTCAGTGGTATATTGCTGAAATGGCAAAGTCTCTTCCAGTAATTTTAGGAAAAGCTATCATCAAGCTGTCAACAGTCCAAATTGAGATTAAAAGTACCAAAGAGAAACCTTCACTGTTACCAGAGTCCCAAATAAGTACACTTGAATAGGCAGATAACATCTAGAGTGTACAGTATGAGACCACTTATTCTTCCACCTTTTTTTGTGATTTACAAGGATGAAGTCTGATGTCAAATTGTGACGTTTTTCTCCTTTTCTTACCCAGAACTACTCAACCCAAAGGAAACATGTAGTTGTGAATAGATGCCTGTTCTCAGAATTAGTTTCAAATATCACATAGCTGGGTGTAAGGGGTTTCTATCTCACCCTCTTACATGTTCTGTGCCCTTGGCTCATATTGGTCACCAGAGAGATTTCCGATAATTGATAGTCCAGGGCAGATTGAGCTGCAGATTTGCAGTTCACCAAAATCAAGATGTTATTCATTCTGGCTGAAGGTGAGAGCTTTGTCTGTAGCAATACATCTCTGAGCAGGAGGTTCCCAGAAAAGGGTTTCTCATCACTGGTGAGTCAGCGGAGGCAGGATATTCTCTGTTTTTAATCATATCCAATAAGCAGTGCCCTTGCTGTTTAGGCAAACTTGTCTCTGTTAAGTTCTATTAAGACGTTGTTTTTTTGCATTATGCATCTTCCTGTTGTGACCTGAATTTTCCTAGGGACAAAAATGAGATTGTTATTATGGTCTGACATAGAAATTGATGGCTGGTCTCCAAAAGCAAATCTCGGTATGCTGATCTAGTCAGTCACCTCTGAACATTTTATGTGCTATCATTTAGGAGTCCAACAGCTACAACAAGGAAGATTTCTAAGTTGCAGCCTTTAACAAACTATTACCATGATTAACTTCCATGGTTACGAATTTCTGATTATTGTTCTCGGGTTTGGTCTGGTAATTAAGATTTGAATGAGTATTTATGCTTTTTCTTCCCCAAAACACTGTATTTGTATTTTATACTTTTATATTAACCAGACATTGGAGACCCGGGGGTTCATAAATTTTGAGGATATATTTAATTATAAGTAATTAAGATTGAGGTGGATTCCTTTGATTGACTTTTGCAGCTCAGAAGTCAATATATCATTAGGGAACAAACTGCACAGAAGATAGCAATTATTTTCTCAAGACTCCCTTTAGTGAATTATCGAGATTCAAGAAAATTTTCGCTTTTGTATTTTTCTCTTTATTTGCCTGATTTTTTCAATTAGAAATTATCATGTAACTTTCAGTGAATGCTGTCCTTTGTGTCTTCTATTTAGCACATCATTTTTTTATGTCTGTTGAAATGGGTAGGTTGTAAATACTTTAGAGCAAACTCTGTGTCTGAAACTGGAAATATCACTATCGCGTCACCAGCCTGTCTAAGTTAAACAGAACTTTAAAAACTGACAATGATTCATGTTCACCAACACAGTCCTTTATTTTCACATCTTCTTCTATCAATGTGACACTGCTGTTCTGTAACTAAAAAGCAAGATGGTAAATGTGGCTTGTTCTAACTTTATGTTTTTTTATATATAATTCCTTCAACTGAAACATCCAATGGAATGAAGATTAGTTTATTGTAAACCATAGTTCTTCAGTCTAGTCTTTTAAAATTGTAATCATAGGATCTTGAGACTTATTATGGAGAAAGATTTGGGCTTCTTTTCCCATAACATTTTGCTTTTAAGGGTTCTGAGCAAGTCCTCTTGGTTGCTTATTTCTTTTATTAGACTTCTGCTGTGGGTTTTAAGTGTTTATTGTTAACAATTCTGTATAGTTGTACACTTTTATTTTTGCCTTGTAAGCACTATAATTTTTAACAGACCCTTCATTTAGTTCACAGGACAGCGGAATGAAAAAAATAATTTGGGATTTTTTTGTATGTTTGTTTGTTTGTTTGTTTGTTTGTTTTTTAAGATTTAAAAAGTGCAGTATCTTAGCCCAACTTTCAATTTTCTGTCTTTCTTTCATGTGAACTCACTCATAACTTCCTTTAGGTAAATATTAATTTGTTTCACCAAGAAGAAAATTTTTAACTTCGCCTAAAGGTTTCCTGACAAAGACAGTAATATTTTTTAAGCTGTCAGCTGTATGAAAATATTCATTTAGTAATGATACCTAATGTCACTGTGTAAACTCTGGTGAGTACCTTAACCTTGAGGAATCTCAAGCAGCCTTAACAAAAACAAATTAATCCTTCATGGCTGGTAACTCCATGCACCTGTAACCACATCAGCACTCCTCCTGCAGGTGCATCCTCCTTGCCGGGTCAGCGCCCTCCTCTCAGAGCACTGACAGAGTTTGTTTTGTCACACAGGCCTCCAGTGCTGCTGCCTCTGCCTCTCCAGAGATGCACTACACACCTCTGCCCCCCGGATCCAGGGACCTCACCAACCACCGAGGTGCGAGCTGTGCTTTGTTGGTACGAGCTGCTGCAGGGTGCTGAGCTTTGCTCTCGGGCCATCTCTGTATTACTTGCTGCTGCTTTTCACTTTACTGAGATCAGCATGCCTTTCAAGCACTATATGAGAAAAACAAACCTGTCAAGACTACAGATTTTAACTTATATTAAATAGGATTTACAGGTAGTCTACTGGGAAAGCAAATAAATCTATGGATAATAGTGCTCAGTGATTTTTGTGTGTGAGAGAGAGAGAGAGAAAAATGTAAAGAGATTAGAGTACTTAAACATTGGTAAGTAGATGATTACATGCAGCATTGGTGATTTTGAGAGAATTTGTAAACTTTATAATATTTTTAAAGTGGGAGCTTTTTAGCAGTTTAGAAAGTTAGGACTGTAATTTTGAAATATTAACACATTTTCATTGCAATAAAAAGGGATTCTTCTATGTTTTTCAACATTAAAGGTGGATCAGTCTTCAATTTCCTTTTTCATTAATCGTTAGAACTTAAAAAAGCACCTTGGGCAAATTCACAAATTCCTTCTGCATACCTAGGAAACAAAAAATTCAGGGAACGGGTGAAAAATTTGAAGCAATCAGGAAGGGTGCATTCCAAGCTTTTCACTTTTTTTTAAAAGGAGAAATTTGTAAAAATGCTTGCAGTGTTGTTTCAGCTTAAAACCAGAGCAACAATCCTCTTATTAATTTCCTACACTACCCATGGATCATGTAAATAATTTGTGTAGGCACAGGTTTTGTTTTGGATACAGGATCAAAACCAGACTTATATTTATGAATTGATGGTAGCTTAATTTTGATGTATGTTCAAATTCTGCAGCACTACAGAGGATGGAAACAGCTTTAGTAGAATTCCATATTGATTGAAACCTTCTGAAAGAATTGGGCAGGTAATGCACCTGAAGAAGGATCTGTGATTTAGGTGTGAAGGATGAGGAAAGCAGCTGATTAGAACTTCATTTGTTGCAACCTGAATCACTGTTGTGCTAGAGCTGAGGATGAGTATGAAGCTACATCTGTCCTTGGTGCAGATTGCTATGGTGCCCTGGAAATCAGATGTCCTAGAAGTGCTGTGGGTGCATTTCCCAGCACTGAGCTCGTGTAGAAGCCGATACTTTTTTTTAAAGAGAAAGGACCAATCAAAATCCTGAATTGGAACACACACCTGGACTTCAGAGAGTTAAAAAAACCTTTCCCCCTCAAAAAACCTGCAACCCAGTGCCCTTCATCTCCATCCTCCCTGTTCCCCCTGTTTCCAAGATAAGTAGCTTTGATTTTCAGATAAGCATGTTGCCCTTGAGGATGGATTTCTGGGGTGGATTAAATGGCTGGGGTCTACTAACACAATAAATAGAATGACAGAATCTTGAAAAATACCCAAGTGCTCTAAAAATACTTTAAAAGTACCCTTAAAAGCCAGGTATCTTCAGATTTTCTTTTATATATTTAGGTGGTAATTTATTGAAAGTGTGGCTCCATGGCTGATTTTTTAATCTAACTTGACAAAAGAAATGCCAGTGGTGTTGAGCATCAAAAGTCATGTGCTTCATGATTGACTGACTCCTCTTGCAGCACAGCAGTTGTGTGGCTGCAGTAGGTGTTGCAGGCACACCCAGCAGGTGTTTGTTCAGAGCAGGAGCTTGCCAGGCTCTAAGTACCCTCTGTCCTCACCAGGGTTTCAGAATGCTTGCCCCCTTGCTGTGAAAGGGGAAAATTATATTCCCCAAATCATCAACTTTCTACCTTTAGCAGTTCGCATAATTTTTATTACTTCTGTCTTTACTCTTCCCAGAAATATTCTGCTCTGCATGCTAAATCTGCTGCAAATTTCTTTATGATTAAGCACAGTTATAAATACAGGGAATAGAGAAGAGAGTGTCATCCAAAGAAAGGGTAAAATTGGTCCTTAAAGAGACATTGTTAACATGATTTGATAAGTAGTATATATATGTTTGGGTGTGTATATATACACACATATTCACAAGGAAATAATTAAGGGCACTTTCCAAAATTCCAGGTGTTGGAAGAACCAGTTCCAAGCTTAGAACAACCTGCTGGCAAGGCCCATTAACTCAATCAACTTCTTTTATGCAAAGAAAAATTTTGAAGTTCACAAGCCCATAAAAGATTAATTGCAGTCAATATAAAAATCTGCAGGAAAGAATGAAATACTTAAGCATGCTATTTTAGGTTCTGAATATCTTCAGTTTTTTTCTGCACTGAATGCTTTCAGTGTTGTAAGTAGAATTTTGAATCAGCTGTTGCATATGTAAATATTGGTGGTTTTCAATGCATACTGGAATGAAGAATGCTGTAAGTTTTTGAGTGTTATTTGTCCCTGGAGAAACTTGTTTACCAGAATCCTGAAGTCTGGCAAATGGTTTGGTACAGCTGTAAATTGATTTTTGGGCGACTGGGAGGGGGAGCAGAAGCAAGCTGGATGTGTTTGATTGGTACATTTTCACTTGGACATTTCTCACTCTGTTTAGCTATGATTTTTTACAGGGAGAACAAAAACATTTAAGTATGTGTGGGTTGCACCATGTGTCTTACAGCTTTTGTGTTCATGCATGCAGTATATAATTTCCAGTCAGGATCCAGTCCTTTAGACTGACTCCATATTTTGTACAGACAGTTTCAGGAATGGTGAAAATCTTACTCTCCCTTTCAAAGCCCACAGAAACAGCATGTGATAGTATGATGTCAGCATGGAATTACATGGAATGATCACTGCAAATATTATATCAAGTGTCATGATTCTTGAGTATATAAGTACGTGGAGAGAGAAATAAATATCGCATCACATTTTTAAGCTTTAGAAAATTTCCCCCCATCTTGGGAAAGTTGTTTTCCCTTTTATTGCAGTGTTGCTTAGATCCACTTTTCTAAGATGAACCTTGCCTCAGTCCCAGTGATCATATTTTTCAGTGAAAAATCTAAAGGCCTTCTATTTAGATTTTGGGCACCTGACAACAATGTGACTTGATTCTTTATGTGGCCGAATTGCTATCCTGTAAGACAAGACTTCCAAAGTGGTAATTTTATAGCTGTATTTTTGTTTTGATTCTAAAACAGTGATCTCAAACTTCTAAGGGTCTTTTCTTGGTCTTTATTATAGGCTTTGGTATTTCACTTTATATGGATTTAGAACACAGTGATTTATTTGTGTGAAGTTTGTGCAGTTCTCTTACCTAGTTAAAAGAAGTCTGTTCGAAGACACAGCCTCCTGTCATACAAAGTGCTTCTTTTGTTTCTATATTCTGTATGTTGCTTGTATTGTTCTAGCTTTCAAATTTTCTGGTGAAATAATATATATACACCCCATATTCCTGTCTGCTTTTTCAGATCTACCTTTAAGGGGAAAAAAACCCAAACAGAACAGTTACTTAATGTTTTTAAATAGAAATGACCATGCTCCCAATATACAAAAGTGATGAAATGTAGCAGCTTTTAGAAGAAATTGGCCCAAAAATGTTTGGGCTTACATAATTTTTTTAGAGTGGTTTGTATATGTGGCCCAGGTACCCTTCTGTTCCCTACTGATAATTTCTTAACTGGGTACATAGCTTAAAATAGAAACTTTAATTCTTAACATAGTTGATGCTGATGAAAAAGAAATTTTCAAGTCATAATAATGTGTTTGTAAGGATAATTTGTCTGGTATGTGGAAAAAGGCCCCTCATCCTTCACCCCACTCAGGCTGTATATTTGGTTATTTTATAATGGCATCCTTGCTAAGGATGTGCCTTTATGTGTAAGCATTCAAACTCAAATTTCCTTCTAAAAAGATCAGTGCTTTCCAATTGATGGGGAAAATAGTAATTTATCATTCTATATCTTCAGAAGAAATATCACTAAATCATGGACATAATGAAAATCTGTTTTTCCCATACAAAAACATGTATTGGATGCCTTTTGTAAAAACAGTTATAAAATAACAGTCTATTATCTGATTTACTTGGAAACATTAATTTGCCATAGCCATTTGGTTTCCAGTAACAATTTACAGATAACTCCTCCTTTTCTTGCTCTCTTGTTTCTGGGAAAAACCAGTGGTAAGTCTACCCCATAGCTTACTGATAAAAGGAAGAAGAAGCAGTTTCCATTAAAAACTAAGCCTGTATTTATGTAAGTAGTTTTTAGAACCTTAGCTTGGATTTAGGCCAAGGTTTAATAGCGTTAATCTATTATGACTTGTAAAAACTTTCTGAACAAATCCACTGTCCTGTTTTGGGTCCATACGGTCAATTATCCAAGCGTTCTGGTACATGCAGTCATTACATTGCCTTGTGTTTGAATGATGAGTGTCCGAATGAAAAACTGGTATTTATTCTGCCAATATGTCTCAATCAACTGATAGGTGTTTTTGCTTGTTTTATGTTCTGATCTTGAAAGCCATCCACTGCATTCAATTCCCATGCCCAGAAATCCAAGAACAAAATATTTTTAAGCTTCTTACTAACCTTCTAAAGGTAATTTTGTAGAGCCTTTTTGAACAAAGGAAATGAGAGGTTCCTTTTGCTCTCAATTTCTCTTTGTCTAACAGAGTTGTGCTGAAAGATTCTTTTGGAATTAAGATCTTTCCAAACTTTCACTTTCTTAAGCAAGCAATGATATGTAGGCACATAATCTGTCAGAGAGACACCTGAACTTTCAACGTTTCCTTCTTCTGTGATTGCTCCACTGTGCTATGGTACTCAGAGTATTCAGCACAGTCAATCTTCACTAATGACTGCTATGGTTATACAGAATTCCTTCTGAGATTGTTAGGGCATGCCACACTGAACAGC
This sequence comes from Cinclus cinclus, assembly GCF_963662255.1. NCBI lineage: Eukaryota > Metazoa > Chordata > Aves > Passeriformes > Cinclidae > Cinclus > Cinclus cinclus. The sequence goes on from NC_085052.1 coordinate 22,445,812, forward strand.
AGCTAGTAGCTTTGTAGGAGTGTAGATAAGTACTAGATCAAGATAAAAGTGGGCAGGAATGCACAACAAGGGTTTAGCCATCCAGTTAGGCAGGAATTCACAATTCAGTACATGTCAAAGGACATCTGCTACTTTCAAAATTTGGTGTTGAGGGGAAAAAAGCAGAAATTTTGGAGAGCCAGAGGGAATAGTAGTTAAAGTGGTTATCCTCCAAGGATTTACCAGTTCTGTCTCAATTTGCTCAGTCTGATCATACTTTATGTATATTCTTAGATTCGTATAGAACTGAAAATGTCTATCAATCCTTCCAGTACTTAGCCTAGAGTTTTAATATAACACTTTAAAATAGTTGAAGTAAAATTATAAAATTAACATGTGCCTGTTAATAATAAACATTGATACACAATGTTCTTATTTTACGCATGCATTGTGAAAAGCCATGGTGTCTTTAAATCACAGACACAAAAAGAAAAGGAAATTGGTTTACATAAAACTTACTTCCAGAAAGAGATCCTGTTTATATTATCCTTGCGGTCATCTTTGTTGTTGTTATTGACACAGTTGTTAGGTACTCATGTTTTCAAGCCAGAGGCTTATTTAGAGTTCAAAACTGATTGCTGGGGAAGTTGCAAAGCAATTTATGTAGCAACTTATCATAATTAGTTAGTTTTCTTAGTGTGAACTGCACTTTATGCTTGTCAATTGATTTTTCTGTGTATATGCATAAGGCAGCTCACTGTATTCTGTCAAAAAACCCCAAACCCAAAAAATCCTATGGTTAGTACTTTATCATTCAGTTACTGAAGTGTATCCATATATATATATATATCAGATGTATATATATATATATATATGGATACACTCTATATATATATATATCTCCATATATATAAGATAATGATTAAGAGTAAGATGAATAAGAAAATTGCAAGCAGATGAACAGTGTGAAAGTTCTGTATCAGGCTAAGATGCTGTGAATAGTGAGATATTTTCTTTACTGTTTTGTATAAATTGTCCTTTGAAAATACCATCATTTGTAACCTGCATTATATTGTGGTATGTCCTAGACAGAAGACTTCTTAGGCCAGGATCTTCTCATCATGAGATGAATAACCTTAAAATAAACAAACAAAAAAAGTTCTCAATAGCATGGAACAGACAAGATCATATTTTCCAGGGAAGCAACACTCAAAAGTAAGCTGTGACATTTCCTATTAGTGCCAGAAAATATGTCCCAACAGTGAGATGTGATGTGGTTATGACTTAGCCTCAAGGGGAATGGGTGGAAATCCTCTTCTTTTGACACTCTGGGAGAAAGCTAAAATAAGGAGTTTGTTATAAAAAAAAAAAGAAAAATCCCATGTGGTTTGCCTGTATGAAGTGAGAAACTGGGTTCTAGTTCCTTGGTTTTTAGTTTGGAAAACAGACTTTAATGAAAGCTGAAGACACATGGGAGAAGCATGGAAAGCAAAGTGATGGTATAGATGAGTATCAGTGTGAGAGAAGACTTGGTTGTAAAAAGATTCTGTTTTCTGGTCTTAGTTCCCTTTAGTTAAGGGGATGTGAAAGAAAAAAAATCCGTCTGAGGTGACTTGTGGAGATGTGTGAGAAGGTAATGTCAGAAACTTAAAGAATTCTGGTGCAGCTAGGAGAAAAACAGAGCAGGCTTCTCTCCTTGCTGGATGGCTCCTGCTGGTGCCCATAGACAGCCCAAACCTTACTCCAGATGAGGGGAATGGTACTGACTCATTTCTATTTACTCAGTGGTGCACCTGGTTTCTGAGCTCTGACCATGATTTTTCCCTTCCAAGGTGGATTCCAGTTCACTGCTTTCTCAGTGTTTCTGATATGTTTGCTTAGTGGGGAGAACAGGTAGAAGGAATGAGTGGAACAAAGCAGGTGAGGGGAAATGCTAGAAGGCACACTTCCTTGGGGAAGCGTACTCCTGTAAAATGCATCTAGCTGAGAACAGAAGCCCATCTGTATTAGTATTTGCCAAGCCTGCAAATGCATTAGGTATCTCTCCTGGTTTTGTGACACACAATCAAAAATTTTGCCTTTCAGTGGAGCTGAGAAGTCCAATGCCCGCACATGTGATCGTCTCCACTGTGGAGTGTTTGTTGCTGGGCAGTCATGAAAGAACAGGTTAAGGAGGGTCTCATGTAGTCCCTTTCCTGAGCCCTGTTTTGTTTGTTTACTGGAATAGAACTGCCACCAATAGCTGTGCTGCTGGTGGACCAATTTGCCTCACTTGCTCAGTAGTGACAATTTCTTCCAGCATCTTCATGTTTCTCTGTACAGCACAATGACTTTGCTAAATGTGGAATGAATTGTAGTTGGATTTGAATGTGACCTTGACTAATATGGTTCAAGAAATAAATTTTCTGGTCATTGGATTCATATTCTTGTCACTTACAGGGTCAACAATTTTTTGTCTGTGTATACAAGGAATGTTGGATTTGAATCAGGGTACTGCAGATTATTAAAACTCCAGCATAGAAGTGTATTGTTATCTTTTTGTATATTGCAGTGATGGGAGCAACTAGTCATGTGAAAGTAGGTTGGGTTAAATGAGGTGGGGATGATATATAAACTGACTTGCAGTTTTGTGTAAAGTCTTTCTTGATGGCCAGAAAAGTTAAGATTTGGTTTTAAACGACAACGTATTTTAATTTGTGAGCCTTCTCTGTGTTCTGTGGTTTGAAACTGAACCCAAGGGATGTGATTGAGCTGACCAGAAGTTAGTTCTAAGAGGATCACTTCCTGATGTGCTATGTCTCTGTGGGAATAAAATGTGTGTTTCTCTGCAAGAAAATTTTAAAAGAGAAAAATAGAGTAATTAAGTGGTTAATCAAATTCAGATTAAAATATTATTAAATATCTTAGATGTTGAGCACAAAATTCTTACTCTGTATCTAATGGGACTTAGTAGTCTAAGACTTAGGCAAAGTTTCATAATTGTCAGGGGTTTTCTCCAAGTTTTATAGAGGCTTTCATTTTTCCACGGTGCATGTTCCCCAATCTGACTGTTGAAGACCTGACCATTTTCCATATTTTTGTCATTCTGAGCTTTTTCATTGTAGCTTTTTCCGTATTTGCCAAAACTAGCAGTCTAGGCCCAAGTCACTCATACAAGTGTCACATCAGAGGGAATGTGATTAATGAGGAAAAAAACCGTAACTTCATATTTTTGGTAGACTAGAGAGTGTCTGATATTTCACAGCATAGCTCATTTTTTCATGCTGGCAATAAGAACCCATAAGAATGCTCAAGCAGGATGACTAAAAAGTGGCAGAAATATATAGAAAACACTGGCTTCTATAAGTGGAAACTTGGGATCCAAACCCATAAGCCTACCCAAAATCTTTGGATATGTTGGAGAGCTAATGATGCAGTGCATATACAACTGGTAATTAAAAATATTTTAGTAAACTTGCCACTTGGCCTTATAAATTTTTTTTGCAATAAAGAATTCCAGTCATCAGCCACAGTATTACAACTCTTCCAAAGAAATTGGGTTCAAAGCACACCAGTGCTGTGCAAATAGTGTCTCCTGAGAGATCCCCATGTTTAGCTAGCACTCTAGTCTAGCGTGTTTTTGCAGGAGTCCTCCAATTTTATCATTCAGGCATTTTTATGGCCTCATTGGAACAAATAAACAAACATCTGGAATCATGTGGTATATTTAATTAAAAACTTTTTGTTTGGCCAGAAATAGTAAAATCATGAAAAATTGCCTGTCTCCAAGCTCAGAAAGGCCAAATGGTGAAGCTGTTGGCTACAGACAGCTTTACAATGTATTGAAATTCATAGATATGCACACCTGCTGCAAGTCCCCCCCACCTTTTTTTTTTTTTTTTTGATTCATAACCATTAATGAGTGTTTAGTGCACAGATTGTAGCCCTTGTTTAAACGGGAATTTACTGTTTTTAATAACATATAGACACGTGTTGATATATTCCATACAGCCTGTACTGTTCTGTGGCACAGACAGGATAAAGCTTTATATTATTGGCTAAAAAAAAAGAGAGAAAAAAAATTTTATGGTGCATGCTCCATTTGAATATTTTTTTTCATAGGAGCATGTTTTAATTCCAGAGGCAGTAAATATCTGCCCCATGCTAAAGGTCTGTGTAGCAAATGTTGGAAATGTGAAAGATGATGTTTTCTCATTAAAATTAAACTCTGTAATGAAAATGTAAATTTTCATTGTTATATTTAATGTATTTTTTGTAGAAATTTTCAAGAGACTCTAGCTTTTGCAGATAAAATTGCTTGATATCATCTGAGATGTTACTGTAAGGTCACAAAGTATTTTACAGACAAGGATCATTATTTATGAAAACTAATTTGTCTGTTTGGCTACTACTTCTTTGAGATGCACAGATATAACCCTTTGAACATATGGGACATATAATTTTATTTTTAAGTTAGTACATCTCAGTTTTTAAATAGCTGAGCCTTCTATTGAGAAAATGACATGCACACAGAAAGTAGTACTGCATCCGAATATTGTTCACTGTTCTAATATTTCTCGTGATTAAAATAATGTGCCCATTCCATTTTGAGCTGTGTTTCTCTGAGAATTTAGACTTTTTAGCAGGATAGGGTGGATGGAATACTTACGTGACTTTGGCCACTGCCCTGTAGTTGGTGTTGCTGACCTGAATGAAGAGGATGTGGGTGTCATCTGAAAAAGCACTAATACCCATGTAGAAGCCTGCTTTAAAAAATGGGGGAGGGAAGAAATTTCCTCCACAGTCAGAAGGGCAGCCATCTGCATAACAGCAGTGAAACTATTTTATCCCCTTGTGTGTTTGCTCTTTATAGCCTGCACATCTCGCTGTAACATCTACGTCTCTTTCAGCTGTGAACAGCCAAAACGATGCAATGTATTTCACATTCCATTGTTCAGAGTGTGCGCTGTGCTAGAAGTGGGTGAAGGGTCCTTTTTAAAATATGATTTCAGGAAAGAATGGGGGTAACTTTGTAGGATTTCATTGCGTGATCTTATGCAAGAAGAGAAAGCTATAAACTTTTTACTGGATGTGAATTTCTGTATTCATGATCTAATGATATATTTACTGATCAAAGTTCCTTGCGGAGCTCTGAAAGCAAATGACTAGTAGGTTGATGTTATAGTTTGGGTTTGCCAGTTTTAAATATATTTACCGGCAAACCCAAACTATAACAGTTGATGATTTCCTTTTCTTCCTGTTTTCTGATTTTTTTTGTGGTGGTCTGTTAATAACCTCATTGTAAGAAAAATAAATTATAGGAATCCCTCTGACATCCTTCACTAACTTTGTGTGCTCTTAAGCAGAGAGATCCCGCCTGGGGAGAGGAAAGGGAGGAGACAGAGAGATAAATAATAAGTACAAACAAGTGCAATTGTTTTATGCCCCTTACCAAACAGAGAATGGCTGATCCTTTTTTTTTTTTTTTTGTTGATATTCGTTGTATTACATTTTCCGGTCTGAGATGTCTTGAAAATTGTTTCTATTTACACAGAATGAATTTCTTTTACTCTGTGATTGACAAGCCTGATATGTTTTGTAAGACCCTTTTTGTCTATAACTCTAAAGTGCTTAGTAAACCTAGGCAGCCACCTGAAAGACCCCCCACCTGTGGCTGCATAAAACTGAAATAAAGAATGGAAAATAACCCATTGAGTATTCACTTTCCCACCCACTGAGAGCAAAATGTAATGTAGTGCAATTTTAGTACTTGTGTGCCACTGGGGAAGATAGACTCCTAAAATCACATAGTGAAGCATTGGGAAAATTCAGTGAATTTGTACTAAGCACTGTGTTATAAAACCTAAGGAAGCGTAGGCTTTGCTTCTCCAGTGAAGCAGATTTGTATTGCAGTTCTGTTAGAATGCCTCCAATTGCAATGATGATATTTAGCACAGTAGGCTGAAAAAATGTAAGGCTGGTGAATACGAGTCCTGTCAGAGGAATGCTTACAGAGGGGACTGCAGGCAACCTTCTGATGTCTACTTAAAGACCAAACAAGACTGCAGTCTCTGATTTGTTTTTTTACTTTTGCTCAGTGTCAGGCCACATAGAGTGGAAAGAGCACATGGCCCAAGTTGCCTCTTTCAAAATTGTTTCTGCTACTAGACATGGCTTCTCACACCTAATAGAGAACTAAATTAGTGTTCCCTCTTGCCTGAGAGGAGTTAGCATAGGCGTGTACCAGGATTGCAAGGCTACCACACCAACCAATTCAGTGCTGGATTTCTCCACACTAACTCGGCTTCCTCTGCACCCACCACTCCAGGAACAGAGGTTGTAGTAGCTCCATTCAGCTGTGCTTGGAAAAACTGCATCTATCCCAGCTCTACCTTTCCTCTCAGGAGAGAGGCAGCATCTGCATGTTTGGGGTTTTTTGTTTGTTTTTGTTTGTTTGTGTTGTGTTAATTTTTGTTTGTTTGTTTTGTTTGTTGTTTTGTGTTGTTTGTTTTTTTGTTGCTGTTTTGCGAGTGGGAGCAGCCAGGCTTAACAGTAAATTTTGTTTCCATTAAATAAAAGGTGTGGGCTCTGTGGAAATAATCTCTTGGACCCCAATGGAAGAATTGGAATTTGTCTTAAAGCCAAGAGGTTGGCAAGCACCCCCTCCACATACACCAAACAAACCAAATGCACCCTACTATCCCTCCCAAATCCACATAATTAATTCATTTTATGGATTGTGAACTGTCTTAAAGGTAGTGAATGATAAATTTCATGGGAGCAAAAAAGAGAGCAACTTAGAATAAATAGATTAAATATAAGCTATTGCATCATTCAGAAGCAATTTGGTGCTGTCAAATGCCAGCCATTACTGATGCAGAGTACGTGATATGTCAAGAAAAAGAAATACCAGGTGAAATTACAGTAAGGTAAAAAGGAGATATGTAGACATCCACTCAGCTGATAATTATGGAGATAAAGTTTACCTCTGCCCTGTAATCTGGTGCTAGTAGTATGGTAATGGTAGTAGTAGTGTGGAGGGTAGCTGAAGGTGTGCCTTTGCTGCTGTTTCTTCTTCATTTTTGTTCCACTGTCGGTATAACAATTAATTCCTTTACCAGGATGAGTTCAGTGATAAAGTGAAAGAGAAGCTGTCAGCTAAATTTATTTTTTTTGTGTTGGAAATTCTGTTTGTTATAAAGGAGTATAGTAGCTTTATTCAAAAGAGAATGTAAATAGAGAACAAAACAGAACATCATGAGAATATTATGAGAAGAATTAGAACATCAGGAGATGCCACAAAGGAGAGCGAGTTTGACATGTTAATGTCTGTTAATTCTTTTATCCTGCCAACCCTTAATCAAAGTTTGTTTGGGTTTTTTTTTTTTTTCATGTTCTCTGCATGTTTAGAAAAGATAGCCCTTCAGATGAAATTTCTGGATAAAAATAACAAGTTAAAATAGTTTGTGAGGTTTGGAGATGGCATTCATTTAGGAGATGTAGGAACCATAACTCAGGAATTCAGGCAGAAGTTGTTCCAACAAGAAGCTAAAACATAGACTGCAGTTTAGCAAATAAATAAATAATGAAAATAATGGTATGTTTTGCAGAGTAAAAAGAAAATTTCAAACAGTTCTAGAAGTGACTTTGTCAGTGAGAATAGATGCCAGCTTGCTGTGGTTGATAGGGTACCTGGGACTGCACTGAGTGGAAGATGTGTGTAGGGAAAGGAATGCTTCTTTCACAAGCAGGAATGCACTTGTAACCTCAAATTGTTCATCCTGAGTGGGGGCAGGATTTTTTTTAACAGATTAATATTTAGGATCTAATGAATATCTATATATATTTTTTTATTTTTTTTATGAACGTACCACCTGAAGGAGCTACAGTGTGAACTACCAGGGAGTTGAGTCTTGCTCTGTTGTTCTGTTTTTCAGTAGCACAGGCAGGAAAGGGCAAGCCCTGATGCTGCTGCTCTGAAGTTTTGAGAGTCGTTCAGGATTTGTTCGTAATGTATGTGAGAGAGCAAATGTAGAGCTATTCTGCAGCAGTTTTACAAGATGCCAGTTTTTAAGATAGGTTAAAAAGTTGTGCAACACTTCAGTCTAATTTAGAGAATTTGGGAAGGCAAAGAGCATCTGATTCCTAAAATCAGGTCTTGGCAGTAGGGAACTGAGTTTTAAAATCTATGTAACTACTGTAGCTTATGTAATATGAGTTGTTTAACATTAAAACAGAATTATTCTTAGAACACTGAATGTTAATGGGACCTTCTTCACAAAATGCTTTCAAATAAGTGAAGGTAGAAGAGCAAGTTCTGATCTGTGAAGTTCAAACTACCATTCATTGGAAGTATTTTTTAAGTATGGTGATGGAGCAAAGAATGACATGAAAAGCAAAACCCAAAATATGAATGGTTAAGTAGCACATTCCTTACCTGAAATTTTTACTTGTTTTCTTACTGTTTTATCTTCATGGGTTTGAAATAATTTTCTAAACTTTCAAAGCAAACTATTTAATACCAACTTGTAGGTACTTTGAACTGCCTAAATTTATGAATTGTTATAAATTTCGATAAATGCATAAATTTATCAAATGTATGATTTATGAGATCTATTTTTTTTCAAATGCTATTATATTATTTCATAATAAAAAAGATATCTGACTCTTGTTTCTTTGTCCATTCCCAAGTCTCATAAGCTTAATAGAAAAGATTTTTTCAATCAGTTTATGGAAGGGTTTCTCTGATGTGTAGGTTAGAAATACTGTGCTGGAACCAAATATGTTAGTACAAGCAGGGAATCTCTAGGTAATTTCTCCCCGTGGCTGTAGCTAAACCTGCACAGATTATGGGGCGGAAATCCATACACATGCTAGACATCTCTATGCCTTAAAACAACTACCTGCAGGTGTTTTAGCCATGCACATGTGGCTGGATATATGATGAGGCTTTTCAGATTTTCAGCCAAGTCTTCACTTGCAGGGTAATGAAATGTTGAAGGAGAGGGAAACAAGATACATATCCATGTAGAGGTTATGATGTCATATGTGGTGAGTTATTGCTGTTTTGATACTTCTCATAAATCCATTCCAAATCAATTGCTAAGCCATATTTCTGTACTGTTAATTTAAAACCTTGGAGAATGTGAAGTTGTGTGTATGCACACATGTCGTGTGCTCTCTGTAATAGACAGCCATTGTCTCTGAGATGAGGGAAGCACCTTCACCTACCCACTGAGCTACAGCTATATTCCTTATTGTTAGGTTCAGGCATCGTGGGAGCAAATTGAGGTCAGCGTGGAAGGATCTAAAATTCACTTTCCTAAAGGCAAAACACATCAACTGGGCACAGATTTTTTTGGGCATCACAATGCTCAAATGTTAGACAGTATGTCAGTTTGGTACTACATCCTAAAGTGTAACCCCCAAGTAGCTTATAAGTTTGTTGAGAGTAACAGGAGAGTAACTTGGAGAATAACTTCCTCCAAAGCATGAACTTCACCTGTAGTGTCCAGTTCCAGATACTCCAGTGCCTTTATACAAATACTGTTTTTGTGTATTTTGATCTCGTTTGCCAAGCTCTACACGGCAACTGAATGAGCAGAAGCATATGGGTGAATGCTATCCAAGATACATGCAAACTTTCTGCTGCTCTTGTGAAGTAGTTTAAATGTTTTGATTGATCATCATCAGTACTACTATTTTGGTGATTCTTGATTTGAAAATAGACCTGGAGTTCCTTAAGAACAGCTTGATAAGATTTAACCTCTCTAATGAGAGCTTGATAGATAACATGTTTAAATTAGAAGGGGAAGGGGGGCAGTGTGAAATAGATCATGTTGTAATTTTAGTAATCACATGCAATGAAATATGTCATTGAAAAGATACTTAAGAATCTTAAATCTTAGGATGCCTGTCAGATTTCTTTTAGTCTATGAACAATGACAATCATTATTTGACGGTGAAATACGGTCAGAGCTTCTGTCTCCTTGACAATCATTCCAATATTTAGACAAAAAAGCACATTCTCCCAGATTTCATTAGTCAACTTGTGCTTTTACCTTTTCCCTCATGTGACTCTAATACCCTGAGAAGCCTAGACAAGCAGAATTGAGTGTTCTGTCTTATCAGCCTGAAAGAAATTACATGTGAGTATGAAGAGCCAGAGGAAGTTTAAGGGCAATCACAAAGATTGTTTGAACAATCCAGGAAATATTAGGGTTGCACTTAATGAGTTTGTGTGTGCTCTTGAGCCATTTTAAAACCTCCTATAACTGACTTGTTGCACTGTTGAATTAAGCTTTTTTAATTGATTTTTTTTTCATATGCTGTTGCTGTGATGCTTCATACGTAACAAAAAACCAAACAAAATTTAAGAACACTGGAAAAGAACTGAAGAGCTGCTTTGGGACACAAATCAGAGGGAGTGAGGGGATTCTGATTAACAAAGCAATCTGCATTTATGAAATATCTTTTATGTAGATTGTCTCTGGGCACCTACAATGCAATAGTTTGTGGAGCTTGGCTAAGCAGGTGAATAAGCTTGAAAGAACAGGAATTTTGAAAGCAGGGAAAGAAGAGAGCTTGATCTAATGTCATAAGGCAGGGAGCTTTAGAGCCTTGGGGCACAATTAACAAAGGGTCTGGCACCTGCCTTCTCTGGTTCTTTGTGTTTGTTTAGAGAAATATTTAGTAATTCTGCTCATAGGATGTGTTTCTTTTTCTTCTCTTCAACCCACTGCAGCTCAGAATCACTCTGAATATTGGTGGTAATAAGAAGCTGTAAGCATCCTTGACTCAGGTGAGCATAATAGGTGAGGGTTACTTAGTGAAGCTCATGAGAGACTTGCCTTCTCTTTTGTCATCTTGACTCCTCCCCCCCACGTCACTTTCCCCCCGCTTTGTTTAATAGCAGAAAGGTGGTTCTAAGAGGTGAGGGGAAAACAAAAGCAATTTATGCTGCTTTTACAGCAGGGTTATTGCAGGCCTTAAGAAGTTTAATTTTTTAATATATATTTTTATCTGTTATAGATGTAAATGGCATTTCCACTGAAAAGTCAGTGTTTCTTACTGCAGCACAAGAAGAATTTTAATGAAATGTATGCTAATATGGAGAAAAGTTGAGGATACTACTATGTGTCCTTTACTGTCCCTGGGGATGCTATGATTTCTCCTTATGAATGTATGAAAGGGAGCGTTTTCCTCTTATAGCTGTATTGTTATCTTGCTGGGAATAGTGAAGTCTTTTATGGGCCCTTTGTCAAGTGTATGCATAGCAAGAAGTTAGCCATGGCCCGATGCATTTACTTAGTTAAATGGACAAGATAGGCAGTGAATAAAAGAGAAAAAAAATTTGCTTTTCCTTACTTTCATATTTGAGAATGTGAGGCAGAAAGCATCACGTATGGTGGTTTAGCTAAAAACGTTTGTGGCACTGTATGGTTTTAAGGACCTCATTTTTTGGACTGCAGATTTAATAACTAGAGCACCCCTTCCAATACAAGTACTCATGCCAGAGGCCTACATGTTTCCTAGATAATTTTAATATGTCCTTTATCACTATCCACAAAGTTTGTTTTCATGGTAACAGGGATCACCTCTCTTGTCTGGATCATTCTCACTTGCCCTTATCACTTAATCTTCAATTTTTGCAATCTATCAATATGCTTGTATAATTTTTAAGTCTTCCCATAAAGAGAGCATAGTTAAGCTTGGCCAGAAACATTGTATAGTCATTGAAGCCTACACAGTTCAATAAAAAGGTATAAATCTTGATGTATAAATCTCATGAACAACAAAATCAACAAGAGAACCAGGTGGGGGGGAATGTAGAGTGGCAGGTGAGAATTAACGTTGCTGGGCATCATTAACTTGCTGAGCACATCAAGGAACCTTCAGTGCAGATAAACTACAATTTTTAAGGTTAGAGGTTAGTTTCTTCCAAATCATACAGATCTTTCTAGGAGACTCTCATCTGTAGGGGATTGTGTGGGGGGATGTCTTGGTGTTGTAAAATTTGCATTTCAATAAATTATTTTAATTTGCATATATGATGCAGTGTCATTAAAAACAATTAATTTTTACTAATGGATCCTTTTTTTTGCAACAGTCTTTCCTTTTAGCAATTACAAAACCATTTCAGGAAAGGAGCAATGCGTTCTTATTTAGCCTGTTCAAACCTACTCCTTTCTAAAGGTATTGTAAAGGCAGTGACAGCAACCCAGCTCAGCTTTAATGGCTACATGATTAGTAAGCCAAGGGCTTTTTCATCACAGCACAAGTTTTTTTCCTGTCCAGTAAGCCCAAAAATCGAAATGATGCAAACCACTGTTTTCTGAGTTATCCACAGAATTAAGCGGTATGTGATCGCTTCTGGTGCTGTGTCACTTCTTTGCTGAAACTGATGCTGTTGTGGCTATAAACTACTACAGCATAGCAGCTGTTTATCAAAATATTCATGAAAATTTTCTGTGACGGGGGAAATGGGCATGCTTGTAATACTGTTTCCATGGAAAAAGATGCATGGGCTTAGATTTAGTCAAAATTATGGCATACTGTTCTAAACTTGACAGAACTAGTTCAGCACGTAATCCATAATAAAATAGGAACTGTGGTATTTAAACTCTAATTCAATGCATATCAGTTTGTATGCAAAGACTCTGTTTAAGATACTGCAAAACAGGTTTTCTTAGTAAATGCTACTAAAGCTATGGCTTGTATCCCAGTCCTGGGATATGAGTGAACTCTTTATCTGGGCTCCAAGCTACGGTTCCAGGGCTTGCTCTCTCTGCCCAGTATAACAAATAGTGGATGTTGCATGCATTTTTGATTGATGAGGTATTGAGGAGGATTTCCAAAATCTGAAAACCCATATTATTATAAAGATTATGGAATACTGGGAAATGGAGCCAAGAATGTACCTATAATTTAGGGTAAAGAGTAATAATGAGTGCCCATAAAAATAAATAACCATGATGTTAAATAGACTGCAGATCATTTGCACCTTGAGGCTTTTCTCAGATTTTGTGCCAGTAAAGAAATGTGGTAATAAGCCCTGATGTATTTAGGCAAAAGAGTTTCTTATGCATGAATTTTATTTAGGTAATTTGAATAATCCCAGAAATATTTAGGAACATGAAGAGGACAAGAGAAAGAAGATGAAGGCAGAAACATAAGACGTCTGCACTATTTGGAAAAAGTACTTTATGTTTAGATTATTCTTGATCATACCTTTTTTTTATTGCTTCTGACTCTTCCATGGCTGATAATGCTATTCTGAAGTCTGTTCTGAAGTTGTAATTTCAGTTCTGTTCAGTGAGAAATCCTTTTTGATCACTGTAGACATGCAAAATGAAGCTCTGTGATTGCTGGCCAATTCTTATAGCAATCTTGAAAGCTCTTTCCTAGTTTGTCCTCATCATTTAAAAAGAAAAATATTTCCTGTATTTCTCCCTTCAGAGACATGGTTTTGCATGGAGGTTCTAGAGCTCCAGAGTGGAGGGTAGCTTTTCCTATACCTATAAGTGTAGGAGAAAGTATATGTTGAGCTTTCATGGCTGAGAATTTAAAAACTTCTTACTTGGTGCTTCTGGTTTATCACAGAGCACTTTCTTTTCAGATAAAATATTGCTACTCTGATGATTTTTAAATAACATTTGTGCATGTCAGTATTTATTCGCAGGCCATGTTGTAATCAGATTTGTTTATAATGTCTGTATGTGATAATCAACACTGGAACCACGTTTTGCAGCTTCCTTTCTTTTCTTCATAGAGCTTCATAGACATTGTTAGTTATGTGTTTAACATTGCAGATCAGTGATTTCTCTCTTACAGAGTGTGCAAATTCAGGCAGTTTGCAAATCACTTGGTTATCATAATTTTGTGTAAGATTTTTTTGGATATCTTTCCACTCTGACTAAATTTTTTGAGCGATGTGTAAAGGAAATTTGGAAAGCAACACATTTTTAGTAAAATGTTGTTAGTTCAGCGAGAGGTGGAGTGGGCAACAGTTTTCTCCATACTTCAAGTTCCCAAAGCAAAAAGGAAATTTATACTCTCCACTGAGATATAAACTAGTCTATTTTCAGTCATTTATCTGAAAAGTTGATGCTCACCATAATAATTCATCAAACATTTTTTGTGAAGTATATCTGGCAAGGCTTCCTGGCATCAGCCTTTGAAATTCTGAGTTCTTGCATCCTCTGGGAACAGAGTGACTCTCTCTTCTTATTGCACATCTGGAAGGAATGTTGCTGCCTTTTTGTTTCATCAGGGAGAGATTGTTAGAATAACAATTTAACCCCTCTAAACTGTTTGCCAGTATCTTTGGGTTTGTGAATATGAAGGAGGTAAAATGCCATATATATTAATATTTCAGGTTTTAATTTTAAATAATACAGTAATAATTATTTCATAATAATAACTATATTGGTACTTTACTGGGCTTTCCATGAGGAATGAGAGCCTAAATTCTGTTGGTATTCATATGTGATACGTGTTAACTCCATTGTCTTATTTAATCTCATCAGCCACTCTTTAAACAAAACACAGATAGCTACTTTTGTTGTATGTTATTGTCCTTTTTCATGATCTAGAAAGCACTTCAGACCAAAAAAAAGTAATTATGAATTTACAACTTGTTAGTGGTGAGTTTCTGTTAGGTAAAGTTTCCATCTAATATCTTAATGTTGAATCCTACATCTCGTCTGAATGACAAGAAAAGCTTTATTTCCTAGCTACAAAAATGCAGTTATGAATGTTTGCACCTAATTAGCTAAATTATTTGTTTCAGCTGAAAATATATGAATTCTGTTTACTAAGGTAAACACCATTATTTAAAAGCCAATCCTTCTTACTGTGACGCATTTTTTATTTAATAGGAACAATTTCATTACTTAGCCTAATTCAGCAAAATATCTGAACTGTCACCTAGATTCCATTATGTGCTTTTGTCTTTTGCTGAATATGGATGATTTTAAACATATGCCTAAAAGACTTATTGAATGAGAGACTCTTGGAACAGGGGTTAATGCTGTTTGCAAGCTTTATGTTACTAAAAATCTAGAAAAGATTGAATTTGGTTTAATATTTCAATGAAAAATGGTATAAGGCAGAATGCCAACAGGAGATGCATTAATAATCCATAAACCTGTGGTAGCCAACTAATTTGGGACATTATAGGAAATCTTGGCTTTATGCTGCCAATATTTCTAACATGAGTTTCCATCAATAAGTGCAGGAAATACTAAACTGAGTTATTAATCTGCAAGGAAGAAACTAAAATTTAGAGAGATCTGATTTCTGTTCAGGAAGAACTTTTCTCTTAGGCATTAAATTTTAATCCAGTGTATTTAAAAAATAAAAAGGGTCCTATACTGTTACTCTGAAATCCTGCAGAATGTTTTCACATTACTAATTAGTGGCAGAATGTCAGCAATCTTTCATTAGAGAGAGTCCTTTTCCTTCCATTTCTGCCACATCTCTCTATTTTTGACTGGAAGCCTTTGCATAATGATTGAATATGTATTCACTATTGTAACTGATACTAAGTATCATGATGAATGCACATGCTGGATTACCTGGCTTCCTGCTTGCCTTGCAGTTTTCAGAAAACACTACATTATTTGGTAGAAATTTCATCTGTGATATCTCATTAGAAGGTTGCTGATAGGATGCATAGATTGGGGCAAGAATTGATAATTTTTAAAAAATATTCCTATATAGCTTTATTAATTTTATCCTTGGGCTTCCACCTTGCCACAGGAAAGTTTTCTTTTAGTGTATTGTGCAATGCTAATCTCCTTGGAATTTAGTGATTGTCATGCCCAAAGTAGATATTAAGTGTGACATTCCAGAAAGGATTATCACCTTCTATCACCCAGCTAAGCAGGAGCTATGAGGAGGACTTTTCTTTTCCAAGAAAGAATGGACAGATGAGGCATTTGTAGTTTCAAGCCCTGCTGCAACAATCACCACTGGAAAGTGAGGAGGAACTTTCTGTCAACATCTGCAGGCAGCAGAACAGAGATACCTCCAGGGGTGGGTTGTGTGCTTTCCAGCATTCGTATTCACAACAAATGAATGGCAAAAGTGTGAGGAAGGTTGATGTTTATTGCTAGTTGTTTATGTTCTTGATCTGTATATAACTTGTCAAAGAAATAATATCCTTTCCCAGCTTGATCTGAAATAGCAACGTCTAGGGTAAAGACACTGTGATACATTCCACTGTGAATGTAACAGTGCTTATTTCATGAAGCTTGTAGAGTTTTATGGTTTCCAGCAGGGGTGCCCAAATGATGCCTCCAGCTGTATGTGGCCTGCTAGACCAATTTGTCCATCCTCTGCCTGTTCCTGGCTGCTTCCTTCCTCAGGAGCCCCTCCAGTGCTGGCATTGAGTGTGCTGCAGCCCTGGATTGTTCTGGCAGTGACAGCCTGTTCCTGGCCAGCCTTTTTCCCGAGAGTCGCCCTGAATGGGCAAAGCCTTAGCTGTGTAAATGTGCTATGATGTTAACACTTAAGGTCTGGACCTGCTGCTCACGTCCAGATCAGCTTACTGTGCCGTGAATGTGCTGTAGGTCTGCTTCCTCCACAGCAAACTTCACCAAGGTAGAGCTGACTGCTGCATGGAAAAGCCAGGTACCCTCATACATTTGGTTTAGGAAGGGAATGAAAGATGAAGTTTCTAGGATTGTATTTATTGTCCTCACTTGCCATTTTAAAAATGAAAATTCTAATGTGGTGTTTGAAATTTTCAAAAACCTCTATGTTTTAATTATAGTGGTTCTTAGGGCGTTCCATGCAATAATATCAAGGTCAGTAGCATTAAGAATGCAAATGATGAAGATCTAAAACAGTCAGAACAATAAATTGTAAAAATTGAATTTGGAATAATTTTTTTTAAATTTATATAAAACTTTGACCAGTTCTCTTGCCTAAGATTTTTTGCAAAAATTCCAAGATTATAATCCAAACATTTGAAGGAATCATTCTCAATCTTGAAAATACCATGGGATACAAGAAGTTGATCATACCAAGGCATCACTTGAAACAAGAGAAGCTCTTGACTTTTTTCTGGTACTTCCACACTATAATCACAGAAGAAAAAAAAAATCTTTTAACTATCCTTTGGGGTTTGACTTAGCTTTACATTTTTGGTGTAGGCGAAATATTGTTATTTCTGTTACAGTACAAATGTTTGCAGTAATGCTAAGGGTAATTTCAAATATGCTCTTCGTATAGTAGCCTAAAAACAATTTGGCTGGCTGTTTATTACAATGGTCGGTACATTATGAAAGCAAATTATATTCATAGTGGATTTTAAATTCGATAATAAACATGAATTAATTTAGATTTGGAACACTTAAGAAGTCAGTTACCCTCTTGGTATCTTTTGTACTTAAAACATACTTGGTCCTCCAGCTATTGTGTTGAGTTCTAGTCCACAAGAAAAACTTTGGTGCAGAACTTTGAGGTATTATGAAATAAAAACTGAAAAATTACCTTCAATGCTAATTGTTGAGCTGTTTGGTTGTGGGGGTTTTTGATTGTTTTGTTTTGTTGGGGTTTTTTTGAGTTTTGGCTTCTCCCTCTCCCCCCATAGGAAACTGTTTATCTCAGAGCTTTTCGTGGTCTAAACTTTTAACCGTTCTACTGTACAGTTCATTCTGTCATTCATTCCTCAGGATTTTCAGAGAACTGCTAGAGGGGTTGATAAGTGATCAAATATTAGTAAAAGGCTTACCACAGATATTTCAATAAATGTAACATGTTAGCTGAAAATATGAAAAAAATCAAGTCCTACATTTCATTAATAATTTTTTCTACTTTCAAGTAATGATACCTACAAAAGATCCAATGTATTGAGCATTTCATAAGAAACTCAAAAGTCTACCTGAAAGTCTAACAAAGTGTCCTGGTTTTGGCTGGAATAGAGTTAATTTTCTTCCTAGTAGCTGGTTCAGTGTTGTGTTCTGGTTTTAGTATACGAATAATGTTGATAACACACTGATGTTTTAGTTGTTGCTCAGGGGTGCTTACTCTGAGTCAAGGACTTTTCAGTTTCTCCCTCTGCCAGTGAGGAGGTGCAGAAGAATCTGGTAGAGAGCACAGCCAGGACAGCTGACCTGCCAAAGGGATGTTTCATACCATGGGATGTCCTGCTCAGTGTAGTAACAGGGAAGAAGTTGGGCAGGAGGGGCTGACCATGCTGGGGGACTGGCTGGGCATCAGTCCAGAGCTCTTATTCCTCTCTTCTCTTTTTATTACTGTTATTATTTTATCTGACTTGGTTTCAATTACTAAACTGTTGTTATCTCAACCCATGGGTTTTACCTTTATTTTTTCCCCAGTTCTGCTCCCCATTGCACAAAGGGGAGGGAGTGGCTGTGTGATACTTACTTGCTGGCTGGGGTTGAAACAGCAACGCGTAGTGTGGATACTAAAAGTTAGACTGGGTTCTGAAGCAAATGAAATAGCACAAGTCTTTACAATAAGATAAAAATGTAAATTCTATAGAAGAGCATCAATACAAACATTGATCTCCTGTCTATATTCTAGTAATTACTGAAGCAAATGTGTCTTGCTGTTTGGATTTACAGCTTTCATGGGCATGCTGTAATCACTGAAACAGGGTAATGACTTGATCTCCCGAAGGAGTTATCCCGTTGTAGAGAGATGCTAGGTATTTGCCCACATGGAATTCACCATGAAATTCAAATTGAGGAATGAAAGAGATGTGATTCAATCCTCTACTACCTTCTGCTGGATGCAATTTGCAGAACAACCGTACGCACAAAGCTAGTAGTAAGATAACTTCAGTCTAATTGTGATATTATGTACTTCCTGCTAGAATGCTTGGATATCTTTAAGATGAACAAGAACTGAGTGTGAATTGAATTCTTAACTTATATCCAAAGGAAAAGTTGAAATAGATTTTGGGAATATGAGTGGATCAACTTGTGAAATCCCAGATGCTCTCTGAATCTGCTGCGCTCTTGTCCATGTGCCTATTTCAATATTTCTGAATGCCAAAAGTAGTGCCAACTGCACTTTTTAGTTATGGAGCCTTTAGATTTTCCTCAAAACCTTTTGTCTTGATGGCATTTGCTTCGTCCAGTTCTGTAGCTCTGCTTATCTCTGTCTCAGTCAAATCCCATGCTAATTCTATCTTTTATCACTTGCCATCCTAATCTTTAATGCAAGATTTAAGTGATATGAGGAGCTCCTTGTGATTTTTTTTTTATTATAGGGAACATTATTTCTGAGGCCAAAGGTGTACTAAGCAAGCTAAAAATAATATTGAAAGCAACACAAGCTAAAATTTTAGGAAAAAGTCAATGTTGTAAGCAGATGCGAAGAGACCACCCTAGCAAGTTTTTTCCGCTTTGTGTCAGGACACCCACCAATAATATGCAAGAGTGAATAGGAAAATAGAAGTTTACAATATGATAGACAGGAGAATAAAAGCATATGAATTGGGGACTGGACATGTGTAACCCTGCTTCACCATCTGTAGATGAAGAATCCACTGTTCTAATAACTGGAGTAACTTGTTTGAGAAGTGGCTGTAGCCTGTTAGGAGTTCAATATGTGGTAATGAAAATGGCCAGATGTCTAGGAAAATGGCCTTTTCAGAAATAGAAGAGTTAAGTAAAAGATACTTGTTTTGTCTCTGCTAAGTATGAAGAGCATGGGTTGGATGGGAGACAGTGCATCTGTGAATAATTAAATGCTGTATATACAAGCAGGAGCACAAAAGAATCATCCACGTATTTCTATTCATTCACTGATGAGTAGTTGAACAGTAGAATGGAATGAGTAAAATTAAACTGATATCCAGAAACAGATGGGGAGTAAGTGAAAAAGAAAATAAAGCAGGGCCTACCAGACAGAACTCTTGAAGAAAGGTGAAAATAATGTGTATCTCTGGCCAAAAAACAATCTGTAACTGTCTAATGAATGGAGGCAGAATTATCACTGGGATGGTTGTCATTAGAATGTAAAATGAGGAAATGGAAGGAAATTGAGTGATGTCAAGGCAGAAGCTCAGTACTGGGAAAAGCTGCAATGGTATTGCCTAGAGAAAACCCTTCAGATTTGGTTACAGAAACTTTACATTGACATGGACTTCTGCCATCAAAGGTCACTAAGTATGAAGAGGGAATTCAGAGTTGACCACTTATATGTCTGAGACATTACAGAGAGATTTGAGAAATTACTTACAGTTACTATCTGGCTAAACAGTGAAAAAAAGCAGGATTCTTTGCCAATCCATAGAAATACAATAAATGTTGCTGAAAATGTTGAGAAAGAAAAGGTTTTTTTTCACATTTGCTGCAATTTACCAAACCTTCATCAAATTATGTTTAATTTTTACGTTTTTAAAAATTTTAATTGAAAGTTCTCTCTGATTCTTGGAGGTGCATTTGAAATTTTTAGATCAATTGGTGTGAATAGTAGGTTTAGTATATTAGTCCTCTTCTATATTAGAAATACTGGCATGAAGAAATTTATACAAATTCTATACCAAAGCTTATTTTTGATACACAGGAAGTTCCACCTGAACATGAGGAAGAATGGAACAGATTTGCCCAGAGAGGCTGTGGAGTCTCCCTCACTGGAGATATTCCAGAGCAGCCCAGAGCACAATCCTGTGCCATGTGCTCTGGGATGGCCCTGCCCGAGCAGGGAGGTTGGGGTAGATGTCCCCACTGTACTTCCTTCAAACCTGACCCATTCTGTGAATCTGTGATTATCATCTTTGCCATAACCCTTCCAATTTCCCAGTCTATTTTATTTACCCTTAATAACCATGAAACACTGACAAAATGGGAATTGAGTTACCAAAGGATAATGTAATTTCTGTTATGCCTATTTCAAGCTTTCTGCTTTCTCTGTGTGAAGATGGAAATATAGAGATTGAAAAGGAACTTTACAAAAAACTTAAAAATCAAATTCCAACTAAAAACAAACAGCCAAAAAAAAAAAAAATTGCTCGAAAGGCTTCTTTGGAAAACTCAGGACTTCTAATTGCCCATCCACAAACTGATCTAAAGCTGTGTATCTGGTAAAACACAGCAAAAGTATTTTTTTTAATGTCTTTTTTTATATTTTTGACATCTGAATTCTATTCTGCTGTTGCCAGTGTGTTTTCAGCTGTGCCAAAAATGAGCAGATCTATGTTTCCTTTGTAACATCAAAACGAAGACATTTATCATGAAGATTTATCATGGGACAGCCAACCAGATGGTTTGGTATTTTAAAGGTGAGCTGTTTGGGTCTTGTTTTAGCTCATGTGGTCTTTCAGTTACAGAAAATCGGATCAGCTGCTCACTGTAAAAGCTTTTTTTCCCTTCTCCTTTTTAGTAATGCAAAAGACATTAATATAATAGCTGATGTGGCATGGACTGCCATTTTAGAAAGGAAACCAAGCCATAAGCAATTCCACTGATTGCATTCCAATTACAATGTGACCTCCTGTTGCTTCGCATTGAAGCAGCATTCATTTCAGACACATGCTGATAAACAACATGCACAATAAATGACCCTTTAGAAGGGGCAATTGCAAGACTCAAGTTTGGAATTTTTGCTCATACCAAAGGCATTTCTTTTGCCAAGTCTGTAGCATTAGGCCAGAAGGAATGCATTTCATTATACAGAGACCAGACTCACTGGGAACAGAGCCTTGTGAGCTTTGAAATGTTTTCATTCAAGCTATATTCAGATTTCAAGTCATTAATGATTATGGTATAGACTAGCCAGTTTAAGGCACTGAGGAGACAAATGAAAGTCTGTACTCCTCTTTCTTTTCTTACTAAAGTTTGAAGAATCTTTAGCTGTTTGTGTGTTTTGGTTCCTACTGCCAAGGAAGATGAGAATGCTTATTTGACCCTGGGTTGTAAATCAGTCTGGAAATCTGAAGAGAAGACTGTTTCCCATGAAATGCCTAATACTTCCTGGTGCTTGTCAAAGTGGAAGTATCCTGGCAGTATCTTTGCCTGGATCATTTTGGTACTTTGGATTCTGGTCTTTGAATGACTAAATAGTGCAGAGTTGAGAGGAGAAGCAGGTATTTCTTCCCTTGCATCTGAATTACTTAAGGGAATTTTCAGAGTTTATAAAGGATGTGAAAAGGAACCAAGGCAAGGTTTGCAACAGCTGTTGTAACACCAACAACACCTTTTATTAGAGAAAATGATGTTTAAACTCTTTGGACACATATGCCCTTCTTTAGGTCTGTTTCCAGACACAAAACTTATCTGTTTGATCATCTGACAAAAATGAATAAAACACACAAGGGCTGGGAGGAACAGCAAGCCTGAAGAAGGGCATATCTGCCCAAAAGCTTGTTCATCTCTTCTTTCTCCATTAGTTACTCTAATTAAATTTATTACTTTCTGCTACAAATGGTGTTTGGCCTAGAACATTACTCTTGCCTCCCCAGCCACTGCAGTTGGAACAGGCAATAGTGACATGTGAGTGAAAGGCCAAATCTGACTCTTTCTCCTTCTCCTTCTGCCTTTAATTTCACCTGATTCATTGTTCCCTAATTTTCTGTTCTTATCCTGGTGTGCTCAATACTCTGATGTACACAATTTATCAGCCTTGCAATATATCCCAGACACACTTCACAGTGGAACTGGGACTATTGGCTTGGGAGGGTGGCTCTTTGTATACAATGATTTAGACTAGAAATTAAGGAAAGTATGAAGTCTCAAAAGATGTCTAAACTGATATGTATGTGGCCTTAAGGCATTCCTTCTTTTTTTATATCCAACAATTGGATTTCTAAATTCTTGATAAGTGGCATCAGACAATAAAAATAATCTGGCAGCAGACGAGTTTGTAATGTCTTTGTGGATGATAGTGAAATTTCTTTTTTTTTACTATTTTAATTTTTTTTAAATTTGTCTTCAGAATTGAGACTATGTAGTTCAATTAAAATCAGTATCATTTTTATTTAAAATTAAATGAAACGTTTATGGTAAAAGGTTAAATTAATGGGTCTGTTAATCTAAATGGTCCCCGGAAATATGGAAAGAGAGTATCAAACTTGTCTTTTTCCTGCCACCACCTCTGCTTGGAAAACAAATCAACAGCAGATTGATACATTCTGCAGTTGTCACTCTTCACTCAGCATATCCAGTCTTGGTTGCCATTTGATGATAGGTAAAGACAATCATCTATTTGAGGTCTATCCCCTGAGTAGTAGCCCTTCCAACATCATGTCTCACATTTTGTTTGTGAAGTAGCTGAAGTCTGTGGGATTTTTCCTGCTTGCTCTTGGATTTCTTAGTTCTTTCTCAGTTGGAAGCTTTTGCCATGCAAGTTTTAACTGCATTCAGGTTTATGTTTGTACTGGTCATATCAATCCCATTGTCTTTTAAAAGTAGTTCACTTCTTACTAGAATACCAAGGTTCAAATCCATAAATATTTTTATTTCAAGATCTCTTTTTGATAGTAGTTGTCCAGTTGCAGCTTTACAGTATTCAAAATTATTTGTTCCCCCAAGCCCCATTATTTAAAATAACTTTGTTATGTGAGTTGAATCTCAACTTGCCTATGAGACTGCAAAATTGCACAACACCTTAGACCATATTCTATACAGTCACCAGAAATTAAATCTGTTCCTAATCAAAATTACTTCATAGCTCTTCAGACTACTTAGGCCTTCTTATAAATTCTGCGGTCTTAGGGAGTAAAGTAAGACTGTTTGAAAAATCTGTTGTTAGGTCAGAACCAACATGAGACTGACTATTCAGAAAAAACTGTGCATTTCTTTCTTTTGGAACAAATATGGAAGAAATGATAATGCATTGCTGTAGGTAGGCATTGTAACTTTTAATAAGACAGAACTTCCTTTCAACATTAGCATTCAAGGACCAATTATTTTTTTTACTCAGAAGAGTTATTGACACTTCAATACTGTTTCTCTGTGTTAAATCTCATTGGCTACCTCTTGTCTATCAATTCTGCTTTAGTAGGAGATTGTTCTTTTAGATGAATCTTAGAACTGTGGAATGTCCTGACTGGGAAGGGACTCATGAGGACCATCGAGTCCAACTGCTGGCCCTGCACAGGACACCCAAAGAGTCACTCCCTGTGCTGGGAGCATTGTCCAAACACTGCCTGAGCTCTGTCAGCCTTGGTGCTGTGACCACTGCCCTGGGGAGCTGTTCCGTGCCCAGACACCCTCTGGGTGAAGAACCCTCTAGTGGTGGTCATGTATCAGAGAAGGATGCAGCAATGCCTCCAGCAATATATATATTAGAATTGAATTGGGCATGCAAATAGGAATATCATGTTAGATGATATCAGGTGTATATGTGTCTAATATTTTTTAAGAATGTATTGAGTCATATTTTATTTCCAGGGATCTCTTCATTATTTCTTTGTGGCAGGTTGTATCAGTATGTGTGTATATAAATAAGAGAAAAACGAAAAGTAAGTTAGAAGAAATGGAAAACTAATGATTCAAGAAATCACATAGCATCAGATAATTCTATTTTGAAATCATAGCAGCAGCACCCAGAGGCATAAACTCCCCAAATTGTTAGTAAAGAGCCCCTCTGATACATCCAGTGATACAGAAGCCTGAAGGCATTCTTTATTAGTGGCTAATGTTTCCTGAAAGAAACATTTTGCAGACATTAAAATATATGTTCTTGTTTAATTTTATAATCTGGTTTCTTTGACATTTACTGATGCTTCATCTTACTACTTGGCTCTAATGTTTAGCATTATCTTTACAGCTTTACAGCTGTGAGTATTTCAGGATTTTTCTAACAGATTGCTACCTGTTCTTTAAGCAAAATATTTTTAGCTTCTCTTCAAGACTGTCTTTTATTTTCACCTTTCCACACACCTTTTTAAGCACCTCTTAGCCATAGGCTTGTGTGGCTCTCAGTGGGGCGAAGGGAATGCCAGAGGAGCTCATATCCACATTTCTCAGCCAATCCTCTAATATTTGCTGTGGGATTTGTCTTCCGATGTAGTCCCATGATGTAAAGGTGGATTAGTTTGTGTTTTGACAAATTATTCCTTCTGTGCCTTTTCAGCCTTTTATCTGCTGTTGCATTTATTCAGAAACATGTAATCTAAGATTGTTGCTTAGAAATGGCATTGGTCACAGGAGTCCTGGACTCATAACATTCTGTTCACCACCAAGAACTGAAAAAACAAATTTAATGGGCAGACATTACTAAGCTGTTCCGTTTGAAGAATCAGCTGTTGCTTCTGATGAATTTGGCCCTCTTCTAGCTTTGTCTCAAATAAGATTCCTAAGTGTAAGCTCTCTGTAGAGGAAAAGTGTCTTCAGAAGTGATACTGAACATAAGCACAGTGTTCTGGCAGGCTGGACCAAGGATTGGGATCTCACATTTCAGAAAACGTTTTTTTGGGCAGGGCTAACTGTGCCAAAAAAAAAAAAAAAGAAAAAGTTGTTGGGAAGGCACCAGTGTGCAGGTCTGTCTTTCTCCTCACAGTAAAATCCTCATCAAAGAGAGAATTATATAACACTTTTTTTCTTAAAAAGGACAGAATTTATTGCCCTAAGATTGAATATCTGAGCACGTCTGGCAGCAAGGGAAGAAAGGAGGAACTGCAGGAGAGTGAATACTAAGGTTTCAGAAATTGGCATGAGCTCTTCTTTGTTTCCCATCTGGTTTAAAATGAAGACATCTTTGAACACAATAGAAATATTCTCACCTAGCTTGTTACCCCTTCAAATTATGTCAGTTCACTGAAGTGAATTTCAATTACATGCCCACTCGCCCTTGCCCTATGGAAGATAGAGAGATAAATGCTTGTATTGTGTTAGAGTTTCTGAAAATGAAGTTGATCCTGACAGAGAAGCACAATGCAACTTTTGTATGGAAAAATCAGGGTAAAGTATCATTTTAATTTAAGAGGACAACTCACTTCAGTTTAAGAATTTGATTGGCTGATGATTTTTGACAAGCAATGTCACTTCAAGAGGATTCAGATGAATGGATTCCAGAGCTCAGATCTAACAGCTGACTCCAAAATGCTGTAACTTTGTGTAGTAATGGATTGTTTTGGACCAGAGGGGGAAAAAAAAAGATTGAAATGGTATGTAATTATGTGGTTAACCTTAGCACTTATGTTTTCTCTGCCTTTGCAAAGCCAGTAATTTAACAAGGTAGTCAGAACCGCCAAAAACCTCGGACTTTCCTTTCTTTCATCCCTATAAAAACCCATCTGAATAATGATGGAACTCAATAAATTACAAAATAAAAACTCAAGCTAGTACATTCAGTTTACAGTCTTGTGTAATTTAAAAATTGGATTGCTCTTAAGATCTCCTGACTGTGTGGGCAAAGGGAATATTGTTGGATCGTTCAGAATAACTGAATATTTCTTTCTCTTAATTTGCTATATTGAAAGGAATAAAGTATCCTTATATTTTTGCAACTGGAGGCTGGATAGATAGGAAAAAGCAATTGGATTCCTAGCACAAATCCCTTGGAATGCTGCAGTACTTCTGTGTGCCACTCTTTGGGCTTGAATATCTACTTTATGCATACTTTTATATGGCACCTGTTCATTCCAGCTTTACATTTGTATAGGAAAGTTGTTTTACTTGGATGTGGAATAGTATGATAAATGCTTCCCTTGGTCTCTACTCCTCTTTAAATTTGACTTTGAATCTCTTGTGGTCAGTCTGTGACAGGGTAAGTAGGTGTATTTTTCAGTAATCTGAGGACTAATCCAGAGGCGATTTATATCTCCAGATTTTGGCAACAGGGTGTGTTATCAATTTCATTCCCAATATTTTCTTTTCTGCCGTTTAGTTATTTGCTTTTCAGGTCATGTGCTTTTTCTGTTCTATCTTTATTTGAATTTTATTATGGTTTCCTACCAGTTTGTATAAGGCATACCCATGGAATAGGCACATTCTGAAGCCCTGACAAAAGCCATTATAAGAGTCAAAATCCTAAAAGGTTGACAATATTTGCTGAACAAACTTTTAATAGACTATCAGTCACTAAAGCAATGTTTCTATTTGTTTGTTTCTTATGGCTTTTGAGTTTCTTACCCTTTTCCCAAAACATTATATCCTCATTTAACATTCTCTCTAACAAGATGTGACTTGGGAAATGGTTTAAAGGGAAATGGTTTAAAGGGAAAAGTTATTGCCAGAAGGGCTCTAAAAATACAAACTGGTGAAACTATTTGAAGTAATCATCATAGCTTGAAGCTCTAAAGTGGTTTTGCACAGGAATCTGGTGTCTTTGAAGTCAATGAGCAGATTCACTATTGACCTTATTGATTAGTCAATTGGTCTGTGTTTTTACAGAATGGGGCTTGCAAAAATGTGTTTGTTACTCCTTCTAGTATTACCAAAATTAATAAAATGTTCTGCTTGATTTATTTGCAACATGTTCTTGAAAAGCTACTACTGTCATTACTGGTTAATATACCAAATTTTCTTGTTTCTAGAAAAATTCTTTAGAATCAAGCTGTAGTTTAGACACCGGCTTTGTGCTGATGTTGAGCCTGCAACAGCAACATGTCAGACAGCCCTAGTTCCCCCTGCCTTCCACACCGAGTTAGTCACTTTTCCCTTTGGAATTCTACATTTCCAGAGATATGTGCAGCTGGCAGGCAGGTTGTAGGTAAGCTTTTGGCTGAAATCTCTTGCCAACAAATAACTCCTCTTATTGTGTTTCTCACAATGATGGTTTTAATATCTGCGTGTGTTTTTGATGGGGTGGATAAGGAGAGTGGGTCAGACCAAAATACAGGTTCAGGTATGTTGGAACAGTGCCACACAGAGATTGTAATTTGGTTCCCTCATGTTCCCATTCTCTTTGATGGTCTATGAGTCTCAGATGCACTGAAATCTATTTCGTAGACGCATTTCTCTCTTTTGCAAGTTAGTACTTTTCAATAAAGTAACATAGAGCCTTTTCAATTAATTGGCAATGAAAAATAATTAAACAGCCTGGGAAATTTCTAAAATTCTAAAAATAATTAAAATAGTGAGAAAGAAACGTTGTTTCTTTTTTTTTTTTTCAAATTTTGCTTTAATGTGTCTCCCACTTTTTACCAAATTTAAATCAAATGCACTCATTCACAAAGCACTTTAGTATCAGCAAACCACAGTTTTGCTACCAAAGGCATTTTGTTTGCTTGTTTTGCTTGGTATGGAGCACTAGATCCATGTGACACTTATAAAAACTAATTTTATTGAAAAGGAACATTAGGAAATATATTATTAAAATAAGGTGTGCCTTATTCACTTCTTAGATTGTTTTAATATTGAAAAGGAGAGTCAAAAGACCATCCATTTTAATATTTTTCTTTTCTACATTTCCAGTGAATGGTGTGTTTGGTACTTACAGTGTGCTGGTGGCCAGTATTACAGAAAAATCTCATGTCAAATGCTGCATTTTACTATCACCAAAATTAACATCCTACATTGAAGAGTAGCTGTTAATTAGTTTAGAGCTAGCTGAAAGCTGATTTACTTCTCTTCTCTGATTTAAATAAGTTCTCTAACTAAATTTTGAATACATTTTTGTATTTTGTACAGTATCTCTGCACATTCACCTGAGTGAGATTGTTTGTTTATTTTCCTCTGCTGTAAATTAATTAACAAGTTTTTAATAACTGACATAGGCTAATCTGTTCTCTGCCTGAATATTATTCCCAGTTCATTTATTCACGACATGCTCTTTCCAACTTCCAGAACTGACTTCTAAAGGTTGTGTTACCAGAAGAACATGATGAAGTCTTTGTTGCATGTTTCATAAAGTATTCAAAATTGAATATTTCATTCACTAATAGTGTTTTATATTATCTAATGTAAGTGCTAAAAGTCCATGGAAGCAACTGTCTTTTCTTACTTTATCTTATTTCAGCAGTTTCATGTTCCTTTGAACTTCATACAGGTCATCTCCTTATTACTGGTCCTTTGTCCTCAAGATTGGATGTACAATATGGGGATCTCATTTTTCCTTTTGGCTACCACTAATAATTGTCGTGCATTTTTTATTGTGTTTTCTGGACAGTGTCCCAGCTCCTCTTCTCCTGTGGCTGATACTGTCAATGTCATGTTGTCCACATTAATTGCCACTAGGAGGAAAGCAGCTTGCCATGTGTACCTCATGTTTTGTTACTTGAATTAGGTGCATTGCAATCCAAACCTCTGAAATATATTGAGCTGATATCATGTGCCTGGCCCTGTTAGTTTCAAAGCAATTTTGGCAATAAAAATGTTTTGTGGTTTTGGGCATGACATTAACATTTGTTTCTCCTTAGTTCTTGTTCCATTTCCTTGATAAAAAGTCTTTGATGCCCATGGGGGTGACCTTTTACTTCATATTTCCATAAATTGAGTATTCACATAGTTGCTAAAGAAATTACCTGTGTAGCTCAGCTATTCAGAGCTATTCTGCATTTTGATCTCTGTGCTTTGGTGGAGTTTTGGTGCCCCAGCTTTCCCTGCATGCACGCTGGGGTCTCTCCCTGTCATTCATATCCCAGACCAGAAGCTTGTGGGACATTAGGAAATTTTAGATTAACAGCTTACTTTGAGGCAGAATTTTACAGCTGTCAGAAGACATTTTTCTTTTTTCTCCTGAGTTTCATGGCTCGCTACCTGTCTGCTTTCTCATCAGCTGGATTGCTTATCCAGTATGATGCTTACTGATAATGTGGTTGTGGGGTGTATTTTTTTTTCCTTCTTTTGGGTCTTGATTTTACTATCTCCTTTGTGCTGCTGGAACTTAAACTCAGCAGAAGATGCTTTTAACCATAAATGTTATTCCTGGAAAGAGGCAGGGCCTAACATCCCCCTATCTGTATCTGCAGTCATCTCCCAAGGACTTTTTTATACCCTTGGTGGAAACAGAGGTTAACATTTAAATCAAATTCTTTTTAAAATCCCACACTGTGTGAAGTCTTAAATACAAGATCAAATAAGCTTTCAGAATGTGACTTGACTTCAGGCAGGATTCTTTCAGAAACAAAGCACAGTAGATAGACATAGTGAGATCGTAAACTTAAAAAGAACTTACAAAAAGTGTGTAGACTAAGCTGTTGTTGAAAAGACAGCATAATATCTGACATGCCAAGGTTTGTAAAATTTGCATTTTGAAAATAAGAAGAGAGATTTTTCAGGAGGACAGTTATAAATGCAGTGCACTTTTTTTCTTTCTTTCCCTCTCTGTAGGGTAGCCCGTGAATTTGTTGCTATGAAATACCTTTTTTTCCTTTCTTTTTTTTTTTTTTTCTTTTTTTAACAGGAGGCTAGTCTCAGTAAATTAAATAACTGAAAGCATTTACATGTGAGGTATTGGTCTGGCAATATTATTAAAGCACATCTGCCTATTTTGGAATCTCACTTGTGCAATGGTACAATGTCTTGTTGGGAGCAATGAACTTTTTTGGAGCAGGGATCCATTAGCTACAATGGCTTCTCTACTCTGCCTTCAAACAAGGAAAATGCAGAACCTTGTGCAGCATGATTGGCCATAGAATCATTATATCATATTGATCAGTGTTTTTATACAATAAGAAATGTTGCCCATCAGAAGCATACAATATAATTTATTCTGGGGCACTAGCATCATTTATTTACAATTCTGAAACTATTCTAAGAGTGAAGTTTGTGTTTCCTACCTGAAGGGTAGACATTAATAAAACTTGGCAAAGACTTAAAAGAAATGAAAAAATATATAAATAAATATATAAAATCACCAAAAACGCCCAAAGGAACCAAAACAAAACCCCCAAACAATCCTTCTACTGGTCCAGTGTAGTCGTGCAGTAATTTATATTGATTGTTTACATAAAGGCACAACATACGGTTTGTTTCTTGCCTGTTTTCCCTTTTAATGTAAGGGAATGGCCAGTAAAGGATTATTAGGAGATGCATTTTGTGCCAGTCATCCCAGAGCAGAGGTGTACTGTACCTCAGTGCCAAGGGACAGAGATTAGTAAGTGTTACATAGAGTAGGAATGTGCATTGAGAAAAGGAAGCTGCTACAGAGGGAAGCAAAATGAAAATTCATTTCTATTGAAAAATAAGAGGCCAATACACTTTGTTTAGCATTTGAATGGAGGCTTGCATGCTTTTGGAAATGTAGAAAACAGTGTAACAGTATGTATTAGCTGTGTTCAAATTTTGGACTGTCAGTTTGCCATGTGCATATGTGTATTTATAGATACACTTTTGGGGACTGATGGAAGGGCAGGGAAAATGTGATTTAAGTCTCACAAATGAAAGGGACTGCATTATTATAGATGAGCCTTTGGTTTCTTCAAGAGTTAAGTACTTCCAAATGGAAACAGTTGAATTCAGAAATTCTCACTGCTTGCTTGCTTATGAGGAGTGTATGAATATAACCTGTATAAAACATTAAACAATAAAAGCAATAGTCTCTAAGGGAAAGGGAATTATTTTCTTTTGAAATCATGATGTCATGGTCTTACCTCACCTTTCGTTTCAGCCAAGCAAATAATGTGTACTGAGCTCTCTATCATGTACCATTATAATTAGCTCTGTCAGGTCTTAGCCCTGCAACCCTCATGCAGATAATATGATAATATGTCTTCATAACCAAGTGACCTTACATGCACAATATTTCTCCCCTTATGAAGATTGCATGTCAATAAAGTAATTGAGTCTCAGAGGCTGCAGCGAGTGAAGATTTAGATGATTGGACTTTCAGGGCAGTGATGTATGACCATTATTATTCTACTTGTCAGGGAGCTGCGTACAAGCAAGGATGGTCAGGAGATGACAGGGATGAAAGGTTGTGTTTCATTAAAAAAAATATTGCTGTTAATCACCACTCTATTCTTTTCAAAGTCATGAAGGAAAGAAACTCCTTTTTCATTTTAGCTCTGGTTAAGGATTTAAACCTCCACATGTAGTGGGCCTTCAGAGCCTAGTTATCCAGCTTTATTATTGCTTAACTAGAGAAATAAATTATTATTTCAGCTAATTAAATACAGGAAGATGCTAGACACTGAGACCACCTGTATACTTTTATCAGATAATTTTAAATTAACGTTAAATGCACCACACTAAGATTTAAATCACGTTTTGCCTACAGATTTAAGTAATTATAACAAGTGCTATGAAGCTGGTACAAAATCAAACCGTACTGAATTCAACTATTTTTACTTTGACTAATTTGTTTGGACAGTTGCAGTGCTTGAAACATTTATATTTCCATACTTTGTAAAAGCAAATGTTTTTTTTCCCTCACCAAGCTGTTTTGTAGCTGTAAATTTATCTTATGATATCATAACAGCTGGAAACTTGTAGCTTGACAAGGTTTTGTTTCATATTTAAACAGCTCAGAAATTATGTTTGAAACATAGTATATTTCTCTCTGTGTGACTTTTCTCATTTTGTTGCACATTATCTTGGAAGTATCTGCAATATATTATAAAACAGATTATTTATGCAATCCTTTAGTTAATAATTCCTAATGATTTATATATGTAGCAGATCTTTCTTATATACATTAAAAAAAGACTCAAACTAGGCCAAAATAACATTACTGGCAAGTGCTATATAATGGAATACGGATGTAAGTTCTGGAAAGCTGATGAACAAAAAAGTTTGGCAGTGCTTTTAGTGAGTGGAAAACTCTAATAGAAGCACATCTTCTCTGAAGAACTAGTTCAGAAGTCTTTAAATCTTCATAGTTAGGAAATTTGACTGAGATATAGCAGCTCTGACAGAGAAAGTTAATCAGATGATTCTTGGCTATACATAGTAAAGCAACAATTTATTAACTAAAATTAGCCACTGCATCCTTCCAGGACTGACTCCCACAAAAGCAGTGTTATGAATACAAACAAACAACAGAAAAAGAGAATGAAATCTCTGTATGACAAAAAAAAAAAAAAAAGTCAAGTTCTCTTACATTTCCTCCTGGGCACATTTTTAACCTAACAAATAATTGTAGAGTCGAGTTTATTTGCAAGCTCACCTTCTTTATTAATAACAAGTTTTTAACAATAATGCTTTATGTTATGTAGGCCCTGTTCTATGCACTGTATGAAAAGTGACATTACCTGTTAAAAAAAGAAAATAGATTGATATTTGAATTAGGAATAGAATTTCCCCTCCCCAAATTAGAAGTATTTAACATCTGTATTGCTATGTTAGCGGCAGTCGGGAGCACAAGCCAGAGTCTGAGTCCTCCATTAAACTGGCCTCTTCTATCTCTGTATGTGCAGCATTTCTGACATAACTGTTGGTAAATCAAGCAGTATTCATGCTTTATACCTGAAGTTGGTGTCTCTTGGTGTAGATTTTATTGAGACAAATCACTACACTGTTGAATACATTGTTGATTACAGTGTGGATGTTGATATATCCACAGCATTAATAAGAATGTTAGTTGCTTTCCTTGGCTTGTCTGTAGAACAGTCTTCAAAGCATTGGAAGTTATGAAGTGCACAAAATACACAAAGATCTGTGGACCTGAAGAGAAATGAAAAAATTACCAAAGCTTAAATAGGAATGCAAAACAAGAAGAGTTAATAGCCCATTATTTTTACATATCCTTTTAGATAAAGGAAAAAGACTGATACCTTCCAGTCAAGTGGGAGGCTGATGTGAGTGATCTGACTCCTGTATCAATGTGACATCTGACTTACTGTTAACAGTTATTGGTGTTGATAGGCACACCCCACACAGAGAGCCAAATGCAGTTGTTTTGATCCCTTGTTCTTTTATTTCTATTCCTTCTCCCTGTTTTCTGTCACAATGTCATGTTGAATCACTGTTTGGGGGCACATGCAGGACATCTCAAGTACTGAGGTATCAGACTTCAGGAACTGCATTGAAATGAATATAATAATGAGAACCAGAAGGCAGCACAAACCCACTCTCAGGGAAGGAGGCAGCTAATAAGTGTTCTTGGTGGATTCTGGGGAGAAGAACCAGAGGTGCATTCTGTGGACAAGCAGGTATAGACTTGTCTCAGGGTCCAGTTACAGGCACACTGAGATCAGTGCTGATGTCTGTCACTTTGTATAAAACAAGATGCTTATTTGAGAAAAAAGACCAGTGGTATAAAGAGCAGCATTTACAGATATGTATGTGTGTATGTGTTTGTACATATATATGTGTGTGCACATATATATATATATTTACAAAAAAGAATTACTGTGCTTTTTAGTTTTTTATTTATTTCTTGGTAGCTCAACCTTCCATAGTCTTTCAGAAGGAAATAGATCTTTAGCTTCCTCCCCTGCTGCTTTTCCTGGGCATATCACCTTATGATGCTGAACTGTCTGAGTCTGTGTGCACATGTTCAACATCCATCTGTACCGTGGGATCTTTTCCCATCCTGGTTAGGCATTGACTTGGGACTCAGCTTTCAGATCGCTTGGTGCTTTCCGTGTGTGCCTGTTGGGAGGGTAGATTAAAATTTGCTTTCTGATTTTGTAAGCTTTTAGATGGAACTCTGGGTAC
The DNA here is from genome assembly GCF_963662255.1 of Cinclus cinclus. Lineage (NCBI taxonomy): Eukaryota > Metazoa > Chordata > Aves > Passeriformes > Cinclidae > Cinclus > Cinclus cinclus. The sequence goes on from NC_085052.1 coordinate 22,480,236, forward strand.
TTGTTCCATTATGTCTGAGTCAAAAAGTTTGACAAAGATGAGAAGTTTGAATGCTATTCCAGCTACAGCCAATTTTTGTATGTGTTGATGTGTATATATGCTTGCATGATAATAATTCTATTTACAGCAATAGCAACAGCAGTGATTGATGTGGCCTAAATGTTTCCATTTGCTTATAATTATGTGACATTTATAGCTATATGAGATAATTTAGTGCCTTATTTCAGTCCAGAGGAGATGATTTTTTCAGAGGTTTTTTTCAGTCTTTTTCTAATATTTAGTCAGATAATCCCATTGTTTTTCATGTACTTATAGATTCATGTAGTCCAAGGCTATGTAGGCTATCTTGATCTGTACCTTATTGTCCTTGCATTTCACATAATTATCCCTTAACTGCACTCCATAGGCTGTATTTGCTAGTGTCTATCTTCCATGAAAGTCCTGGCTTGATTCATAAATGTTGACTCCACTGATTTAACTGATGGCCTGTTCAAATTGTTAATTACCATATGGTAAGAAATGTATCTAATTTCACTTGGTTTCCACCTTCAGCCTTGAGAGCTACATTGGTAATACTGGTACTGAATAACAGTCCTTTCATGTTTAGTGTTTTGTCCTCATGTAGATAGCTGCAGAGAGTAATGAAATCACCTCCCAGTTTGTTTCTTTTATAAACTGAAAGCACTGTGCTGTTGAAACCCCTCTATTTTCTCCAGTCCTTAAGAATGGATTGTAGCTCTTTTCATCACTTTTTCTAATTTGTCAACGCACTTTTAAGAATATGGCTGTCAGAACTGTTTTTTACTAATCTAGTCTCATGAATGAACAGAAGTAAAATAGTTTCCCATGCTTGCTGTGTTCCTCTATTAAATTCCCCTCCCTGTCTTTTTAACCCTCAAAGTAGAAGCAATTACTTTAACCCATCTTCCTTTAACATCATTAGGACTTTCTGTTAAATTGCTTGCCCACCATGTTCCCTAAGTTAATTTTCAGAAGCTCTACTTTGTGCTATACAGACTCACATTTTATGGATATGGCTAGTCCTCTCTTGTTCCCAGTAAAAACCCTTAGGGGATGATGACACACTGACCACTGGCATTTCAGCCAACCTAATCTACTTAACTTTTATTTTGTTGCTAATGCACGGTTCTAATTTAGTATCAGTTGTTTGTCACAGTGTGAATTTGTAATGTGGTTTTGCTTTTTCATGAAAACTGAAGCGATCCGCTACTAGGGACTTGGACAAGAATGTCTTTTGTTTGTAACTCAGTATCTGCATGTCCCCTTGCTTCCAGCACCAATAAACCCTGGGAGTATTCTGTGCTCAGGCAGAAGTACAGCAGGTGAGATGATGGCATAATGCAATTGTAGTGGTCATTCACCCAGCTTCCAGAAGCCCCAGAGATTTTGCCAGGAGGCCACACAGGTTGGTCTGAGGCTGAAAGTGAGAACACCCTGGAAGCCAATTTTTCTTCCTTCCTTCTCATTTTGAGAAGTGTATAATGAGAAACTGCCTCACTTTGTCTGCAGCAGCATGTATCTTTCCCTACAAGTATATGTTTTACCATATTTACTTAAATTATGAATATATTTATTTGTTTTTCCTTTATGGAACAGCCCTTTCATTCAGTCCTTTCTGGGTTTTTACCTTGAACTTGCAACCTGCCTTGGATTTACTTTTTAATGTAATTAGTTTGCACCAGAAATAAAAGTGATTGGTGGCTTCCCAATGTTTTCTTCACACCCATCTGTTTTCTTTTCTGCCTTTTAGTCCTGGGAAAAGAATGCACACTTTCATTAAATCTAACAACTTAAAGGTTACTTTTTAATTTTCATTTTGAAAAATAAACTGTATAAAAATTAATCAGATGCTTTTGGCCTAGTCACAGACAAATCTAGAGGACAAAATGTCTTAACTTTCCTGTCTTTTTGAGATACAATCAATTTACTTAGAAGTTACTTTGCTGTGTAATCCCACTGCCTTCCACATTTCAGGAGTCATAACTACATGCAGAAGTATCTGTAATTTTTGAGATGCTGCAAGGAGTGTGCTTTATAGTTATTGAATTATAAAGTATTCCACCTAGGGATAAATATTGCAGCTAGAAGACACTGGAGACCTTGCAAAACTGAATGACTTCTACATGAGGATGATTTTGAATAGAAAGAAAAAGACAAGCTGGGAAGATATTTACATTTCCATGTTTTATTTCTTCCTCTATGTTTTGAAAATTATGTAATCATTTGTACTTCAGAATCTCTTTGTGAGTATCATGGAGGTTACCAAAAGGATCGTTTTCAAAAGTATTGAAGGTAGTGGCATTTTCCTGATCATCTAGTAGTTAAGATACTTGAACTACTAAATGACAGGAACAGGACAGATCATTGAAATAGTCTTTGTTCAGCAAGAGGGCACTGACTGCCAAGCATGTGTCTGGATTTTTGAGTATTTTTTTCATGTAAATGTCTTATTCTGGCCAATTCTTAATATGTGGAAAAAAACACCTGCTGAAAAGGTCATCCTAGACAGACCAAGTAAAACATAAGCAGAAAATTTATAGGTTTTATTAAAGCAAATTTGTAGATTTCCTTAGCTGTGTCAGCTTCACATAGGCCCAGTAACAATCTTTTTGTCTGAGTGAGTGTTAGAAATCAGCTATTGACCAGGAGCATTTTTTTGGTGGCTCTCATATTTTTCATCAGTTAAGGTATCCCTGTGTAGTTAACAGCAGCAAACAGGAATTCAGTACTTTTTTATCAGCCTAAGTGTTATTTCTGTAATATTTGACTGTGTTAAAAACTAGGTAATAGCTTTTTCGAGGTTAGCAGTGGAGGTACAGTTCAGTAAATTTAAGATCTTACTTTTATTGGTATTTTGTGTCCCCCCGTGCATTCATTGTTCTTCACTTCCCAGGTACTTCTGTGGTTTAGAAAGAAATAACCCACAAATGTTCTTACTCTATTGCTTCCTTTTGAAGTCTTGGTTCTTAAGCAGTTCTTCATAGGTAGACTTTCATACCTGATTAAGTATTTCCTCGTCGGAGAATATTGTGTGACTATCATATTTAATAAAAACATATGTTGCAACTGTAAGCCCTTGTGACCTGGCAACCCTAACATTATCCAGATCTTGCTCATGTGTTTGCTTTGTTTGTCAAATTCTTTGATAATAGTGTTCCACCACTCAAAAAGGAATTAAGAGCCCCAAAAACTGCTTTCAGTGGTAGCCTGAAGAAACTAGACCCTGAGCTGACAAATATTTTAAAACCTGGCACATACAAAGCCTGTGAATGGCCACAGAAATATGCTGCAAATTTTTTCTCTGTCCTGAGAAGAGGTGCTGAGGAGAATGGCTTCAGAGCCATGTATCTGTTCATAGCAACCACAACCTTCCTGCTATTCAAGGTGGTGCAGAAACTCATGTGATAAGCATTGCAGTAAAAATCCGTGGTTGTTCAGTGTGTGTTGGGCCTGATCAGTGAATTGAATGAGTCCTGCTGATGTTTACAAATAAACCTTTAGAAAATATTCATATATAATATAGAAATCTTTTAATGTATTTTTGTTGGGTACTCATCCAATAAATCTGGGTGACTTCTTATTATTACAAAGTTTAACATTTAGAACAGAATATTCATAACTTCCTTCTGTGTTTTCAAGTGCAGATAATACTTTTTTTGCCTGTAAGGCTGTTTTTATTAAGGGTTCTCAGAATGCTTTGCCATATAGAGATAATTTCTCTAGATTTTGATGCTAACTGGTGTTTCTCCTGGTAATTTTGTTTAAAGCATATAGCATGTCAGATCTGTGCCAGTGCAAACTAAAAATCGTGCCACGAGTCCTGTACCATGCAGCTTTTGCAGAAGGTTAGTTAGGATATAGAAATAATGTCTATGGGGTGTGGATGTTATCTCTTTTCAGTGGAGTTTTGTTGCAGCTGACTGTTGGGAAGAACGTTGCTAAAGTGAGTGCTGTCCCTAAGCTACAGAACTTGAGCTGAAACTCTTCCAATTGTTGCTTTGGCAGCGTGTGCCCCTTTGTACTCACTGTGGACCCCCAAAACCAATCCATCTGAATTATTTTCTATCCAGCAGCAACTGCCCCAAAGAGGGCAGTGATTCTGTACTCGCACATGAAGATTAAAAAGCTTGCTCCAGCTAGAAGCCTTAAACCTTCTGACCTGTCCTCCAGCAGAGCAGAGCAAAGCACAAGTACAAAGACATTTGGATGAGCATGTGGCTTCTCTATTCCATCAAAGCTGGGTGGTAAAGTATTCCAATAGCTGAGGCAGAAGTAACTGTAGGGAGACAGGGGAAGAATGTTTCCCTATAAAGCTGATGTTTTTAAATATAGCAGCTTGTATCCAGCCTGTTTCCTCCTTCAACTTAGAGATTTGAACAAAAACACTGCTAAAGGAATATAGTAAAACAACAGGGTTATTTTAGTTTATGGGATTGTGGGGTTTGTTTCATTTATCAATACCTGAATAAAGTGTATTTATTGACCTAAATAAAGTGTAAATAAGCATAATAGAAAGATTATGACATTAGGTTACATGTTTTAGGCAGATTAATTGCACGCGGAAATCAGAAGAAAGAAATGTTATTTTATGTAGTAATATTTTGCAATATGGTTAGTAACACAGCAGTAAAGTGTAAGATTTTGGAGTGACTGTTGTAAGTATTTGTCAGTAGTTGCTGTTTCCTTGCTGGATTTATACTTTTTATTATTCTTCACACTAATGAAAATACCAAAATATTCCGTAAAAACTAGTACATATTGAGTTAATTATATGGGTAAAAAAATCCAGGATGTGATACCTTTCAGTGCAGTAGAGAAAAAAAATTACATTGCCACCAGTTTCTGAAGGCAGCTGAATTTCTGAATGTGCCTGTAAACTCCATAAGAGTATTTTAGAAATGGCTAATATTTAACTAATTATTTAAAATGGAATTGAGAAACAGTCTTCAAAGGCTGTAATTAAATCAACTCTGCTCAATAAACCTTAAGGTATAAGTTTACAATGGGAAATGGAGAGGAAGCATACTGTTAGGGCTGTCTCCGGAACAGAGCAGAATTTGACCAAGAAATACAAATACTTTTTCAATTGTATTGATACCTACATGGAAACAGTGCAGCAATTACCTTCCCGTTAATCTTCTGGTGCTAAATCCAAGCAGATGAATATTTATTCCCTTAAAGTCATGTGAGTTGGATGAAATGATGGCATTTTTCATGATTCCTCTTTCTAATTAACTATGCTCTTCTAAGCTAGTTTAAAGGGTGTGAATGTTTTCTGTTTGATATGTATTATGAATGCCCAAAAATGTAACAATTTGTGGTCCTTTATTCTGCCTCCTTTCCCCATTATTTCCTTTCCATATTTCATTTTAAAAGTCATTAGTGGGAATGATTCCCAGCCAGGAGGGGTGTGTCAGTTTTCTCAGACAGTGTTCAGCCCCATAATATTGATTATAATGTACTGTAGGGATGGGTATATTGTAGTTGATCTTCCTTACTACAGAATAAGCAAAATAAGTTTTCTGGTGAAGGTCAGAGGGCTCTTTCTGTATGTAATCTTTTATAATCAGGAGAAAATAACATGACCTCTTGTATGCCAGATCTTGTAATTTGCCCTGGACATAATGCAATGATGCTCCATCTTGAGTTGCCATTGGAAATTTGTAAGAAATTATAATTTTGGGCAAATGGAGTGTCAGTGAAACTGTATTTGAAAATTTAAATTTCAAAATAAAATGTGGTAAATTTGATATTTTTATTTATAATACAAACATAAGCAAGAAATATATTCATATATATGCAGAAGAGATAAAGTCAAAGCGTGGTATCCTAACAAAACAATCCACATGCCAAGAGGAGGATTGCTTCCTTAGTTTTTTTTTTTTTTTTTTTTAACATTGATAAGTCATCTGTCTTGGACAAGAACACTTGACTTTATAGGTCTTCCTAGTTGTTGTTAATTGAAAAAAAGTGTTGCAGTATTATTATCATTATTAATAATAATCTCTGCTATGTAAATAAATGCTAAAAAACCTAAGAATAAAAAGATTTTCTATTAGATAGATAAAAACCTGACATTGCTTGCTGTTCTCTAGCCATTGACAGATGCCTACCTTGACAAGGAATTATATTAATAAATATCTTCAAGTAGGAGACTCTTAACTGATTTGGCACACTGCAAGAACCTGTAGGAAGGGGGGACATGAGCCAGGATTGTCATCCAGAATTCAGAACAGGGAAGAGAGGCCTAAAATGACCTGACAAAGGAATGCTGTATCACTTGAGGGCTGATGCTCCAGCCTCTGTGCCACACTCTCTTCTGCTCCACCTGCCTGGGATACAGACAGGATTTCCAGAGAACCAGTCGGAGCATGACAAATGCTCGGGAGGTTTCGGTGCCTAATGGCTCTGATGCCTCATGGACTATTTCTATTCCTGTGCTCCAGCAGAGCCATTGTGCATTCAGATGAACATCTGTGTGGACTGCTGTCATTCAGGATTTTAAAGAACACTACCTTTTCTGACGGTTTGACTCGGTAGCAATGGAGCACAATTTTTTTGGGACCTATTTTCAGCAGCCTAAGGCTAGGAAGCTCAATTTTTCAACAGGATTGTTTACAGGGAAGAAAAGGCTACATGATCTTGGTGACAACTTGAAGACCGTTGTCTCAATGACTAGTGATAGGACTCTGTTACAGACAGGGCAATGCTAGCAATAGCAGTTCCTTTTTTTTAACTTTTCTAAACTGTAGTGCTGTCATAGCAAACCTATAAAAGCAGGATAACACCAAAGAAGAATAAAACGTATTAAAAGAATAAAAAGCCCAATGTTATATGCTGCACTTCCTCTCATGTTAGGAGCTTTCTTTGAAAGTGCAAGAAATGCAATCTGTGATTTGCACAAAATGATTTTGATGAGTGCTGTTTTTGCCCTTGAGACATATGGTGTAATCTCTTTGTGTACTCTTTTAAGCAAAGTTAAAAGCTTCAAAAAATGGACATTTGTTTAATAAACCTGTATGAAATACCTGAGAGCTGCTTCTGGAAAAGGATGGGTTATTTTATGGCTGTTGTAGCTTTAAAGCAAACAGTAGTTTCAGCTGTTGAGAAAAGTTAAAAAGTATTTAGGTATATTTATTATGTAATTCAATTTCATCAAAAATATTGACTATAAACTCATGGTAACCAATTTTCAATTAGTTTTTACCTAAATAAAATTGTAGCATGCAATAAAAGTTTGGACATCTGGGTACCTATTGGAATATTCAATGTTTATTCCTTATTGATCCTGGCTGATCAGAAGCACAGCATCCTTACAGAAGAACACAGTCCTCTCTAAAGGATAGTCACGTGTTAATGTTATAATTTTATCTATTTCAGTGCACTGATAGCTTCAGCAGTCTGAGGAGAGATTTGCCTGACCCAGGACTTCCCTGGTTTTCAGTGTTGTCTCGCTTAACAAAAATGTTGATTCAGTGATTGTAGTCTTGTGCATGCTTCTGGGAAACTGCAGCCAAGATTAGTAGTGCTGCCTTTCATATAGCAAGAATAAGATGATTGTCATAATTGCTGATACTTCTCTCTGGTTGAATGAGACTTTTTAATTCTTGTGCTGTTGTCGTCTTTCTCAATTCTTTTCTTCTCATTCTGTCTGGAAGTCACTTCAGCGTGATTACCGTCCTGCCTCCTGTTACTTCAACACTTCTTAAATATATTTCTTCTGAAAAATTACTCATGGTGGCACCTGACAATGTTTAATTGCTTGTGACTAGTGGTCATCTGGCTTCAGAGATGAAAAAGTAGATGTCAAAACTGTAACAGCACTGTTTTAGCCCAGTTATTTGTTTTAAAAAACCCAACACCTGAATACCTTATCTGAGCAAAATAATGTGTGCAAATCATATATATCATCCATGTACAGTAATGAGAAGAGTTTTCCAAAATTCTGTTGAATTTGTTAAATTGCTGAATTGGATCAGGTGGCGCACGAGTGGCTTTGAAAAAATGTCACTGCATAACCATGGTGAGCCTCACCTCCTTTCACCATGATATTGCTGTGATTTGGTCTGGCCTAAATGACTTTATTTCATTTTTTTACCTTCAGCAGTCAGTTGCTACTGCTTACTTTGCAATGCTGCTGCTTGTGCCATACAAATACTGACAGATTAGTTTGCCCACCTCATCAGTAGCATCATATCTACTAAAAATAGGGAACTTCAAATTCTACAGGAAATTGACAGCAGCATTATTGGGGTGTGCAAAATAGAATAACTACTTCAAATTTGATTTTGATGCTATTCCATAATTGGTGAAGAGACCTTTAACCCTGAGATCTTGAAATACCTTTGCAAATTTTAAAATCAAACTATACCCTCTCCATACAGCAAAAAAAAAACTTCATATGTAGGATTCTTTCCTTTAGATTTCTTTCTGTATTTGTAATATAAATTCAGGTAAATTTTCAAATTTTTGTTAGAAAGCAGGAAGGTTAAATCTTGCATAGATAATTCAGAAAAGTAATGCCTTAATTTCAGCAGCTGGAGGCTAGAAGCCAAACACAGGCTTGGAAAAAACTAGGATTTACAGTGCTTCTGTTTCAGATACAGTGCAATAGTACTGAGAGGAATGTTAATACGTGGGTTCATTGCCATATTTAATGGAATTTTCTTTTTCAGGTAACATGTTAAAAAAATAAAACATGCATGACAAGTCTTTGTAAATAAGGAAGAGGTTTGTTTGATTTTTTTTCCCCTCACAGCAATGTGAGTTTTAATTACTGCATATAAATAAAATTAAGCTTATGGAAGTTATAGCAATATATCTGTAATTCAGAGTTAATAAGAGTGGTATAACAGTAATTAATTTTGTGTTTAACGTATCTTGAAATACTCATCTTTGCCTTTTATCCTTAGCTGAAACTTCCTAAGCACCTTATTTTCACAGGAAACTCAAATCCCATCAACGTCCAAGAAGGCTTAGGATATAGAGTGCATTGGCAGGTGGGACCAATCAAAAAATGCCTTGATAATTTTAAATGTGCTTTTTTCCTCTTGCCCTCCTGGGGATTGGATGAGGTGTGATTTAATTTTTGCATATATGAGCAATGTTATTTCAGGATACATAAATAGGAGAGTAAAGCAAGCTTACTGGACATGATTACTGATCTTGTGTCTCTGACCTTCTGTAAAATATTGGAGCTACTCTATTTTTAACCCTGAAAATAAGCTTGCTGACTTCAAGGATTCTATACTATATCTGCTTGCCTTTTTTTTTTGTTATTTTTTTTTCCCCTCCTCCCCTAGGTAAGCAAGCAGCTGCAGAATTGAAATGTTGCAAAGAAATTTACTTGTGCAAGTATTTTAGGAGATAGTGACATTCTTACCAGCCACTGAGGCTCAGATAGACAAGCTCTTCTTATGCTGTCGAATATCAGCAGATTATACCTGGATGCTGACGATCATTTTAGGTTATGGCAGGAGGAGATTAGCTCAAATTTATAACAGCTCACATTTTCCATTTTTCTCTTGGTTTTCAGAGTGGCATGGAAATTATATTTGTGAATCCCTGGGGATTCGCACGTTGGTGTTAGTTTTCAGATTTTGCCAGATACATCTAAATGTGGGCATATAATGTAATGGAAAAAAATTGAAAAAATTATCTGTTTCTTGATTCTTTACTACTGAAGAGTTAAGAAAGTGATTCCTTAGGCTATTGCACAAATCTTAAACTAGAAGTAAATGTTAGGATGAGATCAGATTGGTTAAGATTCTTTTGCCTGTGTATCTCTTGGAAAAAGATCATATCAGAAAAATGATCAGAAAGTCAGCTTTGGCTGTTTTTGTGGAAGGGTTTTACCCCAATAAAAATTTGAATAAAATGTTTATTTTAAGACTAATTTTTTTAAAAATTGAGTGTATTGTATGAATATGATGTTAAAGAATCTTTCATTACCTCACAAATTCAGAAACTCTTCATTAAATCCAATATTAGCAGCTGGTGTGTAAAATACATTTACAAATAGAAACAAAATAGATTTCTGAAAAATGTGATTGAAATATCCATGGCTGACAACTGCATGAGAATTGTGTGGTTCCAGTTTGCACAGATGATGACTGTGTATCCTTACAAAGGAGGCTGGCTGCATGTGAATGCTGAACTACCTGGTAAAACCTGTTAAAACTACCTGGTCATCTAAGAGAAATTAAAGACTTCTTCCAGTGGTCCTCACTCTTTGACATGCAGCAAATATCTGTATCCTGTCTAATCTAATGTGGGCCAGGTATTCCACTGACTTCAAGCCAAATATTTCAAAAGTAGGATGTTGCAAAATAAGCTATTCTTGTAAACTAGAATAGCTTCGAAGTTCTGGAGAGTACAGTTTTGGGTTTTTTTTTTTGAAAATAAACAGAATAAGGACCTCAGTATAAAAATATCATAGAAGTTTCATTTCTTGACTAAAACAGGCTGTTGCATTAACTCTGCAAGTAGGAAAAGCTGTATCAAAATTACTATTTATTCTAATTTTCTGCGTTGGCATGTACTCAATTATAGTTTTTCAAATGAAAGTTTTTCCTTGTAACCTTTAATTTAAGAAGATTCTGCAATAGCTTGATTCAATGTAAAGTTATTTACAAAATTACTGGAAAGGCATTGTAAAATGTACAGGGAAGTCCTTTCACTTACAATTCCATCCATGTCTAAGTCTTCTCAACTTGAAGGGCACATTTTTGTGATCTCCTGAACAGAGATTCAGAGATTCTTTCCCGACACTTAATAATTTTGTGGCTTTTTTTTTTTACTTTTTTTTTTTTTTTTTTGAGAAACTCTAAATAAAACAGACTATACCTTTTTTAGACGGAGTAGTGCCGAGGTTTTTATCATATCTGCAATTGTTACTTGAATGAATTTTTGGTTAGTTCTTAAGATTATGATCTACATAGACATGAGCAGCAAAATGTAGAAATCACTCTCTTCTCTATGCAGTCTGTTAAGGTATCAGTTACCTGTCAGTAAGGAAAAAAAAGCTGAATGGAAGCAAATGCAAGTAGCAAAAGTATATAGAATACATTATTATTGTTAAATATTAACTAAATGCTAATATTAAAAGCTGTTCAAGATGTTAATCAAATAAGTTTAGGAAATAGAAAGTAACTTAGGATGGAGATGCTGTACAGTATTATTAGAATAAAAGGGTGGTATCATTTGAGCAAGATAAATTGAAATAAGTTGGCTGGAGCACAAACATTGTTATTAGAATTTCAGGCAGGGAGTATTAATTTGGACATACACCTTTAATTTATTCTTTTCCTCTTTTAATATTTTTAGTGCATTCAGTGTTCAAACGAACTATTTATGCATTGAATGGAGTGTAATACTCTGGAAGTCCTCCTCTTGAACTGATTTCAATTTTCCTTGCATTCCAACTGCTTTGTATTTTTAGCAAGAAATAAAGAAAAATACTATATCTGCATGTAATTCTCAATTCTATAAAGTATTCAGATATTTTTAAGACTTTAAGGTGAGCAGTTCCTAGTTAGAAATCTGCAAATTGGATGAAGTCACTATTAATGTTAAGATATAAAGATACAGCTCTTGATAGGCTGAGATAATGTAAGCATCTTAAAATTTTTACATCAAAGAGTAATTTTCAGTGTCTATAAATTCTAGCAATGGTCATGTTTCTGCTGTGTATTGCAGAATTTACCATCACTTATACTGATATACCCACCACTCTCTCAAGCTTTAGGCCTTTTTTTTCCATATCAGTAATAAATGTGGCATAAACGAGTTTGGATCAAATTAGCACTTTTGTCAGTTTAAGCAAGTTTTTCATACACTTTCACCATCAAGATTCTATTTGTTTCATTTTCATAGTTAATTGTTTGTCATCACAGCTCATTTTATTTCATCTCTTCCAATCAATCTGCCGCCTTAATTTATAAAGGCTTCTTGTTTTGTATTAAATTATGGGATTTCTCCTCATTCTATATATGCAAGATTGCCATGATTGTGATGTAACTTTGTATAGTACTCTTTATAAGCAATTTTGAATATTTGCTTTGATAAGTCCAGAACTGATGATTCTAATGTTCCTTTGTCTAGTATCCACTGGATAGAGCTTTAGCTAGGGCAGTTGCCTTCAGGATCTTGCTGTCTCAGCTATTCAGAAAAGTTAAGAATACTGAGCACTGTACATCCTCTTTAATATGAATTCTCTGCTTGTCAGTTCATCACAGAAGTGAGTCAAAAGCATTATTTCTGCATATTTCAGTAAGTCCTTTACATCTTTTTCATTAGCTGAGTTAGTGGCTCCACCTTCCCCTCTAGCTTGACACTTTTGCTCTTTGTTATCTTCTGGGTATCTGAAACTGTAAGTTTCATAGCAATGAGAAGGTTATTTTTAAAAATAGGAGTGACCCTTATTATTTTGATATTTTTGTATATATTTTAGCTGTTTTAGCTGTTGTAGGTGCTTAAAGACTGTATTTATGCTTGCATCTTGAAACCTAACAGAAACTTATACGGTTGTTTAGAACTGTATGAAGAATAAGGCACAGTTCCTCTATTCCTAATGAATCATGGATGCAAAGGCTAATAAAATTCATTTCAATGTGTTCCCTGGTAACTCAAATATGTATTCACACAGCTGAAGGCTGTGCTCGACTCTGATAATTAATCTGCTACAAATTCTTACTGCAGTGTCCGTACCTTACCGCTAACACTGCCTTTTATGTTGCTGAATTTTTTTCATTCTTTCAGTTCCTTAGCACACTTCTGGCTCATGGGGGGGTTTTAGTACCGTTGCAGGAGTCAGATCTAACCCACGGAGTCACCTCAGCACCAATTACTCTACAGTCAGTAGTACCTGAGCACTGCCATGGTAGTTTTTGCCACTGGACTTCAGTGCACGAAGTGAGCAGAGGGAGTTTTGGTAACTTTCTGTGACTGTGTCCTGTTTGTACCCATCTGTATTTCATCTCAAAACTGATCCTTTCCTGTGAGGAATCCAGACAAATCAAGTACTTCAGTACTTAGCATCTCTGCCAGTATTGGAGAATGCAGAAGTCCCTCTGATTTAGAAAGTGCAATAACCTGTGTACTTGATAGCTGTGTAAGAAACAACAGAAATACCTCTGTATAATTAGTTTTATATATGTGTGTGCATGAGGAAAAGACAACAGTTGCCTTAGATACTAATATTTATTGTCTGGTTCTTAAAGCTTACCTACAGTGTTACTGCTGCAATAGCATTTTTTTTCCCCCTTCTTTGCCATTAGAGTTATGGGATGGTGTAGCAAGTAAGTGCTTTTTCCCCTTTCTTTGTCAGGTTTACTTCATCTGCTGTGGTCATGTTAGAAAGCCTTTGCTCTCTCAAAGGACAGTTACTTCTTTTCTCTTGATTTCGAGGCCTTTATCCAGCTCAGACTGGTAAATTAGTACAAAGTGCTTGATCAGAACAAAACTGGAATGATGTGATTTTATTAAATGGGGTTTACAAAGGATACTGTAAAAGTGAGGAATGATTTTTCAGTCACTTTTTCTGGACTGTGTTCAAGTTCATGTCCCCAAGAGAGCTTAAAAGAGCAGTGAGCACTAATTGTTTGTTTAATGATTTGGCCACCTTTATAAAACCTGCAAAACTAAGTTTTTCATTGCTGCTTTGGGTCATTGCTCTAAAACCTCTGTTAAACAGTTAATCATAAATCCAAAGTCTGTTTTTGATGGTGCTTTTTGGTATTTTTCTAGTACTTTTTACAGCTCTCCATAACTGTCATTAAAATAATGATCATCTTGATGGAGATGCAAGCCAAGAATAAAATATAACTGATGGGTGATTGCAATGATTAATTTTATGGTCTTGTTTTTGATTAAAAACATAGCCTGTCACATAATGCTAGCAAATATTCAAACTATTACCTACTTGCAATTTTTGCAAGTAAATTGCAATTTTTTTTTTTTTTAAACCTGTATCCCCAGGATTTCAGCAGTGGAACATCTGTTTTCTTTTGAGAAAAATATGATAAGGATCTGTTTGCATGGAAGATGTGAATGAAACCAGACCACATTTGTTTGCAGTGTTATGGATTATCTGGTCTTACACTGTTTATGAATAAATCATGCAGGATGGATCGTGCCGGTAACCACCAGAGGATGTTTTATACTTGGTTTAAAACATAAATTTATGTATTTGTGATTTTTTCTGTAGACACTAAAAAAATTTATGTTTTAAATAAAGAAGAAGCCTGTTGCATTTCTAGGCCAGTATTTGAGCTTATGGATACCAGAAGTTCTTTTAAGTCAAGCCATGCCCGCTTTTAATACGTATGAGGATATAACTTGAGAGTTAAAAACAAAGTGAAAAAAATTAGCATGAATTGAACAAAAATGCTATCATATATTTTATTATTTGAGAAATACTGTGCTCTCCTGTAACTGGATCGTGTCCTAATGTACATGTGAACAGAGTTATGTTTGCTTGTGTGGCCTGGAAGACTGGTCTTGCAAACCCCATGCATAGTTGTGGTACTTACTGTTGTGAATCCTTTATATAAATTCCAAAATATTTTGTATTCAAAGAGCTGGGAGGAGACACAAACAATTTTTGTGCTCCAAACAGTGGGGAGATGCTTGGGTTTGAACAGGACCTGACACTAATGACTGGCTTGGTGATACATGGACGTCAACATCAGTGCTTGATTGTTAGAGCTATGAAGTGACTTAAGCAACTTCTGCCTCTCAGCAGTTAGTTTGTGTCCTTCCTTTGATATCACATGTGACTTTGTGTGGATAACATGGTACATTTTAAGATGTCGAGTGCTAACACAAATACAGGTTGATGATCCTTGAGGGTCCCTTCCAACTCAGTTTATTCTATGATTCTAAGTGTGTCTGTTATATGTATTAGTTAATTGAGTTTTTCTATCTTGTAGGAGTTATTTTTTTTTTTCTGCCAAGTTGAATTTTTCATCTTTTTCCATGCTTTGCAGTACGTTGGGTGTCTTCCTTGTGGTTCTAGCTGATAGTCTTTCACCCCCCCTCAGCCCCCCCATTTCTTATAATTCACCTCCATAGTCAATTCACTTTCAAAACAGACTGAGCAAAATCTAGTGCAAAATCTCATTTCTAACATCATGGATGCAGATTTCTTTATGCTGTCTTCCAGTGATGTGAAAATACATTTCTCTTTTGTAATCTGTTCGAAGTAGGCTAAAGTTAAAAAGCTGAGAGAAATATTTTTTGTGTACACACAGGAGATGGGAAGAAAGGTTTTGAATGGAAAATTGGTAGGTGGAGACACTGGATAGCTTCATAGCATGTTCCCTGTTAGTCTTTTTAAGAAGTTATGACAAAGAAGGGCCTTCCTTCCCCAATAACTCCAGCTGTTAAAAGAAGCTGAATCCTTGCTGTAAAGTGCCAGTGGAGAATTCCTTTTATGGGAACACTTGTTGATGTAAAGTGGCTGGGGTCAGTGTTCAGGGCAGCAGGATCTTTCCTTCTTCTGCCACAGCTTTCTAATGGCAAGAGGAAGGGGGGTCAGGCAGAATTTTACTGTGCTCTGTCAGTTCACAATTGATTTAAGGTACCTAGAGGAACATGTGCTAGAGAAACAGTGTAGAAGATACTTATGTTCTGACAGCTTCTGCAGGAGCAGAATAAAAGGTGTCCATGCCACATCTTTCCTGTGCAGCCACCCAGCTCAGCTGCTCAGAGGACTGAGCCAGCTATTGAGGGAT
The DNA here is from genome assembly GCF_963662255.1 of Cinclus cinclus. Lineage (NCBI taxonomy): Eukaryota > Metazoa > Chordata > Aves > Passeriformes > Cinclidae > Cinclus > Cinclus cinclus. The sequence goes on from NC_085052.1 coordinate 22,495,991, forward strand.
TCTTTCTTAAAAGCTGCTGGTTAGAGACAGACAAGTGCTTAAATTATATCAGTTTAAATAATGCACACTAATGAGTATAAAATGTAAGTCTCTAGAAAGGTAGCAAACATCTGTGATTTAAACTATGGTTTTTGAAACATTCCTACATATTGTTGTTTGGGAATCGGGATTGGAGCAACTAAAGTAATCTAAGAAAGCCTTCCAGTCTCTTTTTGTTTACTAGTATGTGCCACTGAATTTAGATAGATATTTTAAACTTGTGTGATTTTATTACTGCTCTGTATTTACCATTTTGGCAATGCTGTTGACTTTTAGCTAAGATAACTTCCCCACATCCCCAGTCCCCCAGTCTGTATTTATATCAGGGTTGACAAAGGCATTCACTAACAGTGATTTCCAATAGAGTCAGACATTTGAAAATCATGGCTTTGAATTCCTGAATGTTAAAACCAGTGTACTTGCATCTTTTTCCTCTCCCATTTCCCACCCTACCCCACTCTAATCCCTAGGATTAGATGTGTGGGATAATTGCATTCCCTGTACTTTAATTTAGGCCAAAAATTGAGTCCTGGAACAGAAGACTTCCCAACACCTCCATCTACTCGTGGAAAACTTATTTCATGAAAATCAAGCTTTTAGTCACCAGATTGAGTTTTTGACTCATGGTGCTTTGAAGTAGCTGAGGTGATGCCTTAAACTCTTAAAGTGTAACTGCTAAAGCAATTACAGAGCAGAGTTAACATTCTGAGTAAAAAATCTACTCTCAGGCCGATTCGATGAACTGATAAGGACTGTTCCAGTTTTATATAATAATAAAATTGTTGTTGAAGTAAATGATCAGTGTTTGGTTTAGCCATCTATAGTTTTCATATAACAAAGGTACTATATTTGTAAACATAAAATTATTTATAATATTTTAGAATAATTTGAAATATATATATACTTATAATTCATAAGAGGAAAATAACTCTGGTTTTTAAAGGTGTGTTACTAATGAAATGAGTTTTCAATGAGTTTCATGTTACAGATGCAAATGCCTGGTGAGATATGATTTGAGACTGAGTAAAAGAAACACACAAAGATGAGCTACTCTTTTCTGTTGCCATGATAGTTCTTGTCAGTAATGATGGTTTGTATATTCAAGAGCTGCTTTTTTTGTGATCAGTGACATTTTTCTTTTCTCTTGTATCTGTTGCTGTAGGTGAGATGTTCAGCTGAAGTTGTTTGCTTAGTGCCATGTGGGATGGTGGAATTTTGACACTGTAGGAGGTGTATTTTTTACTCTTTTCAGAATCTACATTCTTGCTATTTCTATAGTAGTTTTGTGATTCAGTTCAGTTCACTTTTCCCTCTGTTTTAAGCATAATTCTCCTACCTGTGATGCACAGAGAGAGAATAGGGTGATGACAAGAAGTTTTGTGTTATAATGGCACTCCTTGGCCTAAATCTTGTTCTAATTCTTCCTTCTAGGAGTCTGCAAATGCGGTGGAGTAAAATGGTCCAGGCAGAAAGTCTCCAGACTCAGGTTGTGAATGTTTGAAAGAGTTAATTCATATGTTGGTCAGAGTCTGGCAGCTCATGATTAAGTCTGTGATGACTTAATTGCAGCCACAGAAGCCTTTTTAGCCATAAAATCATTTAGCAGCATATTAATCATAGACTTGTAAGCGGGGAGGTGCTTAAGTCCAAACAGAGATGGATATGTCTGGTAAAATCACCTGTGGGGAGACACATCTATATCATGAGGAAGGGACTGATAAGGGATTTTACCTCAGAAAGGATGCAGACCCAGCTCTGCTGCTGCTTGCACCTCTCCATCCTGTAGTGTTGTGATCCAGAGCATTTGGAATAAGAGCTCAGAGGATGCCAGGAGCCCTACTTCCAGCTCAGGGCAGAGCACACAGGGCCAAGGAGAAGCAGAGAGCTGTTTTCTGTTGGCAGCCAGGGAGATCAGTGTAGAAGTTAGGGAATGTGTTGTAAGAAAGGCATGGGAAAAGGATGGGGAAGTTATGTGGTACAATTTTCATATGGGGTTGTACCTGGAAAGTGAAAAATGCAGGACTGTAGGAGTGGGCATGATTTTGACAGCAATTAAAGGACTGGAGAGAGGAGATTATTGTGTGGTTAGGATGTACCAGCAGAACACAAGTGGGTTGGGATCCTGCTTTGAGTGATACAAAGTAAGATGCTGGGAAATGAAAGTGGAAGCTTCTCACTTCCAGTAAATGCTGGGACAAGAGCCAGAAGCTGTCATTGCTCCAGCTGGTTACCTGCACTGCCTGTGGTACCAGGATGAGCCCTGTCAGATGTCTGCCCCACAATTTTACTTGCTTTCTGAGTTACGCTTATTCTTAACCCAGTATTCTTGTCATTATGGACAGTTGCACGATTCTCAGCAGGGCTCTGGTGTGGATTCGACCTTTTCTCCCTTCCCTGCAGACAAGTTAGTGCAACATAATTGAAACAAAGTGAGTAAACTTTGTGTAGACCTCAGAATTCCCATGAAAATCAGGTGGAAAACGGGCATTTTACCTAAAACTACATAATAATACTGGGGGCAGGGGAGAATTTTGAGTGATCAGTCCTCCAACCTCTTTTCTTAGCTCATTGTCTTGATTCTGAAAAGAGTTATTGTTCGTGTCTGACACCCGGACCACGTTCAGGACATATTTGAAAAACGAATGCCAGGAAAGGGTTATAAGAAGGCAAAATGAATTTTACTGAGCTCTAGGTTAAGGTTCAGGCTGCTAAAATAAATCTTAAAAGTCAAAGCCATATTATCTAATGTTCTGTACTATCTTTTGTTTCCAATACTATCAGTCTTGAATCTATATAAAAAAGTAGTTTTTACTTACATATAAACATTTAGATAAACATAGAGGAGCTTATTGATTTTCTATACAGAGAATGGTTTATTGATACTTTTCTCAGCTTTCATAATATTAATTTACTAATAGCTCCATTGATTTGGTTTCAGCAAAGAACCCTCCAAACAACAGAAAATCAAACCACCTAAATCTTGAGGAAACCAGTGTTCTTTTTCTATGTAGTATAGATGCGTGCAGAAACAGGTACTTGGAGATAATAGGAACACAGCTAGTTGCAAAACAGTAGAGTTGGTTCTGAATATGAAGTTAATCTCCACCAGGTGCTATCCTGTGAAGAGTCACCAGGAATGTGCATCACTGTTTGTAACATGACCACAAGTCTGTACTGCTGGCTTTGCAACTTAATTTTTTGTATTTGAAAGAACATTTATACTATGGGACTGAGTGCTTAAAGGAGACTGATCTGAGTTTAGGATTGTTTGGGTTTATTTTTTGCATGTATATTTATTTTTTCATGTAGGCCTGTTGTAAATTCAGCATTTCTGCAATCACTTTTCTGTTTACTTGGCAGACAAAAACATTTGAACGCACTTTGAATTTCCTTTTGCTATCTCAAAAGTTAATGAAGGAGAGAGTGGAGCTGCAAGCTTCAAAACATTATGAAAGTTTTGTAATCTCAGGTGCCTGAGTTAGACCATCTGTACTCATGGAATGCAGAGAGTTCAAGGAGACGTAAAACTAAGCAAGTTCTTTGCAGTTTTCAGAATTAAGGCTAAATTGTGTGCTGAAGTACTCTTCTTCCTCTTAAGCTAACACACCAGAGAAGAAAGGTTGACTTAACTGGCTTAAGTTCCTGCAAGTCAATATTTTGTTCCTAATGTTAAAAATACTACATGTATTTTAATATTAGGACCAAAAACAGTAGTAAAAAGCTCATTAGTGTCTCTCACAGAATGTACTCACCTCTCTTACACTGTGTTATGTGAGCAGGAGTAGCATGGAACTTAACTAAGTGGAGCATTTTGCCCTTAGTATCACTGTATCACTCTGTCCCACAATGGAAAACCTAATTAGTGCATCCAAAGGAGTGTTAAATAGATCTCATGCTGTTTAATAAAGGCATTATGTGGTTTTCTCTATTGCAAAACATTAGAGGGAATGTTCATAATGCACGTTTTTGCTGCCTCTTTCACAATTTAGGTGCAGTTTTACGTTGCAGCTGCCTCAGGAAGGTTTGGTAACTTTCTTCTCCATCAAATCTTTCCTCTCATTGTTATGCTCTGTTTGTTTTGGTGTTATTGCATAATGGTACACACTTAGTGAACATCTTTGCCAGTCATCTGAAGTTGGGGGGAACAGCTCTTAGCACCAGAATATCTCAGCCTGTTTGATTTGAGTATGTTCTTCTTTTTTGGTGCTGATGCTTAACTGGTGACCAAGTAGAAAGAAAGAATCTAATTTGTGTTATCTGCAGCCTGAACCTTTTCACTCTTGTGTGTTCTCATTAAAATGTGAGATTTCTTCCCAAGGGTCACCATTACTGTCAGGTTTAAACAGCCCTAATGGTGATGTTTTGTCTTCCAATTTCATCCCTACCTTGGCCTTGGCTGGCCTAAGGTGTCTGAAGTGTAGAGCTTCTAGACTGTACATGCTGAAGTTCAAAAGGAGAAAAATATCACCTTGGGGAAGGGTAGAAGGGCTTCTTGAATTCTGCTGTATTTTATCTTGTTTTACGTGAAACTACAAAACTAAGCAATTTAAGGAATACTTCATCGTGTGTAGCTAATCTGTTGCCTGCCTGTAGCAAGGTCTGCATTTAATGGGGAGGTTTGCTTGGGTTTGCTTTTTTGGGGTGTTGCTGTTATTGTGGATTTCTCTCTGGGTTTAGCTCAGTTTATTCAGATACATTTAAGTGATCAGGATCAGACTTTATTGGGTGGTTTATATGAAATGTTGCACATTGCTTATCTAGTATGTTTTGTAGAACATTACTAAGACTGTGCAAGTTGTAGTGGATCTGTCTCCTTAACTTGTATTTTATCTGCCTTTGTGGCAATGTGAGGTGACATAAAGAGTGTTAGTGATCAAGCTGTGAACTGACTCCAGAGCTGTGGCTTCCCCCGGATATTTGATTAGGATTTAGTGATACATGAACGTAGCGATAATAGGATAACATCTGCTTAGAGTATTTTGAGAGCAGGTACTTGCCAGCCCCATTCTTACCTGGAAAGTAGCTAAAGCTGTACCACAGCACTTTGAAATTAAAACACTATGAACTATGAACTGTGCTGTCATCATGCTTTCAGATATTGATGTAATTTCTTTTTTTTTTTTTTTGCATTGTGTTCAAGTCATCAGTGTAAAATAGGTTTGATTTCTGCAGCAGTCTTTGTTCATAGCTAACATAACTTTCCACTTTGGAGTTACCATATCTTTAAATGTATTGTTCAGGAATACTGAAGCAGCCAGTTGCTCCCAGAAACACTGAAAACATAATAAAAGGCAACAGGAAAACAACATAAGCAAACACTTAATCAAGTCCAGAAACAACCTGTGTCCTTATGCTGTTACTTTGTGGGAGCCCACAAAACCACACAAGTAGGAGTGTGATCTGAAGGTCACAAGCACAGTGAATTTTCCAAATGTTAAATAATTAAAGAAACACCTGTGCCCCAGCCAAATAACTTCCTGCTGATCTGCTGTGAAAATGTTATGCCTAAAACCCTAAAAATGTGTAACTTCTTAAGCCCAGTGGAGGATGCAAGAAGAGCAGAAGTATATAAAGCATAGGAGACATTGCTTCAAGATGTCTTCAAGGGTCTCTGAAGATTGATTTAGTAGTGTCCCAGTGTGTGTTTCCTAGTTTCTGCAGTTACGTTTAGCACACTTCAGATGGGACTAAATGGGATTTAAGACTGCCAATGATTTATGAAGACTTAAATTCTACTCCTGAACTCCTGATGTTCTTAAGCCAACAGAGGTTTTAAAGGATATCACAGGTCATATAGCCTTTCCTGAAAAGAAAGAAAAAATCATTCATATAGCTTGATTTTGGTCATCATATCTGTGCCCTTATTTTGCACTAATGAGAGTGCTATTGATAAAACAGCTGAATGTTACAGGCTTATATCAGGAGGGAAGAAGACTGGTGTCAAATTTCAGAGTTTCATGGGGTCATGTAAATTTTTCTAACCAGAGGGAAGGAAATAAGAGGAAGGAAGGTTTCAGTGTTAACATTACAGGATTGTGAAGAATCTGTAGAAAATTGGAGGGAAATCCTGCTTTAGTGAAATAAGGTTCCGGTGGGAGTGGAATACATTGGAAAAGCAAGAAAAACCAGATAAATGGGAAGGCAGGACTGGTAAGCTGGATGGATATTTTTCTCATGTATGCTTCTTTTAAATCTTCCTTGCTGACTACCAAACTCCTGACTCCTAGGATGTGCCCCCAAGCACAGGATGGCATAGAAGTAAAAGATGTGGTGACAGTCCTTTATTCATAGTCGTTTCATCTCAAGGTATACTTACCTGTGCATGTTATAGACATAGAGATTTATTTTGCTGTTACTGACTACATTCCAAGTTTTAAAGCAGATATGTCAAAATTGGCAATAGATACTTCTTATTTCACAACTGGGGAGGTTTGCCCATGATTCATAATAGCACTCCTTTCCCTAATTCTGGAGTGTGTCCTTTCTGTTGTTCAGCTCAGAAAACATCATTAACTATCTGAATAACTGTAAATGGCTAAATTATATAGCCTGGGTATTTCAGAGGAAGTCACTGGATGACTGATATGTTCTAATTAAATGTTTTCACTTACTCTGTGGCTGCTCTTGACAGTAACTGTAAACCACAGTGATTTAAAGCTTACTAACTGGATTTTATTAAATGACTGAAGACCATAAGCCACAAGTAGTTAGTGATAGCCAGGTATTCTTATGGCTAAACCTGCATGTCATTGGCTCTGCCAAATCCCCCAGCGTGTTGCTCTTCCAGTGTTCTGTTTCTCTATAGGTAAAGAAGACAGAGAGTTGGGATCTGAAAATCTGGCCCCTTTTACCAGTTCTAAAATTTCTAAAATAGTTCAAAATCTGTATCTCTACTGACCATTGCTGCCTGAATTCTAACTTCTCCATCTTTTGGAGTCATTGTAAATTTATATATACTCACCCAACATATTTATTACTCTCATGGGATTTAGATACTCACTGAATTAGGCCCTAAAAGGTGGAACATGAGCATTTATAAATAAAGTAGGTAATTCTGTTTTACGATTGTTTTAAATGAGTTTTCTATATTTGTTAAACAAATCTTCCTAAGTGATTTTTATACCAGAAAATGAAATGGTTTCAAAGTTACAGTGCTTTGGAAATTGTTTGTTTTACCAAGACTTATTTGCAGAACAAAATGTTGATATCTCCCATTTTGGCATACTTCGAAAGATAGTTTTTCTATTTTCAAGTGGAGCTTTGAGTTCTTTTATTGGATTCCAATGATAAATTAAGAAAGATTAAATTTTAAAACGGGAATGTAGTTGAATGCAAATGGAGTTGTTTTGGAATCTTCTCTGGTGAAGGTATCGGTGTTATAGATTGTGTTCTCAGGTGGACTGAACACAGACCTTAGGATATTTAAGTTCTTTCTAAAATAGAGGTTTTTTTTTTCCCAAATGGTCATGCTAAGTTGTTAAAAGATGTGAGATATTCTGTGTGAATGTTGGCTTTTTAAAGGAAATCAGTCCACCACTCCTTTTTAATAATAATCAGTGTAAACCTAGTACTGATTCCTTTATACCCACTGAAGGAGTATTTCAGGTTTTTGCATGGTGAATTCGTGTGTTTGACTTCTGTTCTATGATATTCTGAAATGGACCTTGGATCCTGAGGTCTTGAAAATTTATTCAGAGTGTATTTTCTATGTGATGTACTTGTTGCTTGAGGACAGACATGGTTTATAGCACATAGAGATTTTGGTCTATTTTTACATTCATGTGGGAAGCAAAGGGCTCTGGAAATAAGGAAAAAAAGGAAGGGAAAAAATACTGGTGAGGGAAATATCAGAGAAAGAGAAATTTTCAACTCCTGAGGCTGGAGGTTATTATTTCAGTATCAGACATTAGTAAGCACATTTTTAAAATTACGTCCAAGTGTCTGTTTAAGAAAGTGACTATTAAAGAATGATAGATAATCAAATGTTGATGCGGCTTCATGCTTTGAGCTGAGATGCTGTGTGCTGATGCATGCAAGCAAAGCATAGATGTTGTCAAGTTTTTGAACCAAGCACAGAAAATGTGGTTTACCCTGCAAAACATTTGATTTTCAGTATACTGGGTTATAGTGCAAAGCCATAAGGTGAATCATTTTTAAAATAAATTTGTAAAGATGCCTGTGTTTTCAATTCTGTTATAAGTTTCTAAAACTTAGGATAGATAATGAAAAATCCATATAGTAAAATTATTCAACATACAGTTTTCACTTTTCAAGTGTTTTTGACAAACATCTGATAATTTCTCTTTCTAGAATAGAATGTTTATAAAAATTTGATTTTCAGCTGCTTTAATTGAGGTTAATAGTTAAAAATTTGGATAGATGCCAATATAGTCTACATTTCCTCTAAGGGAGAGTTTCTTACTGTTTCTTTGCTGATATCTATTAATGTGAAAAAGAGTACTGTGGTAATAGTGCACATTTTGTATGCTGATGCTAGTGATAAGTGAGAGGGCTTTTTATCCAACCAAATAAATTGATGAATACAGCTGATTCAGACTGTTTACATAATCTTTCCAATGTCAACAGTCATTTAAATTATCCTAACTTTATACTGCATCTCCAAAATCCAATTACATGCTAATAATAATTGTCAGTTTTACTCTAAACCTTTAATGATAGGTCACAAGGGATGTTGTACCAGAAGGATTAAATCATTGTAGACTGTTACTATGCCCAGCCTTAAATTACTAACCTCTTATCTCATGGTAACAGAGCTACTATATGTTTTGTCACCATTTTTGCTAAATAGAATAAATGTCACCAAAATTAATTTCATCTTTCTTAAATTAGCTTCTTAGTATGATTTCTCACTTCAGTCAAAATTTATTTCTTGAAGAATTTAATTTCCTTCTTAATCTATTTTATTTGAGAAAGAGGAGGAAGAACTTTCAGGAACAAATGCATTTTAAATCATTCTGTGGCTAATTTTCAAATTTACTCTTCATTAATAACTGCTGACACTTGCAGGATGGAATTTTTTAAGTCACTGTATACTTAAAATCAAACTGGTTCTGCTTAGTTCATCCTGGCTATATTTAAAGCACTGAAAGTTAAAAGGGGGTGAATCTTGCTTGTAAGGAGAGCTTAAGGAGTATGCATAATCATGTGCATAGCAGATTTCCCATGTGATGGATGGTTCAAGGGAATATTGTAATTAGATGGTATAGTTTTGATGCATTTATTTGGTTTTAATCATATTAAGGATGCATACAAGTGAAGGAAAATATACTTAATAGAAGGAATAATGTAGATGGAAGAAATACTAAGTAAAAAAAAAAGGCATTGAGAGTTGGCATTGTCATACAACATAGTGACAGCAATTTCTGTCTGAGTTACTGGCATTATTAAATAATATTTCCAATGGAGTGTGTATTTTAAAATAATTTCAAAGTGCAGGTATTGGCTTTCTCTTAAATTTCCCATTATTTTTGTTTTGATGACCTCAGTCAAAAAAATCTAGAGTTACAATATAATAGTTCTTTCAAAGATAAGAAACCAGAAAGATGGATCAATTGAAAAGGGGAGGATTCAAAAAATAAACCTGAAGTGACAGGCTCTGTCTGAAATTATCACAGCTGGTCATATGAGGCAAAATAATGAAGGAGGAAGGATTTTTAATGCTCATAAATAAAATCTATTTTTAAATGTTGGAATCTAGAGGGACTGTATTGGCTGCAATAGTAAAAATCTATTAAATGGCTATGATTTCCTTTTGGAAACATGTTTCTCTTTAGGAATCTATAGCATAAAGAACAGGGTTAACTTGAAAAACAAAAGTAAATTCTTTTGTCAGCTGCACATGATTATCAAGGCTTTGTAAACTCAATTAGTAGAGAAGAATTTATCCACAATCTGATTAAATATTAGTGCCAGCAGGGCAGAAAATTAAACAGAGCATACTCATTAATAATCTATTAAATCTTCTATCAACTTTGAACAGCTGCAGCGGTTGTAATCAGACATTTCTTTGTGGCATCCTACACATTTGTGTGGTACTGGGGAGTCACTACTAGATTATTACAGTGAGTGGAAAGTCAGACTTGTCTGTCACTCTTCTGACTGTGGAGGCAATCTGTATATAGGAAAATACCGAGTTTGTGTTTAAGCAGGAACTGTCATCTCCACTTTTATTTGAAGTGTTGATATTTGTCTGTATCACACCACTGCATGTGTCGCATGATATTTGTACCATGGCTGCAAAACAACCTCAGAGAAGAGCATTGGAAAGTCATGAGTCATATCTACAAATTCCTTGTGAGGGGAAGAGGAGGGCCAAACACTGATCTCTGTTCTCTGTGGCCTGAAGCTGTGTAGGGTAGGTTTAGGTTGGATATCAGAAAAGGGTTCTTCACCCAGAGGGTGTCTGGAACAGCTCCCCAGGGCAGTGGTCACAGCACCAAGGCTGACAGAGCTCAAGCAGTGTTTGGACAATGCTCCCAGCACAGGGAGTGACTCCTGGGGTGTCCTGTGCAGGGCCAGGAGCTGGACTCAGTGAGCCTTAAGGGTCCATTCCAAGTCAGTTTACTCTGTGACTCTGTGATATGCAGAAATATGGCTATTTTTACTACTGGCATTTCTGAAAAAGAAAGTGTACTAGCTGGGCTGGTAAAATGGTAGGTTGCTCTTTCATAGAAGATATGGGATAGCCACTAGCCGAAAGAAGTGAAAACAGAAATATGAATAGTCTCCAGAGGAACAGGATTAGTTTACCTTCTTGAGTTAAAGTAGGAAACCAAAAGATTGATAGTTTCAATGCTTTTGAGAAAGCATTTTAGGGGCTATAAGCACTGTGTTCATATTGTAGCCAGACCTTTGCATGACAGGAAACTGGACCTAGGAAAAAAAGGATGAAGCTGGGGAAGGGTAAAGGACCTCAATGACCATGAGCATCCCAAAGCATAACATAAGGATATGTAGACTGCACTCCCTGGCTCTGACCAGCTGCCCAAGTGCTCCAGTGTTCTCTAAGTGTGTCCAGAAGCAAATCTCTGGAAAAGAACTGAGCAAGGATATATGATATTCCCCATTTTAGCGCTCTTTCCAACATTTGGGTTTTTTTTTTTTCATTTAAGTTTGTTTACTAACCCATAACAGGTCTCCAGTCTCCCTTGGAGTTCATGTAAGCTTCTATGCCCAGTAGCCTCTGACAAGGAATTTCACAAGTCTACTACTTTATGTAAAGAGCCACATCTTTCTGATTGTTTTGAAGTTTTTTCCCCACTGTTTTCTCTTGATGAGCCCCAGCTCTTAAACTGGAAAAGAGAGTTGAAACCAAATCTTAGTCACTTCTAAATAATCTGCAATTCTGTAGGTCATCAGGTAATTTGAAGCCTAAACTCAATATGTATTTCAGTTCATTGAGCAGAGCTGAACATGTGTATGTCTGGGTTGCTGAAAAACTTAGTACAAGTGTCCTTGAACAACTTTTATATGAAATTACTCTATATATGCAACGTGGGGAAAAGATATTTAATTTCTTTTATCTTTTGTTTGCTTGTTCTACTCCAGACTGCATTTACACAGAGGGCTGTGGTTGCAGGGTACCATCTTCAGAATGAGTAACTGATCTGGCTGTCTCTGCAATCACTGCTACTGCATGTGGTAAAAGAAAAGGGCTGTTTTGTTAGTCACTCTTAGGACTTCCTTCTCCAGCCTTTATATAAAAACAAACAAATAAAAAAAAAAAAAAAAAAAAAACAAAAATAACTACCGCTAGTAGATTAAGAAAATGGAAAGTTTTTCCCCTTGTAAATTATCTTTCTTTGTTTTGCTTTGGTTTTGGTGGGTTTCTGGTTGGTGTTTTTTGTTAGTTTTTTTATTTGGTGGGAGTTTTTTTGTTACAGATTTTGAGGGGGGGATTTTAATTGGGGCTTTTTTTTTTTCCTCTTGGAGATATTGCTTAAGTGTTTTCTTAGAGTTTGTGGTCCGATTTCCTTTTCTAGAAGTTAGATTTTTGCTTAACAGAAATGGAAGATATTATAGTTGTATAAAAACTGAATTCTTGACCATTTATGCATTACAGAATTTTGTGGAGTGAAAATCTAGCTACAATAATAAATGGGAATGGAACAGCAGGTTGAAGTTCTGACTTTAAGTTATGCCTGAGAGCCCAGGCATAACAAAGCTTTGCAAAGAGTTAATGGTAACTAATAATATGTTTCTTGCATGTTGTAAAACATACTCCAAAGAGCAATTTTCCAGAACACATTTCTGATCTATCTTAATGATATATTTAGTTTTGTTAGAAAGTGTTTACTGTGCTCTCATGGTTGTGAATAATCATAATAATTTGGGCAGTGCTGAACGTTTTCTTCCAAATTCTAATTATAACTAAGTTTAGTTATAGTCAAATTCAGTTAAAAATAATTTTTGTAAGATTGAAGCATATCTTTATAATCTAGAAAATAATCTGGGTTGATTTACGCGGCATCATTTCTAATAACAGTTTTCACAGTGATCACAAGTAATCCTTACTACATTAGTCATCTCTGCTCTGCTCTGTTTTAATCTTTGGTGTTGTTTTTCTGTTCATCCTTACACAAGCTAGATTATAAAGTAAAAGGTTGTTCTGCACTGGCCTTAAAAACCCAAGTGAAAATATTTCTTTCTCTCATCTTTTCACTTAGCAGGAGTACAATTTACTACACAGTGGCACAATCCCAAATGTCTGCGCTGCGCAACGAACTCAAATTAGGATTAAAGATTGTCAATTTTATTCTGAAAAGCAATGCTAGGATAACATTGGCCATCTACCAAAGCTGTACAGGCTTGAAAAGTTTTGCTGAATGTGCACAGAACTCCATTCAAGCACGGGCAGTTCACACTGGCAAAGGTCAGCTCTCCTTCTCATTCTGTAAGGCCTCTAATTTTTCATCATTAGCGTCTTTAAAGATTGCTATGGGGTTTTGCAGGAGATAAGGGGTGAACACCAGCCTGTAGTGTTATAGAACAAGGACTGGTAAATATTTAGAGCTAAGTGTCAGGGAATATCCAGACATTGAGGTGGGTGTGGCAAATGCTGAAACAAATGCAGCATTACTTTCTTGGCTAAAGAAAACTGGCCTTTTCACAAAGTAAGTAAATAAAGTGCATGTTGGTGTTATCATATAAGTACATTTCTCCTTGATTTTCTCTATGAATATATGAGATAAACATGGGAGTTACTGAGTTTGTGGGTGGGAAAGAAGGGAACATAATTGTGAGGCCGAAAGGAAATTAAAATTTGTGGTGGAGCTAAGGAAACAGAACCAAACCCATGTACTGGAGTGAATGTTACACTATGTAATACAGGTTGTAGCAAACAGCAATAACTGATTCCTTACTGCAAGCTTGGTGTTTTCCTCCCTACCCCTTTAAAAGAGTGTTATGCTGTGTTGAGATGCCATCTTACTTTCAGGTGAGAATTATTTCATATCACACTATTGTTACGTTCTCCTGAAGTTCTTGACCTTTTTGTGGCAAGGTTGCAATGGAAACCTTTCCTGCATTATCTTTTATAGAAATGACTGTGCAAATATGGGTATATCTTTCTAATGAAGAGACAGCCTGTGACAACAGAAATCTAGGCACACCATCTCCTTGAACACGAGAAGCTAAATCTGTGGTGTGATGGTCAGCACAGAAACATCTGCTCTGGTTTGCAGTGTTACAAATTCAGGGTAAAGTCAGAAGGTTAAACTGGGTCACGGCTAAGCTGGAAGAGCTCAGCTCAGAGTTGAAGATTTTGCCAGTTCAGTCAGCTGATTTTGTAGTGAAGCAGATGATGAGTCTTGCACTGCTGTTCCACTAGCTGAGATGTAATGGTAGTGACCCCTCACCAAAGGATGTCAAAAGCAGTTAGAAACTGAAATGGGGATTAGCATCCTAAATAGGCACAGGCTTTTCTCTTGCGGCCATTTGTCATGGCGTGCAGGATTGGTAACTTTAGTGAGAGCACAGCACTGTAAAACTCAGTGTTGTCTTGGATGTGGAACATCATCAAATGATCTGCTTCTGTGTGTTGATAATTACTAGCATCGTGTGTGCCAGGGTAGCAATGAGCATTTGGTTTTAATAATAGGCAACATCTGAATTACGAGGAAAGGGCTTGAAGGGGATGTCTCAGTTGAGACACTCACCAAAGTTCACTACCAATAGCTTGCTCAAATCTTGATTTCCCAAGCTCATTGACTCTATACATGGTGCTAAGTATATCCAAATCTGTTCTAAATAATAATTTAATTATGTCTAAATCTGTTCTGTTTCATAAGTTCTGAAAGCAGTTTAGCAGTATTAAAATGGAACAGCACCAAAGCTAAAAGCATTTCTCAACTGACAAACTGACTAGTTTAGGTGCATGTCAAAACTGCTGCTCTTTCTCTAATAGTGTAATAACCTGGCCTTCCCTTACACTCTGTTTCAAGATGTAGCTGTGCTTTCCTTTCTCTTATTCCATCAGCTAACACGTCCGTTGTTGCTTCCTTTTATTTGGTACTTGTGTCTTCTCCAGGAAAAAAGAAATCTGAAAATAGATACAGTCACATTTCTGGAGTCTGCATATGTGCAATTAATCAGAATATATTTCCTTCTGACCCTGAGAACATTCAGGGTTATCCTGAGGCTTTGTGATTGTAGGTGATTTCTCTCTCTCTCTCTCTCTCTCAAAATGCTTCTACATATCTCATTTCCAGACATAATGAAGGAAACATGATATCCATGGCATAGTCTTCCTTTGAATGAAGGTCACTAGGCTATGGACAAATCTTTGCTTCCTCCTCTGCTTGTTGTTTCCAGCAGCAAAGTAATCTGCTAACCTGAAAGGCAGAAGAACATAATGCATCCCCACCCTAGGAAGGAATAAAGAGAAACCTTCTCTATGCACCAGCCATCCTCTCCATGTGCTAATTAAAATGATTTCAACTGCTGTTAAATCATTTCAACAAGAACCAGAGTAGCAGAATCATGCACTTAATTTTTGAAAGGGCCTGTACCTTGTTTAAATGGTTCCCCAGTCCTCAGTTACATCCAGTGTGTTTTCAGCCCACCTGTAATTCCCTCCAGAGCCAGATCACTTATGCTTAGTGAAGATGTGGATATTTACTCTCTGAAAAATGAGATACCATATAACAATACACATACCTTTCTTACTGTGCTGAAAGTTTTCATTTGGCTTGCAGAATTTTGAATAGACCTTTTAGCAGGCTTGGGATTGGTAGGGTGTTTGTATGGCTTCACTGCATTTAGTAATTAAGCACAATATTGTCTGGCTACTGAATTTGAAGAGGCTTGGATAACATGATGATATCTTTTCAGTTTTTACATAGAATATATTTACTATGGATGTATTATAAACCTGTGATTTATAAACTTCATTGACTTCATTAGTCTCCAGGGGCTTTATTCTTGTTAGCTTGGAAATGCCTGTTTAAATTTAATTTTTTCCCCTTTTTTCTTTTTTTATATTTAAATTATGACCTCATTAGAGTGAAAAGATGGTTTCAGATTCTTGCCTTGTGTAAATCAGCCAAGTCTTGCAACTAACCCCAGCTGAAGATCCAGACTGTAAATTGAAAACCTGTCTTTTGACTTGCCATTTCCAATCCCAAAGGCTGGCCCTAGAGTTAGAAACATCCTCATTCTAACATAAAAGGGCATTTCAGTAACTTGTTTTGTGTGTTTTCTTCCAGTTAAGACTGTAGTCTCTCAGCGTGCCTAAGATTTAGGCAAACACATGTATGAGATGTAATGCAGTAAGTTTCTTCAAAAGAGGAGTTGGGGCAGGATGCTTAAAAAGATGTGAAATGGTGGTAAAGGGTAGGACTGCAAAAACTGTGAATGCCAAATAAATCAGGTTTCAGTCTGTCACATTTTTTCAGTGGTAAGAGGAGCTTCATTTTTGTAGTGTGTTAAGTACTGTAGTTAATACAAAGAACATCTCATAAAACTTGTTCAAGGTAAAACAGATAAATGGCTTCACTAAAGTTGTCAAATTTCACTCAATGAGTATTTTTTTTTAGTGCTCCATTATTTAAATTCAAAACCATCTGGCAGTTATTGTTGGATTGTGGCACAAGTTGTTGGAGGTTTTCTCTTCATAGCAGGTTTCTTTTTCTTTCTCTAGTTTAAGATATTGGAAAACTCTTCTACCTAATCTTTTACACTAAGTCCCAAACAGTTTTATTTATAGCTGCCAGAAGTAAATTCCTAATGTTATGTTAATTAGAAACATGTGGTGAAAAAAAGAGGCAACTTTTAAGCTGACACTATTTTTGAGTTAAAATCTGGCATCCCCTTTCTACTGACAAGCCTGACAACTGCAGCAGCAATCACCTCATCAAATCTCTCCATTGTGTCTTTCCTGGTTTTTGGCATTCTTCCTGTCTAAATTTTTATCAGATGAGTGCTTTTTTCTTGGCAAGTATTTTGAATACCTTCTTGTTGCTTTATCTCTGCACTATCACCCCTTGCCCTTAATGTCATTTCTCACATGTAAGACTGTGGCAGAATTCGAAACAAATTAGTTAGGAACCTAGATTCAAAGACCAGCTTTTCCTCTTGGCTCACTAGTCTCTTCTCCTCTCAGTTTTTAAACACCAGCATGTCACAGATACCACAGGAACACTCAGTTTATAAGACATTTTTGATGCTTTAAATCCTCAGTGCTACATCTATGTTTTTTTCCACTATCGTGTCCTGTATTGCTCTTGAAAGGTTTTCAGCTGGTGATATCTGGATTTTAATCCTAAATTTTGGAACTAGTCAGTAGGCTGTGTCAGAATAAAACTCTTTTGATATAAATGCTTTAGGCCACAGCCAAATTATCCAAATAATTTGTTTCTTAATATAAATGCACAAATATTGAGTGATATTTGCAAGCAGAATTCATATGAATGAGGACCAGATTTCCTTTCCAGAAAAGGAAGACCAGGGAAAATGTAGGCCTTTTCTGGAAGGTAAGACTGGTTACCCAGGATATGGAGAAATTAATACAGTATCTCTCACTGGGAGTGCTGTATGCTGCTGAATGCTCAGCAAATAAAACCCCTCTTCAGGGTGCTATGAACGGCCATAAACTTCAAGTGCTTTTGAATTTGAGTAATGACACATTAAGGAAACATACTAATTAAGGTAAATTTTGCCATTTTATTGCAGCTCGTTTTCCAGTTTCTTTAGTCAATGAAGAGCAGTTTAAGCTGCTGGACACATGGGATTTTTTTGATGCTGGCTGCTTCTTTTCATTGCCTAATGGGAGCAAAGTCTTCTGAATATCCAGCACAGTTGTACTGCTTCATTTTTTGAGAACTTCAGCTGTAAATCCCAGCTTGTGACTAATGTAGTGGGCTCATTTTCTAACAGCAGCAACCCCTTGTGAAGGCAGTAGAAGTAGCTAAGTATGCAGGATACATATATGCACATACTCTCTCTCTCTAGATAGATAGATAGATAGATATATTTATATGTATATACATATATATACACACACACACACAAGTAGTCTTGGGGCAGGTGTTTGTAAAGTGTCTAAGCACCAGGCTCGAAGGGAAAGATGAGTGTGATTCAAGCTTTTAAGAGCAGATAACAATGCATAAAACATTAAACATGTGCATAAGTAACTGGAAGTCTCAGGCTCTCTATATTTTCATTGGTGAATTTACCTAAGCACTTAAAGTTCTGCAGCTGTACGTGTCAGCAGAAGCTGCCATTTTGAATGTGCTGAGGCTTTGATGGCTGAGTCCTTCCTTGGTTTCTTGTGGTTTGAAAATTCCAAGTTTTTGAGAATAATAGTGCATGTCTGAGTGGGCAGCACGCATTTCAGTGCAAGTTGTGGCAGTCACAGATGCGTTCACTCCAAAACTCCAGACAGAAGGGGAACAGCGTGCTAGTCATAGGGTTGGATCTGAATGTATGGTATAAAACAGGGCTTTCCTCTCTCACTTCAGTGCTATCTGGCAATTTATTTTAATCCTCCTTTCTCACAACATGATCTCTGTTGAGACTCCTGTTAGTTCTCCATCGCACTGGGGGTCACAATGCTCAGCAATGTGCCCAGTTGTCCTGATCCCAGGCCACACTCCAGCAGGGCAAATATGTGCCTCATGGGGAACCAATGGAATTGAGCTTGTCCCTCTGGAGTCTGTGCAGCTTCTTGCCCAGGTGGTCAAAGAAGTGGAGTAGAAAGTTGTTTCTTCCCAGAACAGAGTGTTGGGTGTGGACCAGTATTGCAGCATATTGCAGAACACAGGTCTAGCCTCTTTCTTTTCAATCTCATTACAGGAATCTTGTGTTCTTACTATGAAAAGGCATAGTGGTTCTCTTGTTGCCAGTCTAATATCTTCCTAGGTTTAGCCTATGTGTTCCCCCCCCGCCCCCCCCCCAAAGCACCTAAATTAGTTAAAAATTTTATTTAGGGACTCTTGTAAATTTAATTATAAAATACTTTCAATTCATTTGAAGATATCATCGTGTGAACATTCATAAGATTTTCTTTGACACTCATGGTTTAACATGCAGTTGTTTTTGTAAGTCATGATGCAGCAGAGTGATCAGTAATTAAAAACATACAATCCTGCTACATAGTGCAAAGCCTTCCTGTAACTGCACCCCAAAGGGTGGTTCAGTCACCACTTTGCATCGTGGTGCCGTGCTATTTCTTAACAGGCAAAAGTGTTTTTAATGTTCTGTGTACAACTAAGGCTTTAACTGATCCTTCCCATGGAAAAGAAGATGAATGATAACTCTACACTCTGCTACCAAATGTCCGTACTAATTTTCCAGTTTTACATAGAAGGCAAAGGCCATGATGTAAATGGACAATCAGGTCTCTTCTGGAGGCTTGACACTTTCATTTTGAGAGTCAGTTTTGACATCACTTAAAGTAGCATGTAACGATGTAGAGAAGAGAAAGTTAAAATCTTATGTGTTAATAGAAGAAAGTATTAGGAATTAAGATGCTGATTTATTAAAATATCTTGTGGAATTGCATACCAAATCTCTTAAATCCATTGTTCAAACAGAATGCTTAATACAAGGATTTAAGACTGAATACACTTCTCCTTCAGTATAATGTAACGCTGATTTGTAGAATCAGAGCACAGAAAAAATATTGTAACAATAATGTTGTTGGAAGAATGTTAAGCACATCTTTATGAAAAACCAACATCACAGGAGCAGTCTTATTGCTGGTATTGTTCTCTTATTGCACTGCAGTATGTGCAACATCCAGGTCACTGCCAGTGCAAAGCAGACAAGCTAAAGCTGCGATGAGTGATACTGAAGGGGGGGCAGGGGAAGGGGGGCTGTGCATGGGGATCTGGATTGTCTCAAACTCAGACCCCAAGCAGAGATCCAGTGCTGGCAAATACAGTGGGAGTCTGCAGGGAAACTCTGCAGCTTAAGTCTGCAGGGAATGGGAAAGAGTAGTTCCAGATAGGCCACCTTGACAAAGGTATTAGGTGTAGCAGGACATGCTGGTGTTCTGAACACATTGACAGTTATGAGCTTTTTAAGCAAATGTTTCTCATTTCTTTTTTCTCTTTGTTAGTTAAGTTGGATTGGGTGGCTGGTGCTGAAACAATTTAATCCTTGTCTACAAAGCAATTTATTGCAAGTTATTGCATCCTATTGCAATTGATTGCTTTATTGTTGTTGGCGTGTTCTGTGCTTTTTCTCTTAGAAATTTCATTTTGCAAATGTAGTAATAATATTTTACATGTGTAGAGTGCCTTTCATCACAAAATACTTCACAAACTAAACAGAGTTTTTGCAGTTAGTTGTTTGAAAGTGACTTAGTCTAGTATCAGGAGACACAGCTATCTTTGCCCATACAGTCCAGTCAGGCTGAAGATTTTTCTTACTGTATACTTTCTTGTAACCTGTATTGTCACCCGAGTAATAAATAGCTAACCTCCTTTCCTGGTTTAGATGCATTTACTGCTGTGACTCAAAACTTGAAGTACTTTCTGGGTAGGAAAACAGTTTCAATTACACTGGCTGCCACACCGTTGACCTGGTTGGCCACCAAAATCAACCAAAACAAACAAAACAAAAAAACCCAAGAAAGGTATTGAGGCCTAAAAAAATGTGTTTTCAAGTCTTATTACTTTCATTTTGTGCATTTTTTTAGGCATGTATGATCTTAAAAAGAGTTACTAATCCAGATCCTGTGTTTATTTGGCCAAGTGCTGCAAAGTTTAAAATTTGTATTAGTGCTTTTTATTTTATCGTATACTATGGCCTAAAGCTAAGACACTGTATTAATAAAACTGACCACCTAGAGGTAAGGGCAACAGATTCTGTTCTCCGTGGTAAGCTGGCCTTAAATTTGAGCAAATCCTTGGAAATTCTGTGGCATTCAGTGAAAGAACTGAATTAATTTAAACTGAACTGCACACAACCTTTGAAAAAATAAATCTGCTACATATATGGATAATACTACTCTTAAATATTCAGCCTCCTTTACTTACTTTAATTCAGCGGATTTTTCGCTGTCTCCACATAATTTCCGTGTAAAAGGAAAGGCTAATCTACTGGTTCAGACAAAAGGCTTAAGCTCAGATGATCTCTGTTCTGTTTCCTTTTTATCATGTTCTCGCATTTTTTCCTCCATCTGTAAAAAGGAGATGACAGCACTTCACTGCCTCGTGATTGTGGAAGGATAAATACATTGATTATGCGATGTTAAGAATGATTGAGCCAAGGATGTAACTAGGCCAATTCATATAGAGACATTCTTTCAAATTAGGAGTTGGGATATTCTGTCTTGGAGAAGCGTGGAGGAACAGTTTAGCTATCTTGCTTAAGGCGTTTAGTAGTGAAATGGTTAACAAAATACATATACAGGCAATGTTTAGGGTTTAGAGTTAAGACCCTATTGAGATGATTAAAAATAGTTCACATCTTGCTGAACTGTCATTTTGAGCTGTCTGCCAATTTAAGAACATATTGCTGCCTCAGTTAACATATGGTTCGAGTTGATACAGTTTTCTGTGCAACCATGAGAGCTAGACACATCATTATATGAAAATGAAAACAAATGGCTGAGTCCTGAGCTTGCTGCTTTCAGCCCCCCCAGTGTAAGCATGAGTTCAAAGCCACCTCGTCTTCCCATTTGGAGATTCCTGCAGCATGAGAGAGCCTGGGTGTGATGGTGAGCCACAATAACCTGCTCCTGTGCCACATGGCTGTGGCATGCAGCCTGAAAAGGACATTCCCAGGACAGAGGGTTTACGGTGTGAGCACAATGGCAAATGATCCCCTGGGCTGCTGTACCTAATTTGTCAACATTTAATTAGAATCTGGGATTGGTGAGCCTCCTTTTGGGATTTCTACTCCTCTACCGTGTCATTGGTGTTTCAGATATTTTTTACTGGGAACTTTAATGCACCGAACACCAAGCTCTGGCTGCATCTTAACTGTGTTCTACTATAAGTTAATGCTAGCAAATGGAAGAATAAAGTTTCTAAGGAAAAACTTTGTTTAGTGGGAATCGTGAGGTAGCTTTCAGTATTTGCAAAAGCAAGGTTTAAAAATTTTCCACTGTATTTATAATGGCTCTGTTCTAGAACACCTGCAAATTTTTTGCATGCTAGTTCTGTTTTTTTCTGATGGGTTATAAACTCCATAGTTGTGCTATGATTTGCTTTGCTTTGCTTAGTTTAAGTTGCAGTTTTAGCACTGTATCTTTTTTCTACTTAGGCTAGGTAAATTTTGCAGTATTTTCAACTCACTTGGTATCCACATATTTTCATTGGTGAAGTTCCCAGTATGTCTCCTATCATAGTAGAAAAAATAACTTACTCCAAACAAATTATATTTAAATTATTTTGAAGGTATGACAAAACCAAAATAAAGAGTTGAAGCTGAGATTTCATCTTTTCTTGTGCTGTGGGGCAGATGCAGACCAGAATGACTCAGGTTATGTGTACAGCATAAAGCTATCTAGATTTGGATAAATGGACTTCTTTCCTTGTACATATGGCTTTGAAACTGGCTTATTTCCCAACATTCTTTTTTGACTCAACTTTCAGATTCAGAGGAATCCAGATATCTGACCAAAACTCATTTAATTTTCTCCTGCCTATTAAAAGTAAGTATTTGTGCAAAATGAAACCACAAATCAGCTCAGGTTTGCTTGTGAGATTGATGAACCATAATGAATCTTTCTATGAACTCAGTCTAAATTTCAAGGATGTAATAAAATACAAAATCATATCCAAAAGTCGCTTTGAGTAAATCCCTGTATATCTCATAATTTTCTTTTTTGGGGGGGGGTCACTTATTTTGGGGCATTTACAAGCCAGCCAACTGACAGAAATGCCTCTTAGCAATCCCACCTGCAGATTGTCTATAAAAGCACTGGTATACGAATTGCAGCGACAAGCACCCAATGGCTGATTTTTGGTGATAAGGTAATGGCAGGGCCGCATTTAAATCTTCGAAGCTGCTGGATGGCAGAGGCCAAAATCTGTGGCTGTTCCATAGCCCAGGTTTTTCCAACACTTCGTTGGCCCCTGAGTATTCCTTGGATTTGATGAGAGGCTGCTGCTGCCCACGGAGAATGCCCTGCCCGCGGTGGGATCCCAGCTTGCTGTGGCTGCCAAGATCTTGGGTGGTGCAGGCATGTGGGGCGTGGTGTCAGCCTTACACTGGGAGGATTACACTGAGCAGGATGCACACCCCCGTGTTCTTTTCACCCGGGTTGATATTTAGTAGTAAGCTGATAAATGATTTTAGAAGCAAATTATCTCCTTCTTTCTTTTATGCATAAACCATTTTTTAAATGGCAGCATAGTGTCCGTAGCTGTTAAGCAGAGATGATTACATCCTGATGTATTAGAGCTAGGTGAAGATTTCCGAGTTTGTTACGGGGTGTTACTGTGTTTATATTCTTGTTTGCAACAGGGAGCCTGTTGGATTTGTCTTCTGAGATCTTCATTTTTGGAATCTAGATTACTACCATTAGGCTCAATGACTATTGCTGTACCACTATGCCTTTACCTAGCACAGTGACACTACTTTGTAATTTATGGGTAGTGAGAGGAAAGGAACCAGGATGCATTTCATTGATCTTTCCATGCTGTAAATGTAAAATTCATGTGCATTTTTGTTTGCTTTATGGCTGTTCTCTTTCCTTTTCCTTATTTAATATGCACTTCATACTGTGCCAAGGGGGTCAGTAGGGCAAATCAAGGAGCCAGATGGCTTGCCTCTACCCTAAGGAAACATACCAATATTTAGCTGGCCATTTTCCCAAATAAAGGCAAGACTGGAATCCACAATAAATGGGAGAGCTGGTTAAAGCTGCATCCTTTTCTTAGGTTCACAGCTACAACCTCCTTGAGGCATGAGCTTTTTATACTTCACTGCCGCTTTCCAGCTTTCTCCAAGTAACTGCATCTTGGAAGATATTAGAGGGGGGTACAGCTCATTTTATTTATGGCCTTTGCACAGTAACAAGTTTCAGTTATTATAATCTGACTGAAATAAGAAACCATAATCCATGGATGAAAAGACAGTGGACAAACTCAGTTAAATCCCTAGTACCCTGAGGATGTATATTTTGTCCATTTCTGGTTTTTTATGTTCCCTTTTTTCTGCTGTTATTCCCAACTTTAACTTTTGAAAAGCCAAGCAGTTTAAGTGGCCGGGCCTGGGGAGCTTATTTGTATGCAGCACAAATTTCAGGATCTGTTCCCAAGCCTGTGCAGAGTGAAAAATGGCCTGCATTTTCTTGATAGCCCATGTGGTTGTAAAGAATAAATGGCTAATGAATTACAGATGAACATTGACGCAAATTAATCTTCCTGATGTCCCTGGGTTATATGGCAGCCATTTAAAAGTTTAATCAATACACTAAAGTTGAAAACATGCAGGCACTGCAGTTGTTTGGATGTAATAAACATCAGAGGGAAACGGGAGGCTTGTACCCAGTCCATGTATCATAATGACAGGTATTTATGTTTAATGGACTAAATATTTTTTATTGGAAGAGAGCAAATGTCAGCTTAACTTTGTAAGCCCCGCATTCAACTTTCCTTTGAGGTTGGTGAGAGACGGCTGACATGTCATTGAAAATGAAATGTAAAAAAACCAATTGAGACAAAGCGAGGATAAGGAGCTGTTTTGCCGACGAGATGTTGCTTTAATGCTCTGCAACTATTCATTAAATAAAATGTAAACTCTACCATTTCAAACGTTGCAGTAAAATGGTTTACTGGGGCAGACTTTTAATGGTTATTAGGGAAAACAAGAGCCAACTGCTGCCAAATATTCTTTTCTGGGAAACATTTTATTTGAAAAGTCTTTTCCTGAGTTATAGTTTCAGAAGATTTATAATTATGGAACAGTCATCTCCCCCTCCCCCTTTCTTTTTTTGAGACAAAGAAAAACAAAAATATAACTTTCAGTATAACCATTTGATGGTCTTTCCCCCCCCCCCCCCCCCCCACCTTTGAACAGAGTAATAACTTAATATAAGCTTCCCAGAGACTTGGATATTAATTGTACTTGAATTCAATAAATTTTAGAGCCGTGTGTGTCCAGAACGTAACCATCATTTCTATAAATGGAGAAGGAGGCTATGCAAGACTGCCACATTCAGCAAGTCTGCACAGTTGCGTGGGTGTGGGAAAGACAACATGATATTTTTTCTTTAGGTCCAGAAGAAAGGTGTTGTCATATCATTTGGTCTTCTGAGAAAACAGACTTCTTTCAATGTTAAGCAAAAAATTTTAATACGTGGGAAAAAAAGGGAAGAACATCTTGTACCAGCTTTATGTAGTCTGTTTTAGTACCCCATTGGTTGGCTGATCTTAACTGATGGACCCTTGATGGTTTAAAGTGGTCTGATAAAGCTTCTGGTAACGTGTACTGTGAAAGCACATCAGAAAAGGAGGATAGTTGAAAGCCTGTGGGTCACTGTTTGCTTTCTTGGTGATTGGCTGAACTGCTTCTCTTGACTTCATCAACTGTCTGAAATATTTCATACATTTAAATAATTGCTCTTAACAGTGCAGTGAGTCATCTGGTGAAAGTTTGATGACTACCCTCCTATTTTAAGATCTCCAAGCTTTTACTAAAGGCTGTTTAAGCCAGACAAGCACATTGGGGGAGTGACAGAAATCTTATATTATTTCACAGGCAGCCAACATGTATAACTTCTGGTTAGACAGAAATGATAGGCAGACAATTTTATTTTGTTATTTGAACAATTTATCTCAACATATTTTTGTGTTGCATCAGATTCTACTCAGTTGAGGTGGCTACTAATATTGAATTGGGAATTAAACGGTACACCCCAATAACATTGTGGATTGGTGGTGTCATGTTTATAAGGTATCATACACTGCTTCCTGATAACAAAATAATTCTTGAAGAGCATCTGAAAGTGTTGCACATCTACTCCCTGGACAATGAGCTATTTCCATTTTTG
Source organism: Cinclus cinclus (assembly GCF_963662255.1). NCBI lineage: Eukaryota > Metazoa > Chordata > Aves > Passeriformes > Cinclidae > Cinclus > Cinclus cinclus. The sequence goes on from NC_085052.1 coordinate 22,521,498, forward strand.
AGTAAGCCCCAAAATAAATAAGTGTCTACATGGTGAAAAGTAAAAGAATGAAATGTGTATATTGACCAGACAGTCTGTGGAGGCTGAAGGACTGTGTGGCACAAGACTGAAACCACACCAAAATGGCCTTTTTTTTCCTCCCCCTCTTGTGCTACCCTGTCACGTGTCCCAAATACCATAGCTTCTAGCCTCAAGGACCTAGTATGGCCTCCTCTGATGATGTTCCAGACACAGTACTTTATCCTGACCTTATATCCTGCACTAGGGAGTGGGTTACTCTTTCCGTGGTATAGCCACTCCCCACCGTGGCTAGGATTTGTCTGGAATGCAGTGCAAGGCAGCCAAGCCATGAATTCCTGGGTTTGGACATTAGAAATGCTCTATTGAGTGATGCTCTGAGCTGTCTTCACTGTGACTGGGGAAGAGGAAGGTTGGAACCTTGCTGCCTTAATAAAGCATCAAGGACTTAGAAGCAGTATTGCAGTGTCCTGCTGAATTAAGTTACAGTTTGGTTCCATTTTAAAAATTGTCTTTTGTTTCATAAAGCTCAAAGGCAGTTTTTCCAAACTGCTCAAGAGTAGTAAGCTTTATTGGCAGGTGAAATAAAACAGCAGGTATCTACCACAAAACATCAACAAGATTGCACCAGACAGAGGCGGTGCAAGTAGAAAATTGGAGGTAAAGAGTGGGTGACATTAGATTGAGTCTCTCTGTCAGATGGAAAACTCTATTTTCAATAGCTATTCACAACAAAATATTAAGTTCTCTGTGAAATGTTTCATTGGGGAGTGTGAGCCACCACTATCCAACACACTACTCCAAGAACAGAAAATTTAATAAGTTATCTTCTTGATCGAACTACTATACTTTGACTAAATTAGTCTGAGTCAGATTTTTACATGAAGCTTGAACTTCAGACAAAGAAATCACTTTTGCTGGGGTTTCTGAGTATTTAAATTCTGTAGAGAGGCTACTGCTATTATGGGATTAATGAATAAAATAGACATTAAAAGAAAGTAAGAATACCTCTATAGAATATTTCTTTTAAAGCTAAAAATATGACAACTTCAAGACTTCACAATTAAAGTACGCTTCAGTTTTATTGAGAGAAAATATCTAAGGATTTGTCAATTGGCAGAATTATTAGTGATTAAATGTGGCTTTTTGAGAGAACTTTTGTTTCAGCTCAAAGCCATATATGTACTTATGTACAGCAACCTCACACAACTGTCTTGAAGATTTACCAGTCCAGACACACAAATCTACCTGCTCACCCCTTGCCTTAATAAGTGACAATGAAAAAATGTAATGGTGTTTTATCTGTCCATCACAAAAAATTACTTCTGACTGCTGGCTGAGTGATATTTTCCAAGGCTGATGCTTACCAAGCATTTAAGTACATATTTGTGTTTCAGGTTTTTTCCTAAATAGTACCAGTGCAACAAAGATGCATGGTATCTCTGTCATATATTCAAAATACTTAAATAGTGTTATAAAACTAACAATCTAAAATTAGATCAATCTAAGTGAAAAAGGAGATAGGAAACCATGAATTGGCAAAGTATATTTCTCTTTACCGTGTCCCTTTTAAATTCCTGAGGAATACAAATGTGACGTTAAAGGGCGAAAGCAGTTTGAGAATAATGCTAGTCGCATCCGTCTTAAACTGGGAGCCATAGTCCTGACAGCTATTAAAAAAATAAAGTAACTTTTGGGTTTGATTTTGTATAATGAGGATATGACAAAAAGGTTTACTTCTACATTATCCTGCAGGTGTAACTGCTGTCTGTCAATTTATCCTGTATTTTATTTTGATGATGAGAGAACACTAGGGAGAATAAAAAATTCTCTTCATCAAAAACCTTAACAGGAAAGAAAAATGTCTCAAGACAATTTCACATACTGGTGGTTATTTGTGATGGTTAAAAGAGTTATCTGAAAACAAAGAAGTCTTTCACAATGAATCTAAACACAAAAGCTTTAATAACATTTACATCTGTGTATCATCCATGTCTCCAAATGCAAGTCATGAATAACACATAAACTAGAGTATATAGGGAACAGAAGTGCTAGCACATCATTTAAAATCCAACACACCCCATCGTCAGTGGAATCAAATACACAGCAGGAATGGTTCCAGTTGATAGACACACAATGAAGTCATTGAAAACAAAAACATATTAATTATGCTCCTAAAGGTTGAGAGAGGAATGGCTGAATTCTCGAATCCTGGACCAATATATTAGTGCCCCAAATCCATGAAGAAAAGTCTGTAATGTTTCAAAAATTGTGGAAAATTTTAGTTGTCCTTATTTGTATCTCACCCATGACTGACTCTACAGAATGGGGGTAGCAGGGGGAAGAGCAGGAACTGCAAGACAAAGAGAAAACCAGGGAGAATTATCAAAAAAAAAAAAAAAAAAAAAAAGATGTTCTTGGTCCAAACAAACCACTTGCACTACATGAGCTGATTGTAAGAATAGGCCATTTCTAAACTGCAGCTGTTATGTGCTTAAGCAAACCCTGCTGGGAGAAGGGCTTTGTAGAACACCTCTCCTTACACAGACACATGGAGCATCCTTTAACAGAGGAATTCAAAGTGCAGTGTATGAGGGAAATCTTTTCTGCTTCCAAATTTTCCTGAGCTTATTACAGGATGTGAGCCTATGTCACTCTGACATAGGTTTGCCTTAAGTGTTTTCTATTTTCATTATCTTTTTGCCTATGTTAAATAACAACAACCTAGGGTGGAGACTGTGTGTGGGTATGTTGGGAAGTGAGCAAAGGGGGGCTGAGGGGAAATGCTCAGGTTGTGCGCTATAAAATGATAGGTGTCAAAAAAACCCACAAAATACCTAGCTTGGTCACAGTCATTTTCTTGGTATAATTGTTTTTGGTTGTTGCTGTGGAGTAGTGAGATCACTCATTTCACAGTTAATTTTAGATGTATTCTTTCTCTGCTCTTTTCCCCACCCTCCCTCAAATCTTTTTCCAGTCATCTCTGACACAAGGCTATTACAGCTGGGTTCCCAACTATATTAACCCCATTGTGCTGGTGTGATGAGCACCCTGGTCCTTAACGTCTTTGTGCTAAAACCCAAATCCTCCCAACAGCAAGGGGTTAATTGTCTGTTTTCAGTGTACATTAAAGCCCTCAGCTTTTTGGAATGATGTTTCCATGAGGATTGAATGTAATTACAAAATAATATAGGCACTCTGTCTTATTTTCAGGGAATGATACTTAAGTCCTTGCTGGTTTTGCTGCATGTGTTTATATTGGGGCTCTTCTTTCAGTGCACTCGATGCAAAGTATTTGCAAATTTGAGCCTTTGGGCTTTAAATGTTGTGCCGCTTCTTCTGTTCCTTATTCACTGCAGATTAGGTATAATTGATGACCTGCATTTACAGACATGGGTGGTATACAGATGTAAATGTTATTATAGCTTTTATATTTTATGTTCTTTCTGAAAGATCATTTTGTCTTTGAATAATACTCCTGTTCAGATTTTGGGGGGTTTATCTCTAAAAGAGAATATGAAATGGATATTGCACATCATATATTTCTTAAAAGTAATTTGGAATTTTAGGGTATGGGATTGGTGGTGACTGATACACTGCCTGGATGAGATATATCCCTTTGAAAATAACAGCGCCAGTACATGCCTGCATCTGTCTAACCTCATAATTCACTTTCACATTGGGTTATGGATGTCTGCATTCAGTGAGTCTATCTTCCCTTTAGGTATTATTTCAGCCCTTTGAGATAATAAGGAAAGTTTAATTGCGTTGTTAATTGATTTTTTGCACAACATTATTACCTTGATTGATTGCAGAGTTGATGAAAATGTTAGACACAGGCAGTGTAAAGTATCAGCCCAGTAAGGAGTGGGAGCCTTGTGGAGAATAGATAACCTTGATGTTAAGAGCTATATCCTTCAGATATGTCTTCCCTTGACATATTGATGGCCCTTGAAAAGGGAAAAGCTGATTGTATGCAGAATGCAATCATTAAACCCACTTCAGCTGGCTGTTGATTAATTTGTTTTTTCCTGAAGGATCTAGTTAAAGAGAAGGCCTCACTAGTATCAACAGCAGCCATTTTCCAGGCTTCTGATTATACTTAACCCTCTCTTAGAAGAAAGAAAAATGAGACTGTCTTGGTTTAGACAGGCAGATTGTCTGCTAACATTCAGCCCAACTACAATTTGGGGATTATAACACTCACTTTACCCCGTTAACTACTGCTTCCTCTGTGACCTCTCTTGCCCCTGCCTTCAGTGTTCAGCTTTGCCACAGCTAGCAGAAAGTTACGTTTGATGTTTTCTGAGTAAGGCCAGTGTCTGTTCTCAGCAGAGATGCCAACAGGGATGTCAAGCTTGTTTTGCCCAAAGACTGAAATACTTCAGTAGCATACAGCTTCTTCCCAGGAACCTCTCTGAAAGGACCACAGGGTTCACTGCACACACGTAAGTGGTTAAGCTTTCCTTATCCCTGAAAAGATCTTTCTTGTGTAATTTTTTGTTATTACTTTTGAGATCTTTGAGGTCTTCTGTAGGGCAGTTTGTGCTGTTCAGTGCTGCCCCAGGCTTAACAGCAGCACTCATGTGCCCTGTTGTTGAATACATTTAACCGAACTGTGGCTGTGTGTGACTGGCTTTCCTGCTGTGAATTTGTGTGATGGTCTAATCCCAGACTACCTGCTACCTTCAGAGGACTTTCTGTTTTAATAGCACCCACGGCGAGAGGAAAGGTGAAGAGTATTGCCTAAATGGCCTTCCTGTGGCAGTAGGGGTTTCCCTGGCAGCAAAACCTTCTCAGGATTCAGGGACAACTTCTATCTTAAGCCTTTCTTTTCCTTGTACCAGCAAATGACTCAACACATTCAAAATATACACGCAGCTTTAACCAAGCAATTTAATGCCTCTGAGTGTGGTGGAGACTTTATCCTTCCCTTAACCATTTAAAGGATGTTTGGTAAAGTAACAGGTCATTGCTTCCTTTGGCTTGGTAGTCTCAAAGACTAGCCATTTTTTGTGCTTGAGTGATAACAGTGCTTGATTATTTGGCCACATGTGTTTTATTAGGTCCATCGTGAGCATTTTGCCAGTGAGCTCCTTTTTCATAGGGGAACATGTTAACGTGTGACAGTCAAGTCTGACAAATTTGAACCAGCCAAATAAGTGAGTAATATTTCAAGCTGTCAAAGTGGGTGCATACTGATTAACTGACACACTCCAAAAGCTCTCACCAATATCCATGCTCTGGTGGAAAATGTTTACTAAGCAGAATACTTGTTAGAAAGTCTTTTGTGCTTTAACTAAACTTTAATGACTCTGACCCTAATGGAGGGGTTTTAATGTGCCTCTCAAGCTGTTTCTTAGTCCCCAGTTTTTTATCTTTGGTAAAAGCGTCCATAGAGACTAAAAGTGCACCTGTAAACTGCATTCTACTGGCCACTGTGTTATAACCTTCAGCCCCCTCCCATTAGAATACTTTTAAAAGGAGGCTGAGGAAGGGGGACAAGAGTTGAGGATAGAAAACAATGACAGTATTTTGGCTTTCGGCACTGGAGGCAGGTTGGGAACTAGACTATGGCCAGTAACTATTTAGCAATAGCAGGTGGTGCTATATGTCATATAGTATAGAGCAAAATTCTACTAAGAGGCAAGCCCAGACTTTTTCCAGAGAGCCACATATTTTCTGAATACTTTGAGTGTTTGGTTCCAGATGCACTTTTGATTTCACTTGATGCTAAATAGTAATAGTGACAGAAGAGAGAAAGGAGTTTGCCTGTTGTTGTGGGCTCTGGATGTCTTTACAAAGTGCCAGATGCCTTCAACTTCTGCTGCAAATCAAGGGAATCCAGGGCCTTGTAGGGTCTGCTTCTCAAAAAACATTTGTTTTTGTGTTAGGAAAAATCCAAGCAATCCTATTATTAACAATTACTTAAATGGTTTTTGTTGTTTCTGAGGAAGGGCTTGTGGAAAGGAGCAAGTAATGGCAGACAAAGAAGGTTCCCTTAACTGTATCATAGTGTGACACCAGCACTATTTAATTATGCTCTTTAATTTTATTTGAGAGACTTTCTTTCCCAGCTTTAAAAATAAAAAGCAACTTGTCTTTATTTCAGATGACTCTCTTGAGTAGTTTCAAACCAGTTGAGCCAGACTGAATTTTCTACGGCTTTTTCCCTAATGTGAACTCCTGCAGCAGGAACACATTTGAGATCCAAAAGCAAGTTTTACTCATGAGATGAGCCAAATTTATGTCTAAACTCTCCAGAAGGGCCCTGCTGCTCAAATATTTTTCACATAAGAATTTGTAATTTTATTGGAATGCTTGCAGACTTTCCGAACAATAATTCCAAAAGTTTGCTTTGTGCTCCATAAATCATGGTACATTGTTTAATTCTATCACAGTTACTGAAAGAACTTACTTCCCTCTTTTTTCCTCGAATTTTACTGCTAATGCAATCTGTGCATGGTTAAGGTTTGTGAAGTGTGATTTAATTATAGTCATTTTTGTTTTCTTAATGACCTTGTCATTCTTTATGGTTTAGTTCGATTGCTGAGTAGTGTAGGTTTTATTATTAGAATGTAGCCCAAAGTACAGAGCAGCCAGCAGAAAGGCCATTTTTGCATATGTTAGCCAAATTAACTGAAAATCTCCTAAATCGTATGGTGAGTGTACACTGAACAGCTGAACTTTTGTGTATATTCGGGAAGGGACTTTAGAACCTCCTTTTCCTCCATCATTCTGCACATGTAAAGTGTCTCTTACATCACTTCAGTGCTCGAACGGCTGCATTAACAAAAGTAAGAGAAAGGTGCTTCAAAGCAGCCCTGACATTTAGGCGGCGAACATTAGAGAATAACAAGTGCCTCCGACGGGGAAGGCGGGGGGTCAGCTCCCCCCGACCAAAGCATCGCAGCCTTTGGTTCGGAGTGATGCACACACGGACTGGGGCTCCCCGGGATGAGCCCGGCACAGCCGGGCACACACGGTGATACCCATGAGCCCATCACAGCCTGGCACACACGGTGATCCCGGGATGAGCCCATCACAGCCTGGCACACACGGTGATCCCGGGATGAACCCGGCACAGCCTGGCACACACGGTGATCCCGGGATGAGCCCGGCACAGCCTGGCACACACGGTGATCCCGGGATGAGCCCGGCACAGCCTGGCACACACGGTGATCCCGGGATGAACCCGGCACAGCCTGGCACACACGGTGATCCCGGGATGAGCCCATCACAGCCTGGCACACACGGTGATCCCGGGATGAGCCCAGCACAGCCTGGCACACACGGTGATCCCGGGATGAGCCCATCACAGCCTGGCACACACGGTGATCCCGGGATGAGCCCAGCACAGCCTGGCACACACGGTGATCCCGGGATGAGCCCAGCACAGCCGGGCACACACGGTGATCCCCATGAGCCCAGCACAGCCTGGCACACACGGTGATCCCGGGATGAGCCCAGCACAGCCCAGCTGCTGGCCTGAGGTTGCGAGCAGGGGCCGTGCCGCGCGGCTTTGGCGGCTGGGCGCGGATTGCCGCCCGCCCGCGCGGCTCGGCGCGGCTCGGCGCGCTTGGCACAAAGAGCTGCTGCCCTCTAGTGCCCGCGGGCCCGCCCGCACCGGCAGCCGAGCTCCGGCAGCCCGGGCTGGGGTGAGGGCCCAGGCCGTAGAACCCCTCTCGAACCCCTGTTTACAGCCTTCTTCTCTGTCTTTGCTCTGCTACTTTCATTTAGACCGCAGAGAAGAGAATGAGATACTTTCATTAGTTTTCGAGACTAAGAGGACTGCGAGCCCATGCTTTCTTTCCTCCGTCCCTTTCAAGGGCATTCAATATATTCAAATAAAGGCATCAGTCCGCCCCTAAAATTCGGCTCGCTGATGCTTTCTGTGCACTTGGGGTTTTTTTGGTTACAGTGTCTACCTAACAACAATATTTATGAGTCTGAGTAATTGGGAAAAAAATCTCCTTTAATTTTTCAACATATTTCGCTACAAGTATTTAATTATAAAGTCGGTGTTAATTCTCTCCATGATAGTTGCAGTGCAAAACTGGTAAAGGTGCACCGAAGAGACAAAAGCATTTGGTTTCGGCTTTTTGTTTATTTGTTTGTGAATTTCTGTTGCATACTTTTTGTTTCATTTTCACTAGAAAGAGACATTCCAACCCCCCGACATATTTCTCTGATGATAGTTAGAATGAGCATGGAAAGATTCCAAAGAAATCCCAAGTGTAGGACCTTAAATTGTAACAATGATACCCAGCGGAGTATGGAACTGGTTAATGATTTAAAGTATTATGCCCTAAATGCTCCTATTTTAGCCAACAGCAGAGAATCTGTAGACAGCACATGCCCAGATCAAAGCTGATCATGTCAATGTCATTCAAGGAGGGAAGGATACCCTCCTTTCCCCCTGCTCTCCCCCCTACCCTTTTTTTAAACAAAGTATGACATCTGAGGAACAGTGTGTTGATTGTTCCACTGCCAGGATACGCATAATGGAAACATTAGCTCCAAGATAACTTTTAATCTGTCAGCCTAATGGCTCCTTAATGTGTAGAGGGCTTTAAATGTATGTCAGCCAGGGCTGTATAAAGTAATATAGTTTGTGGCCTGAATGGATCTAGATGACTCCACACCATGACACAATATGGTTTATTATTAAGTATCAGCTCATCAGCTTATTCCCACGGACTTGGACAAGCTTCTCAATTTTCCAGTAACAGATTATGTGAGAAAAAGCTTGCAGTGCGTTTTTTTGGGTTTTTTTTTTTAACTTTTTCTTTCTTCCCTCCCTTCCAAATTACAAGTTTCTTCCCTAGTTGCACTGGGAGCCCTGAAGTGTATTTACAGCAGGCTGCACTTTATCACACATCAGCTTGACTGCTAGTTTACACTGAACATTTATGCAGCTTCCTTGGCCCAGGATGCAAACTTCACATCTTTGTATTCCTATCACCTTCATTGCAAATTTTTCCAGCATCCCCTCCCTGTTGACTGCTTTGCTCCCCCCTCCCTTACTCTCACTTCCCTGCATACTCCCCCCTTTTTCCCCCTTCCCACAAACAGGCCAGTGAGACTTGACATGTCACAGTACTTGTCTATGCAGGATACTTGCAATAATTCAGTGTGCTAGTTTGCCTTCTGTGATTCCTCTCAGCTCTAGTTTAGGTGTATAATTCTAACACCACTGCTGTAGACTGGATACAGATTTGATTTTGTGCCTTTCAGTAATTTCTTTCAGTCTGAAAGATCATTTTGTGCCCCATGCTGTAGGGTGTCCAGAGGAAAATGTTAACATTTTTCGGCATCCCTGTGCAGGGAGCAGAGCAAAGAGGTAATTCATCTCCTCTGAATGGGAAGGTTACCTTCCTTGAATGTTGTTACCCTCAGAGGGAGGGGGGAGTCAGGATCAGCAGTTTACTACTGAAAGGCATGTCTTCTTTCTCCAGGAAACCTGCAATGGACCACAATCCCTAATTCACAGGCACCTCTTTGGGAGTATTTAGGGACCACTCTGAGTACTGTGGCCATGGTGAAGGAATTTTATCTTAGCCACAGCTAGCTCTGTCTCCAGCCTTCTCAAGTACAACCTCACCCCTTTATGCATAGCTCCTTTTAGAGAAATTATGCATCATTTTTGCTTACATTTAGTGTTTCTATCCTCTTAACAGTAAGTAGTTTATAACCTAAGTAAAGTTAATATTTGTGCATTTGTTATGTGAGCACTTGAGAGTATTTCATGATAATGTTTTAGGGAATTTATCTGACTTTTGTTTTTTGCTATATTTCAGGTCTTTTTAAGATTCTTGTCTGCAGCACTTTGCTGTGGCACAACTAAAGGTCCCATCTTTTGTTATCTCTTCTTTCTGTTGCTCCTTCTTCTCTGATTTAAGGAGTCAAGATCCTGTGTCTTCACTCCAGCCAGGAGCAGTCTGGAAACTGTGGTTGCAACAAGCAGATAAAATGGTAGCAGCCAGAGAACCCGTCACATTAGCAAGGACAGCTGCAACTCTTCTGTTCTGTTCCTGTGTCCCATTGCAGCTTGTGAGCTCAGTCCTCCCCACACTGCCAGTGGTTTGTTTGCTGGGGCAGAATGCCAGTCTGAGTGGGTCTCTCTGGGTTACAACTTGGCTGTTCTGGGGAGCACTTGGTGACCCAATGATCCTTTACACCTTTTCTTGTCTTCCAAGGGATCTTCTCAGATTCCTGTGTCAGAGAATCCATAGGCTGGATCATATTCAATAGAAACAATTATTCTGTTTCACCAAAAGGAACTGAAAATAAGTTGTCAGCTAGACAACTAGTTAAAGTTGTTAGAATTTCCAGGTAGGTAAATACAAAGTGAAAAATTACCAAACTCATGTACAAAAGGGTTTGCTTTGGGGGTTTTTTGGTGGTTTGTTTTTTGTTTGTTTGTTTGTTTTTTGTTGTTGTTGTTTTTGTTTTGTTTTTGTTGGTGTTTTTGTTGTTGTTGTTGTTGTTTTGGGGTGTTTTTTTTTACCCAACTTTGCATACCCCTTAGATGAAAAGATTTTTAAGAGTTTTAAATTAGCTTGACTCGTGGAGGAGTTTTGCCTAAATCAGTAGTATTGTAGACTTTAAATTGTTCATATATAGGTATTTATTCTCCTCTAAATGTTGTCTATAGGGAATTACTTTCCTTTATAGGAAGTTTATATTAATATTTAAGGGAATTTCACAGCTTCTGTTCATTAATTGTAGAATATGCCCAAGTGCCTATGAAAAAAATGATAATGGTATTGATATTTCATCCTGAAAGGTCTCAAAACAATTTACAGACTGGTAGTATAACCACACTGAAATGCACCCGGCTTCTTGGTGGAACATGGCAGCTGTTTAATAGCCCGTAGCAAAACTATGCAACAGCAGGTTGTGCAAAAAGAGATGAATATGGATCAAATACAAATTGGCAGTGGAGGATTTAGGTACTGTGCTCTAATTAAAGTTAGGTGAAGTGGAATTCCACTAGAATATTGAGTCTGTGTATGGAGTGCTACACTTTATCTGACCACAGCTCCTAGTATCAGGCCCTGTGGTTAGTCCATGTGAAAGACAGGCAGAAGGCAGTGAACTGAAATGTACTCCCTGATGGATACTGCAGACCAGTGTTTGACAAAAAATTTAATTGTGGATACTTTGCTGCTTTCACTTGCAGAAGGGCTTATTAAAAACATTTGATGTTTAAATGGGTGCCTGGTGGGGATATTGGGCAGATGTAGCAATAAGTTTTGGTGGGGGTGGCAAAATTTTTGAGTTAACTACTTAGTTTTAGTAATTACTTTTAAAAGAAAACTGAATGCTACTGGAGGAAGCTGTGTTTCTGGAAGCTGCCTAAGTTGTGATAACTGAGAGGTGGGTTTTTCTACATGTGGAGTGTTAACATACTAGGAAAAAGAGGTAGGAAAAAGGCAACAAGATGCTACCCAACAAAAATTCCCTTAGATCACTGTTGGCTTGAGATGAATTTTGACCTGGAACTAAGTAAGTCTGTACGATCTCTAGGTCTAACACTTCCCATTGCAACTTGGTTTTGCTACTTCTGTTATAATACATCTGCAAACCTTTTTTTTTTTTTTTTTCCTCTCTAGCAAAGTGTATAGCAGTCTAAAGGCACCACAGCTCTCTGCAAAATATGCCAAATTTAAAAGGAGCTAACATGACTTGAACTTTTTTCACGTGCTTTAGTGTGCATGTATGTATTTATTTATTTATTTGGATAATTGGGTTTTCTCTCAGCTAAGGAAAGGCTGGTGTTGCTGACATTACAATGTGTTTGTGAAGAAAGACTGATACCACAACACACACAAGCAACTGCAAGGTCATTACTTACCCAGCGTAATTAGAACATCCATTCCGAAGGATGGAAACATTTACAAGATAAAGAGTGAATTTAAAAATGATTCTTCCCAATGCATTTTTTTCATAATTATAGTTTTAACAGCTTGTGGTGATGGTAGAATCAGCTACTTAAGAAAAATTAGAAGCCTCATTCGGGGAAGATGATCCCTCAAGAGACCTTGTGTTGTCATTTCTTACAAACCTAGAACAGAAACCTCATTCTGGATGCTGTGTGTTGTTTTGATGTATAGGGGGTATACTTAGCTTATTATGGCCAATGCTGGATATTTTAATTAAAAACAAAAGAACAGCTGTAGATGTATTGTTTACCCCTCATTCTTTCCTTTGTCTGTGTGCAAAAGAACAAGAGTACTCCCAGCCCTGCAAGAAAAGAACACCATAGCAGATAGGTAGAAAAAAAAGCAGTAGCTTTCCTGAATTCACATGTGACATATCTTAGCATCAAAATTCTCATTGTGGCACACAAATATTTTGCAGTTCTCTGAGCTTTCTGTAGTTGCCAAAGGGAGGTGGGACATAAAGAGGAAAAAACAAAGCAAAACAAATAACCAAGCCAGTCACCGCATTTAATTTATGAGCAAGATTATTGTTTTACAAATAACCTTCATGATAAACAAGGTCTCGTGGCAACATTTTCAACTGTGCTTTTATCAAGGCTCTCTGAGCAGCATGTGTAATATGCCTGGCAATCGAATCACAGCTGTGTGCCTGGGTAGGGAATCTCTGCGGAGACAACACTTCCTTAATTTAAACAATTGTAGGCTGCAGGATTTCAAAAATTTCAGCTGACTTTAACTGTCACTAGCCCAAGCACCTTTATCCCCAGGCGAGCAGCAGCAGCTGGATTTCATTTCCTGCTGCCAGACTGTCCGACATCTTTGCTGAACATCCCAGGAACAGAGCGTCTTTACTTTAAGGATTTTATTCAAGGTGACAGCTCCTCACACTTTAGTGTTCAGATCACCTCAAGTAGCTGAGATATCAGTGAAAATGAGAGCACTTCTCCAGCAAACTCCAAATTTAGATTGACTGAGGTTATCCCTAGGCCTCTAGACCCAGCCTCCATGACAGCACAGGCCTGCCAGTAACTTTAAAACTACAGTGGAGTTTGTAATGATGTCTGGGGAGAAATATTCTGCCAGAGCAGTGGAGGATACTATAAGCGATAGGAAATGATGTCAGATTTAGTTAGGAGTGGAGACAGTGTTAGAATATACTTGGCATAATATGGCACCGGTATCTCTGTCAGCATCTCTGTTTTCTGTCACCGCACACAATCCCAGGCCTGTCTGTAGCCCTGACAGTGTCTTTTCAGATCAGGTTATTGCCAACTTGGAGACTGGCTCAGTGCAGCACCATACAGCCCCCTTTGTTTGAAGTCTGCCCTTTTGTCATTAATGCACTTGATGTCTATTTAAATCTGACGGTGAATACAGTATCTGTTTTCCTGTCAGGAGATCATTGACAATATTAATACCTCATGTCCTTGCCTCATTTTCTAAGCACTGACACCTAGCTATAGTCTCCAGCATTCATCAAACAGCACTCTCTCACCAGTATCTCTATAAACAGTCTTGCTTCCAGTCCTTAAGAAATGCAACAGACCTCAAACAAGACTTTTATCAATGCCAGTGAAAAAGGAGTCCGAAGAATGTCGTTAATAAACTGCTCATATCCTTTGCATTTAGAGCTCTAAATGGCCTTGTTACCAACTTGGGGAATCTGTCTAGGGAAAGAAAAACTTGGTTTTCGTTAGACTCTTGTTTAGGAATGCCATTATCATTGTTCGCATGTGGAAACTGCTTCACTAGTGAAATTACTGAAGTTGAAATTATTGAAGAAAGCTCTATGTAGGAGGGGAAAATGATCAGGCACTCCACCATATAGTCCCCATTTGTATTATCCTGAAGAGGACCTTTTTTCACAACAAATGACAGGCCTATCAATTTCCGCCCCCCAGAACCCTCATAGGAACGTGTTACCATCATGATGTCTTAGAGAGGAAGAAGAGCATGGGTTAACATTAATCTCTCATGAGCCATGCCATCCAAAGCTTTAGTAGCTCATCTTATGTATCTTAACTATATCCAGACGTTTCACAGGAAAAAAAATGGACCAGAATATAAAAGCTTGCATAGTTATTTCATACTGCAGGTGGGCACAGTAACGGCTGTGTGAGATCTGGAAATCTAAAACAAGAAAGAATGGAGGATCTGCTCCTTCCCCTTCTTTACTCTTCATGTAAGGCAGTGCTCGTCTCCTTCGGGATAGGTTATGTTTCCCCTTACAGAGGTGAGCTGGGTACTTCAGGGACTGCTCTGGTAAGACACTCCCAAGGCAGAGGAGACCCTTCCACCTTCTTTCCGTTCATGGGAGACGACTTTAATTTGATTATACATGTCTGAGGGCTCAAAGAATAACTCTGCTAGTAAAATTTAGCATCTTTGAGGATGTTCACAGGTGGGATGTGACTGTGAACTTACGCTTTCACATACCACTTAGTACCACCAGAGGGGATGCTTTTGGATAAGGTAGTGAGATTTGCAGGTATGTGTGTCTCACCCACAGCAGTTAAGGCTTCCTCAGGCATCTTTCTGCCTGTACTTACTGTAAATAATGTGCCTTGCCTCCCAAAATCAGTATTATGGCTAATTATTGAAAGCATCCTTCATGTGCCAATATTTAGCATAATTAAATTCTATCTTGCTCGTGGGATGTTGCAATGTTGTTTGGAGAGATACTTTGGAAATGTTTTTATTAAATATTTATTTGTATGGATGGAAATGCTGGAGTCTGGGGAGGCCAACTGTTCTAGCCCATCTCTGTCAATGGCTTCCCATATGGATTTCAGCCACTCACTTTACTCACAGTTCTCTGTCACTGAAAACAAGGGTGGTTTAGGTATGATTTTGGGGAAGTTTGACAGGTTTTTGCAGAATCCACATTAAACTGTAATTATTTGCAGTTGGTTTGTTTGGGTTTTTTTCTTCCTTTTTGGTTTCATTGATCAGGAAAACCTTTTAAACACATAGCAAGGAGATAGCAGAGAGCACAAAATATAATTTCAACCCAGACTTTCTGGTTTTTTAGAAGCAGGAGAGAGGTAGTGTGATTTAAAACCCACTGTATTATGTTTCACTGTTATGTAGTTCTAGTTTTGAAGACACTTGTGGATGTATGTTTAACAGGATAGGTCATGTAGGTATTCAAACACATTTTTCCAGTGGGCTCGATACTGCTGATTGAAATGGCAATACTGAATATTTTAAATGCACAAACTTTCTTTTGCAGGACAAGAGAAGACTGCTCCTTTCCCTCCTTCAAAATTCGCAAGTTATGTGCTTTATTGCGTATTATTCTACTTCAATCCTAACTGTAATTCATTTCCTTTTTATTGCAGGCATTTTGGGGAAATGTCGCTACATTTACTATGGAAAACATTCCGAGGGCAACAGATTCATCCGAGATGACCAGCTATAAAACACAGTGCTGTTTTGTGCCTCTTTAATCCCTCTATATAAGAAGCACAAATCACATCTACATTTTAAGCGTGTATCTAAAGTCCTCTAGTGCCTTCTGCTGACTTTGCCAAGCCTGTCAAGATCATCCTTCTATCTTAGTCTGAGTAGTCACATAGAGATTGACATGATTGCCTTTAAGCAGGTCCCATCCACCAGTGTGACAGACAGCTGCAGCCGAGCACCCGGCCTGACAGGAGGAGCTGTGTGATGGATTGCCTGGTCCGAGTGCTGCTCGCAGGAGAGCAGGGGTCACACCTGGGGCTGGACTGAGCCTGCTCCATCCGCGGCGCCTCCGCAAAAGCACCGTGTTTATCTCTGCCCGGCCTGTTGAGCGAAAGTGGATGCTGATATCCAAGTGTTTATAAAAGAGAGAGGCTGTAATTTCAGATGAAAAAAAAAAACCCTTATCTGTTCTTACTTTTTTCCCTGTGAATTAAGTGCTTGTGTTTCTATCATCTCATACATGCTTATACAAATCCTTCCACAGTTTGGTAGTACACCCACCCACCCCCAAATGAGCCTAGATGGATTATTTTTTCTTTCAGCAGGGAAAAACATATATCCTGAAAACATTTTGGCCATGCAAAGCACTGTCAATTGGTATACGTGTTTATATGCAATGGAAAAGGATTTAAGCAATTTTTCAGACAAACAAATTTTTCTAATTGTTGGATTGCATCTCATTGTTTACTAGCTCTTACCTTCAGAAAAGCGAACATTTCTTTGTGCTTCTGTGTAAAATAATGTCATAGTTTAACTGTTTACACTTGGAAGAAGTCCTTGTTGGTCATATTGACAGTGTGTATTATTCCTGGTTTGTTGCACAAGCTATTTTTAACTTGTAGGGATTACGTTTAGAATTGAATGCTTAAATTTGTGGGGAAAAGTGCTTAAAAGGAGTGATATAAATCTGCCACCAGATGGGTGTGATTATTCAGAGGGGAGGAAGGTCAACAAAAGTTACTGGTAGAATTAACATAATTAGTAGCTTTACTAATATATTAGAGAGACAAGTCAGGAATAATCTCTTTTGATATCTATGTGAAAAAGGCTACTGTCAAATTTTCAGTCAAAGAACTAAAAAGGCATGGCAAATTTTCTGCTTTTCTGATAGAGACCTTGGACATATTTAGAATAATGAACTTGTTGCTGTGAGAAAAAATAAGTCCCATACTTATGCATTTACTGGTACTTGATATAATGGGATTGACCAAGGACTATGCAAAAATCCTGACCTCTTGACTGTTCCAATCCCATTCATATTGATCCCAGTTGAGAGCTATCAGTGCCTAGCTGTTCTTGGTTTGTTTGAATGTACTTGGCCCTGGTTAAAAAAAAAAAAAAACAAAAAACAACAGTTTTGAGAAACTGCCTTGGGGGCTTTTATCAGCTGGCATTACAGGTGGAAGTGAAGTGGACATGGAAGGCAGCGGTGGAAGCAGATGGGACTGATGAAATAGCGAGGCACTGGCTGAGTGCCAGAGGAGAGCTTGCTGCTGCTCAGCATTCTAGGCCTCACTCAGTGAACGGAAGCCTTTGCTCACTCTGAAAGTATATAATAAATCTTTAACAGATACTTAAAATCACTGATGAGCATAGAACAATCTAGTTCACACCACTTGTAGTTCAAATGGAGCTCTGAGTTGTTTGATTGGTGTTTTAGCCACTTGTCATGCCTCTTCTAATGTCATGTGTGACTACAAATTAAATGCCAATTCACATTACAAGTCTGAGGAGGTACCGGATGAATTAAAACTACATGCCTTTTTCTTTAATGAAAAAATATTAATAGAAATATTTAGGGCACTTGTCATCTGTTTTGAGTACCAAAATAACAGCAACCTTAGTTTGTTCCTATCATGATGTCTGTTTTGAAGCCTCCACACATTTTGGCTGTGGCAGTGTTAGAGGCAGCAGAGTTCAGAGCAGGGGTGTTTAGAATAACCTACTGTCACTCTCAGTCTGTTTGCATATATGTTCTTGTCTTTATAAAAGGCTTTAACCCTGCCTCAAACAATAAACAGCACTTGCAAACTGACCACATGATTTTTCCATCTTTATTTTGCTTGTTTACTTTTCCTAATGTCAAAACCATTTGTATCATTTTCAGGAGTGTTTTCTTCCTAGCAAAGCTTTGGAGGCAAAAATATTTTTGGATTGAAATTTGAACAAATTCTCTTCCACTTTGGACTTTGTTTTCACTTGGGGGATTATATACCTAGAATTAAATACGGTAAAGTCCTGATTAAAATCTGCTTGAAGAGAAGTCACACTAACTGTCTCTGATTCTGAAAAATCCAGAAGAAAATCAACGAATAATTATTTTATATTACTAACATATATTAGGATATTATTTTAAAACATGCATGGATGTGTATTACGGTTTATGAAAACATCTTTTTTAATTTTAAATATGCATAGCATTTTATTTTCAGATGTGTTCTGCTGAAATTCTGGTTCAAGAGATGGCAGAATTTTCACACCCAAAGTTGCTACCTATACTTGGTTCTTTCCTAAGTGGGAACTGGGCCTGAATTTCTCAAATGAACTATCATTTAGGATGAAAGTTACATTAAAGTAATGTAGGAAGAGATTCCACTCTTTTTCCTTTGCTCCCCTTTCTCCATATGTGGCACATTTTTGCCTCTCAAGATTAACTAGGCTATTAAAAATAAAAGATTTGCCCACGAAGTTAAAAATATTTTAAAATACATATATTTAAAGGAACCACTCCAGTCGTAGTTCTTCGTGTTGTAACAAGAAAAATTGGCCAACCATGTGTCTTGACAATTAAAAACGTTAGAGATCTGAGGTATGCTTGAGTAAGTAATCTTCAAATACTACAAATTGAAAAAAAAAATTGTTCAAATTTCAGTCATAGGTTCAGTCTTGAGACGACCTTTGCCTTTGGTCAGACAGTGCATTTCTTCACAAATGAAGACTAGGAGGCAAATGTTTTTACTACCAGATGCCTACAGAAGCTGTGCTTACTACATTTGTAACTTTAGGTGTTGAAAATGTTAATCTCTAACCTTAAAATTAAAAACAAGGAAAAGATCCAAACTAGAACTTCACTTCAATGTTTCAAAAATAAATGACCTTCAGTGAAAATCCTGCTGTTATGGATACACAAACCTAACTTTAGAGCACACTGGCTTTAATTGAATCTGTTGCATGCATAAATGATTTATGGGATTGCTGAAAGTATGTCACCACTGAAGCCACTTTCTCCTCCCTTCTTAGGGCTGAGTCTCACAGTGTTTACTCTAGTATTTGCCTTACTCAAACTGTGAGTCTCTTTGAAATCAAAGTGTTAGCCATGTGAATTAGAGTTACTAAGTTTTGAAGGCTGATAGGCAGCCCTTTTTAATACATTTGTTCTTTGAGCAGAGCCTTACTTGATTGCTGAATATTCGATTCTCACATCTTTACAGATGAAAAATCACTGTGTGCTGGTGCACCATTGCTCCCATTTGAGACAGAAGAAAGAAACAAACCTGACTGTGCTTTTGAAAATGCTTTCTGTAAATTACAGGGTTCATTTACTGAAAGTGGATGTCTTAATATTTTTTTATTCCTGCCAACAGTATGAGTATGTTGGGAAATGTCTGCCCCCAGCAGAACTTTGCTGGATGCAGCCTTTGTGGTGAAGTTCTGAATCAGCCCATTTTATACTGACTCACATTGAGTCTTACCACATATTTCTTCTTAATGTGGTGTGATAGTTGGCACATGAATCTCTGCTTGCCCACTTTGGGAAAGTTTATTGTCTTTATTCTGTAGATCTGTCTGTCTTTTTGCTTTGTTAAATGGTTGGCATATATGAAAGAAAGAGATGAAATTCAGCTTTCCAGAGGTGTAACCGTATAGGCAATTTGACTCTTTATGTCTGACATGGATTTCTGCGTATCCATTTGCAGGTTCAGTCTGCAGAATCTGACAGTAAATCAGGTGATAAGAAGTCAGGGCTCTTGCATGGCCTGCTAGCTGTTGTCCTCTGTTCTTAAAGATCTCTAGCTGTGTCCTTGTCTGCTTCAATTGCCATCTCATTGCACTGCAAGCAAGTGATGGCACAAAATAGGTAAATGATCCGCTTTTGTTTTTAAAGTGAAATATCTGCTTCTCTGCTAATAGTAGAACAATTGGAAGGCACAGTTTGCTTTCTCTGGGGGTTTTATATGTACACATGGTAACTTACATCTCACTGGCTCGATTTTTTTCTGCTATTTAGTTCAAATCTCTTTTCCCCAGTCTTTTCTACTCCTAATAACGGGAATAAAACAAAACAAACAATATATTATTGTGAGAAAACAAGCATTTAAAAATCTTTCTGTGAGACCATGCCTATGCTAACAACTCCGTGGAACAGGTGAGCACTGTTACTCACAAACACATATAAATGGATTGATCAGGACCAAGATCCTGATTTGAAGACTTGGAGTTAGCCTGTGAATGTTAACAACTGATAGAGCCTTCGATTTCCTCATGCCACTCTCACAGCATTAGATGGTTGGAGAAGCTGGTCTTGCCTAAAATGAGTTAATGCTCATTTTATTTCTAATATTATCCAAATACCTTTCCAAGGCCTTGGATTGTATGAGAGATAGGCCTGAGAAAAAATTGCTTCTTCCAGTGATTTATAACCTGCTCCTTAGAAGTCTTAGGAGTATTTTCTTTGGCATTTGCTATCTGAGAACATGGAGGATATACTCAGCACTCCTACTTCATCAGAGCTGGCTGAATTAATACGTTTTCCGTATGCAGTTCTAAAGCAGCTGAATCTTTCTAAAAGTTACCTTTTAGGTTAGGTGACTCTGATGGACTTGCCTCTGGTGGTGTTGTCAACCTGAAGCTGACCCTTGCTTAGAGTTGCTGACAATTAGATTAAGGTTTCAGATCGGGATTTTCACAAGCCTTCAAGGAGCAGATATTTTTAAGGACAAGCTAAGTCGTGGTCATGGCACATTCACAAAATATCATCATCATCATCTCAGAATCCTCAGCATTTTAAGGAAAACGGCATCTTGGAAAATATGTTCAGTTCTAGCTCTGTTGTGTTCATAGGTTTTAACGTAAAATATATTCTGCATTATCACATTACATGCAATTTTTAGACTGTGGAAGCAAATTTCTAAATGTGTTCAAAACATCCTTCAAAGCAAGTGTAAAATCTCTTGCAAATATTTTGCATTATGATTGAAACTTTGCTACCAATTCAAAACCAAAACTGTAAAGTCAAGGCTTGGAGGAGTTTAACCTAGTTTTATCTTAATCTACAACTTTTATAACAGATCATTGAACCCTCATCCACAATTCCTCTTAGAACAGAAATCCATCTTAATGGTATTATAGTGTTATAATAAAATATATAGGAAGGAATCTCTTTGGAAATGTCAGTATTAAATGTAAGTTTTAATTCAGTATTTTATTTGGAAATAAAGAGGAGCTTCACGAGATCTCTTCAGATCATACTCTGGAGAACATAAATGGCAGAAGCATGCAGTTTAAGAGATTTTACCTTACTTGTACAACTAAATGGGAAAATAAAGAATATGAAGGTAACCAAAAATTATATCACTGGAATTTTTTAGTCTGCAATTGCTCTCCTACTTTTAATTTAACTCTGTTTTTGCAGCTGAGTATTTAAGATTCACTATAGAAAAACCAAAGTAAGAAACTTTCATAAGGCAATCTACTTATTCATTTTATAGGCTTCTCTGATTTTTTTTAAGACCTTTGGAACAATGTGAGTGCTCAATTAGCTGGCATTGTGTATCTACCATGTAAGTAGACAGTTGTGGACTTCAGGGAATTTTCAAACACACATGCTGTTCAACCTTAGCAATTTTCTTTTACCTAGGAATTGTTTTCAGAAATTCCCTTATAATGAAATTTCTGTTTAAGTTGATAGCTGTAAATGAGGGCACAGTTGCTTCATTTCCTTTTGACAATAAGCCAAATTCATCCCTGGTGGAATTCCATTGATTTAACTCTACTTGAGCTAAGTTACACTGGGGATGAATTTGACCTAGCTCAAGATTTTTTTCTATTCATCTTTTCTTTAATTTCCTCTAGCTTACTAGTCACTTTAGGGCTGGACAGAGAATTACAATGCAAGAGAGGGGAAAAGCCAAACTTCTCTGCTCAAGAGTCATTTCCTTTTTAATACCCTACTGATTTAGCCATGACTTGTAATGTGTTTCAGGTAGCCAAATTTCAACATCAATTTTGGAAGGAAGTTCACTATACTTTGAGTCTCTTTCCTTGGCTACTTCTCAAACCACCAAATCACCACCTACTATACAATGCAGATATTATAAGAGGCAGTGTTAATGTCAGTGCTCTGGGAAAGGATCTGGATAAACTGCAGTTGTCATGTGGTGTCTGATACAGTTAACTGGAGCTCCACTGAGTACAACCCTCTGTCCAGTACTTCAGATGGTGGTAGAGCTTTGAGAACTCTACATCTGTAATGCCCAACAGATCTTCCCCCAAACTACAGCTTGCCCTGCCTGGATTTATTAGTCTTGCATAGTCTTGCATGGTTTCTGTCCATGTGGTAATCATGCTTTTTTTTTTTTTTTTTTTTTTTTGATAACTTCAGGGTTTTGTGTGTTCACACCCAATAAGTTTCAAGTTTGAGCAAAAGCCGAAAGCATCATTCAGCCAAAATCTCTGCTGAGCTGTATGTGGTTTTCATCTGAAACTGTAAATCCACTGTGTTCACTGAGGGTTTAGTAAAACTGGCCTGAATGTCAGACCTCTAGCAGCTCTTCCAAATCAGGCTAGTTCTGGGTTTCATTACAAGAAGATTGCACAGCTCTAGCTAAGCCCTCATTTTCCACTTTCAGATAAATGCTTTTTCAGCTGTATTTATGAGGCTTAGTATAAAAAAAAGCCCTACCAGCTGTTAATGTTAATCACAAGTTTATATCATAAGCACATTCTGAGTCTTATCCTCTTTCCATTCATGTCAGTGGCAAAGCTTTCAACATCAGTGGCAGTAGGAGCAAATATCACAAAATATAGTAATGCACACTCAGTTTAAAAGGAAAAAATAGAGGTCTGTCTTAAACTAACAAAGCCAGGAAAAAGATTCTGTACTGTTGAATGTCTTACTCCATTTGCACATTCATTTTTGCACCCTGAAGTACTTAGAGAAGCAAGCATAAGGCTCAGGTTCATGCTGAAACAGTTGGCATTTTCTTATGGATCATCAAAACAGATATTAAAGCAGGGCATTTGACATAAGGAAATCAAAAGATGTGATTAAAGAATGAGTGTTTTTCACCCATACTAAGAAAGAAGCCCAGATTTATTAGCTTTGAAGCAGGTGCTGAATGATAAATTTCTGGAATTTTATGCAGTGAAAACATTATTTTATATATCAGAATATAATTTAATATTATTTTATTAATTTTTAATCTATTCCAAAAGTAATTATACTTAAGATTTTAGTGATGTCTGGTTGGTTTGGTTTGTG
Organism: Cinclus cinclus; assembly: GCF_963662255.1. Lineage (NCBI taxonomy): Eukaryota > Metazoa > Chordata > Aves > Passeriformes > Cinclidae > Cinclus > Cinclus cinclus. The sequence continues at coordinate 22,544,409 of NC_085052.1, forward strand.
GGTTTTTTTTTTTTTTCCAAATCAAAACTTGAAAGATTTAGTCCATAAGGCATCCTGCTACATTTTCTGCTTGGGTTTTAAGGTTTAGTAAGTTCATATTTTGCCTAACTCAAGGGCCAGCTTCACTGAAATTTTTGAAATGTGAACAAACACTGGACCTACAGACTGTGCTAATGAATTTGTTACAGAAAATAGGAAAGTGAGTTTCAGGACTATAAGACCCTATAGGTGGTTTCAGCTTGTGCCACTTCTAGTAGTTTACTTTTAAAATTTACTAAAGTAAAAATATATGTCCTAGTTTTCCTATTGTAATAATATAGCTAATATAACCTTACCTGAGAGGATGCTGAGATTTAAGTAACTTAAATGTTCTCAGCTCTATTGGAAAAATATACCAAAAGAATTTTTCCTTATTCTGTTTTTATTATACAGAATTTATTTATACAAAATGCAGTATTTCAATTTTTTTTTCTATTTTTAGTAAAACTAAATCCTAAATGTCACTGTTAATGCCACTGTTAAATTTTTTCCTTAAAGGCTTTCTGACATAAATAACAATGATAACAGTTGTCTTTTTTTGGAACAGTTTGAATTTGAGGCCACAGTATGATATATTTTCTGAAAGTTATTTTGGGTTGTTTTTTTTTTTTTTGTTTGGTTGGTTGGTTTTGGGGGGTTTTTTGTGCCTTTGCTGCTTGTCTGTCTTAAAGCAAAAGAGGGCTGGGACGTTTTTCTTGTTTAATAATGGCTGTATCACGTTTGCATAAATTGTAGTACTCCTTGGCTAGATTGCAGAATGCTTCCTTTTATTCTGAGTCTCATTACCAGCTTGTAGGCCACCTCTCCTGATTCCCCCAGAGAGGAAAAGTAGGATCATGAAGGATTTGGGATTCTTACTTGTCCTTAAGTAGCCATGCCTATGTAATTGGTATTATGAAATATATTTGGCCCCTTTCCATCTTTCTTTCTGCTATTCAATCACTGGTTTCATAATTGTATGGAATGCTAAAGTGAATTCTTGACTGTGCAGTGATAGTTCTGCTTATATATTTCTATGATTTTTTTAGTATTCACTTTTTCATTTAGCCTTCAGTATAGCCAAGAAAAAGGTGACTGCAGAAGTATTCACTTTTAAAGTGAATGCTGTAGTTTAATTGAAGTTAATGAATTTTTATATTTGGAACTATGTTCCCTTACCTAGCAATGAAATAAGTGGGGAAACAGTGCCTCAGAGGAAAACCAAAAACTTATTTTCAGAAGGCCACAAATGTCAGGATTGAATGCACAGTGTGTTGAGTACCCAGCAAAGGCTGGGCACAGCAGTGAGAACTGGAATGTGCATCCATCCAGAGGGAGTGTTGCTGCATTTTACTCAGAGTTTTGGCAGTGCTGTCTGCTGTGTCTCAGGTTATCCTCTGCTAAATGAGCACCTCCCATCTGATCCAAACTTCCTCCACAATCAGATGTAAGCAGGCAGAATACTTCTCCTGAAAATGAGTTAACCCCTCTAGGACCCCTCTAGACCTAGTATGGAATATATGATATATTTCCAAAGAATGAGATTAAACTGCATGTCTGCACATGTGTGCAAGCTCATGTGCCGTCATTGCATTTCTCTTTAGTTTTTTAAAAATAAATTGAATGAAAAGCCCAAATAATTATTTTAAGAAAATAATTTTTTTAAGTCCAACTGGTAGTCAAATCCAGCTGAAACATGGCCAGTTGAACTGGGCGAAGAGAGCCCCAGAGTAAAATTACAGTGTCTGACTGTGTGAAACTTGTCTGGCTGCCCATACCCAGCCACCAATAACTGCAGGAGAATCTGAAGAACTCAAGTTGCTCAGGGAGAAGGCAGAAAAATTAGTGTTTGTTATATCAATTAAGCCCAAAGGGCAAATGTCATAATCAAAGAGTCTAGAATTTTAAGCTTTTTTTGGTTTGATTTTGAAAGACAAATCCCAGTCTGATCTTAAGAGTGACATTTATTTAATTTAAATGAATGACAGTGACGCAAGACTGCTCTCTTCTTCAGAGCTTCATTTTCGACTCCTGGAGTCCTGCCCTGAGACTCCTTGGTGTCCATTAGCAGATCCATTTTCTACCCTTGAACTATGTATTCTTATCAAAATGTTAATTCTTCCCAGCTTTGCAAAAACCACCCCAGTACACTGTGTATTTTATATGCCAAATTATTCCACTTTAATGGAAAAAAGAACAGAAATGTTAAGGAATTCGTGTGTATCTGAGTTGTGCACATCAATCTTCTAAGGCGGCACATAACAAAGGTCAGAAATAGCCTAGTGCTGTGTTTTGTGTAGCTCATCATTCTATGAGAAAATGTGCCCAAGTTCCTCCTAAAACATTGTTTTCAAGCATGGTTACTACTGAATATATTTCTAAATGACAAGCTTTATTTGTCTGTATTTTGATATGTTTAGGGGAAACTCAGGCTGACAGTTAGAGGAGGCAGGAAGAGGGAACCACAACAAGTTCCACCCAAACACAAAATGTCATCTCTTCCCTAGCTAAGATACAGAAGCATCCTAATGAAAAAAAGAGCAGACATTTAAAAGTTTCTGACATGTGTCACAGATGCAGCCATTGAGCCACTGTTCCTGATGTAGCTCGAAATGACAGCATCCAAGCCATTGGAACTGGCTGCAGGACATTCAAAGTTTGGTGTGTGTCGCATTTAATCCTTGTCATAGCACATCTCAAGAATAAAAAAGACACATGGACACAGGCAGTAGTAATAGTTCAAAAAACTTAAAATAAAGCTTCCCAGTCTAATTGATATTATCAAGCTGTGCTAACATTTACCAGCCAACAAATAGACAGACAGGAGGTCAGCACCCTTTTTTCTGCAATTTTCCCCCAAGTCAGAAGGATAAGTCTTTCAAGCTTTCTCTAAGGGTGACCCAAATAAATGAACTGTTTATTCAAAAATAGCACTGACTTGCCAAAGATACTCCTTAATAATCAAAACATATAAAGGCAAAAAGGCTTCAGCCACCAATGAAGCAACTTGTCATGCATGACCCATGTTATTTATTTATACTAGCTTAGGATCAGTTGGTGATTATTGTACCAAGGAGCTGATAATTTATTGATCATACCACCTCTGGATATTTTACATAAGCTGAGGTGCAGGCGACATAAAATAACATTCTTTTGGAGTTACCATGTTGACATCTTCTTTTGAACAGTGTGTCTTTTAATGCTGACCAAAAAAAGTTTGTGTACATAAAATTGATTGTCTGCAGTGGCTCAGGGTCTGCAGCACAGATCACTTGAATCAAGAGCTTCACTTCTAGGTTTCCAGAGAATTTATAGTCAGCAGCCCCATTAGTTTGTCATTGATTGCAGTGGATGAGTGCCTGCTCCTCATCTAACTTCCAGTTTAACATAGGGGATACTTTTTCATTTAGCAGCCTGGGAGGTGAATAGAGAAGATTCAATTTAAGCATTTTCCAAATACAATCAGCCTCTGATAATGTGAATCCCCTGGCAAGTTGAAGTTGAAAAAAAATAAAAATCTTTTGTATTAAAAAGTCAGTGGTACCTACAGGCTATTGGACTGGTTTCTACTTAAATCTTTTGGCTACCTAGGCATGGTAATAAATCAAGCAGGATTTTAACAGTCCTTCCTTCTGTATGTTAAGAAAGACTCAAAACATCCGTGACATTACGGTAGTGGAAGAGAAGATTCAATGAAGGAATGTGTTTTATATACACATTTTTTATGCAGTTTATTAGTGTTGAAAAAGATATTTTTTTACCATCCATTTAGCCATCACATTGTTGGGAAGGAATGTTGTGTTGTTTTGTTGTCTGAAGTTCAAAAATATTTTTTAAACAGTGTTTTCACTTTTTATCTTTATATCCAACTGCAGAGCCAAAAGCTTGAAAACACTGTAAAAAAATCCCATATATTAGTATAGTTCTAATTAGGTCAGAAATAAAATTAAATATATATATATATATATCCTAAAAGACCACTACCTTTTTCCCTCTACTCTAAAACATAGGTTTGGAAAAAGTCAAGTTAGGGTGCTGAGACCTGGCAGATTCTGACTGTGTCAAGGTTCTCCCTTTGAAAATACTCATGTTCAAATGTGGTTGGCTTATGGCTTAGTCGCCACTGGAAGGAAAAGATGCTCACAACTGAACCTCTGCATTTCACATGACTTGTAATGCCTTGGCTATGTTCATGAGGTGTTCACCCAGTGAGCCCCTTTCTGTGTGTCTGCACTGGAGGATGGTGAAGTTCACAGTGCAGTGAAGGAACTGGTGCTGCTGAGAGGCAGAGAAGGAAGGCGGTGCTGGCTTTGCCCACACAGAGTCTCTGTGTTGGGTGAGAGTGCCCCACAATTCTACCAGTCAAGGGACAGGTTGGCTGGAAGGTTTGCCCTTTCTGCATGCAACAGGTAAACTGGAGCTTCCATGGTACGTGGACTCACCCCCAAAATTCTTCTTCTGGAAGATCTGCAGTTGAGACCTGCAGGGATAGCAGAGAAAAATCCATATCATTCTTAATGGTACCTCACAGAGGAAATAAGCCTTGTCTAACAAACAGCGGAAATGTAAATCAATACTGTTCTCTGGCATGTCAAGTCACATCGTGAGAGGCAAACCACATCCCTTTGTTCCCATTTACAGTGGCACAAGGTGGTTCTATTGCTGGCAGAGCATGACACCTGAAATTGTTTTGCTGAGGCTGTGGACCCTTTCTGTGTTGTGAAGATTGATGCACAAAGGACTTGGAATGGAAGAGTGTGTAAGCTGAGATGGTAGATTCTTTGCTCCTTTTGGGGACACTATAAAGTCCTTCTGTCAAAATGTAGCCATACGTTTACCTCCCACAACAAAAGCTTTTGCATGTATTATGTTCCTTCACAACAGTGAAATAAATTATAAAGAAGGATCAGAAATTTAGTAAGAAGAAAGGTATAGAGGGAAAAAGGCATGGGTAATGCCTTGTTCTTTTACAGCGATGACAGTGATGAAGTAATTAAAAAATTAATTAAAAAAATTAAAATTTAAAAAAGTTTTTATAATATATAAATGTCTATAGTTAGAAGTATTCATCATAAATGATGTATGGGTTTAATGATCTTTGCAAGTAAGTGTTTTCCACAGGGTAGAGTTAAGATTGTGGCAAAAAGACCAAAAAGACTTCTTTCTTCACTGTGCACCATGTTCCTGTTGAAGACAGGACATAGTTATTCTTTGGAGTTATCATCTCAAAGAAACTTGAGTCAAGTGCAGAAGAGAGACTCTTCATTCAACTTGTCTTGTTGGATTGTAACTTTTTCTTGTGCCCCCTGCCCAGTTGCTTTTGGGCAGGGGACAGTTACAAGGTTTGTGAGCACTGGCCTTTCAGGTACTGAGCTTCATGGTTTCTCACAGAAACCTATCATTTCCAGCCAGCATAAAAAGACTGGGATAGCAGCTCAGACTTTTTCCACAGGCTTTATTATCGTCGTGAAGGGGTCCAAATCCAAAGATGGGGGATCACACGTGTACTTTTATAAGGTTTGAGGGGATCACAAGTAAACCAATGGAAAACAGGGTTAACACATTTTGACCAGCTACATTATCTTTCTTTGTTTGGGACAACCAATTCTAATGAATCAAACCTAACCAATGATATTCTAAAAAGATAAGAAGGAGAGCTTAAATTTTTTCTAACATGAGTCATTCTAAGCAAGTAGTTTTTCTTACCTCAAAGTAAGTGCCAGGGGGCCCTCGCAGGGATATCTGCAGAGGGATTCGTCTCCTCTACATTGGATTCCATCCCCTCATTTTTGTGTCATCGCAGAACACGTTTGTGTACTCGTCAGCAATACAAGTTTGTCATTTCTCGCTGCAAATGAAGTTTCCTGCCAGATAGTTTCAGAGGATTTATGCAAGTTAGAGATTTCCCATTTGCCTTAGTGGGAGTTACCCCACGCTGTACAATTGATTAGTGGCACAGCGATGGAAGATAAGTCAAAAGACCCCTAGAGTACAATGTTGATTTTAAATATTTCCCTTCTGCTGTAAATACTTCCATAGCATCCTATGCATTATGAAATGCCTGATTGAGCTAATTTCCTGCACTGTAAAATAAAGCCATAATTATCATTATTAAGTGTAATTAACTGTATATATGATCACCACGAATAGAGAAAGACAAAGATAGCATGAAAACACTCTACTATCATAATTACTGGTCCATTTGTATTGTCCTTGTTAAATATGCATCCACTAAATAATTTGACTTCGTGTCTTGAGCTGTGTTGCACTCTGCTTATCCTGTGCTGATCAGAAAGGTTTAATTTTTTTCTAGGAATCTTTTTTATCATCACTGTGTGGGAAGGAATGAAAACAAACAAACCTTTATAATTGTTTTGGGCACTATATAATGTTCACCATTTCCTAAACTTTTGTTTTCTAGTAAAATTTTTTTACTGACTTTATGTATTTGATCTGCAGGGTCAAGACTTCCAGTGGTAAATTCAGTTGGAAAATAGTCTTTGCTAGTGAAGAGGAAAGAAAACAATCTTGTGCTATGCAGCAGTAAGTCCCAACATTGTTGAACAGATTCTGTAGGTTAATGAAGCAGCCTTAAATGCAGGTCCTGAGCAGAGTTAACTAATTTTAGTCATCCGTTGAGAACTCAGTACCACCTCTAGTTGTCTGACTAGTGAAAAGAAATAGATTTACAGTTCTTGTGACCTTCAAAATGTCAGCCTTAGAAAAATTCTTTCATATTCACATCTCGTATATTACTATGGGCCAAAGCTTGAAATACTTCCTAAAATCAGATAAAATGGTCCAGATCTTCTTTGTTTGGGAATTAAGTTTTCTTTGTCTACTTTTTTAAAAAGAGTCAAAATTCAATGAGATTTTTTGGGAAAGGAGCTAATTAATAAAAAAAGATTTCAGGATTTGGCACTTCTATAGCAATGTCACAGACTTAATGGGGTTAATTACCAGGGAAAGAGGTTGCAGGATCCCATCATAGTCTACTTATGCAAAAGAGTTAATTTCTCTCTGAAATGAAACCCCTGTAATGATTTCTGAGATCTGCCTCTAGTTCTGGTCAGGTGCCATGTTTTTTTCCTGCAGCGATATTATAGCAGTATCACTTGTATTTTCTGCTTAGGTCAGAAAATCACCAATTCCCGAAGATAAAATTTTCAGTTTACCTGAAGATCTAGAAGTGATACAGCTGAGGTTTGGGGTGCTTTTTTATTATTGTTTATTTCTGTAACAGTCATTCACTCTGGTAAGAGAAAGGAGCAGTTAGAGAAAGGTTTCAGTGAGGAGCATCTGGAGGGGCACTAGTGGAAAATTTGCCAATGAACGGGTAGCAACTTTCTGTGGTGATGGAGTTTTTCCTGTACTCTCTTACAGAGGCTGGTTACCTTTCTTAATATAATAAAGGATGAAATAGTTAAATACATCACAGTTTTGCCAATAATAGGTGTTGGTGTATAAGTCTAACTGGCAGTCAGACTGCCCAAGTTATTGATTTTACTGTCTAATGGCTGAAAGAGATGTTATCTTGATTAATTAGAAGTCAAAACCAAATGCATCTTGCTTCTGTTAGATCTCCTGGCATTTGTTTCCTTTTTTTCTCCCTCACCAGTGTTGTCGTACATGTACCTTTAAAACGTTTTAAACTAAAAAGCTATCAAGGTCAGCAGTATACAAGCCCTAGGAACTTTATTTCAGCTGTCAAGGAGTCCTTAAAGCATGCACTGCTTTTGGTGCTGGAAGGTACCCTTTTAAAGCATAAGGCTATTCATTTAACCTCAACAAATTAAAATCCAGTGGGCTATTATTCTTAGGGCTCTTGAAGTAACTTATCACCTCATTGTCTTATTGGGCAGAAATGCTGACATGGTGAGTATTACTTTATATATTTACTGATGGTTTTACAGGAAAAAACATATTTTTCTCATTTGGAGTATTTAGTGTTCTGCAAACATGTTTAGTGCTTAATGTGAATAAATGTTATAAAGACCACTGCAACATGGGAACGTAAAAAAGTAGGCAGTTTTCTATCAGCTACTCTGAATTATGATCAGTAAAATGAAAGAAAAAAAATGACAGGTGGTAGGGGGAAAAAAGTCTAGGGATAGTAAGCAATAAGAAAACCTGCAGATTTTTATTATAGTGTATTAATAATAATTTCCTGGTGTTTTACATGTTCTCAGAATGCCAAGTACTAAGGAAAAAGGGAATCTTGCTGCATTTATAAACAATTTACATCTCCTAGAATTTACTCCCAACAAATGAGTAGTTGTTTGATTTAACTTGTTTTGTTTTATATGATCACAGTCTAGAACTAAAATTAGTTTACAAAATATACAAAAATAGAATGTATTGCACATTTCTGAATTAAAGTGAAATTTCCATGTTTGCATATCAAAACTTTACCAGAGATTCAGTTGTCACAATTGGTCTGATTCTGAAAATTGTGCAATAATCATAGAATTGTAAAGTGGTTTGGGTTAGAAGGGACCTTAAAGTGCACTCAATTCCACTGTCAATGTCACTGACAAAGATATTAAACAGCACCAATCCCAGTACCCCTAAGGAATGCCACACATCATTGGTCTCCAACAAGCTGAGCACAACTTCTGGTTGTTACCATCCGACCTATTCCTTATGCACCAAGTCTTCCATCCACGCAATCCATGTCTCTCCAAACACAGATACTGTGCAGGGTAGTGTCAAATGTGCACACATCGAGGTAGATGATGTCTTTTGCTCCTCCCTGATACACCAGTCTGCAACCCCACTGCAGAAGACCGTCAACATTGTCAGGTACAATTTGTCCTTGCTGGGGCTCTATGGGCTGTCACCAGTCACATCCCCATTTCCTATGTGCCTCAGCATAGTTCCCAGGAGGATCTGCTCCATGATCTTGCCAAGCAAGACTGACTAGCCTATAGCTCCTTGGGTCTTGTTTTCTCAAAATGCCATGGAAACATTTTGTATGTTTGAAATTTTGGGAATCCCATGAATACAGTAGCTTTCTTTTCAAAAGTGGGTATTGTGTTACAGAAAACCACAAAGCACTGACTCAAATGTTGCTGCATCATCTACTCAGCAGATGGTTTGCACATCTCCCTTTCTTCTTAGTTGCTCCATAACATTTTAGCATACAGTTTAACTGTTTATCAGGTTGCAATTCTCTCCTTTATGTTTTGTTGTCATGAGTGTCTAAAGAAAAATGACCTACAGCACTACACAATTTATAAGTGTGGAGTGGTTTAAGTAACCAATTTGTAAAGCTTCAGACTCAATTTATCTGCTTTTCCCATGGAATTTACCTAGAAGTGAAAAATGCACAAGACTCTTAAGTACAACCCCTACTTTGCTTGTCTACTTGGTGTTCACAAATTAAAAAACCTTACCAGGAGCCTGTTAAGTCCAAGCAACAGACTGCAGGTGTTTTCTGAAATGAAAGTATATAATCCAAATCAAGGCAGTGCTGTGGTCATTTTAATTGGCATTCTTACCATTTTTCCAGGTTACTTACTTCTCACTGTGCTGTTGCATGAAATGAGAAGTTAACATAGCAATTGCAATGTCCTTGGCCATTTCTTACTATAGGTCTGAAATACAGACCTCAGTTTTATTTAGTTGAAATTCATAGTAGAGGTTCAGTAAATTTAGTGCTGCTGATAGCTGTCAGATTGAGTGCATTGGATAGCAGGTTTACATAGTGGTAAGATTAGCAATCTTGCAGTTTCATCTAGGCAGAGGTATAATTCAGTATTTGGGTTTTATTTGGAAACTGCTTGTGAGGGAGGGCTTGCTAGTGTGAGTTGTAATGCTGAAGCTTGTTCTGAAGAAGCTAGACTGAGTCCACTGTGTATCATCTCTACACAGTCTATATATGGTGTATGGTTGTTTCCAATCAGAAGAGATGTTGACACCTTGCCCTCTTACCAGCCAATACATCCATTTTGAATTCTTCAACAAAGAGCTGAACTGGAGGGCAAATCAATAGATACTGAGGAGTGCATACCAAGGCTGGTATTGTGATCATCCTAATTTTTACTACACTGGCCTCTATGTAAATAAGACCAAAATCTGGCAAAAATTGTCACAGTGTAGGTGTTCTGGAGTTTAATCTTGTAGTAAAAAAACAAACAAACTAACCTAAAGATACTTAAATCCTTTATGGTTGCAAAGAAAATATTGAAAAAAGATATATATAATGTATTTGTATATATGCAATATTTAAAAATGGAAAAGAGGAACTGAATTTGGGACCAGCTCACATTATGCCTGAATAGCACCAGGTCCCTGAACAGGTGAGTTTCCAGGGCACCAGGATGCTTTAACATCATCCTGTGCTCTGATGGAGGTGACAGTCTTGTGTTGAACCAGGTCCTTTCTTTTCCTTTGGCATTTCCCCTCATTTCCAAGGTGTTTTACCCCTCACAGCAGTATTCCTTATTTCCTTGTTCCAAAGGAGTATTTCTTTTCTGGGCAAGGTCACCCTTCATTTGTGGAATAAAGGGAAATACAAGCTGTAAATTATTGATTCTGGAAGTTTACATGAGAGAAATACAAAGTCTTCCTCCTGAGCCTTGGAATGACTGTCAGAGTCCTGCCTCAGCTGCTAAGAAGGGCCCAGCTAATGCAGTCAGGTTTGCTCCATCTGCCACGGCTTTGAGTGACAGCTATGGCCCAGTGCACATCCACTGAAAACTAGCATCAGGGAATGACATACAGTTTGATAACATAAGATGCTTAGGTTTTTTGGCTCAAGTGAGATGTTCAGAGCTAATAGCCCTGTGAGCAGAGTTTCAGCTGTGATCTGTACCTTGAGATATTGGTTGTGTCTGGCTCAGGAAAAAGGGGAAAGAATGAAAGCTTATTTCTAGAAAGGTTTCCGATGAGCAGCATTTGTCATTGAAGGGGAAGATGGGTATAATTAGCTTGTCAGTCTAGTTTGGGCTGAGCTGGCTTTCTGTGGTAAGAAAGATGGACTAACTGCCAGAAGAGCTGACAGGCAGTCGATAATGCAGCAATTAATGTCATAAATAATTCTGGAACCAATTATATCAAAATGGACTCCAAGCTTTAAAAAGGAACAGAATTCCTTTATTCTTCCTGCTAACAGCAAGAAGCAGCTTTCATTTTTCTCTATAATTACTTTTCATTGTATATAGCAATAAAGTAGGGCTTTTCTGTCCATATTTAAAACTTGTCTTTCTTGCCTTCCCCCGCCTCCTAAACACTCTTTACCCCATAGGACAGGGTTGTTACAGCAGATCTGCACTGAGGTGAATGTATAATCTTTTCATATGGCTGCTGCATGATAATTTCTGGTGCACCTAAATGACTAAGAGCCAAGTTTTCTCAAATGTCATGGGCAATGACAGCAGAAAGTACCAAACAATGGCATTTGGAAATAAAGACATTTGTGAAATAAATTGATTTGTCTTATTATTTTAAAGGTTGCTCTGACTTGCTTACACTGAACTTATTGATTTTTTTTCTCTCTTCTCTCTGTACAGTTAGAGCTATGGAATCTGAGCCAAGCTATTCCCTTTATGCTGCAAACACAATTCAGAACAGTCCTGTGAGTTAATGGGCATTCCCTTACAAAAGACACCAAGTTACAAACACTCTCTAGAGTGATATTCTCCTTAGCTGTTTCTCCATGTGCTGTAATACAGATGTGGATAGCACAAAGCCTGTACTGGCAAAACCCCCACAGTACTGCTTTTGCTAATGGTCTTTCTGTAGTCTCGTCCTCTCTTTTTAAAAAAAAAAAATGGACTATAGAAGTAGTAAATTACTGTAGCATTCGTTCACAGCTTTGTTCAGCGCCTGACAAATGTTTCCAACTTTTCAACTATGGTGGCATTTACTCCTGGGAGGTTGGGGAAAACAGTTCATGAAGTTCCCACTGTTTTAAAACCAGAAACATCTGTTGGTGTCACATGCAGTTTGTTGGCTGGGTCCAGGAATAAAGAAATCCTGCAGCTGATCAGCTCTCTCCTTAGCAGTAGGTGTCAGTATGGTGAGTGGTAATTACAACAGAGAGTTTTAGAGGACACATGATAATTAGGACAGCTAACAAAAACATAAACACTGGCATTTACCATACTTAAAACCAGAAATGTTGTCTCTTGTGTCTGTACATTGTTTCAGACCATGACAATAGAGCCATAATTAGTTCAATCATGCTTTTAAGGAACAAAGGCTTTCAGATTTTGGATACAGAGCTCAGTGTTTTAGCAGGAGGAATGGCAGAAGGAGGGAGTGATCTGTGGTGTGCAAAGCCCAAGCGTGCAGCGGTGCAAAGCTGGGAGAGCTGGGCTCCTTCCCAAGCCCTGCTGCAGGGATGGTGCTGAGTGACTGCCAGGGAATCATCGTGTCTCTCATCACAGCTCCCCAGGCCAGGGCACAGGGAACGCTCACCCTGCAACACTGGTGTCTGTATTAACGCGTTTTTAAGGTCTTTTTAAGCACTTGGAGATGGTCTGTAAGGAAGGGTGATGGAAATTCAGTACTATTGAGGGAACAGACCATCTGTTTCACATCTCATTAAGAACTATATCCTGTTTCTGCTCTGCAACCCAGCAAGGCCTGAAAACAAGGAGCTGTGTTTAAACAATACTTCCTCAGTTAAACTACAGTGCATATAAATTGAACTCAGTTTTGCTCCAAATGACCCACTTTTTCTGCTCACAGAAGTTCCTCCAAAAGGTAAGATTTTGTCAGAGTCTTTGCAGGTCATCTCTGTAGCCATTCAGCAGCTTTGCTATCATAATTTTCTCTTCTGTGCTTCTGCATTTCTAGGGAAAATACTTCACTGCCCTCATGCCTCAGATCATTCAGTGCATCGCTTCAATAGAGAGGAAGTGTCAATGTTTTCCTTGTATTCATAAGAATTATTTCAAGCATAAAGGTAAAATCAGTTAAATTTAGTCTCTAGCAATCATTATTTGGTCTGCAGAACTCTTATTGACCTCCATTCTGGGGAAAATCAGTTCCCTGCATAAGTGGACCATATAAAAAAGAAAAGAGATTTAACATGAAATGTGAGACTAAATGAGCTTAATTTACTCAATGTCATCTGCAATGCCACTGCAAAAAAATTATGTTTTCTATTACAACTGCCAATATGATTGATGTTACTATAGGAAACTTATGGCTAAGTGAGCAACTACTATGCTTGAAACAAGTAACAGGTTTTCAGTTCATCAGGGAGGTGTGCTGTCATGAAGCAATTAATATTACCTAAGATGTCTTGTATCACCACTTGTTTCTAACCAAAACACAGGAGTAGTTATTTAATTCCTAAATGGCTTTAGATAATCTGCTTTATTAGGTATATTTTAATGATTACTAAAGAAAGAAATGAAAATCCTATGGGCTATTTTGTAGTACTGAAAAGCAAATGCAGTGTAAACTAATGGCACTACTTCCTTCGATATTGTTGCTCCTTTATCCTCTAAATGCCTGAAAATAGCTTTCTGTAGAGGTGAAGTGCAGAATTCAATGACTTTAGCACCTTGGTTTAGCTCATGATGGGAGATATTATCCAATTTTATCCTCTGTGTGTTAGAGTATTATGTTTTTTCATCTGTTGCTTGAAGTTGCACATTAAAATTCCAAGCTCTTCTGGCTATTTAGTACTGAGAACATTGAAAGTGTACATACCCATTATAACATAGCAAATTTGGCATGATTATATGTAGTAATGACCGGGTTTTCATCAGGAAGTAGTGTAAGCATCCTTTTGGATTAAACTTGTGGTATTCAAAAGTACAGTGTTGTAAGTCTGAATCACAAACATAGTAGTGGTCATAGTGGAGTAATGCAAGGTAGAGAATTGGGAAGGTGGGGAAGAGGCAAGAATTCAGCTTCAATTGGTAGATGAAAGAGTTTCACGGACATCTGTATAATTTATTACTTTTCCAGTTACTTTTTTTTATTACTGGCTGACTGATTAACCTAAGAACATAAATTTGTAAACATAATCTTCCTCTTTCCTTTGGGTCTACTATGCTGCCATTCATATTGGAGTTGGGTTTCCTCTGTCTTTCCCCTAACACTCTTTTGCTGTATTACTCTTTCCATTTCTTAGATCTAGCATCCCAGTAGGGCCCAGCATGTCCAAGAAACGACAGATTTTTTTGAAGCCCAGATCTCTATCATCCAGTTAATTAAGAAGCCAGGCTGATAGTGGGCAGAAGAAGAAAGGGAAGGGTTGGTGGGGAGGATAGATGAAGAAAAGTCTTATTAGTTCAGCATATCTAGATCTTTGACTGTCAATGTCATGGACACTGAGGGTTTGAAAACCTGGCCCTTATTAGGTAGTTAGCTTGGAACTGAGGAACGAATATCATTCTCTTTGGATTATGAGCTTTGAGGGCAGTGGCTATTCATGTGAGTTCATACAGCATTGTTCCTGAAAGGATTTTTCTGAATGGCTTTAATAAAAACAGTAAATAATATGGCATGAGTGCACAGAATATGAGTTCCTCCCTAGCATTTCTGTTATTGAGAGGAACCAAAAAAATCAAATGCTATTGGTTTTTCTTCTGTGCTGTCTCCAGGAGCCAGACTAACATTAATTTTGTTTTAAAGCATCTATCATACTTTATGGCTTTGATAGATAGGTGTGCTTAAAAATGTTTTGGTTCCTGGTACATATATTTACTTTTCTCTATCTTTCTAGATCAGTTCTGGAAATTGCAGGAAGGTGAGCAAGGGAAAGACAGAACACAAGAAAACGTTAATTGAGAGCATGCTAGTTACTTATAATAGCAAAACTTGGTATGTACCATAATGTGAGCAGGGCAATGAACCTTTCATTGCCTGAAAAGAGGAGGTAAATAAATCATGCTGAAGAAAAAGAGAGACAAATCGGAGGCATGTATAGTGCTGTCTACTGCAGTGCATTGGGACTGTTGTCTACTAAAGTCCCAGACTTTGGACCAGATAAGTTATGAGGTGTGACAGTAACACCTCTGTTGATGCTGATGGTGCAGGCTCCATGGAAAACTAGAGGATCTGTATTACCATATGCTGAAATTTGTTTTATTGCACACAATTCTTGACTAAGATCTAAGATAGTCTTACCATGAGATTATGTGTCCTCACCAAAATTCTACTCTTGGATTTATTGGATTTATAATAGCTTTGATTTTCTTGGGTGTTGAAGGAAAGCTTCAAATTCAACCAATCCTGTGCCCCACCACAAGACTGTCTCCTAATGCTGCTACTGAAGTCATAAATTTTTATTGTTACACTTTAAAAGACAAGTAACTCACCACTATTTCAATTCGTGGAATCAGCTGTCCTACGTTTCTCTGTTTGAGAAACAACCTCAGCTTGGACAAAAGATGAAAAAGATGTGGTCTTGGGGAAATTTTAAGTTTGCTTATGGAAGAGGAATTTGTTACTCTTAGGTAAGAAAGAAGTCTAAGAAAATAATTAGGGCACCCTGAGAACATAATGTTATTCTCATTCAGTTTTTCTTCTTCAGAGTGGAGTGCAGAAGAGTGTTAGGTTACCACCCAGAGTATTTAAACATTTTCCTTTCAGGGACTTTTGTAGGATAAATGCAGATATCAAGTGAAAAAATTAAATTTCACCCATATTTTCTCCAGAAGTGCCTTCTGTTTGCTTGGCAGGCCCAACATGAGTTTAATTGTTTCTGATTTAACAGCAGGATTAAGTTTTCTCTCCTTCTTCTGATGGGGTTCAGTTTCCTTCCTTTGCTTAATGTGTCAAACACCAATCTACCTCCCTCTCCTTTACCCTTCCTAGCAACTAACCATGTTGAAATACATAAGACAATAAGAAAATGCACTGTATAATCAAGAATAAAAAAATATTATCATCTACCACAGTAAATCATAGCCAAACAACACAGTTACAATAGAAATACCTTTCCTATGTCTGATCCACTAACACTTACTTAGTCAGATAACAAATAACTTGTTCTTGGAGAGAGTGCCCTGGGTTTGATTTATCTCTGAGTGTAAGTAAATATGAAAAGGCTGCCAAATCTGCCTATATAAATCTCAGCTATCTCAAAATGTCATGTATGGGGGAAGTGAAAAATTAAGAAGGTGTTTCTGTCTTAATAGAGTATAGAGGCAAAAGGTTCTGCTTTTAATTCTTCTTAGGAATGACGTTTCTCTGGTTGATACCTGGGAAGAATTAAAGAGAAGCTGGAAAAAAATACATACATGTATTGTGCCAGATAAATGCTCTTATTTTCGCTGATGTAAATCTGGAGTAGATCCACTAAAGGATCTGGAATTAGTCTGGCTTTGTCCCAGTGTAGCTGACAGCAAACTGAGAGCCTTTCAAATTAATAATTTTAAATCTCAGCGTTGTTAAGATTTTTCATTTTGGCTATAGTGGCCATTGTTTGTTTGAACAAATAGAACAAAAAGAAATCATCTGAAGATACTTATATACTGCTGCACAAGTGAGAATAGAAAGAAGACTGGGCCAATGTGAAAATCAAGGATAAGAAAATAGTTTCTGTAACCATTGTTTGCATATGTTTATTCTTGTCTGACAACACCACACCACACTTAGGAGTCCATTTACACAGGAAAAAAGAGGTTACATACAGGGCTGGATTATTAATTCAAGTATTTAATAGTGTAATCCAGGCATAAATCCTGCCAATTTGTCATTTTTCACCCGTGGGCTTTATACTTTTCTTTATACTTAATATGGTGGTCTTTGCAGATACTCCTGACTAGTACCAAGGTGGTTAATCTCAGAATCAGGCCCTCTGCATCCTGTGTGGGTTTGTGGACCAGATGCCCTGTGTTACAAAGTGTGTCAATTAGCCTGAAGTACTTGTTGAGCCTCAGTCCATCTGGGATTCAAAGGTAGTTTGTTACCTCCGAGGTGGGGGGTTTTAGTTGAATGTGTCATCCTACTCAAATTCATTAGATGAAAAGTGAGTATCATCTTACATTACATAAGTTCAGCTGGAATGTATACAGTGTCAGTAGTATGGGAGAAGAAAACATGTGTTGAATACATCTAGTGTGTCTTGGGGCTCTGAAGGTCACTCCACTAAAGTAATATATAGTGCTGGTGCTAGTGGCTCAAGGTCAAGTCAGCTTGCTTTTCATAATGCATAAACCTCAAGCTCTCTCAGACACCAATCATCTGACCTAAACCTTGGAACAAATATTTTACTAAGTAAATCAGTGAGCATGCTGGCATTTCTATTAACCTTCAATGCACTGGTGACAGAAAATGAATAATGATAAATAATAACTCAAGCCTGTAAATCATGCTTAGCATCAGAAGGAAAAAAAAAAAGAAAAGAAAAGGTCTGGTGTACTACCATCTGCTAGGCTGGCTGAGCCTGTAGAGGGAAACCCACAACAAAGGGAAATGTGCTCTCTCCCTCCCACAGCAGTTCCCTGGGTTTGAAATTTGGGGGTGGGATGGAGTGGGCTTTGCAGAGACTGGTGAGGGAAACACCTGAAAGTGAAATGCTGAATGTACACAACCTGCAGGGAGCTCGAGTAAGAAGAGCTCTGGAACTCAGGGTTGTTTGGCAAGCTCTGAAGTGGATGAACCCTTCCTGTCCTACTCTCCCTGGACTGGCCATTGGGAGCTCTCTGGTGGTAGGCGAAAGATAACAGACTTCCACAACTCACCAGTGCTGAGGACCTGCTTGTTTTATTTCCCCAGCACACTTTCATTTCATTTTCTTCTGTTTTCATTTGTTTTACTACTGGTTAAGGCCACCATGACAGCACAATGGCTTTAGGCAAATTAGGCTTATAAATTGTGAAGAAAAGACACATTTAGCTATATCTTCCACCCTATGATACATTCACATGTTTCAGCTTCATTCAGAAGTGCTCTGATTCTCATATCCCTTAGATTTTTGTAAGGTCTAATTTTAGACAATTAGTATTAATTTGTTATTAAGTGTTGCAAGGAAGGTTTTTCTTAGCCATGTTGTTTAAAACATTTGCATTTCGCACAATATTTTTCTTTTCCTTTTCTGAAATTCCTTGATAAAAAAATAAGTGCTGATGGATCAGTGGATTGAAATATATCTTGTGTTGAGTCCTCCTCTCTAGCTGGAATGCACCTGTAATGGATTGTCAGGCTGGGGTCCCTGGACACATTTGTGACCCTGCTACGAGAAGGGAAGACAGTATGTATCACGTAAGGTTGCTGCTTCCAAAAGTCACAGTAGGCTCTCATTGAAAACCCTTGTCCTTTCTCAAAAGGGTTTGCTGTGATACTGGAATAGGAAGAAATATAGGGAGTAGAAGCACAGCCTGATGTTTGCTTTCTGTGGGATCACAGTAGGAGGTGTGCTCAGCACCTGTAACCGAGTGATAGGAAGAATATAACACACAGTAGTGGCTGTGTTTGTTGTGGAATCACAAAAGAGTCAAATCTAATATAATCCAAATATGTGAGGAAGGATGAAGTGAGAGGATAAAGAGAGTTAGGGGCTTGAGTGCATATCTGTGATTCATTTTTTTGTCAGAAATGGGTGTGAAGCAGACTTTGAACTTTTCAAAGAGTAAAAACATCATCAGTCTGGAAAGCAGGCAAGGGCCAGTCATGATGTTAAGATTCATATCCGAGTTCAGATTTGCAACAGACCTTAGTCAGAAAAATACTAGGTGTCTGAATCTTCTTGTGTTCTTTTTGACCATTTCTCTCTTTTGACCAAAATAAAAATAAAATATTGCCCACCAACTGAACTCATGTTACTTCCAACAATTTTGTTTAAATTATATTCCCAGCTGGGTTAAAGTAAAGTGATAACAGAATTTATAAAGCAGTAACCAGCTGACATAATAAAAATATATCGCAGTCAGGATACTTTATCCCTTACTTGAGTCTCAGGACTGGTATCCTATGGAATAGAAGGGAAAATATAGAAATCCCAGTGTTTCTGTCACTGCCAAAGCACCATTTATTTAAAGCAAATTTGGAAAGGGCCCTTAACATAAGAAAATTAAGTGAAAAAGATTTCTATAAACGAGCCTCCTCATGCCAAACTTCATGCAAGCAGAATGAGTAATAGTAAATTTCTAAACTTTGGCATCTTTGTTTAATTAAGGGTCTATTTTGTGAAAAATGTCAGAACCTCAGAAAAAGACATGATCATATTATTTCACTAAAATGGCTGTGCAGTCAATACTTCCAAGAAAAAATGTGTTATCTTGAGAAATTATGTAGAGGTAGTTCCTGCATTAATATGCATGTATTTCACAGATAACTTTTGGAAAAATTAGCCTTATCCCAAAGGGGCCATCACTAAATATAATTTATTCTGTCCTTTGGTATATCCTGACTTGCCCTTGAGAAGGCATTTCCCATTAAGCAAAAGTGAGCTTAGCTCATATATGTTAGGTGTCTGGTGTTGACTATTCCCAGTAAAAGTCAACAAATTAAAGTCTCAATATTGATCGGTAATCTGAACTTCAGCATCCCTATCCTTATATAAGTAAAAACAGTATAAAAATAATTTAACCAGAACTGAATAAGTGCAAAAAAGGGTAAGAAAGCAGGTTGTGGAAAATAATGTATTTTAAGTACTTTCAATATACTTTATTTAGCTGAGGTTCTTCACTACTCTGGTGACTTTTAAAAATTTATTTTATTTTGTGCCTAATAGGAACTGTGGCTGCAAATAATAATTCCATTTATATACTACTGCAATGAGGAGATTTATATTTTTCTTAAAACTAATATTAAAAGGCACAGAGATTTTTTGCTTATAGGTTAATTTGAAGTGATGAAAAGAAATTAATAGAAATCATCTGGTTTTTACAATTAAGGAAACTAAAATACAAAGAGTTCAAGTGGTCTTCCCAAGGTTTCACAGCAAATTCACACCAGAAACACAAATTATTCTTTGTATTAGCTGCAAACAATAATGAAAAAAATTAAGATATGGTAAAAGGGGAATTCCAGTTTTCTTATCTGGGAAATACATAGCCTAATATCTGTGGTACGTTTTTTTCCTGGCCCGATTGTTGTTAGCCTTATGCAATTACACACACACCCCTCAATGAAAGAAACCTCCACATGTATCTAAGTTCCAATAATCATGCACAAATGAACACTCTGACTTTCTTTTTAAACTTTTGAGGAAATCCCCCCAAACAAGCTGTAGGCAGAGAAGGACAGAAAAACCCTTAGTACTTAGTATGTAGTAACTACTTTATAATGACACTTTATCAATTTAAAAGTGATTGTCTTCAGTTAAAATCTGCTGTGTATTTGGAGCCATTCATATTCTGTTGAAGGGAAGGACAGTACACAGAGTAGAGCTTGGGGCATGGTGATTACTCAGCCACCTTTATGAAAATCTTTAAAATGCTATTTAACTGTGAGCATACATGGCAGGGCAGGGGTCAGAGGCCAGAGCACAGGTGGGGAAGGTTGTGTGCACAAATTGACACCACAGGAGTAGCTGGTAGTGGATCTATCCAAACCTGTGTGCTCCTCTCTCATAATTGGGAACCTAGGTTCACAGGTGAGCATTGGTAATGGGAGAAACAAATACTGGCACTTTAAACTGGGCCATCCATTTTTCTAGTGAATTTGCTCTCATGTGTTTACATGTGGATAATAACAAAGTTCTAATTGGAGGGCACAGCATTTTTTGTCTTTTCACAAAAGTCATGTTATTTATGGAAAACCTGCTAAATAACTATTTTCATCCCTATTAGCAGACCTGCTTACCTCTTCTGCTGACTTCATAGAATGACCTCAAACACTTTGCTGTAAATACATTTGAAATTGGGAGAGGAGTTAAAGGAAGTTTTCAGAAAGAATTAAACTCCTAATTATAAGTGACCAGCAGATGTTTTAGATCTAGTTGCACCTGTCCAAAAAGTTATTTTCTGAAAAGAATGTATATGTTAAGATGGTGCGATATAAAGAAGCATATTTTGCTTTTCCCACAATTTGCCCTCTCTCTCCAAATTTGTTTTTATAACTATAGCCACAATTATTTTTTTAACAGGAATCTTCAAACTCCCATTACAAGTTTCTTTGTGCGTCAAAGTGTTCAAAATACATTATATTTGCAAGGAAGACAAATTCATTTCATAACTGAAACTTGTTGGTTTCAGTTGGTTGGGAGTCTATTTATCTGATGATTTAGATATTGACAAAAAGCCTTAGTACATGACATCGGTGTGTGTCTCTAAAAAATTCAGTGGTGATGTTTGGATAGTAGGTGTTGTTCATAGTATCTGCCTCTGCACCTCGAAATATGGATTTTTCTAAATGGCAGGATGCTGGACTGGGTTTTATATAAGGACAGAAATAAAAGTAATTGTCTTGTGAGGTTGTGTCTACCTAGCTTATAGGTTTGAAAATTCCCAGGGTATTAATATGCATTTTATCTTCTAGAATGGTTATGCTCTCTCTGTACTCCCAAAATAATATATCAAATACCCAAGGCTCAAAAGGCCCTGATCTGCATGAACAGTAGCTGGAATTTTCTAAAAGCACTTTCATTAAAGTTAAACAGTGACTTCTTTTACATTGATGGGTCTATGACTGATGGCTCTGAAATTCATGTCACAAAGAAATGAATGGCCCTTCAACTATTTCACATGTACTTACAGACAGGCAAATTTGATATATTGCATCCACAGACATCTCAATGAACATAATCATGATATCACAATATATCATGTTACACTTGTATATGTTCAGGTCACATAATTTACCATCAGCAGTGTGAGGTTTAACAGGGTTGAATTATATGGATGCTGCATAGAACACTTTGGATGCATTATGCTGATGCTTTGGACTTTAAAATGTTAATATTGCAAATGAAAGGTACACTTTGTGTATCATAAATCTGAGTGTCTATTCTTCCTGTGTACTCAATAAATACACTTCTCATCAACTTTTAATTATGCTGTTTGCATTATTCTGTCCTGAAGAGGATAACACTCTGTAAATCATCCACTTTTAATGTACACTGCAGCATAAGTTTACTTAATTAAACCATATATTTTATTAGTACTTGCACTTCCATCTTTTAAAATGGCTAGGGAAAAAAAATAGAGAGAGGTTTTTATTTATTATAGCTGAGTTTAAGATGACATTACAAAAGTTTAGCAGGGTTAGCTGTGCATATTGCTGTTGCCTGTAGCTTTCTCACAAATACCCAGCCTCAGAAACTTACTGTCTGCCTATTGCTATGAAAGTGGGAACCTTCTTGGACATGCTGATGTATGTTGATGTTCCCACAGAAGCACTTCAGTGTATTTAATGATTGGCATAATCAGAACTGAGTCAAGTATGTTCTTGTCCATTTGAGCATAATTTGTTATGTTAAATCACCAAAAAGAGTTCCATTGTAATGCAATTCATGGTAAGTGGAATTAGGAGATCCTTTTAATTCTTCTTACCTTAAAGTTTCCTCTTTTTTATTGAACCCAGTTTTTCAAAGCACGGTTTTCATCACCAGACCCATTTTATGGTTCAGTGTAGGTGGAGAGTCACCCCAAGTGATGCCATGACACATGAATAATAATAATAATAATAATAATAATAATAATAATAATAATAATAATAAAGATACTGTGTGACAAATAGCATGAGAAGTGTAAACACTTGCCATAGCATCTGTAACTCTCTGAGGATTACAGCCTTCTTTGGGTAGAGTCCCTAACATTTTCTGTTAGGATGAAATAAATAAATATAACTTATTTATTTATTTGAACTTTGAGGTGCAAGCGCCTGGAGAAAGAATATGACTTTGAGACTACTTTTGATTTACATAAAGACACTTTCATTCTGGCAAAGATGATTCTGAAGTAAAATCCTTGAATGACTCAGTCTTTAACACCCCATTTGAATGCCCAAATAAATTTTTTTCAGAGGGATTCTTTTGCAGAATGGTTTGAAATTAAATATATACTCAGGATTCTCCTCACTGAAGCCAAGTAAATTTGCTCTACCTGCAGAGTCTAGAGCTACATAGTAAGCTTAGTTGGAAATGCAGCACTGCTGAGTAAGAGGGAGTGTTACATTTTACTGGGTAGATGTTACTTTCCAGATTCCAGAAGAGTATTTGGGGGGGAAATCTCAATAAAATGGCACCTCTACATTAAACTACATTAGTTTTAATTGGAAGAAGAAATAAATAAAATGTAAAAAGACCGCTCAGAGAACAGCAACCCCAAGAGCATAGTGTTTAACAAAGTTGTTACTGAGGTGTAGAAATCAAATTATTAATATTGAGCTTATGGACTATTTTCCTCACTCTGCATTTAAAGTTGTCCTT
The DNA here is from genome assembly GCF_963662255.1 of Cinclus cinclus. Taxonomy (NCBI): domain Eukaryota; kingdom Metazoa; phylum Chordata; class Aves; order Passeriformes; family Cinclidae; genus Cinclus; species Cinclus cinclus. Next base: position 22,567,711 of record NC_085052.1, read on the forward strand.
TGACATGATTTCAGGTTCACTGATTACATACAAAATGGGAGACAGAAGTTAAAATTCAATCCTTTTTTTAAAAGTCAGAAGCTAAAGACTGAGCTATTTTCAGATCTGTGTCATGATGAGATCGAGTGTGAGTAATTACTTAAAATATGTTCATTTTGAGTGCTCATGCCCTGCAGAATGAGGAAGTAGAGTTGTTTCTGTTGTATAAATATAAAACCACAGTCTCGTTAATCAAGTTCTCTTTAGCAGAAATAACTAGGTCTTGACTCACACATGATGTAATTAATACTCCTAATTTATTTGCACTTGAATTTGACAAGGACTTTGTTATTAGGATTTTCATCTATGTTCATCTATGTCTGTGTTGTCATGTTCCGATGGTTTCAATTAAGAATTAAGCCAAATAAAAAAGGCTCCTTTTCTACTCGAAATTTACAGAACGATGTGCTTTAAAAAAAAAAAAAAGTAACATCTGCAAAAGAAGTGGGACTTGAGACTTACTCCTTGATATGACTTCATAGTTGATACTGTCTTTTTAGGTCAGCCTTTTCTTTTTTTTCTCTCTACATTTGACTTTCATGCATATTAAAAGAGGCTGGATGTTAGTGTAAGGTATACTGTGATAGGGAGCATTTCTGCTTGTTGTCTTCTCTTTTGACACAGCTGCCTCAGCACCCTTTGTTACATGGTAAGTCATGGCCTGGCCCCACTGGTTAAAACACAGAAATATTAGCAGGGTTCTTCCACACTTGTTTGAATTTTTGCACAAAAATATGTATTTTTACTTCATATGGAGTCATGAACACAACGGGACACGGAAGGAAAGGAAAAATTATAGCTCTTAGCCAGCAAAAGCACTTAGAAAATTGGTGAGTTTTATGGGTGCTTTTAAATGCATATAAGGAGCTGCAGCTCCCAAGGAATATGGGCAGGATTGGTTTAGTTCAAACAGAACAAAGAATTCCTTGTTAAGAACAAAAAAAAGAAGGAGCTTATTTCTCCCTTTGCTACTGCTGAGGCAATGAAGAACCCTGTACACTTCTTTTGCCCCTCAGTGTGTTTTTCTGATGGAATGGGCTCTTGTCTATCCCCAGGACCCCCGTGCCGTGGCTGACACCAGCCTGGCTGCAGCTCGGGAGCTGCAGGCTGGCTCTAAACCCCAACTGAGCCCTGCACTTGCTGCAGACCTGACATTTGCTCAGGTGATTGTCACCAGCCAGAGAGGGCCCGGCAGGGAGGGAGGATGTGCTCTTTCTGTGCCTGTGTGCTCCGTGCCCCGAGGCAGGCACTGCCTGTGCCATGGATCCAGCTGGCCAGGGCAAGTTCTCCAGTCCCAGAGCCCCTCCAGGCTGGGTTCTGTGTGCAGGGCTGGTCTGATGGGCCAGCGATCCCCAAGTGGAGGTTGCAGGCTGAAGTAAGCTGATATTTGGAGATAAACCTCCGCAGAGCAGCCCCATTTCCTCTCTCTCATCGATATTTACCAGTTCTATCCCATCTTCAGGGGTCTTTCCAATATGTTTTAAATATATTTTCCTTCTACGGACGGCAATTATTTGAAATGCCTCAGGAAAAGTGATTTCTTTCATAAAGTGACTGAGATGACTTGAAATGCCAGAGTTTTGCTCCGAGTGGTGACAGCCAGCAAGGTCTGCAGGGACTGTGCTTGGGCCATGGAGAGGGCTCAGCAAGCCCTGCACTCACTGCCTGCAGGGAGCACCAGGCTCCACTGCCAACACAAAGGCTCAGGGTTACCACGCAAACTCTGAGATTTTCCCTCTATCGTTCCTACACACACGTATGAGCACATTCATTATTTGTATCAGCACATCTGGGATTTGGGGAGCTGGGGAAAGTGAGACTGAGGAGTTAAATCCTAGTGGGGATTTCAGGGCCTCAGCTGGAAAATCTCCTCAAGCTTGGAGCAATCAAATGCAGCTGAGGCCAATTTAAAACAAAACAAAACAACATCAACAAAAATCTATCTGTTCTCATGGCAGGGGGATTTGCAGAGCTGTTGCTGAACAATAGGTCTCAGGGCATAAAGGACTTGCTTGGAAGTTCCCCCCTTTTAAGCACGTTAAGGTATGTGGTGGGCAGGGTATCTGCATGTGCAAGCATGTGTGAGCCAAAGACAGGTGTTTGTTTGAATAAGAAACCCCAAAATAAACATGTAACATTAGAGAAGTCTTTCACTGTTTAGGTAGAGTGCTATCTGATATTTCATACGGTGGTTATTTCTTGGCCCTGCCATAGAACCCGCAGAATGAGTGAGAAAAAAAACAAAACAACTCTGTCTTTTCTTTTTTCCCAAAATCTGTATTTTCTCTAACTAGTGAAGCATTTTTTTTTCATATTAGGTTTGTTCAGGAAGTAGAAATTTAGATTTTCTTTTTTCCAAAATTCACTATCTAAATTTTCTCATAAATTTTCCAACTAACTCAGAATTGCATCTAGTAGCTTTCTCATGAGTTGTTGCTGTATTTAGGATTTGACATTTGGTAGGTTCAAACCAGTTGTATGAATCCATGGATATGTGTTTGTTGGGGTTTTTTTCCCCATGAACTATATCTACAGAACTAACAGGTCTATATAAATATTTATGGCTAAGTGCCTTTTAATCCTCAGTGCTGTACTTATTTAAAGTTTGCCATTTCTACTTGCACTACTGTCAATAGACTGATTTGTTAGGTTTATGTAAAGTGTGTAGTAAATCTTAACACTAAATTTTAATTGTTCCTTTTAGCAGCTTAAAATAGTTTCAGCCTTTTTTTTTTTTTTTCTCCCCTCAGGGAACAGACTTGGATTTTTTTGCATTTGCTTCCCTTTTTCTCTGCTTCCAGGTAGGATATGATAAGTCTCAAGTGAGTATATTACCAATTGTATCACATAATCTTTCACTAACTTAAAATGCCCTGCATATATCATGTGTCATTGCAGAAGAGAATTCAAATTTGAATATCATGGTAACTGTACTCTACAGAAATCTACATTCCAGATAAAATTAATGTGACAATTTGTATTCTATCTCTTTCTATTTTTGTTTCTTTGTTTTAAGGAAAACCTCATGCGATATTCATTCAAAGCTTTCTGAAGCTTTGTTTTTCCCTAGAAGATGTCCTAGATTTTATTCTTTAATGTTGTCCCTGATTTATGGAATGTCCATGTTTCCCTGGATAGTAGCATCTTTTGAGTTATACATCATCGGAGTGACTCATTCCGATGATGTATTGCATTAATACATCATCAAAGCGCCTTGCTCTGCTGTTGCACTAATGATATGTTAGTATAATACATCATCAGAGTGAACTGCACTGATGATGTATTACTCAGATGGTGATGGCATTCTGTGAAGAAAAGGTTGAGGAGCAGGTTCAATACAGTCGCAGGAGAAAAATTAGTCAATACAGAGTATAACTGTTTCTCCAGTAGTGATGCTGATGCTAAATTAGCACCATAGCCCCTGATCTGTACCCTTGCAGAAACACTGAGACATGCATTATCCCCGAAAGAGGAATGAATTCAGAACACTCAGCTAAAGGATTTTACAGAAGAGGAGAGGTGTAACCATACATATCACTGGAAAGCTAAAGGTTATATATATAGCTATAATTACTGGCTACCGAGAGATCGAATGAATCAAATGGGGCCAAAATAAGACCAGAGTGCAGATATGTTCAGTAGCTGCCTCTCTGGTGGAGAATGTGACACACAGGGAGACAGAGATATAAGGGCTATAAATATACTCTCTGAATTAAAACAGCTGCCACTTAGAAACCCTGAGCAGGGATATTAGAACATTCTGAGGCACGTACAAAGGTTATGCTATAATATTTTTTTTTAACTTTGAATTATGTGCTTTTTTAGCTGTGCTATGTCACAGGCAGAGCACCACTGTCCCAGTACTGTGTGCTCTCTCATGATGTCCAGGTGTGCTCAGTAACAGACAAATTTCTAAGTGTGCACAGATGATACACATAGGAACTAAAAGGTGTTAAAACTTTTGGTGTTCAAGTTCCTTAAAATTGTGTTTTTCAGAGACTGGAAGGACAAAATAGTGTATTTGCATGTATGTCTGGAAATCCTGTAAAGTCAGACCTGTGTTATGCTGATATATTTGTAACAGTGATGCTTTCTATAAGTCACATTAATTTATTGTACGTGTACTTATCTATCTCGGTTTGATCTCGGGAAGGAGGTTCTGGTGCAGCTACCTTCTGAGTTCACTTTCCAGGAAGGTGGAGGTGAAAATAGTGTTAAAATGAAACCTGTCAAGCTTGTAGAGAAGAGAGAGAAGGTATTATTCCCAGATTTATTTATCTAATACAAGGGATGGGCTGTGACACACTTTTCTATATGAGAACAAAACATAATACAGGTACAAAAAGTGTTGTGACATGATGTTCATGTCCCTGCAGATCTTGCTTTCTCACTTTCTCCTTCATTGTGTTAACTCTTAATTCCCTTCTTCAGTTTTTGTCAGCAATTTTGCATCTAGTGCAAGGTGGGTTTCATGCTCCACCATTCTGCATACCCCTCCATTCCTGTCCTGCTCCACCTGCAGAGCCAGGGTGGGCCTGGCCTTTCTCTGGGATGTGTGGGAGCATGCCAGGCTGTACATCCAGGAGCCTTTTGCAGAAGGGTATGTGCACAGCTTGTTGGTGCTCTCCTTGCTCCACAACAGTATTTTAGCTGGGCTGGCAACAGGATCGGCTCCCAGTTTGGGTCACTTTCATATCTGAAATGGGGGGAAATTTTCTTTGTAGTCATGGATTCCTCTCTACTATCATAAAGGTGATTCCCACACTCACTATTACCCTTATGGTCTCCTTGATGCTAACAAAAAAAACCAAAACAAACAAAAAAAAAAAAACCCAAAACAAACAAAACGGCAGCTGAAGCTGTTTTGTGTAGCCAGTCAGATTGAGGAGCAATGAGGTGATGAGGTGCAGAGTGTGGGGCTGTGCCCCCTGACAGCAGGAAGGGAACACTGCCTGTTTCAGCAGTCTCCTTACAAAACTCTCTGAGGACTCCCACTCCTGGCTGTTTCATGCTGGATTATATGATTCCAAAGCAGTCCTCCTTTCTGCCATTTCATTCCTGATCATCTGTCCTCTACAACTTGCAGAAAGACAGGGTGAGAGTGCTTCAAGATACTCTTTTGTTTTCTCCCTCTCTGTCTTTTTCTCTTATTCTCCCCTTGCTTTTTTTTCTGTTGCATTTGTTTCCCACTTCCATTCTAGCTCTTTCTTTGTATAGGTGATTGCTTTACTCTTGTATTACGTGGTCAAGATACACTTTAGATATCAGTTAGCTTTGAAAAGAAACTGTACTGTGCCCATTCTTGAAAAAGATCACCGTACTTGGTGGTGATATTCCCAAGATATTTATCAATGCAGCAAGTAATTGTTTCGCATTATTTTCAAATATTACTAGACTTTGCTCTCAGGAGCCAAAACCACTCTTTCAAGCTTTTATTTGGAAATGAATATTTCAGAGCTACTCAATATTTCTATCACTACTGCAGGTATTTTCGTACCAGCCCTCTCTTGTGATCCTTTAGAGTATTTTTATAAGAAAAAGAATAATACACAAGATTTTAAAAATAAAATCAGGAAATTAGGGTTTTGTGTGTGTGTGGATTTCTGATAGCACTTTTAGACAAGATAAATTTGATGGTGTTACATAAATTGCAGAAGAAACATTTTAATTTTTTTTCAGTAATATTTTCAGCATTCAGATTTACTATCTTATTTGCCATTTTCCATTTGTGGATTTGCACTAAACCCTTAACGTTGCAAACATTAAGGCTTATTTAGAAAAATTGTAGATGTCATGAAAAGCAACCAGGTTCCCACAAGATATGTATAAAATATTACTTCTGTGTACTAATTAGTGGTAATGACTTTTAATAATGCAAGAACTAGAATGTACCCTTTGGGTCTGGAGGACAACCTAAGCTTTAGTTTCTGATGTGGCTCATACATGTGTTTTGTTTCATCTGAGGCAATCTGCCATAACATAGGACAAAACAAGATGTTCTAATTTGCTATAAATAAAGCTTGCTTTGGTTAAGATAGAAACTGCCAATTGCAGAAATACACACGTTGTTCATAATTTATAAACAATAAACACTTCTTTGGCAGGCTGCCATGCAGTTCCTTTCTGCTCAAGTTCTAAACTGTGAATGAGAAATGATGTGAAAGTTGCAAATGGAATGGCTGAGGGACCTGGCAGTGTTTGAAGTGATATTGGTGCCAATCCAAATCCATGCTAGACTCCGTTAGGATAGGTCAGTTCAAAGATGTAGTGCAACTTACTGGAAGTGGCTACATCAATGAAATGTCAAGTGAACTATACATAGCAGTCTAATTGCCATGTGGTAATGGCTGAATATTGCTGAAGCTTTTCTCATTCCTGCCTTTCATATTGTGGCAGATGCAGATAGCAGTTACTTGTACATCTGGATTTCAAATGGTTGAAACTGCAGTTAGCTTTATGTTTATAAGGGTGATGTTGGATAAAATGAACCTTTTTGGGGAAAAGTGTGGAGAGAGTTAGGCATCAGATGAGCCATAACTGGCAAATTGTTGAATGCTCATTGCTTGGAACACGAAAATGGCCCCTTTGAAGTAATTTGCTTTCCATCTCCAGTCTCCTCTGCCATGCTTTGTTACAGCTTTAGCATGGGACCACCTCTGGAGTTTTTCCTTCTTCTCCTCCTCTCCCAGTCAGCACAAAGAGGATACCCTACTGAAATGAGTGCTCTAGGCTGACTCATGTCACATGAATATCATGATCGAGCTTTTTATGGGAGCAGTGGACTGGTTTTCATGTGCCACTAATCCAAACACTTATTTCTTCCCACTTCTTCTGGGGTGGGAAGGTGCAAAAAATTAAGGCTTTTTAATTTGTATGAAATCAGTCAGATTTGGGTGGGAGAACCTTCTTTTGAAAATGTTTATACTTCTGTTGAGTGGTCAGTATGTCACTGTTCTCATGGCAACCTACACAGTTAGAGCTCTGCTCTAACAGGCTCTCAGATTTTCCTGAGCTGGCTGGGTTTAAGAAGGCTCTAGCTTTTCCTTGCCTAGTGCAAGACTTTTCCTGGATATATTTCCTATAGCCCATTGCTACACTACAGTGCTATATGTGCTTGACCTGATTTTTTGACACTACACAACACATTTTTGTCTCTTCAGAAAGCACATGCACAGTTTAGTGAAGCTCATATATTTAGGTAATTTCTTTTAAGTGTTGATTTTCAGTGAATTAAGAATCTAAATGTTATTTCTGTTCATTTGCAGTTTACCATCTCTATTCAGAATCACTGCCCCTTGATGATGCAGTGTCTGCTACTCTCCTACGTCTGTAACTTAACCTCCTCTTCCTGTATAATTTATATACTGAAATTTTAATTCTCCATTGATCCAAAATCAAAAAGCCCATTGATTTTTGTTATTCTGCTTTTTCAGAATGTTTTATTACATTGACTACAGGCCTGAGTTGAAGCTTGCTGAAGTCAATGGGTGTCTTTCAGCTAACTCTTGACAAGCACTGAATCAAATTCTAAAATGCATCTTTCCACTAAAATGAAAAAAAAGAAAAAAGACAGCGAAACATTTTCAGTTCATCAGTAGAGGAGTGCTGTAGGCAGAAGACCAAATCTGTGTGTATGCATGCATTGTCCCTCAGGGACATTCCCCTAGAATTGCAGACAACAGTATAATAAATCAATTATCTGATTAAAACAAAAATAATTAATATGCAATTATGACAGATGTCAGGCCAATTAATATGTAAATATTCATAAACTACCTGACAAGTAGCACATATGCAAGTAGAAATCTTTAAATATGAACACCCTGCTGTGTTTGTTGAACATAAGGGCAGGATGTTTCTAATTTGGTTGGGGAAAATAGCAACATGTATTTCAAAATAATTTTGTTTTCGTTCATCAAATCCACATTCCCAAGAGTGAACAATGAGCTGTGATGTGTATAAACAAATAAAGTCTTTATGTGTCTCAGCACTCCAAAACTTAAAATGTTTGCTTAAAATTGGCAGAACAAATATAAATCCAAGAGTCATTCAAGCTATGATAGCATTAAAAAAATGTGTAGTTATTTAGTTAAGAAGCTGCAGTTCTTCACCTAAGTATCAGGTTTAACTAATTAATGACTTCTTAGTTATTAATCTGGGTTAATTGGTATATTCCCATCAATCATTAACTTTTTCATTCATTGATCACTTTGTCCATTCAATGCATGTTAACCACCCATAACCAGATTTACACATTAGCTACTTTTAAAGTAACCTACACAAATTAATTTCTTTGCTGGGTTAATTATTAGCTAATTCGCTTGGTAATTTTTCACTAGTTTAGTTATTTTTTTTACCTTGCATTCATTATCTAGTCTTTAGTTAATAATTGTAGAAACTATTCTCTCCGTTCATTTTTAACAAGACGTCCCTTATTAACTGTTAAATAACCCCATCACTAGCATGTATGATCCTAGCTTTAGTTTAACTTTGTATGGATCTCATCATCATGTGGCAGTAAATTAGCTGTGCGTTTGACAACTTCGTTAAATTTAACAGGCCAGTATCTGAGCTGGACTAAATGATATCTCTTTTCCTAATGCCCAGCCTGTCAGAATGGAAGTGCTACCCATGAATGCGTCATATTCTGTTTTTGAACAAAGCACGGACACGGTCATTTCTATGACTTGTTTATTTTTTCTGAGATGTCTAAGACTGAAGGTTTCCTCCAGCTTTGCCATAGCTGCAAACAAGACTTCAGATGCTAGTAAGTCCAAAAGGAGGATTTTTTTTTCAGTCAGAGATAACTTTCTTAAGAATGTGAGGTAAAACAGATGAATAAGAACATTGTGAAATCTCCAGGGTGAGAGACTTAAAGGACAGCTCTTCTGTTGGGATTTTTTTCAGTATAGGAGAAGGGTAACTCCCATGGATAATTAAATCCTTTTTTATCCTAATTTAGTAAATTTTGTGGTTGTGTGGCTGGATGGGGGAGTTGGCTTGGCTGACCTCCCAGGCCAGACCAGTGTTCTTGATGAGGAGTTGCCCCTCGGCCCCCGGCCTTGAAGGGCATTTGTTTAAGTTTATAATAGCCCCTAAGAAAGAAGGTTGTTGAAAGTTTTCAACTATTTGTAATGATGTTCTATAACCCTTATTTACTATTGGTTGCCTCTATTCCCAGTTATGTCATCCCTTTTCTCCTCCCAGTTCTGGAAAGTTCTTGTATCCTTGTACCCCCATTAGTTTATGTTCACTGCATTGTTCCACCCATCCTACCTTATTGTCTCCTGCCCTGCATTGCTCCTCCTTTGCACTACTTTTCCCTTTACCCGTTGCATTCTGAGCCTGGACCCACCTCTCACCATCCCTTATATATACCCTGGGTTTTCCCTCACCCTTGTCTTTGACCTTTGACTGCTGTCGTGTGTGCACGTGTTTTGGGCTTCGTCCCACATTTGCTTTTATGGTTATTAAAGTATTTAGTTCCAGAGTTGTGTTGTGGACCTGTTCCTCATTTTGCCACCTTTGCTGTGATATCAGGGGACCCTTAGAGGTTGGTCGAGCCTACCCTCAAGTCTTGCATCTCAAATAAAAACCCCAACAGCTGGAGACCCATCCTGCTTTGTGACACACTGGTGACAATTTCTTCATCTGCACACTAGGGATCTTGCATAAACAGATATAACTAGAATTGGATAGAGTTTCTCTATTATAACTTTTCTCCAGGAACAGAATCTTTTCTAAGAGAGTAGCTATCAAAATAAAGCTTTCACACTGCAGCAGATATAGGCCATACCAAAAAATAGAGGAAGTGGCCTGAGGGAGAAGGTAATTGCTAAACTGCTGTGAGGTACCTGCTCTTCTGAAGCTATCTGTTCCATTGGTGCAATATTAAATGCTTTGCTGTTTTTAAGTGGCTCTATTTTTCTTTAATAATTTTCCACTCCACAACTGCTTTCCCCACATTATCTTCACATTCCTTGTAGAAAAGTTTGTTGCAATTATATTATCTCTATGGGGATGGATGACTTCTTTATAGTGACATTGCTGAGTCACTGTGGTCTCAAAACACTGGTATTTATATTGAAGTTACAATTTATTTTGTTCTGGTTTTAACCAAAATAGTATGTTTCAAATGGGGTGAAGATGATTTCCTAAAATATGAATAAAAAGACTTAAAATATTTGCCTTAAGCACTGGTGACTGGTAGGAGAACAGCAAATTCAGCAGAAAATTAATTTTTGGAAGCATTTTATATGTTAAACTCAATTGTTTGCAAATGTATTATGTAAAATATGTTTATATTATTTGTTTATAATGATATATCCTCTACTGAATTTTCATAGAAAATACAAGAATGCCTACCGCTTGCTAGCAATGTAATTCATTTTGCATATATTTAAATAAATATTAAAAATATGAAAATAAAAATGTATCTATAGACATTAGAGAGAGTGAGCAGAGATACATTTTGTTTTCCTCCACGAAACTAAACACAGAAATGGCTCTATAGTGTTTTTACCTACTTTTGATATCAAGACCGTTATGATTTTCAAAAAAAAATATTTTTGACCACAACTTTTTGTTTCTTTGAGGCAGTAGAGTAGGAGTATGAGCATGATGTTTGTGTCATCATGGATGTTGAGATAATAATGTCTTCTTAAAGTTTCATCCTTTTAATGAATTTAAATATAATAAATTTTTAGACTTTTCAATGTTTGGTCTCACAAAGCAGAAATTCCTTGGTTCTGGTTTACAATAGTATCTACATCGTGGTGACTTTGTCCTCTTTCACTGTACTTACTCTAGTAAGGAATACCCTGTTTCAGGCAGTGATATCACAGCAGGGAAAAAGAAAATAAAAGGCAGGTGTCAGACATAATATGTCTGAGTTAATAAGAAAGCAAAGGAAACACCAGGCATGTAAAATAATTTTCTAGAGAAGCAAACTAATTTATTAAAAGTTAAGAACACTCCAAGTTAGAAGAGTTGTTTTATTAGTATCATAAATGATACTACGCTGATCCTCTGTGCATAGAGACCAAGAACCTTCTCTCGATATGCAAGACTGAGTCCCAGATTTTTGATCAAGAATGAGTGTGTGGCAGCAATTTGTGCAGCAAAGGGGTGACAGGAGACTGCAATTTTCCTGCCCTGATATTTTCTTTATGAGAGTTCAGAGAGAGTCTGTGGGTAAAATACAAGGGGAATCATTAGCGGTTCCCAGCTCAGAAATTAATTAAGCTGTTTGGGTAAGTAACTGGGAGAACAGCATCTGCTTGCTTCAGTTTAGTTAAAAAAATTTAATTTAAAAATGTTCTAATTTATTTGTTTTTGGTTATTAAAGCCTTTTCCTAAATTATTCTGGGAAAGTTTTTCAAAAGAGCCGAGGTGACTGAGCACAAAGTAACCTAAATGCGAATACAAAATAACCAAAGTAACAAGAGGATAACCTAAATACTTCAGATAAAACTTGAATGACTTTTATTACTTCTAAGGCACCATGGTGCAGTGTATTAAGATGCTAAATGTTCTTTATAGCAATTTGATAGTCTTGTCTGGCACTGGCCTTTCATTTCTTACCATCTGGCTGATCTAAACGTGAAGCGTGGTGTATACCTTGAACAGCCAGCAGCAGTCCCATCCCCATCATCTGGGCGTGTGTTACACAGACCTTTGAAATGTTCAGGAGAGAAATCCCCAAGTGCCTGCATGTTAGCTATGGCTTCACCTCAGTGTCACAGATATCTCTCAGCAGCAAAGAAAATCTGGTAGAGAACCTTCAAAACCCTGCATGTGATTAAGTGCAGATCTAATGACTATGCAAGAAATTACTTTCATGGGCTTAAAGACATTTCTTTTTGAAGGTAAAACAAACCATAAAATTAGGTGATAACAAGGTTGAGATTTATACCTTTAATCCCTTCTAGGCAAATCTCTGGATGAATTACAGTCAGAGGAAACTGTCTTAAGATAGCCATTATAACTAGCAGAATATTAAAAAAAAAAAAGGTATTAAGGAGCTAGCATAAAAGAGAGATGGGGGGAGTCCTCCTAAATTAGTCAGAAACTAATGAAATTACTTAAGAAATACGGCCTTCATTTATGAAGATAAATTCATAAGCAGCCCTATGTGCAAAAAGAGGTAATTAAAGATTTTTGTAAAAGGAAATAAAAAACAGTGAGTTGAATAAACAGATGAAAAGCCAAAGAGAAAAGTGAATTCTGTAGTAGCCAAATGCATCAAAGGGCAAACTATAACCAGGTAGTTAAAGCTAAAATAATTTGTTAGGTAGTAAGCCAATACATTGCTGCAATCATTATTCTGCTATTTGCAAGTCACCTGCAAGCAGGTCCTTCAATGTTTTACCATGCAATTGTTTTAAAATGGTGTTTTGATTTTCTAGTGAAAGTGGTTGGTCTTTAACAAACACTTGTTCTAGATTTTTGTGACACCTTTTTTATATTGTCAAGTTTTCTGTCCCTATGAAAAAAAGCTTAGAACTTGGATAAGAAGACCATTGGATCTGCACATCATGAAAGGTAATTGTATGAAGTTTGGTTCAAGAGGAATGGAAGCTATAGATGAGAATTTCTTCTTGCTAGTTTATAACTGGTATTTCAGGACCAACATGCTGTACCTACTGTATCTTTACGACTCCAACATATCTGCCACTATTTCAATACCTTTCCTCTGGTAATGAATCTCCCCTATCCTGAGATATCATCCTTTGTACTACTTTATAGCATTCTTAAGCAAACAAATCTCATCACAGCTTTGATATCATAGACTGTCTATTTTATTCTTTCCTTAAATATTCTTTTCACTTAAATGATCTCAGGTGGAAACCAGATTCTGAATCTGTATTGCAAAATATAGCCTTAACTATTGGTCTTGCTTTCCCACATCCAGGAGATGGACAAAGTGGAATTTCAGTACTATCACAAACAAGGACTAGGGGTAAAATTGGCCTATGTGCTTTGTATTATTCATACCTGTTAAAATGATGCTTGGTTTTGCTATCAGGTGTCTCTGGTGTGCTATTGCACAAGATTATGGAATCTTAATTATGGAATTTTAACCATCGACATTTAAAATATCTAATAATATATTCAGGTCTTAATTTTATCTTTGTCTGCAAGGCTTTATACATAATTAGGGACCAATATTTTGCTTATCTCACTATTTATAGCTTCCTTTTAGAGCTGGCAGAATAAACCCCATGTCACTCTAATCAAATAGTTTCTGGGGCTATGAGATCATGAGAGTTAACTGAACATTGTTTCACTAGAATAGAAAGCTTCCATTTTTGATACCATTACTAACTGCAGAATGCTCTGCATGACAATTAAAATATTCACATACATACTTCTGAGTGCTCGATTTCTCATATGAAAAGTGTAACTTGTTTGATATTTGCCTCTAAAAATAATAGGGATTGTAAAGATTATAAAAATAATTCTGCACTGAAATTGTCCTCATATTTGTTTCATTTCCAGGAACAGAAAGAGAAATATTATTTGCTTCCTTAAAAAGGAAGTTTAGGAGAATAATAAAAATATTATAAATTACTATATATATTATTAATGCATGTTACATGTAGATTTCTGTTGACTGTACATTGAATTATGCTCAAAAGTTTACTTTTATTTAATATGTGGTTTGTCTAAAACGTTCTAGCTACAATTAAATGAAGGGCACCAAACTTGTATTAATGTACCTTATTACATATTTCCTTGGTGATTAGCTGCATCTGGAGCAGAGGACTTCTATGAAACTGAGTACACACAGCTGCTGATATCAAGTCTGAAAGTGTCCAGTTTTCAAATGTATCACTTGAGAAGCGAAAGGTTGGGGTTAGGGAAGAGGAAGATTTCATTAATTAAATCTTTAATTAAATCAGTTGAATTTTATGTGTCAAGTCATGGTCAGAGAGATAAAAGAGAATGCCTGACACCAGCAATGGGACATGAAAACCTGAAGGGAAAGCTGTTGAGTACAATTATTCTGACTGAAATTTGCTGCGAACACCAAAGTTAAGACAAAATACATCTTTGTATTAAGTGGAATTATTTTGATAATTAGGTCATTATTTACTTTTCTTTTTTGGGTATATCTGAGAAAATTGATTAGTTAAATTCTACTGATGATTGTTTAAAGATTTTTTTAAAGGTAAAAGTTAAAACTAAATAGAGAGATTGGTCTACAAGGTGGCTGTACACTGTATTTGTAAAAGTCTGCTAATGCTACAGCTTGCAAGCATGAGATACAGAATTAAAAGAGTTAATATGTTCTGGTTTGGACTGCAAGTCTGAGAGACAAAACTGAGCTAAGAGATGCAATTCGTTAATCCAGTTGCAAGTGACTATCTCATCTTTTGGGCTAATGAGTTCAAGGCAGACAGATACAGTGCACCCTTTCTACCCCATTCCTTCATGTATCTTTGGGTTCAGTGACCATTATTTTTTCTAGTAAGATCAAAGCATTACATAGAAAATAGATTTCTAGGGTGAATTTATATCAATTTCCTTCAAATATATTAATTATTAATAATATATTAACAATATAGTAAAAAACTATACTAATTGAAACTGAAATAAGTTTTCATTTCATTTTTCGTTAGGTAGATTTGCTACCTTAAAGAAGTGTCTGTCTTCTAGATGCAACTTAAAAACAACCAAATAAACACTGTCCTTAATTTTATTTTTCTTTTCAATACAGAAAACTGAATAATGTTATTCATATTAAAGGATTTCAAAAAATATAAAGTGGAGTTATATTTTTTAATATTTTTTTTTTAATAGGGAAAAATAATCTGTCTAACCTGAAACAGATTGTTTTGTCTGTATGGGAGCTTCTGTAGATTTGATTAACACTACACTGTCAAGTCTTTGGGGTCAGGGCAGATTGTATTAGAAGCATGACAAGTAGTTAATGAATTTGCATTGACTAATCCATACAAAGCTAAAGATTTTTCTGTCAAGATTAATGTCTGAAAAGAGTAGGACACACTATTTGATACATTATCTTACACTGAATCATACTGTTATTGGACATAAGATTAAGGAACTATGTTATTTTGTCTTATTGCATAGCTATACAACTGGGTTTTGCTATGACACTGATGTATAGCCATTGCTGTAAGAATTCATTTAATCACCAGTAATGTCCTGCTGGAGCTCCTCTGTATATGATGTGTGTACTGGCAGTAACAGGATGAGTTCCCAGTCCTGAAAACATTCCCTCTCTCACCAATCCTGCTGTGCAGCCATTCCAAGGGCAAGGTGGACTCAGGAATGCTTGGTCCAAACTGTGATCTAAGCCTTCAGTGTGAACCAAAGCATCCACAGACCTGGTGATGAAACAGTTTAAGCTTTCAGATGCTGTCTAGATGTAATGTGATCAAACAAGTCGCTGTTCCTTCAAACTGTAGTGGACTAACTCCGTG
The DNA here is from genome assembly GCF_963662255.1 of Cinclus cinclus. Taxonomy (NCBI): domain Eukaryota; kingdom Metazoa; phylum Chordata; class Aves; order Passeriformes; family Cinclidae; genus Cinclus; species Cinclus cinclus. Next base: position 22,583,199 of record NC_085052.1, read on the forward strand.
ATTCTGTGAAATCTCAAGAGGCAGAATTTGGTGAAAAGAACTGCTGGAATGCTTTCTCCAGGGAAATTAGGTATGCTATTCTTGTCAAAATGGTAAGAATAAGTAGGTGAAACTCTGGGTCTTGAAGAAGGAAAAAGGATTAAGAAAGATGTCTTATCAAATTGTGAATAAAATTCCAGAATCTATGCAAAATAAACAAGAGAATAAAGGCAGTGTCCTTCTAATAGAGGGTGTCTATTTAAATACTGAAGTAGAAATTACTTTCCCAAATAACAGTACTGAATGCAATAAAAGTGCACAAGAGTGGAGAAAATGGCAAGGTATCCTCCTTGCGCATTTTTCTTAAGGTGACCATTTTGTTTAGGAATAAATCATATAGAAGTTTATTCAAAGAAAAAAGTCTTGTAAATTCCAAGTTGACATATTCAGTAGATTCATATGTCTGTATTATATATAGCAATGTCTATGTAAACAAATCCAAATTCCAAAAAACCCTCCAAAATTATTACTGTGTTCAAATTACATATCAAGGTGAAACATATTTCTTAGCAAGGAAAGGGATAACATTTCTTTTTTTCTTTTTTTCTTTTTTTTTTGTTAGATATAGAAGATAATAGCTGGATCATTCTTTAAGAATATTTCTTAATGAAGAACATGGGTTAGGTTGATTACAAGATATCTTAGTATTTAGAATGAAAAGAATGAAGACACTGGGTTTATGGAAGTTTAAATAAAAAGGGTAGTTCAGTTCTCAGTAAATGGTCCGAAAGAATAGTGTATTAGGATTTACTAGGGAAAGATTAGAAAGCAATCTGAGAAATTACAATGCTGCTGTACAAATCCCACTTACACATGCATCATTAGCACTGGGTACAGTAACAATTTTTTCAATTTGAAACAGGATGAAGTAGGAATTAGGAAAAGTACAGGAAAAAAAAAAAAGAGTCATAGTCAACATGGCTGATGTAAGGGATGGAGCCATTTCCATGTGAGCTAAGACTTAATTGAGTGGGAATTTTCAATCTGTAATGAGAAGTTAAAAGATGTGCAGAGAGAAGAATGCAAAGAAAGCTTGTCAGGATGTTCCAGACATAGAAAGATGAGTAATTATTCACTGTCTCTACCAATCTTAAACTAAAATTGTGTCAAATAATGGTTAAACAAAAATTGTTTCTATTCACAAAGAAAATCTAGGCTGTTACTTTGCCACAGGGCATTTTGACTGCTTACACCATATATATATATGGTTCTCTAAAACTACCTGATAGCAAGAAATAAAAGTTCTCTAAATTCTATGACATCCAAAGATGATGCCTCTAGATCAGGGATTTGTTGGAGGTTGTATGAGTGTAATGTAAAGATGTTTATATTCTGTGCAGTATTTTGTGAGGACTGGTAGAGGACATCTAAAAAATAGGTTCAGACATTATGAAAAGATATCTGCAATTAAATATTCTTGTTTTGTCTTGTTTTCCCCTTTTAGGGGATGGCTCCATCTTTTATTTCAGATAGTTAAGTTGCTCTTTGGGAAATATTTTGTTGTTTGAGGCCCAAGTCTGGTTTACTGCATATATGAATTCATTGCACAGGAAATGCTTAACAACATCTAAAAAGCTTCAGTGGACTCTACACTGCTTAAAAGTATCTATAAGAATAATATGAAAATATAAAGGCTAAAAATTAGTTGATGAAAAATATTGGCCTATAAGATAAGAGCTATGGAAGATTGTAAATTAATATTTAGGGCACATACTTCAAAAATGGAGAATGCTAAATATGATTTACCTTGCTAGCAAAGCTGTTGGCTGTGTGGATTACATTCATCATTATCACTTATTATAGCCACCTCAAGATGAATGGCACAGGCTGACACCAGCCATTTGGTTCTTGAGGTGAATATGATCATGGACTTGTAAATAGTACTCATTTCTGTCTCCAGCCTTCTTGGTTTTGATCAACTCTGCTGTAAATACTGGTTGCCTACTTCTGTACCACATGGTATTGTACTTAAGTGCTTTCACAGCTGCTTCAGCTTTTATATCTGCATACACATCTCTATAACTTGGATAAATCAAATGATAACTATGTCTGCAGAGTGAACTTCACTGCTTCCATCACTTAAGAGTGTCCTTTGACTCTTACATGTGTGTGCTCCTCAGTTTCTCTGTGCAGTTCATCCATGCCAAATGTTGTCTCTCTTTGTATTGTCTAAATTTCAGTGTAGGGTTTTTTTTTGTTTCACTCAATTTCATACTTAGTTAGTGGAATCACTGTTTATGACCTTGTTTCTTCCTCTCCTATGCTGTCACTGACAGCCCCAGACTGTCCACACAGCGGCAGATGGCTGTGGATATTTTAAATTCTTATTGTAGCTAATTTAAATGGAGTGAGGCACTGCAACACTTCTCAAAATTGCATTTGTTCTCTAGTTCCAGTCATTGCCATCACATGTTAGCTGACTCATCAGTATGAGCCATGACAAAACTGTAGCAATGCAGAATGCTATCAGCTGGTCAGTAAATAAAATCTCTCCTTCATAAGTCTTGTGGCTTTGCAGGTTGCTTTGTCATTAGAAAAAAGCACCCTTATTAGGAAGCTAGTGTAGTGCTGAAACGGACATCATCAGAGTAAGAGAATCTACTGGAAGTCTTTTAGCAATTTCTTAGACAAAAATCCAGCTGATTGATTGCAGTGGTCTGCTTTGTAAAGAAGCATGGGCAGTTCTTACCATGGAAACTGGGGCACTCATCAGCTCCAGGTACTAGAAACATCCCTAAAATCTTTTCTGTTGTGTTCCCTTACTAGTTTTGCTGTGTCAGATTAGCACTGCAGAGGTTTAGGTCTGTTGTACGATGGAGTAAAGTGCAAACTGCTCATAAGGTAAGGAGAGACAGAGTGATTCACACTGCAGTTACTCTCTGTTTCAGAGTTGGGTTATTTGCACAATAACCCTCTGGGAGGCTTTGCATCAGTGTGCAGGGGCATCATGTAAAAAGAGACATGCAAGAAAGGAGCAGGGTCTCTAAAAGGTAATGGACTTTTTTTTCTGTTTTCAAGTATATATTCTCATCTGTTAAAGTTATTAATGAATAACTGGTATATTGTTGGTATAATATTAAACTCTGAAAACATTGAAAGCATTTGAAGTGTCTGTGCACTTGTGAAAGTGCATGCACACACACAGTGCATGTGTTAAATGTGCTGGAATGTTTTCTGCTGAGATTCCTAGCAAAAGAAAAGCATTAGAGCTACTGTTGAATACAAGCTGGTCTGGCTCATCTCCAGACAGCTAGAATCAGTCTCTGGGTCACTGTTCAGCAAGAGCTGAATACTGTCAGACTAAAATGGTTTAAGACTGTCTTAAGGTCAGAGGCAGACAATTCTGTAGGCTTTGTGAACCACTGAAGCCCATTAACAAGCAACAGTTTACACACTAAAGATTCTTGTCTTTATTTAGGATTTATTTAGCCAATGAGTCTCAATACCTGCAGCCAGTGGTGAAGAAAAATACATGTGGAAGCTGTCCTCATTTTTGAGACTTGCTGTAAAGTTAGATGAGGACTACTGTTTGTTTGCACTGTCCATAATTAGTGTGTCATGGCACTGTTATTTCTCTAATTAAAGAAGTGAGAGAACCTGCATTTATATGTACAGCATCCTTGCAAGGCAACCTCTGAAACATTGTGACTAAGGATGCTGAGGGGAAAGAAAAACATGACAAAAAGCAACTGAGGATCACAGTCAAGAAATTTGTTTGATGCAAATGTGGATGGTGAAGGAATAATATTTTTTTTAGATTGAACTGTGGGTTGTCAGTCTGTTTTCATAGTTCTGTGAAGATCTTGTTTTGCAACTAAATAACAACATTGTCAATACTGGTTCATGAATATCATCAGAATGGGCTTATTTCTGTTGGCTCAAACTGCTCTTAATCAGGATTTTTTTAAAAGTCTTGATTTTTTTGTATTTCACTTTGCTTCAAAAAGGAGTTTTATTTATATTAATTATTTAATGACTTGCTAAGGGCCTTTAAAAATACCATGCATTCACTAGTTGTAGTATGCAGTCAGAGGGAAGGCACACAAAGATACTGGTAGAAAATTATTATGTGGATTTGACCATTTGACAGCAAACTGTAAGGAATCTAAGAAAAACTCTACTGTAGATCTTATTAGCTTTTAGGTACATCTTGGCTTATGATCAAGACAGCAGAAGAGGAATTCATAGTAGTGCTATAAGAAGAAGCTGTGTTATTAGAAGTATGAAAAATTTTCAAGTGAATGTTTAATCACTTGCAGTTTTATTTTACTATCTAAAATGAGGTGAGGTTTTTGATGTTTGGGTTTTTTTCAGAGCTCAGTGATTGTGCTTGCTTGCACTGTTTTTAATTGCATGCCCTTTACTCTCCTTCCACATTGTGAAAAAATGGAATTGCTAATCGAAGCTGAGATTCTTCTGCTGTGTTGTGGATGAACTAATGCAAGAGAAAGCTGTTTTAATTGTGTTCTCATTTCCTGATGATATTTCAGTTCCAGAAGTGTGTCAGAGTCAGAGTCCCAAATGCTTAAATTCACTACCTCTCCCTTTGTGTGCTGTTTCATCACAGAAGGTTCAATTTTCTTTTTTTAGACTCAGTTTTTTTAAAACATAACTGACATTGTAGAGAAAGGTACAGAATTAATGCAAACCCAGAAAAAAATGGAGATATTTATTTTCTAGTGGCAGTCCATGATAGGTGTGTGAACGTACACAAACATGGTGAACTTTTATCTCAGATTAGTTGCTCTGGTACAGTCTGAATAGTGATTCAAGAGGTGAGTACATTTCTCTTGCTCCATTGTGGGAGTTAGCTGCTGCTTTTCATCAGTTCACACAAACTGCCAAAGCCAATGTCTGCCTTACCCTCCTTACACCTAATGCACTTTCTCTATAAACCCTGGGGATTACACCAAGCTTTTATAACTGGCAGCATGGCATTGCAAGGGATGAAGGCAAGGCAAGAAAAAAAGATATTAAAGCTTCTCACTAGGACACCAGGACCATCACTCATCATCAGAGCTGTCCTTGTGAAATGTTGGTACTTCCAGCAGTCCTTGGAAAGTCATACTTTGCCACGAAATGGAAAACAGCAATTATGCTCTGATGGATGTTCAAGATTACAGTATTTCTTATTCCCAATTTTTACAGCTTCAAATAAATATCTCCCTTGTTTCATTCTGTCTTACTGCTCCCAAAGAGTGCATTCACAAGTGAAGAAGTCCTAGACATGTAATAACTAGACTGGGTAATGTCTTTTTCTACTACCATGAGAAGTCAATATTTCATTTACATTTATTTCTTTCCTCTGAAACCCCCATCTCTTCATGCTCTCCATTTTCTGAATTTTAGAATCAGGATGGGTCTTTCTACCTTGTCTTTTTACCTGTGAGCAAACTTTTCTTTGTCAAATCCTGCTGCTTTTCCTTTCAAAGTTGCTTATAATTCTAAATTGAAGCTTCTGGTTTTGTTTTGTGACTAAAACTTTATTGGAAAATTGCTACTTTCCTCATAAAGACTGATTGCTACAGCTCATGCTACACACAATTTCCTGCTCTTTAGCCCATCCTTTGACATTTTTCTACCTCAAGTTTACTGACTGTTCAAGGAAAAAAAGGTCAAGATGTACTCTTTTGAGCACCTTAGGTTTTCAGGTCCTGCTTATATTTCTGGCTAGACAAATATCACAGATGGGTATAGGCTGTGTGTTGTAGTTATTTATTAATCCATAGATGCCTCCTTCTTAGAGCAGTAGGGAGAGCCTGAAGTGAAGTCTCTGAATTCTGTGTTGAATGTCTAAGAATTGTTAAGAATCTCATTATGGCACCTATAGCAGATACCCCAGAGTGGGAACACAAGGCTATGGGAAGTTCAGAGGAATGCCTGACTTTTATGGATTATGCATCTCCATTAGGGGTATACAAACCTTCATAAGGACACTTGTATCTCTATAGGGAATGTAGTCTTAAATCCTTTCTAGCTTCTAAAGTAAGCACATGCTATTAAAATTATATGCATCCCAAAGGAGAAGGTAGAGCTTCAAACCCAGTATTTCCAACTGCACAGAGCTTATTGATCCCTATCAGGATCTTCCAATCCTTAGTCCTGTTTAAGAATTTCTGGCCTGGAGGTACCCTCCTGGCCTGAAGGATTTCATTTTGCATAAAAGAATTAGAGAACAGTTCATGGACTCAGTGAAAAAGATGCTTCAGCCCTGAAATTTAATGGTCACATAAGGAAGATAATGTAAGGTTTCAGTTCAAAAGCTCTGCAGGAAATATCCTGTAGAGTGAACACGTAAAGTAGTATTCTGTGCTGATTGTTATGAAAAGTATTGAGTTGTGAAAAACTAAGACAAAATCATGGATAAAAACCTTGATGGTTCTCTTCTAATTAATTAATTTGTTGAACTATTTGATTCCACAAGCCATAGAAATTTTAATACATCCAAAGAGTGTAAAAAAAGGCTTTTTTTTTTTTCTTTTGTCTCCAGGAGATCTCCTTTGAAGGCTAAGATCTGCAGAGCAATCCAGCAAACAGATTTTGGGTCTTAAGTGTTCCACATATTCACATAAATTTGCTGTAGCTGCAACGGTGGTGGTTTGCAAATATTTACATTTTAAAAACCACAGTAAACTGAAAAAATACCACTTACACCATATTTGATGTTTTGTCCATTTAAAAAAAAATCATTACTTTTAATGGCCTCTTTAAACATCTTGTGGTAGACTTTAAAAAAATACTGGAGATAGTAATGACATAGAAATAGGATCACTGTCAGAGCACAGCATTAGTTTAAAATGTCAGTACTTATTCATTGCGATTTGGGGCACCATGCAGAACTGATTGCAGGACAGCATTGGTGGGATTTTCATGTCTGAAGTGTTGCAGTAATGTATGTAGTGGGTTTGACACTGACTAAACACCAGTGCACCCACAAAAAAAAATAAATTATTCACTCATTCTCCTCTGCTGTATTTAAGCAGAGGAGACTCAAGGGGTGAGATAAGGATTAGGAAAAAGAACTTTAAGGGCAAAACAGGCTCAAAACTTCAAAAATAACGAAGAAAAAAATATTAACAGAATTAAAAGATAATGAGAACTAGGAATAAACTTTTAGAACACCTTTTCTCTCCCCCCAACTCTTTTTCTCTTGCCACCGACAACGCAGGGAGACAAAAACTTGGGTTTTAGTCAGTATGTCACTTCTAAAATCTTTCTTCAGTTTGTTTAGGGAGAGGAGTCTTTTGCTATGCCGTGGAGTCCTTGTCATGGGAGACAGTTCTCTGTGAAATTTTCCAACATGGTTCTAGTTTTCACAAGTGTCAGTCTGCCCAAAACCTGCTGCAATGTGAAGTCCCTCCCATGGGCAAAACCAGTCTTCCCACAACTGCTTTTTTCATGGGCCATTTAGTTTATGGAGCTTTGTTTTTTAAGGATGAGCTGTTCTAGTATAAAAGCAAGGGTCCTCTTCTTCTATTTCTGAAAGCCAGAGTTCTCTCCCTCTCTGTTCAAGCTTCTCACCAGAACACAGCTTTTCATCATCCACACGCTCCAGGCCGAGCACCTTTTTCTCGTGGGCTGCAGGTGAGTTCTGCGTCCCCCCATGCACTTCATGAATTACAGGGAAACATTCTGTTGTATTCAAGTCCTTACAACAGCTTGCAGAAAAATCTCAGCTCTGAGGCTTGGACCACCTCCTCCTCCCACACATCTCCTTAGAGAGCGGGGAGCAAGAGAGCTTCCCACAGTTGTTTTGTTCTTAAATATGTTATCATAGAGGCATTACCAGCTTCTCTGATTGCTTAGCACTGTGCCTATTCTCACAGCTAGCCAGTGATTGGTTTTGCCATGCATGGAGGAAGCTGCTAGCAGCTCCTCACAGAAAAAAATCACTTCTGTGGCTGGCTTTTTCCTCCCTCACCAAAAATTAAACTATTTAAAACCACCACAAATGTGACAAGCAATAAGCACAAATTAATGTGAACTCTACAAATTTCCATAAAGCAGGTGGAAATTTTTCTCTTTTTGTATTGTAGCAGTCTTTTCCAAATGTGGAATATTTTTGGTGGTGATTTCCTTCTTATTGACTAGTTTTACACCAGTGGATTATCTCCTGATTTATATTACTGAAAGTCAGAAGATTAATTTCTTATAAAAATAATTTTCACATGTTATTTTTCACTTTCCTGTTATTTCTATTTATTCCATGTCCTTTTCAGCAATTTTAAATTTTCTCCTTCTTTTATCATTACAAATGTATTTATCTACAGATGTCTCATTGATCCAGAGGCAGGGAAAAATAGCTAGAAGAATTCGACACCTAGAAGACCCCTCAATTTCCCTCTCCCACAGACAGTTAAAAGCATAAGAAAAGAATGAGCGAGAATAAAATACTAGAAAAATATATAAATGGATCTCTGTAATGGTCTCTCAACATTTCCCAGATAATAGAGCTGTTAGATCCACGTTAGATCATGTTTCATATTAGTAGTCACTACAATCTGTGTGCTGTCATGAGATCATGATTTGAGAGTTCTTTTAATATGTATTTTTTAAGTCTATGTTGCTATCCAGGTTCCTATTTCTATTCTTGCCTAGTAAGCAGCATCCATTTTCTCCTTGTACTGCAGATTCTTTTTGCCTACTTTATTGACTTCTTGCCTTTATCAGAATCAGCGCAGCTTTTAATGTAACTAGCGAGCCTGTCATTAGGGACTTGATGGAAGCCTTCCTCAAACTGTAAATAAATTATACTTTATGTACAGCCATTATCATCTTTCTCTAGGGGTTTCAATGGCTCCAAGCTTTTGTGGTATAGACCATATCCCTTTAGGCAAGATATCCCTTCAGGATATTTCCCTTCAGGCATGATATGCTGGTTGTAGTCATTACAATATTACTTTGATTATTCTCTAAATTACCCCTCATTACTGTACATTTTCTTTGCTTTTCTCATTACAGATATAAACATTGCGTGTCTGTTGTGTTTTCAGTCATCCTTCCATTCAACTTCTTAATGTACAGCTTCTCTCAGAGATTTTTGATGAATTTGAAAAAAAGAAAAAAACATGTTCCCTGCCATGTGTGTCATGTCTAAAAATATGGGAATACAGATTATGGTTTCTTATTTAATTTAGTGTGATTAAGTAACTAATTTGTCACATTAGCATATTAAAAGACATCTTTATGACTCTTTTGGGAAGTATTAATGAAAAGGTCTTGCTCTACATCTTGGTTGTCAACTGACCTGGGCTATATCAAAGCTGTAATAAGAGAAGTAAATTCCAAAGGTGAAGGGCTTTTGCTAAGAATTTCCTGTCAACATCCCCTGACATTTATGTTTAGGGACTCAAGTGTTGCAGCTGACCCCAGCTGTCATGGTGGAACACAAGAGGAGAAGTAGGTTACTTAATTACAGTCATTCAAAACCTTACCCATGCTTACAAGTTCTCTGTTATGATTCCCACTGGGCTGCATGATTTCATGGGCATGAACACTATTGTCCATTACATCACATCCTATGGGAGCATGAGAGCATTTATTAGGGAGAATAGAATTTGTACAACGGCATTGTAAGCTGACATATTCAGAAAGTTCTTATGACCTTAGTGACTTAATTTTTATGTTTTTTAACGTTAGATGTATGCCCCTAGTATGCACACAGAATACAATTTCTGTAAGTACAAATCTGTAAAACAGAAGCAAAACTCTTGAAGATTCACAGAAACTTGAGTCTCCCTTTAAAAAGATCCTTCTTCAGTGCCTGTAACAGTCTGAAGACCATTGGGGGTGATTTGCTGGGAAGCAGCTCTGTTGAGAAAGACCTTGGTGTCCTAGTGGACAACAAGCTGTCCATGATCCAGCAGTGTGTCCTGGTGGCCCAGAAGGCAAAGAGTACCCTGGGGATATGAAAAAGAACATTGCCAGGAGGTCAAGGGAATCGATCCTGCCCCTCTGCTCAGCCCTGGTGATGTGTATCTGGAATTTTGTGTCCAGTTCTGGACTCCCCAGGGCACGAGAGACATGGAGCTCCTGGTGCAGGTCCAGCAGAGGGTGACTGAGATGATTAGGAGTGAAGTGTCCCTTTTACAAGGATGCGCTGAGGGAACTGGGCATGTTGAGCCTCAAGAAGGGATAACAGGGAGGGAACCTCATCAGTGCCCCTAAGTATGTGAAGGGAGAGTGTCAGAAAATGGAGCTGGGCTGTGCTCGGTGGTGCTGGGCAATAGGACAAGAGATGATGGGCAGAAACTGATGCACAGGAAGAACATGAACGTGAGAAAGAATGTCTCTGTGTGAGTGACCACACACAGGAAGAGAACTGCCCAGAGTGAGTGTGGAATCAAGAACTGCCTGGACACAATCCTGTGCTGTGTGCTCTGGGATGGCCCTGCCTGGGCAGGGAGCGGGACCAGATTCACCCCTGTGATCCCTGCCAGCCTGGCCCCTTTGTGATCCTATGATTTTTACTAAGAGTATTTAAACCTCCAAAGTAAATTCAAAGTAACCTCAAAGTTAATTCAAGATTTTAAAGAAGGCATATACAAATATCCTCAAATTCTGTCCTCAAAATGAAGTATGTTTTCTGTACACTGAATAAATAATTCTAGATTTACCCAACTAAGGTCTGAGGTCTGAGACTCCAGTGCACTTATTTTGGTTAAGATAAGCTATCACTCTTAGAATATCAGTTGTGCCTTTGAAGATTTTTTAAAATTAATTTTAATACTTTAAATAGCAGCAATGCTTCAGAAAGGACTTTAAATAGGCATACGTAAAGCATCATGCCAAGAGATACACTGCTCACAAAACTCTTCTCCAGCAAGCATTCTTTAGAACTTCCTTTGTTTTTTAGTTTCTGTTTGATATATGAGGGGATAGTTTAGCAATAATAGCAACCTTTATCTGTACACAAATGTCAGAAAATCTACACATCTTTTCTCACTAATTCTGCTAGTTGGTGATGGCAACATTAAAATTAAAATTAAATATTGTCTCATGACAGAGACAGTAATTGTCATCACTGATGATTATGAACTACCTGCCTAACAATCAGGAAATGACTCAATTTTGATGGTATCTACGCTTGCTAGAAACCTGAAAGAAATACCTCTTCCTAATTGTGTATCAAGATCCATATAGTATCACAAATAAAAGTTTCTGTCTTCTAGAAGCTCATTCTTAATGGGAAAATACCACTTAATTTTTTTAGAATTATCTACCATCCCATCATATTTAATTTGCATGTAGAAATATATCATTTTACCTCATTACTTTTTGGCTAACTTGAAATGGAGTTTCAATCATCATATAAAATGAGTGAGCTCTTAGTCACATATGAGAATTAAAATATAAAATCTTTCCTTTCTCCAATGTTCTTTCTCATATGTGCATGTACTGTCAGATTACAAGTAATTCAAAATTAGTGAAACATGGTCAGCTTGATTAACAACCGACAATTAAATCATTCCCCTGTGGAAGACCTTAATACTTTTTATTTCTTGCTATTGGGTTATGTAGATCTATTTCCCCAAGGGAATAGTGTTAGCTGTACTTTGTCAAACTCTTGCAGAGCATCCTGGGACACCACGGGCAGGGCATTGCTAACTCCTATGATTCTGTCCAGAAAATCTTCTGTAGAAAGCATCAAAATAATAATACATGGTTATCTATATCGCTGGAAATTCCAAGCTACAAAGTTAAATTTCTTCTGTTAATAGAAGTTAATAGCAGATTTTTGCTTTGTCTTAAAGCAAATTTCAGAGACTTACTGACAAGTATGTGCTTTACTGATTTATGTAAAACTGAACTCTGATTTGTGAAACTTTTGTTCAACATAAACTAACCAAGATAAGTGTGCAGTTGTCAACTGGTGTGGAGAAATACACAATATAGAAACTAATATTGAAATAGCTAAAGTAAGCATTGCACACAGGACTACGTATGATACACCGGTAATAAATTGTTTAGAGCCCAGAATGACAACTTCAAGACGAAGTCTAAGCTTGTGTATTTCCTGTCTAAGGCTTGCTTTCACTGCAAATGGTGGTGGAAATTCACCCTTAAAAGCTTGTCTTTTGCCATGTGAGATTATGTGAGTGAGCCACTGTTTTAAAATTGTCACTGCCTTTTGAATAAAACCAGAATCAAGCACTGAAATATTTAAATGTATTCTATATTTCCTAACTTGTGCAGTTACAGTTCAAAGCCTGCTATATTTGAGACATAGTGATAAAAGTCTCTGTTGCATGCAGCACAACTATCACAGTGGCAGCACTGCAAACTTTGCCTGTCTGATCTGTCAGCCTCTGGAAGGCATGATGCTCAGCAGCTGATAAAGTGCTCTATGCTGAAACCAAAATTATGGGTTCTAATGAACCTCAGAAATGCTGCTGTCTTTGAAATGTGACTCCCTGTCCAGTGAGAATTGGGCTGTTTTCACAGTATTGAACAGCCACTGGATGATAATGACCTTCAATAGCTACAGCTTGGGGCTAGATTTGAGTTTGATACTAAGAGGTGAAAAGCTTTCAAACTCAGTACCAGTCCCTTGAGCTATTTAGTCCTTCCAATGACTTATGTCTTGGTAAACATAAATCCCCTTTGTCCTCATCATGCTTGTTGCTCTGCAGCAGGTTTTCTACAGGCTTTGTATCATTTTTTTACTGCACATTTTCTGTAGATTTGAACCCCATTCACATCATCTGATGTATGCTCTTGAAATGATGTTGTGTTTCAAAGTCCAGCAACATCAATTAACTGTGGCTTTGGTGAGTTTTGAGACTTCAGTGAAAAGAATTTGGGCAGCTGCATATTTCTTTTTCGTTGGTGCGATCCAAAGCTCATGCTCAATGGTTTGGTACATATTTCTCAGAAACCTCACGGGTTGAAGTCAAATCAACTTTGTTACCGGTGTTGTGGGTAAAAAGTGCATCTTTAAGGAAATATGTGAATGAAAGGAATAAAGAAAGATAATGTCTCAGTTTTACTAATAACTTACATTTTCTCTTTAACATAGATGAAACATTCTGCCCAGGATTCTTCTTTCCTCCTCATCACTTCTGTTTTCCTCTTGATTGAGTAGGTCAGTAATGTAAACTGATTAACTGCTGAGAAACATGATGCAGACATGAGGACTTTCATCAAGCTTATCATTTTAGAATGGCCTCAGGTGAAAATCATGTATACCTACATGCTTGTACATGTTTACTTTATACTGAATATTTATTAAATATTTGTGAAATATTTTCATGATAGCTGTAAAACAGTGAGGTTCATACTGTAGTCCTGCATTTTGGAGAACATACTGTGACACAGGGAATTCACAGTAAAAGCTCTAAAACATTTTTAAAGTAATGTTCTTTTTGACTATATCCATTCCTTACCTGGTGTAGCATTCACATGTTTATTTTTTTCCCCCCTTAAATATTTCCTTTGAAAATTTCTTTCTCCTGTGTTTTTTTATTTTCTTTTAATTTTTTTTTCTGAATCCACTGGCTGATTATGACTGTATTTAGACCATGCCTTGTCCCTGCACATTTACTCACTCAAAATAATGTCCTCCTACAAACAGATTAATTCAAATCCATTCAAATATAGCTTGGCTTGTAATACATGTTTACAATGTACTTGATTGTAAAGACCCTAGTAGACTGCAAGCTTTATCAAACTAAGAATATAAAGCATAAAACCTTGTGTGCCTTTGTTGTTGTACTTTAATTCTGTTAATCGCCCTAGGTAAAGATTAGCTGCTGTTGTCAATTTAATTCAGCTTCAAACAAAGCAACAAGGTCACTTTTTTTTTCTTTTTTTTTTCTTTTTTTTTTTTTAAGCAAACAGGATTGAGTTGTCATGTAGTTCTAATAGGCAGCACAGGGAATCATTAGTCCACCTCAGCTCCCTGACTGATGGGCATTTCACTTCAGTCATCTGACTGAGCACTAGTGGCCCAGTACTATTGACACCATGTCAGAGCTGAGAGAAGATGCCTTAATCGGCTCAGACACTCTCTGCATTGATTTGACAAGTTGCTGTAATGACCTTCTTGTTTTTCTGAAGGATTACTGTTTACCCAGGAAGGTGCTGCTGAAAGCATGTGCTGCATTGTCATGGAAACTATTATTGTTGCATCTTGATCCCATTAACGCTCTGGTGTGTGACACTGATATGAGACACTGAATATTTCAATGAAGTACATTCCACCTCAATACTATTAATCACTGACGATTCATTAGACATAGGGAATTTACAGGTAGTTCTGTGTGGCTTGGTCAGTAGCAACAGAAGGGCTGTGGCTGCTTAGGGCACTTTCCTGCCTTGAGTTGATATTTTATGGCCCAGGTAGCTTCTTTACTTCGAAGAAAGAAAATGCCACTGTTTACTTTGTTTTCTTTTCTAATTTTTCCTCTTTGAGTTAGGTCACTTGCAAGAAATTTAGGATGATTCTGGTTGCAGAAATAAATAAGAAAACCAAGATGGGGAAAAAAAAACCAACAACCCTTATACTTGAGACATATATATCCATGAGGAAAAACAGTATTTTGGAGAGAGGAGGGTAAGGTGATATATGGAACAGTTTCTTCATCATGTTGAAAGTGTAGCAGCCTGTAACTAATATTTTTCCCTCTTTCCTTGTAGCTTTAGGGTAATGGCAAGTGGAAGACATATATCACAGCTTACAATTCTAAATTCTCACTTGTTCAGGGCAAGCATATTTTTCTCAGTCATTTCTTTCTTGTGTTTGGTATATTGAGTGTGTGATCTTTATTGTCTCCAGAAATTAGTTTCTTAGTACACCACATTTGGTTGAAACAAGCATGGTTCCAGCAGTGATTTAGGCAAAAAAAAAGAGTGAAAAAGAGCCCCGGATATGAAAGAAAAAATTCTAACAGGTTAGAAGACACGATAGGAAAAGTAGTTAGTATAGCAGGCTGTCTTGCAGGCTAGGTCTAATGATTAAGCTGCAACAGAAGTGGTTATTCTGAAAAATTTGAGCAATTTCCTGTACATTGATTTTTGATGAGAAGAAAGGAAAAATCTTCAAAGTTTTTTACGTGAAGAATCATCTTTCATACACAGCTTAGTAATTGGGAAATACTGTTTGAAAACATGTCAATACAGGCTGAGATATTGCCTAGGGGCCATGGGCAGCAAATGAAAGAATGGTTCTATAGAGGAAGCACTTTGCAAAAGGAGGTTTTATTTGAAAATTAAGAATTATTTCAGTGTTACTCTTCACTCTTCATCTTAAGTGCTGCAAGGCTACCCAGGCCTAGGATGTAAAATACCATAAGAAATCTTACTGAAGGAGATGTTGAAATCAGTGCTTAGCTGCAGTAGTTTACCATTTCTCTCCAATGGAATTCAATCCAATACACAATCATCCAGTCTTCAGCTAATAGTTTAGGTTATTGACAGAAGTGTCTTATTGACTATCTTGTTTAACCTAATAAATAATGAAATGCCTTTCACAGTATTTGAGGAAGTACTGAGTAATATTTCCCCACACATTGCAATCAGTTTTCATCTGATTACAGAGTCATTAATATTTCTGCTTTGATTCTAAGTTATCTGAGATATTGTCGTTCATTCACAGTACAGGCTACAAAATGGTCTCTGTGGCATTTCCCTTTGGGAAAGATTTGCAAAAATCACAGTATTTGAAAGAGCTATATCTCAGAACAAATTGAGAAGGTTTTGAGAATTGGAGAACAAATTTGAGAAGGTTTTCCAGTAACATCATCTAGAACAAAAATTGCAACCATCTGAGATTTTTCCCACTGACTTACTATTTCACTTGCTGTACTATGGTCAGAGGTGATTATAATTATGATTACCTTTCCCTTTCAATGGAGAGGAATAAATACTTCCCAAATACAGAATCTCCTGAATTCTTTTCAGAAGAGGTATTCTTGAGAGGCAGGATATGTGCTCCTGTATTTGCATTTATAGTTATTTCTGGCACCTGGAATGATTCCTAACATGGCAAATGTTCACTTTGTCTTAAGAAATATTTTTTTCTTTAGAATATGCTCTTTACTTGAGTCAGACTAAATTCATATAAAGAATTCTGGCTTAGAAAATATTTGTCAGGTTCACATTCTGAGCCATTTTTTTTTTTTTTTCTTAATTTGCTTGGAACTTCCTAGTCCTCTACTGTGACTATGAAAATTCTGGGTAGCCATAGTTTAATGTTACTTAGCAAATGCAGCGAGTAAGCTCTGGAATAAGGAAGAGTCTGGCACAGTAAGGAAGCAATGCCTTCATTCTTTGGCTTTCAAAGCTGCAGAGGTATACTTGGCTCTATAACATACAAGAAATCATCTGATTGAGACCAAAAAAAAGATTCCTTCATCTTCTTCATTCAGGCCCATACACAGGCAGTTGCTTGTTACACAAAAGAGAAAATAGAACCAGGCATTCTCCTTCCCTATTCCAAACCTGCAATTCTCTTATGCTGCAGATGCTTTCTTGCCTAAGAAAAAGACAGCCTTAGGTTGTCAACATTAAATAACCTGGCGTAAATAAATATAATTAGTAGTATTCCCAATTTTAAAATTTTTTAGGTGTTAATCTTACACATTCAGAAAGTGTTTACGTGTGAGCTATGTACGTATTTCATGTATTAAAAAAATGTGTTTTTATACAAAGAAATCAGACATGAAAAGGCAAGAGTATGTACTATGGGCAAGTAGAAGTGTTTGAAGTTGAAGGAGTATTATGTGGAACTCAAATAATATAAAAATTCCAGACTCCAGAAAACATTCTCTGTAAAACTGCTAGTAGACAGTATGTTTGCTGCTATATCCATATTGCATTACCTTCAATTCAAATTAAAGACTGAGCAAATGTGGGATTATTGTATTAGTTTGAATTGAAATGTACTTAAAAGTGAAAACTCAGCATATTGCACAATATCTTTATGGCATCAGAATGTTGATTTAGCCTAGAGGGATATGGCTTGCAGCCAAAGTGGCCCTTAATGGCACTGAAATTAGGAGTGTAATCACCTTATTTTTATTTTTTTTTTCAATACGTAGGTTTGAATGAGACCCTTTAGGTTACAATAGAATATTTAGGCTTAATTTTATTTTATTTCTTATTGCCGATCTACTAAAAGTAGCCTTGGTCTTGTTCAAGAATTGAAGTGGATGTTTTTACATTTGGAAGAAGTTTTCCTGAATGCCAATTTTGTTGGACCTTAAAAATAAAGCAATTTTTGGGACCTTCTCTGTTTAACTGCTTGGTGTGTTTGGTCTTCACTTTAATAAAGATGCAAGATATAATGTATGCTTGCTAATCTGTTTGATGAAGGACTTTCACAATTGCTGTTCCAGTGCCAAGCTTCAATATCATCCTAGAAGACTCTTCCCTAATCAAATCAAGTCCTTGGGTTTTACAGGCCAACAGTGAAAGCTTTTGTGGGGCATTTTTTCCCCCAGAATATTGGTCTTTTGTCCTTTTAATAAAATCTTTATCCTTTTCAAGGGTTCATCTTTATTCTGTTTTTTTTTTGTTCCTATATGAACAATACACATAGCTGTTGGTGATTTATGCAAAATAGTTTAATTTAGAGACAAATTTTAAATTCCAGATCTGAAAATAAATGAAAATGCATTCTTTATCCTTAAAGCCTGCCTCAACCTTTTTCCTGGTTAACTTTTATGGTTATCCTGATAGGAGCTTGATATTCAGAAGAGGGAGGAAAGGTGGTATCTTTCCCCCCTGTGTAACAAGCTGGCCCAAGGACTAGTTGGCATGGCTGTGCTCTGGTGTATTAAAGGACTCCATCATAGTCTAAGCCCAGTTTGACACACTGATCACTGAGTTCTCTTACTGTACGCATTGAGCCTCTTCTTAGAGAGCTGGTTCACACTTCTTCTTGGGATATTGTGTGCAGTTTTGGTCACCACAATATAAAGAAGGTGTTAAGCCAGTAGAATTCAATGAGGATGCTGAAGGGCCTTGAAATGAAGCCACATAAAAAGTGGCTCAGGTCTGTTCAGCCTGGAGGAGACTGGGGAGAAGCCTCACTATGGCCTTCAACATCCTCATGAGGGGAAGCTGAGGGGTAGGCACTGATCTTTCCTCTCTGGTGACCAGTGGCAGTACTAGAGGAAACATCCTGAAGCTGAGTCAGAGGAGGTTTGGGTTGGATATCAGTAAAGGGTTCTTCACCCAGAGGGTGTCTGGGCACGGAACAGCTCCCCAGGGCAGTGGTCACAGCACCAAGGCTGACAGAGCTCAGGCAGTGTTTGGACAATGCTCCCAGCACAGGGAGTGACCCCTGGGGATGGCACCGTGCAGGGCCAGGAGCTGGACTCGATGGTCCTTGTGGGTGCCTTCCAACTCAGCATAGTCTGAGATTCTGCAATATGCTTGAATAGAATACAAGGATATGAAACCATCAGGTTTCTGCTGTGATTTTAAAGCAAATAATTGCATAACTAGTGTTGTATGGAAAGACTGTGCCTGGCAACTAAGGACTAACTTTTTAGAGCTTTGCACTTCACAAATTATTTACTAAATCTTCCAACTGAAACTTCAGGAGGAATCTGCCGAAAAGAGGCAAGCTCTGGTAAAACAGCAAGACAAAGTGTCCATTAAGCCTCCTTATTCAATTGTGATATTTCTGTCCTTCACACAATCTTTCTGTTACTACAGTTTAAAGCGACAGAAAAAAACCAAAACAAAAACCTATAGAAGCATCTGATATTATTAGATACAATATGTGAATTTTAAGGTTAGGCCAACAAAAAGATAACTTGACACTACACACAAAGTAAGACAAACTGCAAGTAGACCAACTGCTGCCTTGAATCTGAATGAGTCTGGAAGAAGATGAGATGATTTTTCCTGCAATCAAGCTGTGAACTTGTCTTCACTGCACATGAATTGCAAGTCTTATGCCACACACACACACTCCCCCAAGTTCAAAAAGTTTGTTCAAAAAGTCAATTCTTTTTCACACATCAGCTCTTGTATTGATTATGTGTATTGCTTTTCATGGCACAGCTTGCCATATCTCAGCTCTCTCTTGGAATAGTCTTAAGCAACTCTTGTTATGCCATGTATTCAGGGGGTGTTCCATCTCCCTAAGGACCCTTTTGAGGCATAAGATGTGCTAGTTTTTTGTGCCATTATAAAAATGGTGAGAATGAAAAATAGGCCACTAGATAATAAGGCATTTCTCTTTGTGATGAGACATATTAGACAATATCTCTTGGTCTCATAGATTCTTGGAGGCTGGGTTCATGCAACTAAAACCAAATTGGACAAGGCATTTGTAAAATAATGAACAAGTTTTCACTGGCACGGCACTAGACAACTTATTGCAATTTCAGTTATTGTTTTTTAGCTATTTAAAATTCATTATTTCTGTTAGGAATATGTAGTTTCATAGGACCAGAGTATTCGACACAGAAAGGACAAAGAGGTTTTGCAAAATAAATCCGTATTGTGGTATGCCCAGACTTGCATTAATTGGAATGAGTAGTTCCAATTTGAAGAGCTTCTTGATGCTGGCCAACTCCTGTAACAATTTTTTTCAGGTGAGACTTCAACAGTCACAATATTTGCTGTCTCTCCTGGCAGGAATATACTTACTTGCTGAAACCAGTACAAACACATTTTCAATCAGAATTTCCAATTGCTTGTCTGGTAGCATTATAAGATTCTTTAAGCCAAGATTAAAAATTTTATTTGTACTTCACCATATATGAAATACAAAGATATGCCAGCTGTGTCTTGTGCATAAAGTATCTCATTTAATTGGTTTTGAATTATCTTTTATGATGTTTCCTCTTGTTTCTCTTGAAAGGGCACTAAATAGTCTCGAATTGAAATCTGATCACTTTTCATTTTGCTGTTTGCAATCTTGTTGCAAGTATCCTGTAGCTATCCAGCTTTTTCAAACTGAATAGCTACGAAATATTCCCAGTTTTCAATAGCTGTATGTCCCATCATGCTTCTCTCTATTTCCCTTTTCAATTCTGTTCTGTGGATCTCTTCAATTGTGTTCTATTGCACTTCTGATGAGGGAAAAACATAAGAATACTTCATATGGAGGCATGCTACTGTGCAGCACAAAGAAGCCTCAGCTCTTCCAAGTATTTTTTTTAGGGTCTTATTATTGTTATTCTATATTAATTGTGCTTCACATAGTAGTCACAGAAAAAAAGACTTTCTCAAAGAAATTTCTGTTGAAGTCAATTGGGAAAATATAAATATGTTAGCAGATAGGGGAAGATCCTGGAGAGTAAGAATATAAACATTATTCCTCTGAATTTTGCATTGAAAATGTAACTTTTCTAGCATAACTAAGGGTATCCGGACAGTGAATTGGGGTTTGTTTTTTGGTTGGTTGGCTTTTAAAGGAGAGGATATAAATAATTTATTGTTTGTGGTTCTACCTGATCTCCATAATTAACATTTCAGTGGAAATTCATTTTAGGCAGCCATAGGGAATGGACCTTGTTCTCCCTGTACCATTCAGAATCATGCATTATCATTGCATTATCATATTCATAGCACTAAAAAAATGCTACTATATAAAACTTTATTTTTGGCTCTTTGCTCTTTTTTGTTCCCCAAGTTTTTTTAATCTTACATTACACTTTGTATTTTCCTTTAGGTGCATTTTCCCTTATGTACAGGGACAGCACAAGCTGTTACTTACCCATAAAAACTTATGCAGGACTTTGCATCCAGCATCTGGGCTGAAGTTCTACTCATACTTTTATGGCACTGCCCCTCAAGCTACTTTTCATTTGTTATTGGGGGGAGTTCACGGTTGTTTTCCATTCAGCAGGAACCTTATGAACTCTTTAGTGTTTTGCTGCATTTGGTTGTTTAAACCTCAGTTATGACCACACCAACAGGTGTCCTGAAAGTGAACAGGAGTGGACACAGGAAACAGCAGTTGTTGTCTGGTAGTTTCCAGCACACATGGTAGGTGTGCCACAGCTCAGAGCCCTGGGTGAGGACAGCAGGTGCAGTGTGTCTAAAGCTTAGCTGAATGTCCACAGCTGTGGCTCTGGCTGCTGAGGATGGAATCACATTCTTATTTGCCTTTATAAATAAATAAATACATACATACAAAAATTGTGTATGTGTATGTGTGTATGTGTATGTGTATGTGTGTACACACACCCTTTGTTCTTCAAGCAGGAATTCTCAAGATATTCCTGACAGAAGAATCTTCCAGGTTGTCAAGGATATGCTGCAATTAGTTTTTAAAGCAAGAGTAAGCAGAATTCTTGTGGTAGCATTCCTGGCTTGGCTTTCCTCTCTTGGGTCAATGGGAACAACTAACAGGCAAACCAAACTGAAGATCAAGCCTCGAGTCTGATTTATTAATTTAAATATTTAGTTACTACATTGATCAGTTTCTTTTTCAATGTCTTCAATCTGTTTCTGTGTTTTCTATTGAACTGCCTTGGGTTTTTTCTGCGCTCTTTGAAACTATCTTTTTATGAATATTTTCAATACCTTTTCATATTCTAAATTTATAAAGAGAAAAGCTACTCAGATTATCTACCTGTAGTCTCACTAGAAAATTTGGGTATCTCTTTGAATTATCTTGTGGTGAGAGACTAAGTTTGGTAATTTTTTTGGCTATATCTATGCACCATACAGTTTAGAGAACAGACCTTTCCTTAGAATTTTATGATGGGCTTGTTTCATTTTCTGTTGAGATGTAGCAGTCTTTAACATTTTTCAGTGCGTTCTGCCACAGAACAAAGAGTAGATACACCTGTCAGCAAGGAAAGGAAAAGAGCCTTTGCTGATACTGTCTTGGAGTTCACCGCGTTGTGTCATGGAAAACGTTATTTATTGATTGTGCAGACAGGGAGAGTAAATAGAGCTAAGTCTGTTATACATTGCAGATGAGAATGTGTATATCTCATAACTCTTAATGCACAATCTGACTTCAAATCACTTCTCTGTGTCTCCTTTCCCCATATAAACCAAACATGTTTTTCTATTTTATTATGTGAACATGAATTAAAACAGAGAGGAAATAAGAGACGTTGTTTTTATTGCATATTTTTTTGACATGCAAGTCTTCTGTGACTTCTTAGTAAAAAAATTAACAGCTACAAATTCAATTTCATCTGTGAACCCTGTTATAGATTGCATTATTCACTCAATTGACTGTAACAGTTAAGGCGATTACCATCTGTGATCTAAATATCTGTTTATATTGGAATGCAGAAAGTATTTCATTATTTATGCCATCTTATAAATCCAAATCTCATTTAGATGACAATCAGTTCACTTTATGACAAGCAGAGTGTGTTCTAATACTTGCTGGTGTTTGATCATTGTGTGCAAGTTGCAGACTCATTTGAAATGTTTCTGAATAAGGCATGCAGGTGTGCATTAATCTTGCACATTCCTCAGTAGATCACATGTCCATGATAGCTGTAAAATCATATATTGAAATATTCATGGCAAGTTTGTGTAAAGGACTGTGCAATATTGTATTTTAATCAAAATGCAAACAGCATTTACTTTGAAGTAGTTGGAGTAACAGCTCATTAATATGATTTCTCCAAGCTGTGAAAAACCCAATGTAACTTCCTTAAATAATGCTCAGACTCAGGGACTTCTTGAAGGTTTTTTTCTACATAAGGACCAACAAGTTGGTCTCTATCCTCAATCTTGCTCTTCTGTACTCTGAATAAAATTTAAAATGCGTCTTTTGGGCTATATGGACCTTATACCCCTATAATTTCCATTTCTGCTTGTCTGCCAGGCCAAGATTTGTTTACAAAATCAAGTAGTGTTAGTATGACTTCCAGAACATTTACTGGTCTTTTTCCCTGATACTTTTGTGGAAAACTCAAGAGATTGGATAACTGCATATTTCTTACAGTGGACAGAAGTCTCTCTAGCTGGCAATAGTGTAGCCAGTGGTGTTATGATGTCCTACCAGAATCTTTGAAGCTCTCTGTGGTGGAAAGTGATGCAGGGAGAAAGAAGATGCACTGTGATGGAATCATCACACTCATGTCTGAGTATGTCTTTCAGAAGACAAGCATCTAGTAAATATAACATTGGTCTTTCAAGGCTGTACTAAAGCTTGATATTATGTTTTCATTACCTTCAGAAGTTTGTTTCTGCCATAAGAAATCAAATTATTCTTTTACTATTCTTCCCTAAAATATTTGTCAATTCTTTCTTTCTCACAGCTCCTGTAATCTCTCATGCTTAGGAGTGCACTGTAACTTAGGTTCAGCATTGCATGTTCTGTAGTGAGGATACCTGCTGCCCCTTCCCTTCCAATGAATCCAGAATTATCACAGAGTCACATGAATAATGTATATAGACCAATTAAATGAAACTGCTGTATTAGCTCTCATGGGATGTATCCGGTGGAAGCAACAATCTTGTGGGCAATGGCACTGTGTAATGACACCTGAAGCTAACCACATGTAGCTATTTGTGGTGTTTTGAATCCCATTAATTTATACCTTTTGTTTTCAAGCAAACTTAATTATTGTAAATCTAAATTACAAGTGGCTAAATTTATTTCTTTGCATTCCCTAAGGCTGTAAAATACAATACAGTGCTAAATTGCAAGTGTAGAGAACCTGATTAATGGTGGATTCATTTAGGGGGCAGAAGTAAAAGAGTGCAAGTGGAAGTTTCTGACTGTGAGGACAGGTTGATCTGGTATCTCCATTCCAATAATATAAATGTCTTGAAAACAGGCCCTTAAAGTTTTTACTGAAATTTCTGCGGCCATGTGGGATGGGGAAAACTTTTCCTCTGTGAATATGACTCCGCCACTGGCTGTGAAATGCTAGAGATGTGTAAAGCTGTGTCAGCTGTGCCACTGCAAGAGTAAAGTGAGCACAAATGCTGAGCCATCCAGTTCACTGTAGCCTTGCCAGGCCTGCTCCAAAAAAGGCACAGAAATAAATCATTGCTGCCATACGACCCCAGTCCTGGACAGGTTAGCCTGTTCAGCATAGCCTTACTTAACTGTGCAGCCCCTCAGACTGCTAGGAACCTCTATCTATGCTGTTCATGGGCTTAAAAATGATAATCCACAAAATCAATTTGTTCTCTCAAGAAGACATCTTGAGATGAAAAGCTGAAATTCAGGTTGCTTATAGTTATTAAACCACATATGGTGCTTTTTAGAACAGCCAATGGACAGAACAGGCCAAGGTGGGATTTTCAAAGGTGCTTAAGGCATTTAGTAGCATAAATGACACTAAAAGTCTATGGGATTTACAATCTTACATGCCTCTGGAAGTTGATTTAAAAAATCTAATTTCAGCAGATAGTACTCTGAACTGCTGCTGGGACTCAGGTTCTGCTGATACAGCTATGACCTGCTGTTGAAGACCTGCTGTTTCAGAGCTTCTGCAACTCTCATCCTTTATTAGCCTTTCCAGGCAGGCATTTCCATGGATCTCTGGAGTTATACCACACAGTGGAAAGCCCTCGTCTCCCTCAGTCTTCCTTTGAAGAGATCACATTTTCATGAAGTGAACATTATGTCTTAAAATAGGTTTATGATGAACGTAGCATGGACCTGGGCTTCGACTGTAGCATCTGAATAAAACTACAGTTCAAACAAAAATGAACTTGCCTTTCATAATTTTTAGAAGCATGCTGAAACTGAGCATTAGCAAAGGGGAATTCTTTAATCTCTCTTTTTGTAGATATTTGTTGAAACAATGGATGCCAGGCAAACTAATTTATCAACGTTTGGATAAGTCACTGTGATACTGTCATACTTTCAAGAAAAGGGAAGATGGAATTATTCAGGTGAATAACTACATTCATTGATTCTTTCTTAAAAAGATAACAAAAAACCCCTGTATTATTCAAACCAAAAACTTTATTCAAGTCAGTGAGTTGCTATCAAATAACCAAGCTACTCTCTTGTATATTACATTTATGGCTTTTGTCTGGTTGAACATAAGTCAATTTCCCATCCAATTTTCTTTACCTACTAGGTGAATAGAAGGGGTTTGTTTTAAGTTTGGTTTTCTTGCATTCAAATTACATATCATATCATGTGAAGGATATACAGACAAGCACAAAGCACATGGTTCAATGTATGAACTGTTCTGTTGCACTTTAAATGGCTTAAGCATCACATGCTGACACTACTTTCTATTTCTAAAATAAGTATATTTTTATAATAAGTGTGTTTTTATTTTATGTTGACTTCATTTTACAGTCCACTTTGTCAAAGACTTCTAACGTGGCTTCAAGTCTTCCTGTAGATGATTGTTATTTATATAACAGCTTTATTAATCAAAAGAGTTTTTATTTTTTTCCCAGCAATTAACTTCTTTCAAAACTCAGAAAAGATAAATACACTATTTACATGTAATAATTAGAAAGCCTTATATAATGAAACAAGAATTTTAAGATTAATAAATAGCTGAATGTGAGTCTAATATCCTGCTTAATTAATCACTAAACTGTGGAACCACTGCAATTCATATGTCAATCCAGACTCTTTTATGGAAGTGATTTGAATCAATTGCTAATGAAATTGAGAAATTTAGAAGCAGCTTCTTGACTCAATTCACAGGACTCATATTTAACTCAAGAAATGTGACAGTTAATGACAACATAAAAGCACTGTGAATAATTTGCCAGATCATATGAGAATTACAGCATCAATGTATTGAAACAGCTTATAGCTGATCAGTTTGAAAATAAACAGTCATAATGAATTATTTAGAAACCTATGATGCTGCTTAAAATATGAGAGCGTCTGTCTGAAATACAGCAAGGATATAATCTTAAAAATACAACCATAATACTTCAAGAATTCTCCTATATTGCTACATACACAGATTTATTTTTACTGCTGTTAAAACTGTAATCCTTTAGAAATCCTTTATTAAATCAGTTACTGCAAACTGCCAAAGTAGTTTCATGGCTAATTCTTCTTTTTTAATGTAATTAACATTTTCACTCTTACTCACTTGAATTTAAATGATTCTGCTGTTGAATTGGTTTCCTTTGCACTTCCAGCCACATTTTAATTAATTAAAACTTCACCCAGATAGAAAGAGACAGTTATTGTGTGCTAATGGAATATCAGTGGAAAGTGCACTAATCAATAATTAATTTAATTAAGGTGTATATGAGACAATATTACTATATAATTAACTGAAAACTACACAACACATGCATATTTAAATATTCATTAATAAGTTTTTTAGGAGTTTTAGATCATGCTGATTTATGGATTTACCTGACATGGATAAAATTAAAAGCATTTGCCAGAGAGATCCTGAAATGCACATTAAAATCAGTTCTTAATGATTTTGACAGTCATGTAGCAAATTCAGGCAACTGAAGCCCCACTAAGAATGAGAGTGTGTTATCTGGGAGGTGAAAATCTGCAAGAGATTTGTTTTAACCTTTGAGGAATGTGTAAAAAGCCCTATGAGATGAAGTTAACATGTGAGAAAACATACTCTATACCTGGAAAAATGTGCCTTAGAAAAGATAATGAATAATGGAAGTATTTTTTTCAACTCCACAACTGAAGCTGGATCATTCCACTAACATGATGTTCAGACACCCTACTCATTAAGGACTCTGTTCTGTTAATATTGATGAAGTTACCTCATTTGCTCATGAATGAGTTTTCATGAGAATTTACCAATGGATATGTTATTTGAATGTGCTGCTGATTTGATGCATTTGCTAAACTTTTAAATTCCAAATAAGTAGTACTGTTTCTTCTGTGTTCAAAATGCATTACAGTTTGTGTAATTAATGATTATTGGACCAAATAGTGACTATTTTTAGCAGGGTTTTTCAAATCCATGAAGTTTTATAATTAGAAAGACAATCTCCTCTTTGAATATCCTAATCATATTCTATCTGCCAGGTGTTCTGCACAAAAGCTTGACTTTATGAAGAACTTTTAAAACTGAGGTACAAATCTGACTCTGAGATTGAGGGTAAGTTAAAATTTCAATATTGTTCATTGGTAATGAAGAATTTTAGAAGTAATTGCCATGAAGAACGGTGGTGCTTTCAATAATGGAGTCTGACCAGAGCTGGCAGATGGAAGATTGGGAGATTCATGATGCTGAAGTTTTGGAGAAAGACTTGACAACTACCTTACAGTAGCTGGCTAATTTTAAATGGCTTATATTTAGTGAAATCAATTTTCACCTATATTGCTCGCATATTCAATATATGGTTGAAGGTAATTTGAGTTAATAACAGCTGAGTTGTTTTTTGGGGTTTTTTTTTACATTTATTTCATATTGATATTATAGGTTGAACAATAGCTTGAAAACCTGCTCATTTTAATTCTCTGGCCAACTTCTTTGAATCAGTACACCCTTTAATTGTATGATTCATTTTTTTACATGTTTAGCAATATAGTGTTTTAGATTGGTGTCATAAGGCAATATTTTATATAATAATTCATTAATCAGTCTTACTATATTTCAAGGGTTGTTATTTACAATAGAGCCACACACATATACTGTGAAAAAGTGTATAGGTCTTCTTTTCTACATGGTATAAGAGGAAAGATTGCAAGCTTTCTATTTCAAAATGGTGTATATTAGTTATATTATTATTAATATGACATTATTATTTATTCTGCATACCTTATTTTTACAAATTAGTTGAGCAATTTCTCTCCCAACTCCTCTCCTTTTTGTTAAATTACAGGTTTCAAACCCTGGCCAGTACTTTCCCAGAAAGTTGTTAATCACAGTACAAGACTGATTTTGAAAAATATTTTTCAGAACTTCAAATTCCTGTTCAGTTTCTAAGTTACTCCCTACTCCCTTACTAATCTGAGCCTTTTATTTAAAGTGAGAAGTAACACTGGAAATTACAGTGGGGACATCTTCCGAGGTAGCTGCTCTCCCAAATTTGAGTCCCCTTAGCATCCAGCATTGTCCTCAATATCAAATACTTGCATTTTAAGAATGTTCATCCCTTGCTCAGTTCTGTTAAATTCCAGCTTGCCTATTTTAAGGTCTTCATTGAGTAGTAATTGCAACTCTTTTACACACAGTTCATTTTTCACCTCAAATACAGAGTGTTTTCCCCTGCAAGGTGTCTCAAAATGCTGCGCACACTGCCTAAAAAGAAATCTTCCTATCACTATGAAGACAGCAATCTTTGAGCACTCATGGCTCTAATGGCCCTCAGTGAGAGAGGGAACTCAGATGTCACCTGAAATTCATCTAATAGTAATTTCGGTACTTTGCCTGAGCTGAATACTTAATGTGCCTGTCACCTTCTCAAAATCACTTTTAGCACAGGGAAAATGATGTACATGTGTGACTTCATTACTCCAGGAAGACCAAGACATCCAGGGAGAGCTGGGCAGTTCCTTTCAGGAGCAGCAGTGTGGCACACAGACGTGAGCTACCTCCTCAGCCTGTTCTGGCACCCACAGCTTAGCACTTAACCACTGAGCACGGATGCTTGTTCCATTTATCTCTTGTTACTTCTTCCCCCAGCACAGCTGAGCTCCCCTTTTGGAGTCCTTGGCTGCTCTGGCCAGTCCAGTCAGTGACATAAAAACTACAGAGGCCTCATTTCCTCAGTAAGGTAATTAATGGGAACACCAAACCTATTATTTTGAGCAAAACAAGTTTATCCACAGTTGAAACTTCATGAAAAGCAGTGTCTCAAGAAGCACTTAAAAAAATAATTCTTAATATTTTACCAGGGAAATAATGCCCACAGGTTGTGATCATGAATTGCTTGAATTTGACATTAGAGAATTAAGTGGATTTTAGCTAAATATGAAATAATGATGCAGTCATACAATTTCCACCTGGGAGTTTTTCTGTAGATCTCAGGGTTTTATTCTGTCTCTTTACATTGGAATCTACTATTGTGATAAAAAGGCAAGCTTTTTTCCATCCTTCCATTGCTGATGGTGGGCCTGAAAACCTAAGATGAGCATAACTTTGCTGCCAGACCAAAATTAACTAAACTCCTTCTCTGAGATAAAACAAGTCAGCAAATCTGGGCAGTTCATTTTCATGCTTTTGTGTGGGGCAACACACAACTCTTGGTGAGCCATGTCAGAAAAGACAGGCTTTTGAACCAGTCTCAAGATATAATAATATTTGTGTTTACTTGTTAGTCATGAAACTCATGGTATAACTCAAATTCTATAAAAACAGTGATTGGTGGATGGTGTTTTGTGCTTCCTGCTCAAAGCAGCCTCCCTGTTCATTTTCCTTTTCCATGGCTTAATGGCCATTTAAGATATGTTTCTAAACCTGATCTCTTTTTTTTTTTTTTTTTCTCTCCTTACAGGAAGAGACTCCTCTTTAAAGAATCATGTGGAAATGTGAAATTAAAAAATGTATTGAAAAACATTGAAAACATTGTAAATTGTTTTTATTATTATAAAAGATTCTATTATTTTTATCTTTTTGTAAGTTAAGCATCTTCTGAAAAAGAATTGTAACATGCTGTGTCATACATAGAGCCTCATAAGACTTTGCCCTTACGGTCGACATTTTTAATGTTAATTGACAAAACACAAAAGGGTCTTCCCAGTCAGGCCAGCCCTTTTTGTTAACACAAACAGAAAGATGTCTTTTTGCACCTCTAGCACATGAGGGTGTGATGTGGCTTGCTCTGTCCAGACTCCCCATTTTAAGCTCTAGTTCATAATCCATCCTGGGCAGTTTTGAAGAGTCAGGTGTATTTCCGTTTCTGCTGGCAAAGCAATATATCTTAAATGCTCTGTTAGGATGCTGTTAGAGTAAACATTGCACCAAATCTATATCACTGCCCAGAAAGAGTTTAACTATAAAGGCTGGGGGAAAGGGGTGGGTGGCTGAGGAAATCTTCAATTTTCTTACTTTTCAAGCCTAAGGATAGTGATGTGACATTAGTCCAATTTACTGACTATAAAACTAAATTAAATCAATGCTTGAAGCTTTCCTTGAATATATCTCAAATTCAGTTCATCTACCATTATTGAAAAGTATCACATTTAAGTCTTAATAATTCTTTACACTAGAGTGCTATTAATGTCATCATTATTATTATACTTCCTTATCTTCAATATATTATAGCTGTTAGAATTCAAGTGCAAAAATCAATGGGAAATTTGTATTTGATATAAAATATTCTGATGTATTACAATTAATTACTTTTCCTGCATTATGTTAATTACCCTCTTCCCCACCTGGGAAGAAACCCCTGTTGAATTCTTGACTAGATTTAGATCTAACATTGGCTCCCCGGAGAGCAAATCTTTAATAAAAATTCTATATTTAATGTCTCTTTTCTTCTGCCTTTTGTACACAAATCACAGTGAAAACTATTATGTGAAAGGTTTGGTTTGACCAAGAGGTTTTGAATACAAAAGACATCTGGTCTTTCATTATATAAAATGAAAAAACCCCAACGCCCTCAGCTCTTGCCCATGGACAATTAAGCTGTATATATGCTATGTCAAAATTAAAAGCAGCACTGAAAACCCAGTCATGATTGACTGTTCAACAGTTATATACACATCTAAAGAAATGTCTTTGACGTACAACTTTGTTTCAAGAATTACCTCCTTCTCTTCCTAACTTGGGGAGAATTTTCATCCTTTCTTAATTGAGAAATTATTTTGGATAAATTATCAGTTATTGTTTAAGAACCTCCACTCCAGTGAAAATTTTAATGTTTGTTATAATTATACCAATGATTCTTTTAATTTCCTGATATCAATATCATACTAAAAATTTCTGACTTTTCCAGACCCTTCCCTAAATGATGCCGTAAAACAATTTGCATCAATTACTGCCATTTGTACTCTTTTATGCAGGTCTTCATTACCTCTGGTTTTAACTCTCTCTTTTTTTTTCCTCCAATTTTTTCTTACACAAATGAATCTCTGAATATGGTCATGAGCTCTAGTCAGTCCAGGACCTTGAAAGTTTTATATGTACCAAAGAAAAGTGAACCAGTGAAAGTAACAACTCAGAAATCTTTTGAATGATCTGTAAGAGCAGAGCTTGAACCTAAAGGTCTAGTTTGGTTATATATCTGATTCTGCTCATTTTGAACAGTTTATTTACTTAATTATAAGGTTATCAGTACTGATAGAAAATAATTATTATTGCTGACATCTTCTCAAACACTAGGTTTCTTCTAAATTCACACCCAGAAAACACACATTATTTAATATTTTTCTTTAAATTTAATAGCATTTACTCAGACTGCAATTGATTTTTTATAGTGAAAAATTTAAATATTTTTCCAAATGTTCTAGATCAATAAGAAAATAGTTTAGGAAAACCTCAGAGAAGGGTCAGCAGTCAATGTGGGAATTGGGTGACATGACCAGTGCTCAGAAGATGTAAAGATGAAAGGAAACAGAAACCAGAAATATACACTGGTTCAGCCTGGAACTACTATTGCTTTCTAAACCAGAATGAGCTGGTTGTGCTTTGGGATTCTTCTTCCCTTCTTATGACCTCATCATCCCACAATACTTGGACAGTTGAGAAGTTGTTTCCTTGATTTTTCCACTAGATTTTGTATGCGATACATTGTTATATTTATTGTCTTGGACATCAAATGTCTGAGTGCGTCTCTGTTTGGGTACTACACACGTGTGAACAAAACTCTGCGTGATGGATCATGCTCAATGCCTGTGCTTGTTTGTCCAAGCAGTGTCTGGTTTTGAATTGGCAATCTTATCATGAAGAAACATGTCTTCTTCAGTTCAGAGCCAAGTAGCTTATCTCACCTCTGAGACTCACATCAACCTGAAGGTCTGAAATGAAATGACTTCAGCACAATCAGATCAATTTGCTGTGAGAAGCCCACATCACACTACGAGCCTACATAACTCAGCTGGCTTTGGCAGCTTGCTCAGGGGAGAGCTGGGCCTACATGTACAGGAGCACTGAATTATTTCTCCTCTCTGGAGATGGAGAGTCAGAAAAGATCGCTTCAGGTCAGGGTTGAAGACTCATGAGGAAGTCAGCAAGGAGGCAGCTAAATTTTACTTCTGTATGCTGGGCACTCAACACTTTTCAAGGCTAAGACAGCAAAGGTCATGAGGCTAATCTTCTCAAATACAGATGATCACAGAAATTAATGTGGCACATCCAAGTGTTGCATGTGCCTTCCTAATTATCCTACCTAGTAAGTGTTTTCTCCTAAATTAGAGTTTTTTCCTTTCTTGGAAAATTATTTATTCTCTGATTTTCCTAACATATCAAAGGGCTCAAGAGTTTTCTTTCTTTTCCTTTTTAGACATAACTATATTGCCCTTCATACACATATTTCATGTCAAAAACATACTTGACTATTTTTGACATTTAGCATGCATGTAGTAACACAGTATATTGTTTTCCTTTATTACTGACAATCAAGTTTTACTTTCCTTTCTGTAGCAATAAAAAGTAGCTTTAGCAGTACATCTGTCAAAATATTTACCTCCTAGGCTACCAAATTTAATGTCAGTATCTTCTTAATAGTTTAATTTCTGTTATCAATGCCAGAGGAAAGCAGATGACTCTAAGACCATGTATTGTGCAGCTCAAAAGTTACAATAAAATAATAGTTTTGATCTGGAGTCGATCCTTAAATGTGTGCAAATTCTGAATCAGATTGACAGTCATCTTAATGCTTAAAGGACTGATGTAACCAAGTTAGTGATGTGACTAAATCTAAGTTTCTATAAGATAAGCATTGGTGTTAGTGCAGCACTTTTCAATGATTCTTTTTTGTTTGGGTCAGTTTGTAAGGTACTGATGATCATCAGATGGGTTGGGCTTGTTTGGTTTTTAACCCCAGGTGTCATGAGTTGCTCTCAGACCATAAAAGAGCCCTTAAAATTTGCAAGCAGTTATCAGTGAATTAGTCAAGCTCTGCAGAGTGAGGGACTGGATAATTTCAGAGAGCAATGTTATTTTTTCTGTCTCCCTTCCTTCTTCATCTGAGGTTGATGAAGGGGAGCTTTTCTGGTAGGTTAACTAGACCTCATATTTTAGCACCAACACCTCTATCTCCAGCTGGAAAAAACAGGATAACTATCCTTTGAGCTTGGTATTTTTCTCCAGCTTTAAATTTAATTAAGAGATGGAGTACATCAATGTGGGATGGGGAAGAAGAATAAAAAAAATAAATCAAAATAAATAAAAACTTTTCAAATGCTGGAAACGTTACATGAAGAAAGCATTATAAATGAGAGATGGTTACAATTATTTTTCTAAGCCCCCCTGCCCCTTTTACCCCTGCTCTTGTTATCAGCTTGGAGGCAGGGAATATCTATTCTCCTTTCACTTACCCACATTCTCTCTGACACCTTTCACTTACCCACATACATTGTGCTCCCCGTGGAGTTTTTCATCTTGTTGTAAAAATGACACTTTCAGGGATATGACTGTAGAGGCTGAAATGTTGATTACCTAGCATTAATCATTTCTGGACATACCAGTCTCTAAAGATGCTAGTCCTCTGGGGTGCATCTAATACGGCTGGAGAGGAACAGACTGATAGTGCGTGTGGGACAGTACACGTTTACTCTTGGCCATTTTGGCATTGATTTATCCTTTTGTGGTCACATTTTAAAAATATTGTTGACTTCCCATCCTAGTTAATTAATTGAAGAAGTCATCCTCTTTTGGTGTTGCTCTCCACTGGTTTCATTAATATATAATGAAATTTTCCTTTGTGCCTTTATTGTCAATGTTACAGAGCATATCTGCAGGAGAGGCTTTATACCATCAGTCTGGAATCCCACTTCCCTCTCAGCTGCTTTTCTCCATATTGATGGCATACAGGATAAACAGAACAAGTTAATTTGTAATCTTAGATAGAAAATGATAGCTGCACTGTTTCTGTCATTGAGCACTCTGCCAGTTTAAACAGCTGATTAGTCAGCTTCTGTGGAATCGATCTGAATCAGTTCCACCTGCGTGCACCCACCAGGAGCCACTTTATTGTAAATCAATCATTCTGAAAACATCTCACAAAGGGGCTAGTCCTCACTAACAAGCCATCAATTTAAACTGTCTGTCTGGAGAACTCTAGAAATTAGAAGTGCAACATTTATTCTAAAATTATTGAGAAGTTGTTTGGGTTTTTGGGGTTGTTTGTTTTTGCGGTTGTTTGTTTCTCTTTTAAATGATAGCCTGTAATATTTGATACTGCTGGTGGTTTTCTTACCTTTTTTGCCTTTATTTTACACCTATGCATTAGGTCACTTTTCAGACATCCCAAAAGTGCAGGTTCTTTTTCATTGGAAAAAACAATAGGTTTGGAATTTTAACAACAATGGACGGAATGGATGGCCTTTATTACTAGAAGGCAACATTAACAGTAACTCAGAGACTTTATATCCTGCCCTTGTGCCCCTTGGGTGTTAAGATCGATCCCTTGAGTCAGAGAAGCTCTCCTTATTCTTTGACATGATGAATTGCCAAATTTTGCCTGTGCAGGGAGTGGGTCTTCCAGCTGGCAGTGGTTGGAGAATCTGCCCCAAGGGAAAGATACAGATATATGATTTGGTCTCCAAACCCTTCCTTTAAGACACTTCATACTACCCTAAATAAAAGAGTGGAGAAGGTATGTTCTATTTTCCTTTTTTTTTTTTTTTTTTTTTTTTATTGGCCTGTCTAGGCATTTCACTTATGTCAACAAAAAAGCTGTGAGAATCATGTTTTCTGGTTGTTTAGAATCTCCAGAGTCTTATTCAGCTTGAGAAAAAAATATGGCAGCACTTAGTTTGCAAGATAGAGAGCAAAATACTGCTTGTGATGTTACACTATGTAATTACAGGCTGCCACCTGATTGCATTGTCAACACTGTCTCTGATTACAAGGTAATTGCTTAGTTGCTAGTTTGGATGCAAAGCCTTTCAGAGACTTGTGTATTAAACAAGTGTCCCACTCTTGGAAATGCAGTCAAAATAGAAGTTCAGTGAGGGCTCATGTGATTGTACAGAAACTAATTTTTCACTTGGGTTACACTGGGCCTGATCTATCTCTGCTTAACCCCAGCTGAAATCCTCTCATCTGTCATCCATTTATTGTAGGATACTCTGGTGAGATGTAGGGGATTATCAAACAGTGTAGGGGATTCACAGCAAGTACAGAGCTTCAGCTTCTCTCCTATTGCAGGGAGAAATGTGAAAAACGAAAATGTTAATGGTTAAGGACCCAATCTGCCATTTCTAAAGCAGCAAGTGCTTTCCTGATACACATGGTAACAGTCCAGGTGCAGGGAGGTGAACATCAGAGGATGACCACCACAGTCCAACCTTTGTTTAGCAAAAAGTCGAGTTTTGAGATGGGTAATGGAAGAGGACATTAAGAAGCAGAACCTTTGAGGTGGGACAGGAGCTTTTATCAGGCCAGTGTCCTTCCTCACACAGCTGGCTCAGCTGTGAACACATACTCACCTCTTTTAGATGAGTCTCCTGCTCCTTATCTGATTTCTCATGCCATGTTCAAGTAGAGCTGGTCCAGCTGCTTGCTGAGTCTCTGAAGGTGCTTAAATTGCTCCCTCTATTATGACTGGGTTGTGCTATGACCACTGTTTGGTCAACTCACTTTTTTCACACAAGTAATAGTTTTGTCAGTGTTGGCCATCATTTCTACTTAATTCGTTTTGTACCATCTGATCATCAACAAAATCCCTGAGCTTATATGTCTTCATGATAATCATAATGACAGTTTTTGAGCTGAGCATGAGTACCAGATAGAAACTGTGCAAGAATGGCTGTGGTTTCCTGGAAGAGAAATTATTTCAATCTGCGGAAGAAAAAAAAATAGGAAAATAATTATCTTACACTTATTTAGGTGAATAACTTATTTAATCAGCATGTATTTGTTGCCTAGGATATCTTTATCCCAGTTCCATGGACCACTATCAGGGTGTGGATCTTTCCTTATACCTAACAAGGTATGTGTATATATATATATATCTATATGTGTGTATATATATATATACTTATATAAGTCTCCTGTGACCACTGAAAACTTCCTTCGAGCCAGCAAACTATAAATGCATTCAATATATGTCTCCATGACCATAGGAGCAAATTTTACCACCTTGGAATCAGGAAAATATGGATGTTACATCACATTACCCAGAAAAGTCTGTATCATCCAGCAAAGCAAACATAATTACAGAAAATGGAAGTTAAATCATATATGCACCATCATGACATAAAATGAAAAAAAATTATGTACTTACAAGTAAGAGAAACTTCTAATTACTAGAAGGCTGATATTTCTTTAAATGCCTATTTATGCTACCCTGATTGTTTGTGAAAATGTATTCATATTAAAAGTCTGAGAATTAAAATAAGTAGGTCTACTATACTCTAAAAATTGTAACTTAACTGCTGTTCTGGCTCCCTAGATGATATTGTGTTGTGGACATCTGGTTAGTGGTTAGGATCCCCAAGTACAAAAAATAAAAGCACATTAGTATCAATTATTATTTTTTTTTTCAGCTTACAAATTAATAATGCAAATAATCTGGCTCCAAGTTCTGTAAACTGTCAGGAAGATATGACCTTACTTAAAAATGTGGGTTATTACTGCTATTTTAGTATGACAATCCTGATGATTTTACATTGTTGGTAATTAGCAAGAATGTTCTGCATTGGTATTAATGGACTGAATGCTGTACAACTGGAGGATATAATACAATTTTCAATATATATTATATATATGTTTAATGTAATTTTTAAAATATAATTTTTTCATTGATGACCACTATTTCTACAATGTTTAAACTGAAAGATGAAGTGAAAACATGGTCACTTTCAGATTATTTTATTATCACAGGATGCTAATTTAAGAGAAACTACAGTTTTAATGTCTTGTGTTAGTTTTGCAGGGCGTGGTTTTTGGTAGCAGAGGGGTCACAGAGGTGGCTCCTGTGAGGAGCTGCTGGAAGCTTCCACCACGTCCAGCAAAGCCAATCCTTGATGGCTCTGAAGATGGACATGCTGCTGGCCAAAACAGGGATAATAAGAGAGGTTGGAAATGCCTCTGTGATGACATATTTGAGGAGAAAATATTTAAAAATTTTAATTTTTTTAAAAAAAGTTTTCTCCTAGTCAGAGAAGAGGAGGAGGTGAGAAGATGTGAGCGAAATAGCATGGGGACACCAAGGTCAGTGGAGCTGGAGGAGGTGCTCCAGGAACTGGAGCTGAGATTCCTCTGCAGCCTGAGGTGAAGCAGCCGTACCCCTGCAGCCCATGGGGGATGCAGAGATCCACCCTCAGCCCATGGGGATCCACAGGGATGCAGAGATCCACCCACAGCCCGTGGGGATCCACAGGGATGCAGAGATCCACCCACAGCCCATGGGGATCCACAGGGATGCAGAGATCCACCCACAGCCCATAGGGATCCATGGGGAATGCAGAGATCCACCCACAGCCCATGGGGATCCATGGGGATGCAGAGATCCACCCTCAGCTCATGGGGATCCATGGGGATACAGAGATCCACCCACAGCCCCTGGGGATCCATGGGGATGCAGAGATCCACCCTCAGCTCATGGGGATCCATGGGGATGCAGAGATCCACCCTCAGCTCATGGGGATCCATGGGGATGCAGAGATCCACCCTCAGCTCATGGGGATCCATGGGGATGCAGAGATCCACCCACAGCCCATAGGGATCCATGGGGATGCAGAGATCCACCCTCAGCCCCTGGGGATCCATGGGGATGCAGAGATCCACCCACAGCCCCTGGGGATCCATGGGGATGCAGAGATCCACCCACAGCCCCTGGGGATCCATGGGGAATGCAGAGATCCACCCACAGCCCCTGGGGATCCATGGGGATGCAGAGATCCACCCACAGCCCCTGGGGATCCATGGGGAATGCAGAGATCCACCCACAGCCCCTGGGGATCCATGGGGATGCAGAGATCCACCCACAGCCCCTGGGGATCCATGGGGATGCAGAGATCCACCCACAGCCCCTGGGGATCCATGGGGAATGCAGAGATCCACCCACAGCCCCTGGGGATCCATGGGGATGCAGAGATCCACCCACAGCCCATAGGGATCCATGGGGATGCAGAGATCCACCCTCAGCCCCTGGGGATCCATGGGGATGCAGAGATCCACCCACAGCCCCTGGGGAAGGTGCCCATGCCGGAGCATCGCATGGCAGCTGGATGCCTGGAGGAGGCTGTGATCCAGTGGGACACCCAGGGAGAGAGAGCCCAGCTTCCAGGCTGCCTGTCCTTGGAGGAGTGACCCCATGGAGAAGTGACCCACACCACAGCAGTTTTGGGAGGGCTGTCTGCCTGTGGGAGGGACTCGTTCTGGGGGGACTCCTGCTCGTGAGAGTGGAGCCATGGTGGAGTGGGTCATGGAGAACTCTCTCCTGTGGGAAGGGACCCCATGGTGCAGCAGAGAAAGGACTCCTTTCCCAGAGTAGCAGAAGATAATCTCAGGGACAAACTGACCAAAGCCCCACACCTTCTCTCCCTGCACTATTGGTGGGAAAGAGGGAGGGGATGGAGGAAGAAAAGGTGTTTTAAGGACTTATTTTACTTCTCATTATCCTCCTCTGATTTTTGTCAGCAATAAACTCACTTTGTACTTCTAAGTTGAGCCTATTTTTCTTTTTTCCCTTGGACTGTTTTTTTCCCACCCCTTAACTCATGAACCCTTTATTTAACTTTCCTCTGGTCTGCCCAGCTGTGGCAGGAGAAGGTGAGTGAGTGACTTTCATGGGTGCCTGGCATTTGGCCAGTGTCAAACCACAACACACCCACATTAAACTGATACCAAATAGTAAATGCTGCAGCTGAAAATATATTGAAAATTGCAACTTCTATGCAGTAGAGAAAATATTTGAATAGACAGAGAGATCAAATCATTAGGTTATTGAGAAAGGTTGTTATCTGTAAGCACCTGGCTCATAGTAGTTCCTTTGGAAAATCTTAATTGCAAGATCTCTCTAGAGACTCTGTCTGACCCTCATGGCTGTCTTGCTGGCTGTGTTCCAGTGCCTTTCAGAATGAAATGGGACAACTCAACACAGAGTAATATGCAGAGCTATCTATCTTCCTTTCCCCATCAAATTGTTCGTGCGTTATTGACTTTTTTCATACTTTTGATCAGGAAACATGTAAGGAGGTGACTAGAAAAGACAGAATAATGTTTGTGATGGGGCAGTGTGGTTTTATTGAGCATAAAAAGTTGTATTCTTGCTGGAACCCTGGTATCCCACCATGGGCTGTGCATGCTGGCAGTCTTCAAGACTCTGCAGCTCTCTCCTGAGCTGCTGGAGTTCCCTGGCATGAGAAGTTGACTTCCCTCATATAAAAGCAAGATCTGAGCACACCCACCATTTCAGCAGCTTCCAGAGTATGGAAGAGCTACATTAGTCGAGACAAAAAAACAAACAAAAACAAAAAAAAACACCTCAAAAGTGCTAGGAGTTGAATTGCATGTACAGCAAAATTATTAGCATGATGAAACTTGTGCACAGGGGATCAAGGGGCATGAAAAATGGAAACAGCTCCATCTGTTCTTGCCAAAAGAAGGCAGGGTAGAAAATCACAAATTTCTTACTGTATTTAGTACACCAGGTATATATTCCCTTCGTTGGCTTGCTTAGTTTTCCTATTTAAAAAAGACACTTCAGTAAAACAGTATAAAATTGCCATAATTTTAATACATGCTTAAACATGGATTATTTTTCCCTAGTCCATCAGCAGCAAAAACCTTCTATTGTAGCTCCCCTACACTCATACTGCATATGTAGCATAGCTTTGAAAGTGTCTCCATCATATGTCATTTGGGGCTTCATATTTATTCATTTGTTGTATCAGTTGTGTTTACTTGCAAGCAAAACAAACTATTTATTTTAAAGCTAGTTCTGCAATCTTGACTTGCAAACTGGGAAAAACAGTTTCTTTTTGGACCTGTATTTTGACCCTGGAAGTAAAAGCTGAGAATTGGCAGAAATGTCCATAGGTAAGCTGAAGCAGTTCTTTAGTCCAAGGTCTAAAAGATAACATATTTCTAAACAGTAAGCATTGTGTGTAAACTAAAAAGGATTCTGCTTCAGTCACTATGGTATTTCAGACCCAGTCGAGCTACAATAATAAAAAGTGTTTAAATGTATTTATAACAGGTGAGCAGATCAAATTTTGGATACGTGTGTGAGATGAGCAAATCCTGATCTGTTACTTTAGCTTAAGTCATTTATTACTCCATTGATTTAAACTGAATTTCTGTGAAACTGAAATAACATTCAGTACAGTGAAGTAAAACTCAGTTTGATGTGAATGTTGATCTAAATTGCACTACTTGATCATCTATGTCTTTTTTTTTCCAACCAACACTTGATAAATTTGTCAATATTATTTGCTTTTTGACATGTTTTGACCAAGACCATCATTTAGCATATGTAGCCTTTTATTCCAGGCTGCATTTTAATAAATTTGACTCAAGTAGGCCTCTTCAGCCTTCTTTAGGCTCTGTACTCTAGCAGTTTTGTGTGATTTAGACACATAAATTCAGAATTTGGACTGAATTTAAAGGGTAGCAAAATCTAAAGAAAATAGGATAAAGATAATAGGATAGGTAATAAGATAAAAAGACTTTAAAATCTCTTTCATTTTATAGAGGCATCAAATGGTATCCTTGGAAGCTCTTCTGACATATCTTTTGCTTATATTAGAAAGCAGAATATAATATTTATTTAAGATGGTGACTCTCATTGATTAGCTTAGTTGAAAAGAGTTTGTTTTGTTCTCAGATCTCAGACAGTTTATTTTGGATGAGATGGACTGCTTGCTGAATAAATAGCAAAGAAGCAGAACTCTCATGGGAAGCTTTGTATTTCTGTTGGTTCCTGATATTATAGCATTGTTGGCTAAATACAGAGGTGTGTCTAAAGAGGAACAATGCTCTGCTTAGGCATCCAGTGCAGCACAGAACTCTGCAAAAGGCTGCTCTGTTAATTACAAAATATATCAGTCTCACTAGCAAGAGTAACAAGACTGATCAATCCTCCCCAGCAATGAAAAATCAGACAGTCTAAAACATTGGTGTGACAACAATGTATAGTTTGGGACCTAAGAAGTGCAATGACAATAACAATAACATCCCCATTTATGGGGCACTTTATCAAACATCTCAAGGCACCACACAGTAAAAAACATAAGAAAATGAAATCAAACTGAGCTGTGGGTTTGATTGAAGGGAAATCATTGATCCTTTTTCCTAAAAACATAATGAAAAAAACAAAACCTTCATCTCTTGAGGCTAACATAAAAGTTCAAAAGCTGTTTCAGATGTGCAGTACTAACGTTCTGAATATGATTTCTTTTC
Organism: Cinclus cinclus; assembly: GCF_963662255.1. Classification (NCBI taxonomy): domain Eukaryota; kingdom Metazoa; phylum Chordata; class Aves; order Passeriformes; family Cinclidae; genus Cinclus; species Cinclus cinclus. The sequence continues at coordinate 22,624,556 of NC_085052.1, forward strand.
TTGCTGATTCCAGATTTGTTCTGGCAGTGCACAGAATAGGGTGCTGAAAACACTAGATTAAAACTCATTTAGAGTATGCTTTTCTTTTCTAGTACAAAAGTTTATCCAAGGATTATAGAAAAATGACTTAAATTTGAGGAAAAGTACAAGAGATTAGCTGATATAATCTCCGATCCTTCTGATATTATCTCTCCTTTTTGGATATGTCAACATCTGTCTTTGTTTCAGATACATCCAGGTGGCTCTACTACGTGATTTTACCAAGTCACAAACCCATTCTAGTCTTTTTTTCCTGCTTTCCCTGTCTCAGGTTCCTTGCTATTTATACTGGGATTCCCATCCTGCATCGAGCTGCATGATGCAATTATGTCTATAAATCCTTTTTCTACCCACTCAAGGTGTCAGAGTAGGCACTCCTCTTGGCAGATCATTGAGGTGAAGATATAGAAAATGCTTAAATATAGAAAATGTCATCTCTAATGACTCATTCCACTGCCCACCCTCATTTCCATGCTCAGTGTGATATCTATGTCAACCATCAGGTCCAATGAATAATAATGAGTTCAATAAAGCTTTTCATCAATATACGTCTCCTGACGTTCTCCACTCACTGATATTTCTCCCATGTTTGCTGGAACAATATTTTGCCTCCAGTCATCTTTACTTGTATGAATCCAGACACTGCCTAGAGAGGTTGCCAGGCAAACAAAGATGTCTGTAAAGTCTTCACCATTGAGGAGCTTCATCAAACTGATCAGCCCAAACTGAATTACCTCTTTTGTGTGAATTCTGTCTGAGCAGCGCAGTTCAATGCTAGAAATTCAGTAGATTCAGGAAATAGACAACTATCCAGGCAAACAGTGCTTATGCCATCTGACAGTCCAGAAAAGCAAGCTGCTGGTCTGCACAAGAAGTACATTATTTTGTGAAGCAAGATAAAGAAAACATACATACAGAAAAGCCTAAAAATAGGTTTGATTTCTCCAAACTTGAAAATAAATTTCACTTCTGTGTATATTAGAGGGACTTGCAAAAGAGCAAATATCTGTTACTAAAAATAATGGATAAATATGCTTTCCTCATCCAGACAATTTAATCTCAAAGATATTAATTTTGGATTTTTTTTTTTTTCTTGAAACATGTTGTAAAATACTAATGCCTGTGGCTTTGGACAAGTTTGTAATAACCTTCTGTAAAAGAAGTGGTTGAATTATATCTAATTTGGCATCAATGGAAAACCAGAAAGAAACACTTCCCTGAACGTATTTTGCAGGGGTAGCAAACATTCATTGAATCATTAAACATTCATTAACATTCATTAAATACTCTTACTGGAATATTAGTCCCCATCAAGAGGTACTATGCTGACTAAATGAGTGTTATTTTATCTAGATAGATTCTAGATTATACAATAGCTTTTCCTTACTCTTCTGATCCAAATACGTTAATACGAACAAGATTCTGTTAACTTCAGTTACCTGTTAAGGGATGTTGCTTTTCAGATCTCTGGCACCATTCTGCAGTTCTGCTCCATTGCAAAAGTTTTGTAGAGGCATGATTAGAGTAGCTGCTAGGGGGTACTCGGGACAGTAGTGCAGCAGGTGTAGTGAGAGGGTGCTCTGTTTCTGCTGGGGTAGAGTGATCCTGAAGGAGCAGATCCTGGTGCCCCTGGATGTCTCCTTGAGCTCAGCAATGCCATATCCAGGGTGCTGATAATCAACAGTCAGCTTTCATAGGCATAAGGTACCAAGTACTGTCAAGATGACAACTTGATTTATTTTTCTAATTTGCACCAGAAAAAAAAAAACAAACCAGTTGTTTTCCTGAGGAAAATAATAAATTTCCATTTGGCAAGGTTTGGGCTGGGGTAGAAACCCTACTCTAACATTTCTCTCCAGAAATAAAAAACCAAAAATTAAAAAAATATATGTTTCATATTTAATAATTATATTTTCAGAGCTTGTTTTATTTTGGGCTTGAAACAGACCATGCATGCATGCAATTACTTTGTCATTTCTATTAATGACAGCTTAAATATGAAAGAGTCCAAGCACTTTCTGCCCCAAAAGAAATAGTGACATATTAGAATTTCAGAAATCTACATTTTGATAATTCTCTACCTTGAAAGATAGAGGTCCTTTAATGACTGATCTTCATTTAAAAAGGCTCTTCTACTTATAACTTTATTAATAGTCTTTTTAAACACACCTTTTTTGCAGTATAAGGTCTTTTTAATGACAATGAAACATATATACAGTGTTTATGATCTGATTTAATGCCGTTTTAAAATGAGAAAGTTATTAAAACATGAATCATATTGCAGCTAATAAAAAATGAGAGGAATCACAGGAGCAAGGGCCCAGTCAGAAAGCTGTGGCTCTTTAATGTAGAAATATTTATTGTGAGAAGCTACTAAATGGATCAGAGAGACTGAGCTTTTAGTTCTTTACCAAGGCCTGTACAGCAGATATGACATTCAAACTCAATGCACGCAGTACATGTAAGTCTACATTTGCATTTGAGTCTTGCCTGAAAACTGTATCACAGAGTGCTTTGAGGAATTGAATGAAACAAATTCACTATAACACTACCAAGGAGTTGTTACCTAGGAAATTGCCATTTGCAGGTGCAGGTGATAGAACCTTTGAAGAAAGGCAATCTAAGCAGTGGGTGCTGTGATACATGGCCCACCTGAGAGAGCAGCCAAACCTAGCCTGGGGTTTGAAAGCCATGGGGACAGGCTCTGGGACATGTGGGTGAAAGCAGGGAAACAGAAATGGGAAGCTGAAGTAGCCAGGAGTCCTTTGAGCTCTCTTACACTTTCAGTATCTTTAGTTCATATGAGGAGGTGCCACCATATAGACAGTATGCACCAGTACAGAAGAACTAATAAGGGGAAAGGAGGGGTGTGCACCAAGAGGGAAAAGATTTTTTTATTTTTTCACCATAGATCCATCAAAACCTGGCAGTCTGCAGTGATGGAAAAGATGCATAATATGATAAAGCTTGGTAACCAGCATGTGTGATTGAACAAACCAATGAAGAGATAATATTTGAAAGCTTTACAGCTTGGAAAGCTGTTAGCAAGCTGGTGTCCTCTTCATCATTTTTAATTTTACTTTTACTGCCCTTCATTTGCTTTGACGGGTTGATGTTGCCATGGTGCAGTTGAAATTCTCATAAAAGTGCTGTTACCCTTTCAAGATGGCTATTTTTTCCTAGGGTTTATACCACATTTTATAGTTATGTCAGAAGGTTTACTTGGTTTATGAATTCTCCAAGCTCTGAGACTGCTCTAAAAACTTTAGGTTGCAGTTCAAGCCTGCCTTTTAATTTCTGTGATTTAACAACCACTACATCAGTGTATTATTTCCCCAAATAATTAGAAAACTCATTTTAAATGTATCCTTTTGTTAATATGGGTAAAAAGAATCTGCTTGTCTCTCGCATTTTTGATCTGTAGTTTCTTTAACAACACCACCACCAAAAACAATAAAAAACATTTTTTTACTGAGTAAAGCTATGTGGCTCCTTTTTATGCTATCTCCCAGCTTTTAAATTATTTATCTGATGTAAGAAAATAATTCTAAAAGCTCTTTCTGCTCCTTGTGAAATACCATACCCAGTGTTCATAGAGATATTCTCACATTTGCAGTGAAAGTTAATTCATGTCAGATGTGAATTGGTCCCATGACACTTCTGCATTCACAATTAATTTTCCCTTCACTTGCTCTGTAGCAATTCAAGTAAAAGATCTGTAGAGAGAAACTCTTGTCAGAGGTGTTGTGAGTTAAACTTTTTGCAAGATGGTTTTTAAAAGGAACATACACATATTGATAAACCTGAAAAACTTGTTAGTCATTATTAGCTGTCCTGCATGACCCCTACTCAGTGTGAATAACAGATCAACTTCACAGCTTTGGGGTGGGAGAGGATGGAAAGGGCCACAAGGAGCTTTTCTTGACTTTATGTTAAAGTCCAGAAAAATTGTTCAAGAAAGATTGAACAATCTGCTAAGGGGCAGTTCACGAGATTCATTCATTTATTACCATTTCTGTTGTTTTGTGAAGAAAATGAGATTTTAACAAGTATCCAGTAGCCGCCTTTCACAGCAATACTGCTGCTAAGAGGAGGGAGGAAATTTTCAGATGCCACTCTGTTGAACTGGTATTTACTGCCTTCAGTTGAATTAAAAGCAAAAATCAGAAGCTTTGATTTTGCTGTCTCTTCCAACAAGCCCGCCTGTAGGGTGTTGAGAAAGAGATGAAGTAATGTCATTAAAGACAGCACAAACTAATAGAGACAAAGGTAAGTTGCACCCAGACAAAACTTTATAAAAACTTCTAAAAAAAATTATAGAATTTTGACCTGCTGAAACTTAATTTGGTCCAATTTCTGTCATTAACAGAAAATTAAATGAGCAAACAATGTTTGAATGTCAAATAAGAGTCAGCAGAAAAACAGAATAAAGCACAAAACTGGCATCTTACCTACTACAGGTAGTATCAGATACACCAGCTCTTAGAAGGACTGCTGAAGTGCACTGAAGCAATGTGTGGAGGACCAAAAATGGGATCTGATTTGATGACTCTTTAAGCAAAACTTCAATAAAATCTCACATATCTACACCTCAGGAGTCCTACACTGTAGTTTGTGTAGTCCAGCTTTAACAGGAAGAGATGTTATTAAAGCATTTCACAGCTTTGCTTTTCTCTCCTTCTGCTTACTTATTTGACAGCATAGTGTGCTGTCCAGCACTGTCATATTTGTGTGTTGTATCTATCTTTGCATAGCACAAGGGCTGTTTCCTCACACAGAACTGACTTATATCCTTTAAGCAATAGAAGAACTTGGAGAGCGTTTTCTGGATTTATTATGCACTGAAGTAGTGTCCCCAAAATTTGAATGATACTTTTAAACCTCAGAATTTAAAAGGAAGTTTATCTTTTAAAAACAGAACATTAGAAAATTGCATCTAGGTATGTCGATCATCCATTTGATAAGGTCATTTCAATAAGAAACTTATATTTGCTTCTGCATACACTTGTAATTTTGTGAGGAGTGAAAAGGAAGTGGAAAACAAATGTTCTTGATTTAAAGGTATTATTGCAGCATGAAGTGGCTTTTTTTCTCCTAAGTTAATAGGTTTGTTCCTGTCACCCTTGTGAGAGTCCTGTGCAGGTCTATATTGTTATTTTATTTTAGCTGAATGACAGTTTAAATGTCATCGTAACCCTGATGTGTCCTTAAAACTGTATCATTTGGGTTTGGTCTCTTGTTAAATACTTTCCCCCTTAATTGCCTTTTCATTCAACCAGAAGACTTATAATGGTAACCACAGCACAGCTGAAAAACAATTCATTGTATCAGTCATAGACTCTCATAATGGAGCACCTTAATAAGAACAAGTTCTGTACTTCTTGAAGGCACAAGATAAATTAGGTTCATAGTCCATTATTTGAACAAGGGTATCTGACTTATGGCAAATCTATCTGAAAGAGTATTGTAGAATTGTATTTTATCTTTAAGAAATGTGTTTTCTAAAAGTAAGATATTTGCTTCTGTTGCAGTAAAGGATTTAAACAGAAGAATTTCTCTCTAATGTTTGTTGAATCATACTAGAATGATGAGGTAGAATAGAGCCATACATCAAACAAGCAGTGTGAAAAACTTAGCATTGTATTTTATTTCAGGAGGGAAGGCTGATCACAGAACAGTTTTGCCAAGAGCACACTCTCTCCCCCTTATTTACCAAGCTATATATACAATGGAGAAGGTGACAGCACTCTTAAACTTTTTCTACTGCTGAAATTTACGGATGTGCACATTTCCTTTTTCTTTTGCGAGGAACATCACACTGGCAGAGCTGGAGACTGCATTTCTCTAACTGTGGTGAACTGCTACAATATAAAGAGAAGCACGACACTTTTTCAGTAGATTTTTTTTAGGTGCCTTATCAGTTTGTCCTCTTTGTAAAGCATAGAGCTGAGAATGGGTGAAAGGAGAACTCTGCCTCTCTTCCAAAACCTGGTTTTTTTGGCTTTGGCTTTTCCTTGCTGTGTGGAAACAGCTACCAAGTACCACAGCTAGTATTTTCCGTGGTGTCCATTTTCTAATGAGGAGTCATCTAATTTAGGCATTGAAATGACACCAAGAATTCGTCTTTTGTGTACCTGTCAGGCTTCATCAGACAACCACTGATGTTAGTGTGACCTGGAAAGGATTCAGACTTATGGTTTAACATCTGAGAAATTCTATAATGAACTGAAACTTCGTTTACAAGACCCCCTGGTTTTGGCTTAAATAATGCAATTGGATTCAATCTTCTCATGCAAACATTTGTTTCTAATTTTTGCCACAATCAAGAGGTCAGACAATTATTTTTTAATATTTCTTGATCCACGGCTAAATACACAGAAGATTTGAAGAAATCAGTTACTCTTTATATAAATTTTTTTAGGGCTAAATGGAAAGGAAATTTACTGTGATTTCTGATCCTGCCTTACCACCACCTTCATTCAAGTCCCTTAGTTTCCTTGGGTGGCATGCTGAACTCCTACTCCTAGAGGAGGGATATTTCACTTGGAATAAATAGATGAGGTTCCTGTTTGTTGTTGTTGTTGTTGTTGGTGGTGTTTTTTTTGTTGTTTTGTTTTTGTTTTTGTTTGTTTATTTGTTTGTTTTTAATAGTGTTTATTTTAAGTATGTAACTGAACATTTTTGTTATGTTATCTACTACTGTAATCCTGCTTACAATGTCACTTTCTGAATACTGAGCCCCTGACCAGTGCTTAACCACTCTGTCTCCCTGGTCCTAGAGTGGAAGAATGCATTCTGCAAGGTCATTGAGCTAAAGTGGAGACAGGAACAAAACCAAGGTGAGTCAGTTTGCCATGGCTGCAATGGGTCTGCAACAAATAGGTTTTCATGGCTGCTGACAAGAGTTAAGTCCAGTCATGCAGCTTCTCCCTGTCATGGATACAGATTGCCTTCCTAACAAGTGGAGATATTGGACTGCTTAAGTTCTTCTGCTGCAGTAGCTTTGATTTAGAGTAGTGGATATATAGTGTTGCAGGCATTTACAGTGATTATTGGAAATTCTGCAATAGAAATTAAGTCTGTCAAAACAGGAAGACCAAGGAAAGCCTTACATCTGCTTCCTCCAGCTGTTAAGGGTCCATAGCTAGTGGGTACCATTTGCCTCTTTTTCTCTTTCCTAAATACTGGGCCAGATGCTGCGCTGCTGTCACACCTGCTACATCGTGCTCTCTTTCCTTTGATTTGCAGACACAGACTCCTGGCCTAAGAATGCCTGAGTGAAATTAGGACTGTGCATCCATGTGTAGTTAGTGCTGTCACAAGACAACTGATATTTAAAACTTTAGTTTATGAAGCCATTTCGGGAACAGACTTCCTGAGTTGTGAACCCTCTTAAATATGCCAGTATAGACAGTTTTCAAAATGCAGGAAATATCCCCAGAAAGATTACAGCCTAATATCTAGCACTTTGAGATACTCCAATAGGAGTACGATTTTTGTTAGACTTTCATTAAAGTTTACTCATGATGATAGAGAGTTTTCCCATGGTGTTCAAATATTAACACACCTGCTTGCAAATTTGAGTGTTTATTGTTGCCTTTTAAGTAACTACTTTCTCGGAATACAATTTCATATTGACAATTTAATGGATCTGTAATGTGATGGACATGACATAACTTCTGTAACTGAATATTTTACAATACTGAGCACAAAAAAAATAGTATTGTGATCAGAATAGAGTTACTATCAGTAAATATCAGTGCTGGGGGAAAAATTATTGTCTGGAAAAAAAAGTAATTAGTGTTGGCTTTCTTTAAAAACTTAAAAGACAAAGCATTCTATTAACTATATTAATGATATAGACCTTATCTTATGCTTTAATAACACCTCTTGACCTCATTGTTTAATCAAAATATTTTACTTTTCTGAATTCTGGGATAGTAATTTTATTCTCAGCTTTTTCTCTTCAGTTGCTACTGCATTTTGAAGTGTCTGTGCCTGGTTTTATATCCAAGGCTTCTGAAGATTGGAGTTTGGGGATCCTGGGAGCGTTTCTCGTGGAGATTTTTTCTTGGAAGAAATTTATCATGAATAGCTGGGTGGATTCTGATGCAGCTGAAGTGTCGGATACCAAGGCAAATGACATTGCTTAAAAATGATGGCCATGAAATGCAAGTACATTGCAAATCACTCAGCTGCAGAGTCTTGGAATAAAAGCACTACAGGGCTGATGTATGGACTGATGCTGCCATTTAATGTGGTTTCCCAGCAAACCTTTCATAAAATTCATGACTGTAGCTGACCTCTGTTACTGTGTTCCTCTTAGGGAAAAAAAAAAAGGCTATAACCCAGCTCTCTACAGCAGTGCACTGAAAAGTGATGTGTGATGTGAAGCAAGGTGAGGGGAATCATGTTCACTTCACCACAGACACTAAAGGTGAGCCTGTAGTCAAGCAGTTGATTAAATGTCACAGCATATTCGACAGTCTTCCAGGCTGACAAGGTTCTATTCTGACCAGCTTCAAACTAAGAGCCTCATTCAAATCACATTTTCTACCAGCTTTACTCCACTGCCTGTGCTGCTTTAGGAGTGTTGCCTCTGTGAAAGCAGAATCAGCCATCAGCTGCCAGCAGGTAACACAGAGCTTCTTTATGTTAGAGTTACCACAAAATACCAGGCAAGACACTGTTTATAATCTTTTGCTCCTGTATTAGGTATAGTTATTTGGTTTTTGCTTTATGACTGTGTGTGCTGATTTTCCCTGAAATCAGCAATTCTGGCCTGTCCTAGAAAGTCTTGGCTTCCTGTGTAAAAATTGGAATATTGTTTTTCACTTCCACTAAAGCTTATGGTCAAGGGACAGCTGCTATTGTATGTTAAGTTGTCACAGCAACTGACAGTATATGAATGCCCCAGAAATATTAATTTGAGGCAAAAGGTCTGGCTGGCATAGTCATGTCTCAGCCACCTCCAGAGAGAGCAGAAAGCAGTACAGATGGGAGAAAGTGTAATGAAAATGTGAAAAGAGGCAAAAAAGTATCTAATCAGAAGGATGATGAGGAATCATCTGTTTTCTTCCTAGCTCTGTGAAAAGTGGTAAATTAAAATCCACCTCTCATTACAACTTCCCTGTCATCTAACTTCCCACTCTTTCAAAGTACCTCTTTAAATTGTGAGAGCTGAGATGGTGTTGTCTTTCACATGTGAGATTGATTCCACATTTTAGGAAATGGAAAATGAACTGTTACTGTAAGTGTGCACTTCTGTCCCTATTACCAGCTAAAGCAAATGTAGACCTTGCATTCCCTCAGCTAAAATTAATAAGCAAATGTGAGCACAATGCTTTTGGCTGCATGTGAATCTCTGCCTTTTTTGTGAAAACTATTTGTGAGTACAGATTGAGGGCGCTGTGTTTCTCCAGATCACCTGTGTGATCATGATACACCATCTATCAGCAGAGCATGCCACACTCCATGTGCTTTTCCAGGAGAGTGATGCTAGTCCTTAAAGGTCTGTGGCACAGCTGAGGCAGTTGCTTTCTTGTTCCTACCTCCACTTGTCTCTTCCTGTGTTTGTGTGTGTGTGTGTGGGTCTGTATGGAAATGAGGGAGATGCGACTGGAAGAAGAGGCAGGAAAACGTTCTGTGATGACGAGTTAGTGATGCAGGGTTTACCTGTTGGACAGTGAGCCCTAAGTTTGTTTCAAATTTGCCATAGGAAAACTGCAAAACTGTCCTCCCAGCAGAGCTTTGATAGCATGTGGTGGCAACAGGAAGTGAGAGCTTCCACAATTCCACCCAATTTCTAGCCCAAACAAACTGTATGTATAGTAATACAGTGCAGCAGTGCAAAAAAATTTACAATATAATTAATTTTTTTTATTCTGGTTCTCTCTGGACTATATAGTCCCTGCCTGTTATTTTATTTAGTCCATAGCTATTCTTGTTTTGCAGTTATTTCCTTTAGATTGTAGCTCTAAGGTCAGTCTAAGGACAAGATGTTCCTTCCAGAGAAGAGCTGTGAGCAGTAACAAGTAGGCTGTGTAAATGCTTCTTGCTTCTGTGTCACTCTGAAAACCTAGCTTGGGAATAAAAAAATAGCCTCCTTCAACTCAGGATTTAGATCCTAAATTCAGATTTTGAGGTTGACATCACTCCTTTGATGCCTCCTAGTAAATTACAACAGAGTAGTTACAAGGTGATCCAAAGCCATGCCCATGGAAGTTGTAGTTCTCTAGGCTGAGATTGATTTTTGTAGCCACTAAAACGTAGAGGACAGGATTAGTTATTTTGGTTTGGTTTTCGGGGTTTTTTTTTTTTTTCTATTTCACTTGATTATTTTTTCAATTATTCCATGCCATTTTTTTTCTCTATTTTAAAAATTCTGTTATGATTCAAAAAATAATGTTACAGACCTTGCATCATACTGGACTCATCTGTACATTGCTAGGATAATAATACAAGGGTAGGAGGAAAGGCTACCTTGCTAAATAATTGTTCCACGAGGACAGAGGATTTTAACATCCATATAGAACAACTGATTAATAGAAATGGAAAGAGTAGTTGTAGTATCACACTCTGCTCCTCTAGCTCTTTCTTCTTCTGGACAATATAAATGTGCTGGTGGTACTAAATGCCTTCATTCGTAAGCGAGTACAATAAAGATTAGTCTTTAATTATTTCTGGCATATGTCCTTTAAATTCAAAGCCTGTAAATCGCAATGGGCAAAGGGTAATATGTCTTAACAGGTTACACCTCCCAAAGGATTTGTTGATTGACATCAAAATTGTTTCCCCTCCCTCTCTTCTGACTGACAGAATGACAGGTGTGAAGTGATGGCAGTGTGCTGTAATAATGTGTCAGAAGACCTTAAATCAAGACTAATGTGGCTTCAACGATAAGCTCCCAAACGTTTGTATGGCAGAAAATGGAACTGTAGGGCAGATTCGTCTTGGGACTATTATATCTTTGCACTTTCTAAAAGTGCTTTTTAGTTAGGGTCCTTGGCTGATTACAGGGCAGAGGTTTTAGGAGTATTTCTTTTTACAAAGCCACTGTGGGGAGAAAAACATTTCTAAGCTTACTACTATGACAAACTCACATCTAGTGTTTTGTTTGGTTGGGTTTTTTTTCCGCAGTGATTTTAGTATATATGTAATGCAGAACCTGTGGTGGTCACTCCTTTGGCAACATTTATTGCTTGAGGAAACAGTAGAAAAGCAGTGAGCATAAATAAGGGTGAATACACAGAGAGGCTCTCTCATTTAAGCCACCTCTATTGTGCAGCTTGTACAGAATTTTCTGACCAAGAGGGAAACTGAGCTTACAGCTGAAAGGATGATAGTCCACTAAATCTTGATTTTATTATACAAGAATGAGAGTTTGCATGCATAAATGTAAAAAACTGAACAAAATAGAACAGAAATTGAAGTCCAGTGAAATGGTCATACAAAAAACCCCAGAGACTCTATCTAAGAAGCCCAGCAATAGCCTGCAGTCTGCCCTCAGGGGCACATGGGTTTTTTCCTGACCTTCCCAAAGATTCAGATCAGGGCCTAATTCCTCAGTTTCTGTTTTTGAGGGTACTTAGGTGGAGTGCTTGAGAGTACCAAACATTAGTTTTTGTGTACAAAACTCAAAAAGCTTTTAAACTTTTTACAATGTCTCTTAAGAGATTTTTCATTTGTTGTACAGGTTTAGTCAGAATGTTGCAAATTATAATGAGAGAAAAATTGAATTCTGGTTGATTGATCCTTTTCCTGAGAAATAAATTTTAGTGCATTAAAACTGGAGGGAATTTTGAGAGAATCATCCAGTGAAATTCATGCTGAAAATTTAGAGAAAACCTCCAGCTGGATTTTAGCAATTTTCTATAAAAGTAAAATATTTTCTGGATTAGAAAATGGAAATATATATTATTTATATGCATAAACAAATGGGAAAATAGTTCTATTGTAGATACAAGGCATGGATGTAGAAAGACACAGATTTTTCCCTTTAAGATGACTACTCAGAATTTGCAGAGGTTGCTTAGGATGGATGGAAAACCACTACTATTTCACAAAGAGTGGGGGAACCCATACTGCAAACTGCTGGGCAGCACAATTCAACTGGAACTGAATAAGCATTACAGTAATGTTGATGTGAGGAGTGTAGGAAGGTTAAATTAGAAGTTCTAGAGTATGAACACCACACTCATTTCTTTGGCCTTGGACAACATTCAGTATGGATATGAGATCAATCTAAAACAAATAGGAGAAACTTCCAATAATTCCTCACGTGCATTTCTGACTATGAGAAAGCAAAGGGTTATCAGGGTTCTCTACATAAAATAAAATGGAAATAAAATAATTTGGATCTTTGCTTAATACATGGCCTCTTATTTTATTCTCAATATGCTCTAGGACAATTAGCCAGGACAAGAGGCACAGGAGGCCTGGACTTTACGGAGAATTCCAAGGAATTCCGTTCTTCCTTGGAGTCAGAATTTTCAGGGGTGATTTCCAGCAGGCCTATATGGAAATATTTGGGTCAGTTCTCAGCAATATGATGACAGATACCCGAAAGGAAGGATTTGTATGACAACAGTTGGATTCTGTGTGAGAAAAACCTTTACCATCCATTTTATGGCTTCTGGAAATGCTCTGTTGCAACTCCAACTTCCTGGTTTTGTATTTCTTCCGGATGGAACATTATGCAAAAATTAGGATAGAAGGAAAGCCAACAGAGGCAAAAAATGAAGCAAATAAAGTTAAATAAAGTAATAAATCAAATTGGAATCCTAGATGGTCTCTTCACTTTAAAACTGTAGGTCAGTTTAAGGAAAAAATCAACACCAAAAATTACTGATTGACAGCAAAGTAATGGTGATGACATCTTTGGAGAAACGTGCACTACCCCTCTGTCAGAGCACAACTGAAGCATTTCTGAGAGAGGGGAGTCTATGCACAGAACTGATTTCAAAATTTACGCAGTAACATGAGTGAAATTTGGCATTTGGGAGGGGGAGGAAAGGGTCTGTGGTCAAGGACATAAATTAACACCTAAATTATGAATTAAACAGTAGAAGAATGCAAAATTAGGACTTCATTAAAATTATTGCTTAAATAAGCTGACTTGAAACTAAGAGTATTAATAAACATTCTGATTTCTTCAGAAAAAGCCAAACCACGATTCCCTCCTTCTTATCCCAAAGCAGGGCCTAACAAGTGAGCTGCCACTGAATATTTACAAAACAAGAAATAAATGTTGTTTGAAATTTGTTCCCTTGATGAAGAGGGTAGCAGCAACTGAGCAGTGTTGACAGCAGACTACTCTCTGCAGTCTCCTATCTACAGCTTCAAAAAATAATAATAAAGAAAAAACACCCACCAAAAACAAAGCAACAAAACACTGGATAATCACTGTGGTTTTCAGCGCATTGTATTTAGATGTACACAGTCTCTTCATGCCTCTGTAAACTTCCCCAGCCCATAGGGATTTTCAGTTTCATGGAAGCAGTCTCCTGGCCCATAATCATGGTCTAGGAGTAAAATCTGATTTGCAGAACTGATTTAAAAGTTAGGCTGTTCCATAATGCCTACAATCAATAAATAACAAGGCCACCAGCACACAAAACAAAGCACACAAGCATGCAGTCAGTAATTTACACTATAGACACTGTTCAGATGGCAGTACACTGCTAATGGCAGCATTAGAACATCTCCTTTTCACCAACCAAACACTCTAAAATTTGGGGTTTGAGAACATTTTCCTTTTCCATTTCTTTCCCTTTCTTTCTTTGTCTTTTTTATTAAGTCCTCCTTACCATGTTTGTGGAATAGCAATACTAACCGAGAATAATAAATCTCTTTAAAAAAAAATTGGCCTTGCTTTCTACTTAAGGAAGATTTTTTTCTTTTTTTCCCCTTGGAGATGAAGCTGAGAGCTGGTTATTTTGTTTGATTGTCTATTTTGATTCATAAAGCACTGTGAAAACATACACTACAGTGAACTCTAAACCCTCCATCCAAGCAGCCATTACAGGAAATGTTTCTGTTGGAAAAGATGGTAACATATGAAAATATTCCTAAATATCATTTTTCCTCTGAAGCATTACTTAACCCTCAGGCAATAAATTCCACTGAACTCACTGAAGTGAGAAATGGATTCTTTTAATAAGGCTTTTAACTACACATCTTAATGAAACTTAAACAAATTGTGTCCCTGCCACTATGTTGGCTGCATGTGTGTTTATGTATACTATGTAAGAAGAATAAATATTTTTCATATTTAGAGATTTACTGTTCTATGGTAATTTTCAAACAGCACTGGAAAATCAACAGACAATTCTTTCTTTTTTAATAACTGCAGTTATCCAGCTTTCTTCTTTACCTGAGTAATGACCACCAGGAGGGGCTTCACAGCAGTTTGCTTTCTTCCTAGATCTGGAAAAATACGTGCGTTTGCCTGCAAGGACAGTGTGCATTTTAGGGTACATTTTTCTTTATGTGACTCATTTGTTTGTTTCTTTCTTTAAAGACAACTCACATTTTTGACCTGTGACGCTGGCTAACATGTGCTGTGGGCTGTGCAAAGGGGAATTTCCTACATCCAGGCATTCACTTTGCGTAAGTTAAGGCTCTGCATGCTACTCTTGTCCCCACTCCTTTCTAATTTTACTGAATTTTGTGCTTTATAAAACAGGCGGTTTCAAATATGAATAAATCTGTATGTCAAGCCCACCCTCTTCCCCACAAACACAAATCTGAATATGATGTCAGGACCCATGCACATGCCTAGTTTCTGTGTGAGAGCATTCTGCCTATCTGGAGGAGTGATTTGACTTCTCTGTATTGCATTAGACCACTGTCATAAACAACAGAGGTGTCATTTTGATGAGATCTGTGAGGCAGTAGAAGCTTTGAAGTTGAAAGATAGAACAGACACGGATAAATTGTGCTCTGAGTATGCTGCTATTGCACCATTATTGCTGGCAATTATTTCACCAAGTGACAAATCTGATAAAGAGCCATCTGCCTTGCTATGGAAGGAAACCACAGTTGGCTGGAGCTCATGGTAGATCTGTCGATTTCAGAGTGTGACAAAAAGCTCATTAGCTTTGGCCTGATCATTCCGCACCAATCATGAACTCTTTTGCATTGTTTCTCCCCCATCCTCATGTTTTCAGCTGGTTTCCTTTCCTGATCTACAGCTTGTACTTTTCTGTTTTAATGTTTGGCCATTTATGCTCTCTTCTCCACTACACTTTCTCCAACATATCCTTTCTTCGTGATGTGTCAAATATGCCTCGTGTTTCTCTTGCCCTCTTCCTTAACAATTTTAAATAATGTTTAATTCTTTGTTGGTCTCATAAAACAGGGGGTTCACAACTTTTTTAATCTGCAGAGCATGTGAAATCTAACTTCTCAAAAAAAAAAAAAAAAAAAAAGGCAGATTCCATGCAATCAAACTTCAGATTAACTTTAAACATGGAATACAGATTTGCTCCTTCAGCTATGCACCATGGGCTGAGTTCTTAAGTGGATTCATATTGCAGGGCTAGTAGCAACCCTTCAAATAAACTTTATGAACAAAAAAAAAAAAAAAAAAGAAAAAGTAAATGAAACCACACTGTTAAATATGTAGGGTAACAGGGTGAGATGAATGGACATATATTGTCATCAGATTTTTACCTGACTAGCAAAATAAACCCCAAAAAACTACACTGTACTATATCAAGAAAACAATTACGTTGCTAGAGGACTTCCTTTTCACATTAAAGGATTCTGGGAAAATCACTCTAGAGCACAAGTCTGAGGAACAGAGGTATGGAAAATTAGAGGAGCCATAGGTTTTGGCGATTCTTCCTATTTCTAAACTGAAGAATAACTTAGTTAAAATACAAGCTCATGTTCTGTGTTTAGTTATTCTATTTCCCTGGATAGGTGAGCTGTAAAAGACGGTGGCCTTAAGCCATCCACCTTACCAAAATGGCTTTCATTACAGTAGATCAGAACTGCTCTTCCATAAGGGGTCACAGAATACATGGCATAGATTCATTCTACTTAAACTGAAGTGTCTCACTTACCCAGCTATATTAGCCTCCCTTCACAGACAATCAAGACTCACAATCATCTTCAGAAGGAATTTCATGTTAAAGAGCTGCTATTTGCTGGAAGGGACATGGTCCAAGTGCTTATTAAGCATGCTAAAGGTGTTATGAAATAAATATTCTCTGTGAGACCTGGACACAGCAATTGGTCACCGTCCAACAACATGAGCTTTACCAGGGATGTGCTTCTGAGTCTGGGGGAGTTAAATCTTCAAAGTCTTACAGACAATATTATTTTTACTCTAAATTAATGATCTCAGTCTAATCCTTATAATTATGTGTTCACAGCATAGCCAAGAGACAGGTGATTTAACTGGCTGGAGAGTCTCTGCCCCACTCAGAATAGGCCTCCAGGTCAGAGGGGAATTAATGAGAGAATGGCTGGAGGATGATGAGCTGATCCTGCAGCCTCCAACAGCACTGAATTGACTACAAGGGACTCTATAGAAAATAACTTCCAGCTAATAACTATACAAATGAGCCTGCATGCCACAACTGCAAGCATTCCTCTTTGTTCTTGGAGGAGGCCAGTGGGGTTGTATCGAAGCCCAGACCACATCCAAATCCCCCAGTGGTCACTGTGTAGCACACCACGATATTTGAAAGGTACAGGAATCAAATTTACATCAGTTTCCTCCTGGACTCATATCCTGTGCCAGCAGAAGTGGAAAAGATACTGTTTTGTAGAGACCTTCTCTGATCAGTATTCTTGATGTGAATCCTAGAGGTGGGAAGTAGCAGTATTATTATTATTATTATTAATAATAATAATAATAATAATAATAATAATAATAATAATAATACCACCACATACTACAAAGCTACACATGAAAGAGAATAAAGCTAAGCATGTTCTGTGGCTAGTACCAGATACTATTTGCAGTAGTAAAGCATGTTATGCATATTGGGCATGTCATACACTGACTCTTCTAATTCTGAAAGGGATTTCCAGGCATATCCTGAGTATTTTTAACAAAAGTGGATGAAAAACATAATTTATAACAAACATAGCTTTTCCTGGTTTTTATAGATATAGTTTTGATTTTGTATTTGCAAGCAAAGGGCATGAGGGCAATTGACTTGAAGAAAGAATGTGAATTAGAAAGGGCAATAAGCCTTTACTTGGATCTTTTCCTGCTGCTGGGAAGCAGTTGGTTTCATTCTGGCCAGAGCAAAGTTTTCAGTGAGACTGGACACGTCAAAGCAATGTTACAAAGACCAGATTGCTGATTTCCCCAGAAAACACCCTGCAGATGTTGAAGCACACATTAACTGAACTGTTTCTTAAAGTCCAGCTACAACTAATTGAATCAAATGGTTGCAAGGAGTTTCATTGCTTGGTGCCCTGATCTTCCCTGCAAATTCTTTGGACAGCGTCCAAGTATTTGAAAGACCTGCAAAACCTGCAAAAATGGATCCTTGCAGAAACTGATCCAACACTGCAGGGAAAGAGGAATTCTGAAACAACTGGTAAATGTAAAAGGGATTTCTTTGTCACACTTGCAATCCATACAAATGACTGGGTTATCCAGCTACCCAAACTCCTATCTGTGTCTGTATCCCCTCAGTAAACCTCTCCAGCTCAGTTGTCACATGTAATAGTCTACACATCTAATCATCTCTTATTCTTCTCCTTCCAGGTTTCCTTGGCAGTGCATGAGTTTTTAAATAATTTGAAAATTTTCATGAAATGTTTGGACTTGATTCTCTAGCATGCTGTTTCTCAAGAAGCAATTCATCTGCGTGGGTGACTGCATGGTAGCCTAACCTGAAAATTGTCTGGGTTTCTTGAATTCCACTGGCCTGCACATGTTTTACTTTGTAGCAGCTATGTCCATATACAGAATGATGAAAGGGTGGTTTATTTCATTATCTGACTAGAATATTGCTGAAGAAGCAATGAAGCTTGTGCATTATGAAAAGACAGAACAGGGATGTCTGATCATGTGCAGTGAGGGGATAGGAAATTAATTTTTCAGCACCCTTCAGAAAGTCTATCAGAATGAAAAGTTATCTTTGAAACATTCTCTTCCTCAGTGGGAAAACAATATATATGTGCAAATAATGGTTTTTCTTGGTTTCTGGTATCACCAGAGTTATCTTTTAAGGAGAAGAACCAGTCCTGCCTCCATTAATTCCAAACATTAAACAACTATGATACTGACTTTGAAAAAATCTTTGCAGTCAAGCTGTACACCTGGAGTGGAGGACTACCTAATTCAGCCTGCACACATGGATTATGCATCCTACATGTAAAGTCTTTAATCCATGATAAAACAAACATTTGTTGATCTGTTTTGCCCTGTATCTTGCAACAAATGCTTTTCAATACATGTATTTTATTGCATCTGATGTCTAACTAAAGAGTTTAGTGGATAAAACTTGGATGAGTGAACTGAAAAAAGAACAGATATATTTAAAGCCTCTCAGGAGTCAGAAGTTTCAAATGCAATAAAATAATTTGCAAGTTGTTTCTGTGGCTTGATTTCCAAGTCTCTGGGGAGAGCCTAAGAAGACAAGGAGGTTGGAAAGAAGAGTTTCTTCCTCCAAGCAGGAAAAGAAAGTGGAAATTGAATAAAGTTGTTAAAAAAAAATAAGAACTGCTCTGGGGTGTTCATCTTTTTCCAGCATCTCTAATGAGATACTTTGAACTCACTCTCCCACTGACTGTAAGACTTTTTTGACAGAAAGTGTCTGGTTACTGGACACTTGTGTCTCATTGGTGAAAAAAATGGGAAAGTAAAACCTGGAAAACTCGATGCAGAGGTAAGTGAAGATTTTTGCATAATGAATGTTTTGAAAAAAGTGTAATAATAAATCTGCGTTTTAAGACCTGGGGCCTGGGGGAGGAGGAGTTCTTTTTGAAGAGGTCAGTCAAGTACATATAGCCAGAAATCAAGCTAAGGGTCACTGATTGCCCTTATTTAGAAACAGGTCTGAATGTCCTCTGTCTTTGAAGTAAGAGAAGATTTACAGTCTTTTTTAAAATAGCATTTTTCCCCTAGAGGCTGCGGGTGGCAAAGGGTGGACTTGTGGTAAGTAAGGGAGGACTGAAAAAAGACTAATTTGGGGGTGGGTTTTGGGGGTGTTTTTTTTTTTCTTTGTTTTGTTTTTGTTTGTTTGTTTTTACACGTCTGTGTATGGATAAATGCCTCTTTTGTGCAGAGAGCAGACACGTGATTGAACCCGTGATGAAGAATTAACAATTCCATCTTAAAATGGGTGCCTTGTATGACTGTCCATCACTTCCTCTTATCATTCGCCTTCAGTAATTAAAAGTCAAGCTTATTAATTAGTGCCTGGCACCAAGGAGGGATAAGGCCAAGGAACAGTATCTAAAGCAGGCATCTGCATACAGATATACTGACCCAGAGCAGTCCTTTCATTGAACAGTTGACGACAGATATCACAGTTTTTATGGCACATAAACTCCTTCCCCAGTGAGAGAGGCTAAGAATGGTCAGGACAAGTGAACTCGGTGAGGTTGGGCCAGTTTGCTTTACTGACATTGGTGTAGAGCCAGTTTCTTACGCAGTTCTTCACAGTCCTGCACAGATGCTGTCATGCATTTATTCTCCTCCTGCCCCAAAACCATTCTTATTTGATAACAGAGCAATCTGTGTACCCATTTTGTATCAGGTTCTTTGTGTTAGGACCAACTGACTATTTGAACTTTTGGGGGTTTCTCAGATGCTTCACTGAGTCTTTTCCAGAGTTCTGCTCCTCTTCTGCCCTCTCCATTATTCAGAATCAAGCAAGGTTTATCAAACTGTGATTGATTACAAATCGCTGTGGTGATACTGCTGCACAGAAGATTAATGATGTCAACCTTAACGACAAGGTTGTTTTATAGCAAAATGCCAGCCACAGGCACACAGTGTTACAGACTCCAAAAGGAGACTGTTTTTCCTTAAGCCTAAAACCATACAGTTGCATGTAGGATGATACCTAATTCTCTGCAATGGAAATAAAGTTCAAAACTTGCAGATAATTTTTAAATGTACTCATCAGGAGAAAGCACAAAAATCTTGGGATGCTTAGCAAAATTATCAATCTATCTTAACCCAACCTATCAGAGCCAAAGGTGGAATGGTCTGTTCAACCATGTAAAGCAGCTAAATTAAACCAGACTTTATCTGCTTTTGACTACACAGCTGGTGTTAGGGTGCCATTTGTTGCTGGTGTAGAATTACTCATTCACAGTGCCCACAGCAACTCCATGGCAGCTAATGTTAATTGTTATTAGCAAGGAGCTGATTCTGGAGTGCAAGCAAGAGAGAAAGGCTGTTGGGTTAGTCTTCGATCAAAGTATTAATAGTATTGGCTTCATGAATGTAGTAATATTCATGACTTGGTGATAGAAGTTACAAACTTTTCTAGAAGTGAAGAAAGAAAACACAGCAATATCTCCTTCTTTTAGAACACAAATACATAAATTTTAATCTGAGAAAAATACAAAATGAAACCATGTACAAGTTATGTACAAACCCTTTATACAGGACAATATATTTTTCACTGGATATTACATATGACAAAGTCAGGTAGATCATTTCTGAGCACCAGCATTTGTTCTCTCTCACCAACCCATGATGTTGAAAGTAAAGTGATGAAGTTGTACTCCTTTTTCTTGATGAACTTTTAAGTTAAGATGCTAGCTGGTTCTCAGTGTAGCCCCTTGCCACCTCCACTTCCAAATTATAACTAATGTAGACATGTGAAACAATCAAAAAATACTGTATATATGTATTTGTGTGTTTGTGTTTTTTTCTGAAGAAAGAAAATAGTTTTACCAGTCTTGCACTCTACAGAAATGTGAAAGTTAAAGCAATATATTTTTTCCCTTTTTTATATTTTTTTTTTTTTTTTTGCCAGAGGTTAGAGTATTTGCATTGGCTAAGCACGTGTGTTGCAAGGTATAGAACTGTGGCAGAAGCAGAATTTTTTTAACTGCTTGAGATAACTTCTGCTGACATTTTTATTTGGTTCCTACTAGTTATCGCCCAGTGAACAAAATGCTCATATGCCACTTTTTTTTTTCTGAAAATCTATGGGTTTTATTACATGTATTCAACTGCCTATATGCTGTGTTCTGTTTTTTTTGGATTTTGTGTTTTTTTTTTTCTTTTTTTACTTTATAGAGATTTTCTCTAAAATGCATTGACTGAAGCCATAAGAAACCTTGTCTCAACGTCATAAAGGTTCTAATTAGATGCAGCATTACTCTTCAGCTTCCTAAGTTATATATTGCTCTAAATTAGAGTGTAAGTAATAAAATAAATACCTTTTATTTTATATTTCCTTCATTTTCCCTCTCCCTCCTCCTTCTGGCAGCTACCAGTAACACACCACTGTGCAGAGCAGACACCTCAGAGCAGCAGTCCTGGCTATTGGCTCCAGTGGAATTTACCTGGTCATACAGACTGCTGCTCAGAGGCTGCACACAGTTCTAGAGCAGAGAGAACCTGGGCAGAATAGATACATTACTGACAGAAATACAGTTCTGATAAATGCTGGCACAGACTTATCAATACTATAGGCCCACATACCATCCTGGGCAGTGACTACAGCAGAAGAGCTACTACATTCCTTTCATTATTTCAGATGGGGTTGTAACCCACACCCTCTACTATTGCTCAGCATGAAAATACTATACATGGAATATTAGGAGACCTGGTGTGCATATATAATAACTTTTTAAACAAAACTATGTCCTTTAAGCCTGTCATTATTCAAGAACCTTTAGAATAAAAAAAAATAATTAAAATTTAAAAGGTGCTTGTTTATATGTTGGGGATTTCAGTGGTTCAGATGGCACAGAAAGGAAAAATCCAGAAGGATTATAAAGTATTCTCCTTTCTCTGAATCTTTTGTGCATTTGCCATTGACTTTGACAGATATTCCCAGGCTAATCCACTGTAACACTGGGAACAGATTTCTGTTTTTACTTTGTCCTGTTCATCACCTTTCACACACTTGGTTATTTTGTTTAAGCACGTTCAAAACTAGAAATGAAAGGTGAGATACACACTTCTATTGGTGTTAAAGAAATTCACAGTGATAACAGCTGTAAAAACAAAACACACACACACACACACACATTGGCCTCAATATGTGTTCATTTCAAAAACATTGGCATCCAGGAGCCCTTAGGAATCCACTCCTTAAAACCATTTAAGCACCAGCTCTGTGTTTCAGTTTGAGCTCATGTTAGTCAGCTAGTCCAGGCCAGTTGCTAACATTTTTATTGATTGGTGAGTGTGTGGCCAAGCATTGAAAACACAAATTATTGGTCATCTGTAAATTATTGGGTTTTTTCGGTCACGTATGTTTATGCATCAGTTTATGCAACCAATTATTGCAGTAGTTGTTGTTAGCTGTAGTTTAGACACACACCCTCAGCAAAACCTGGATGAGAACACACTACTGTACTTTCTCCTTCTACTACATGAAGAGTTCAAGAAATGTAAAATCTTCATTTCCCAGGCAAAAATAGTCAACCTCATCCTCCACCACCCAACAATGTATAATAAAAGGCTAATCCTTTTTGCAGTGTCTCCTGTACTGTGCTTGCAAACATTTGCCCTTTGCCATCTTTGGCTGAGGCCATTTAGGTCTTTTCACATCCAGCTGACCATGCCAGGCCAGATAAAGGGGGTTTGTACATTCTGTCCCATGTATTCCCTGATGTTGGGCCATCCAAACTTATTTGGAAGGCAAGGTGTTAAAATGTCAGTGACAGTTTTAGAATGCTTTAAAAATGTACAAGGAAATGTTTTCATCTTTTTTTTCCCTATTAAGAAATGCATCATATACTTCTTGTTTTAGAAGGAACTACACAATCACATGGAGGTGTTAAAATTTGCATTTAGACTATGAATATCTTCTTTTCTTAGTACTTTAACTTTTGCTGTGCTTGGCACTTGCCACCAAATCTATCAGATTGTTGGAAGTTTTATCTTTTCATCGTAGTGCACATGGGCTTCAGGAGACAAAATAATAGCCATGACATGGAGAGAGCCAGCAGACTTTTCTGCAGCAGTAAGGCTGCAGCATAACGTCAGTGCATCTCTCATAAAACTAACCAGGATGGCTGGGCTATGGTCAAACCAGGTGGAAACAGCAAAACAATTCTTCCATGTGCTACCCTGCAAGTCACATATTTTCTTCTTTTGTGTGCCTTTTTTCATCCCAGTTCACAGAAAATAAAAATGATGACACCTTCTTGTGATGACTCTGTCAAATACATGCATATCCCCACACATATGTGTGTGTATGTACCCAAAAATACAGTTGTGTGTACGTGTGCATCCACATCTATATATGTGTGTGCATGTGTGGACATGCGTACATGCAAACAGACACACACAGACACACTGTTTATCCAACACATGAGTTACCAAAAAACATTCTATAGCCTGTATCAGCACTGCATGCAATCAATGCAAAAAAGAAAAAAACAAAAAGCTAGAAATCCTCCCCACCCTGCAGTTTCTTTTTTTTGATTTTTGCCTTTTGAGAAAGGGGTAAAACTTATTGATAAAGACCAAGAACTAATTTCTATATTGGTCATCATGTGGTCTGTCAGCTCTCATGTAGGTCCCTTTCCCAGCCTTTTCCCAACTTTGATGTAACTTTATATATCCATTCATTCATAGCGGCCTTATTTTAATTTTTCAGTGGCTGAATATGGAAGATTCCAAACAGGTTTTTTCATCTGTTCCTCCACCTAATTTCCGAACATCAGTCCTGCATCTCTGATTATCAAAAACAGGAGTAAGAAAATATTATTGATTTTGGCTTTTGTCTACATGGGAAATGTAGACCCGTAACTCTACCTGTTTCTCTCTGTCTTGTTTGCTCTCTGTGGGTGTTGTTCTGTCAACCATGCATATGGAGCTATCTGTGCTAGAAGAGCTCGAGAGTGTGTTCAGGTCTTGTCCTTTATTTATAAACAGTAGCACAGGGGTTTGGGGTGTGACAGCTAAACTGGACAGAGACACAACACAAACCTGAGCTGTGTAGGGGTGCTGTACTTGATTCATTAGTATGTTTTGTCCAGTGAATGCTCACTTCTGAAGGAAGGACACTCAGAAGTGGCACTGAATATGATAACGTAAAAGATAAAATGTTCTATGCCCCTATAGGAAACACCACATTTCTGAGGAAAAAAAAATTAAAATTCATATGTATTTGATGAGGCGTGGCACAAATCTCTACAGTTCTCCTCTGCTCAGGACCAGCTTTTTTCATTCTGGTTGTAATATGAATGCAGTTCATAAATGAAAAAGGAGCACTGACTTCAAAGAAAAGGCTTAACATGACCCAATGCAGAACTGGATGTAAATTATAACATGTAAATTAGATTAACCACTAGCTGAAGCAGCATATGTTGGAAGAACTCACTGGAATTATCTTCTCTTTTGGGGACTGTGAAATGCATTAAACATGGATCTAAATAATAATAATAATAATAATAATAATAATAATAATAATAATAATAATGAAAAACTGTTTGTATTGTTTTGTTACTCTGTAGGAGAGTGAAATATTTTAAACAATCCAATTTTACAGATACTGTATTAACAATTCTCATTATTGTCTTTAAATAGCTATTCTACAAAATGTAACAACAAAATAGTCACAGTCCAAGAAGTCACTCCAGAATAAAGCCTATTAGGTGTTAGTATGGTTATACTTGTACTGCAGCCAGTGGACAAACATTAAAGCTGAAATAGAGTTTGGCTTAAATGTTGGATTATATAGTGGACATCATTGTTTTCACAATAAATTCATCATCTGCTTTGTATTTGTTTGATTCACTGATATTTCTCTAATGATAAAAATACCACGGTATGTTTAATTGTGGTGTTTAACAATTCTGCAAAATTACAAAGCCTAAAGTTAACTTGCACAATGGAAATTGCTGATTTTCCTGATGACTCTGGTTTTGTTGTTTTGGTTTTTGTTTCCATATTAGCACAGCCTTTCCTTTTTTTCCCCACACACAATTGTGTCAGATGTTGCTTCTTTGAGATAGAGAGAGTTACTAAATCATTTAGAACATAAATGCTTGGGTGGGTAGATACTGCAGCACAGATATGAAACATCACATTTTTGTCTGATGGCTATAAAGCTCGTTGGCAACTTTGTGAAACTGCTGACACAAAAGGAACCTATCAAAGGCCTTTTGCATGTTGTCATAATGAATACATTCATCACTTTTATTATTTTGATTTGGTTATTACTGGACTTCTGCGTGTGGTGTCCCAGCAAAGTAAAAATAAATAAAAGGGAAAAAGAAAACCTAACCAGAAAAACAACTGCCAAAATAAGATGTTGCTTATTGCAGGAATTAACTGAGGGGATTGTAGAGCTGAGGCTAAACCAGTTTTTATCCTGATGAGAATTCACTAAAGGGAGATTCAATGTGCCCTTTACCAGGGTATGAGCTTTACACCAAAGTGCAAGAATCTGGAGCTAAATCTCTATACATATCAGGAAGAATTTGCACCATCTCACACCAACAAAAGGCCATCAGCACTTCTGGAGTGAGGAAGTAACAAAGTGGTAGATGAGATGGTTTCTAACTTATGCTTCCATGCACTATTTTATGCACTCTGGATTAAAGCACTGTAATGCATGGCAAAAGAAGAATAATTGCCAAGCTTGCCTTCCTGAAATTAGCAACTGCGGATGGCTAATGGGAAGTGAAGTGCAATTGCCAGATTTGCCATTTCTAGCAAGTGTCCCTTGTGTCCGTGTCCCTTGGCTGGGGTGGTGACATTCCCCGTGCCTGTGTCACAGCGTGTTCCCGAGGCTTTCTGTGTGTGGGACTGTGAGAAGGGGAGGGGATGGGGGGGGTTACTGGACCTTCACAGAACTGGCAGTCAAGATGATCTGTATATGTTAATAAAACAAAGAATATTTCAAAGGATGTTACATGTACAAAAATATGACTTTCAACTCTGAAAATAAATAAGTTCAATTTATTAAGAGCTGGTGTCAATGCTGAACAAAATACACATCTTCTGATAAAGAAACATTTTGGTGAAGTCTAGGTTTTTTTCTTCTTTTTTTTTTTTCATTTACTAAAATACAAGTTGGACCTTTTTATTTCCTTTTTGTAAATATATCATTTGTCTCCCTTAATTACATATCCTTATAACTGTGACCATCATTCTCCTTTAAGCCAAAGACTGAGGGTTGTTTTTTTTTTTCTCTAATTCTTAGGAGTCTGGCCACAAATGCCATTTTTAAGGGGAAATACTTAACAATGAAAGAAAAAAAAAAAGAAAAATATATTTTTTCTAATAAATAAAAATAATTTAAAATGCTAGAGGCTATACATTACTTATTTTGATTATGTTCATTTATAAATGAAATAAGTTTCCAAAATACGTGGAAGCAATATTAAAGGCAGACAAACAAAGATCTGTCTACTTTATTTTCCCATTAAGCGTGCCCTTCGTAACTTCTCCATCAGTGGTTCACCAAGTAAGAGGAATAAATGTCACATCACCATTCATGAAGTTTGTCAGGCTTTAAAAAAATAGTTCTGGCTTCGAAGGAGTCAACATTCATCTTCAACTTCTCGTATTGGTGGTATCAAGCTGCTTGTTGATTTATATTGATTGATCTGATTGGCCATGTGAGTGCTCATGGGCTTGATTTGAATGTTTCTGGGATAGGCATTATCCGGCTCATCTGTAAACCATTTCTTTTCTGCTAAGGAGCAAAACAGGTAGAGACAGAATAAGGAGGGGAAAACGAAAGTTTTAATTAGTGAAGCACACATACACAGAAATGTCAAAAAAAAAAAAAAGAAAGAAAAAAGGGAGCAGTCAGTAAAGTTTATAGAAAAAAGAGATCAATAGAAGGTGACTTTGACTAATTATGAGCAGTACAGTGCATTAGATTAATACCTCTGAAAATACTGTTGTGAAAGGAGGATGACGCTTGCAGATTTGATAATAGAAGCTAAAGAAAACTGCCAATGTGCTAGTTTCCTTGTTGGGTGTAAGAGAGCTCTTTTCATGTGCCCATGCTCAGGTGATTCATTTATTGGAAAAAAAAAGAAAAAAGATACAAATCAAAGTCTAAACTAAGAAGCCAAGGAGAGCAGCTGGGATAAGGGTAATGCAGAAAGGAGCATGTGAGTCTATACACAGAGGAGCACCTGAAGAGTCAGAGACTTCTCTGCACCATTTCAGCCTTGGGGTGGTGGCTACTGCTGGCCCAGGAATCATGCAGGAGAACATAAAGAACTTTCTGCAGCTGGTGTTAAAATAAACAGGACTTGCATTCCTGCTGCCAGACTGCAGCCTTGCTGCACAGGGTGTGCATTATATCCCTGCTGTGAAACACAGGTGCTGGGGCACTGCTGGACTCCAGGGTTTAAAATGGGGTGGGGAACACACCAGACACTGCAGGTGACTGTGGCAGGGGCTCCAGCTACTCCTGAATGCATCGGTCGTGATAGGTGACAGCAAGGCAAAGCAAGTAAGAACTTAGAGGAAAATTAGAGAGGAAGCTCTCTCCCTGCTATCCTTGAGCAATGTCTGTTTCCATGAACACAGGAGGAATTTTATGGTGCAGCTTTAAGATGGGCTGGGAGCAATGTGGGAGGATGCTGAGAGGCTGCAGCATTGCAGCCCTTTCCCAGCTGTTCATCATTGTAACCACTGTGTTGCACCACTCCACTGCAGATATGGACAAAAGCTTCTTAAAAATCACAAAAGAAAAAAAAATAGTTCTTAAACCCTTTAGAGAGCAATTTCTGCTATATTGTCTCAATGACAGGTATGCAACTTTACAAGATAACTTTATTCCAAGACTTGGGAACTCCTGATCTAGAGAGTGGCTAATGGCCATGAGGTGCACTTGTGCCTTGACAAACATTACAGAAAAGGGTTCTGTCTCCAGTCTTGTCCTCCTTCCCGAAATACCAGAGGTGGGTGGGCAGAGCAGTGGACACTTATGGTTCTGGGCATTTCATTATTACATGCAAGGTTCAAAGGGTGTTGCACCAGAGCTGCCACTCTTAACATGTACACACTATTCATTCCAGTGGGGAATCCAAAATGCTGCAGAAGCTTTAGTGCCTCACTTACATAATATAAACTGCTACTTTTGCTAACCACTGAAATGCTGCAATATCTGGAATTAGGACAGAAGTGGAAGGAATGCTCAATTTTTAATGAATAATTAGCAAAGCAAAATTCACCTCAGAAACCAAATGATCGAGCATAAAAGCTCAGGAGGTAAAGGAGAGAAAAGAAATTGGAAGACTGAGAAGAACACAGGACAAATACCTGGACATAAGTGCACAAAAATAAACCAAGAGCTTTGGAGTTAGAGTCTCTCAAGAAGTAGCTTAATCTCCAGAATTACTGGACTTTTCAGTCCCTTTCATGAATAAAAAAATTACAATACTTCCACTTTATATGGATTTTTAGAATTTACATGGCAGACCCCCACTCCCCATTAAAATCCTTGTTACCTGTTCTTACACACTTTCAAAATCAAATCAACCCCAGGAATTACATTACTTCTTAGAGGCTTATTACTGAAGGGAAACAGAACTACTGTATTGTTTTTCTTGTCATTTTAAGAAATGCTTTTCACTTGTATTTAAAAATATCCTACTCATTTGTGACCAGACTAAATAATTCCCTGCCCCCTTAAAGTTGTCCGAGTCTGGATGATGCTCAATCTCCCATCTCCCTCTCTCTCACCTATTATAATTAAGTTCCCTTTGATTTGAACAGATTGGACGATAGGAATTCATAATGTTACATCCTGCACACTGAAACTAACTGATTAAGTGCTTTAAATTATTCTTCCTGACAGAATGATAAAGTTACAATCTGTTCAGAGATGATCTACAGCTTGCCAGACTCCTACCGTTTCTTTCTACATTCATTTATCTTTTTGTCAAGCAGTTAAAAAAAAAAAAAGCCTCAATTCCATAGATCTTTTAAAGTAATCAGAACATCTGAATTATTAATGACACTTTAAGGGAATGATTCCTGATGGGGGCCGGTTTAAGAAAGGTTGTAGGAAAAGGAAGTCTGGGAATGTGTACACATCAAAATAATTTCAGCTCCATTTAAAAAACCATTTAGTTCGAGTGTGACACATGAACCATTATGCATTTGTGGAAACCAATTTTATGTGATCTACGATTAAACTAACCTTTCAGAGAGGTGTAAAGTGTGATGGTTATCATGTTTTAAAAGCCTTGTGAGATCACATAAACAATTTCAAACTAACAGTTTTCTAATGGTTTGTGTTTAAAATGATTTTGAGGCAAGTTAAGCACCGTGAACTTTCATTGCTACTTTCTTTTTTAACACAGTGTGCAAAAACTTTCCTTGCAAACAGAACTTAGTGCAAGTTAATTCAATGTTGTAGCAAGTAAGGGGAGACTTGCATAAGTGCCAAGAATCAGAACTGTGCTATGTTTCTCAGTAGCCAGTGTAAAGCACTTCAAAATACCCTGCTTTCCCTAAAATTTTCAAAATAAGCTATGTATTTATGTGGTAAATTTGCAATAAAACTCCTATATAGGGAGCAGTTCTTTAAAAAGAAACCACCCAGACTCTGCCTTTACCAATTAATAAATAAATACCAGCAGAAGCTGGTAGATTCTAATTTCTTTTGCTGTTTAGATTTCCTTTTGCCAGTGCTGAAACCTTGATCCAAGCCTTATCATCTCCAGCATGCAGTGTTTAGATTCAGCTTTATACCTTTCCTCTTCCTTTCTGCTGTTAAAATTATCTTTGACCACGTAACAATGATTTTCCTGTGCAAATTCATTGACCTCTCTACTTACCTTTGCAATGTGAGCTTAACATTCCTGATCTTTACTCTTGGCCACTGCAATATTCTGCTCCCAGTTACTAAATGTCCATCTTGAAGCCCCCACACCTTTTCCAGTCTTTTATGCTATGCTTACAGCCTGATTTTGGTATGTCTTCCAGAGTCTTAGCACAGATTTTTATCTTTAATATTTACTCTTTCCTTCGGATCAGTTCAGAAATGCCCTTTTAAAAGCCTTTATATTATGCTATTGTCACCAAGTATTTTTAAGTTCTCTGTCACATTCAGTCTGTTTCTCTCCCTTTTGGAATATGTATATTGATCCTCACCAGAAGAGTTTCTACATTAAAGTGACAAGAGGCATAGTTTTTTTATCTTACTTTTTCAGGAGCTGTTGAAAAAAGTCCCTGATCTTCCTACACTATTTGACAGGCTTCTTTTTGACATCATCACCTGAGAGATGTTGGAACAGCTAAATAACTGAATGTATCAGAAAGTAGAAAACATTTACTTTCCTCTCAAACATCTATGCTTGTAATGGGCTATCAGCATCAGGGCATCCATAAGGGTTCAAGAGACCTAACTCTCATATTACAAATAAATAAAAATTAACATTTTTTGGGTAACACTCTTCCCTGCAGCATAAAATATATATATATAAATAATCGAAGTAAAAAGATCAAAATACAGTTTTCTTCAACTTGTGTAAGACTCCAGCAATTCTCTCCAACAGATTTGTTGTACTGGTGCTGTAAAATTTCTATCATTAATTCTGGACTGAGCAGCAACTTAGAACAAATGTCACTGTGAAACGCCCTCTCTTCTAAGCAGAGGCAAAGAAAATACTACCCAAACATAACACAAAGGTTTTACTAAATTTGTATTCTCACCATAATCCCAGGTCACCTTTCAATTGCTTAAAACACGATTTTTTTTTGGTCTTCTATGACACTTGCAGTTTCAAATTAGTTTGTATGTATGTGTTTGTGTCGTGTATCTTTTTTTGTGCCTCCTCCCTGCAAGTAACCATCTTGTTTATAACTAAGCTGAAAATTCTCCCATGTAATTTGTTCCTGCATGAGAAAAAAAAAAGCAATGAAAGTTTCTCCCCCAGCTGCTCAGCAATTCTTCGTTTTGCAGATGAATATTTTACATGTAGCAGGTAGTTAGAAATTTGCAGGGAAAGATAGAATAAACTACTTTTTCTATGAAGAACTTTACTTTGCTCCAGGGCAACTGAAGATTTATGACAATGTTCAAGACTTCTTCTTGATTTTTTTTTTTATTTTCTGAACTACAAAAATTCTTAGTTTTGACAAAGGGGAAATGCCTGTCTGTCTCTGTTTAGGTCAATAGGAACCCATGCCAAGAACCTGCATGTTTCCTAATATCACCTCCAGACATTGCTGATACTTCTTCGCTTTTAAAAACTAACCATTCTACTACAGCTGTCTGACTTGGGATAGAACAGGAGATTTCCTCTTACTTTTCAATATAAAAACCAGCATAAAGTTGATTTAAGGATTTCTCTACGTATAATGACCAACCTCCATTAGTATATCCATATCAGAAAACCTTCATCACTATAATGAACGATTTGATCAATCTGACTATAGTCAGCAGTGGAAATGCTGCACAATATTACTAAAAGTCAAAAGTTTTAGAATTCTGACTTCAGGATAGAGGACAAAGGTGGAGTAGACTTCAATCTAATTTGAAGATTTGCACCCATATTAGCTATTACCTCTTCTGCTGCTCACAAAGTAGGCAAGTGACTTCTCTAATGTACACTGTTTATATTTTTTCTATTTGAGCTGCACCATTACACAAATACTATTTTTTTTTTGGACAAAAATCATTATGTAGGATGCGACAAGTGGCTTCATATTAACACCCTTCCTTTCTCTGTTAAATGGAAAACAGATAAAACATTAATGGAAAAGCATTTTGGTGTCAAAGCCACTAACGTTCTTCCAAAATGTGTAACTGCTCTCAACTATCTTCAATCAATACTGCTGACAGAAAAAGATGCTCATGTACATACATGAGGAACAGGAGATTAGGGACAAGGAGGGAGGAAAGAAATTGGAATGAGGAATGGGAAATTAAAGTAATGTCTGCACCACGATAGGCATCTTCATTGAGCAGGAACCTGGATGTTTAAAAAAGGACACGTGCAATTAGAAAGGCAAGCAGATGAGAGGATAAAGTAACAAAACAGGGTTGAGAAACAGCAACAGCAGCAGCAGCAGCAGCAGCAGCAGCCAGTTTTACTTCTGGTTTGGTGGGGAAAAAAAAGGCAAAAGAAAACCAACAAAACGATCAACCAAACAAACAAACCAATAACTGAATAAAGTTTGTAACTATTTTTTTTTTAATTTCACAAGTTTTCACAAGGACAAAGTTATAGAGGGAAACCCACAGCAGTTGCTAGGTCATGCAGAACCATTAATTTTCATACCTTGGCCCATTCTATTCATCCTTGTTGCACTTTAGAAAAAGAAGTAAGCTATGTAAGTTTTACAATGCTTTTAAACTGTCATATTTCTGGTTGAGCACTTTAACTGGCACATCCTTGTAGCAATAAATATTTTCAGGGCAAAACATGATAACTTTCTTTGCAAAAAGGAACGCATGAATTTTTATGATGAAAAGCAACTGTAATAGTCTCATTTGTAGGGGAGCAACCACAATTTGCAATGTACTTCAGTGATCAGACTTAGAGCTGCGTTTGAATGCACACTCACACATATACACTGTATTCCAATCGTTATGCTCAGCACTGCACAGTGGTATTCTCTGTAGCCCACTTACATGGTTCCAGGTTTTGTCAGTAAAAGTGCTTGGCTTTATTGTCAATTCACACAGCAAGCAAATCTTCAAAATTATCATGCTTGGGGAAGGGGAAGGTAGAAGACAAAACTAACCATAAAAGCACCTTGATTGGATTGGCAGTTATGATGCTAATCATTCCAGATCTAAATAATTTTCTGTCTGCATGCTTTCTTGCTGGATAGCCAGGGAAGAGGGTGCATGTTTCTGCCCTCCCTACCTTTGGAAACCCTCCATAAACCTAGAGCTACCTGTATATTTCAAAATATACATTGGCTTCTGAAGTTTAAACCAAGAAAAAAAAAAAAAGTAAAAGCAAGCCTGAAGTATCATTTCCATGGCTGTCTAGGGCAGGTTCCTTTCCACTACTTTATTTAGGTCCCTGCCACAACTTTTTTTGGCTACACGTGTCATTGGTGACAATTTGCAGGAACTAAATTCTGGCAAGTGCGTGGAACTCAGGACAGTGAGTATTTCCAGCCCAGTCCTCTTGTTCCCCTCATTAACTGTCTGGGGCACAGAGCTTTTTCTTCCCAGATGGGAGAGATTTAAAGGCACTCAGTTGTCTTCCCTGTACTCCTGCATACTGGCATGCACCTGTTGAAAAAAAAACAGGTAGACCATGCAGCAAGATTTCTGGAGGTTCTTCACATATTAGGACTCTTGTTGGGAGAATTTATACCAACGCTAACTTGGAAAAGTTAAACTACCATCTGGGGAAAGGAATAAAGTCCCTTGAGATCTGATATGTAAGCATAGAAAAATGCTTGCTCTTTTCTGAACATTATTTATTCTGTACATAAGGTGAGTAATTCACCTTTTAAAGACGTAAAAGTCCCAAGAAAGCAGTTTTTAATGACTTACATCCAATATTTATGATACATATGGCTTTTTATCCCAAATGTCAAAAGTGAAAGAAAATATACCTATTCATGTGGCAATATAAATAGACAGAATAATAATTTAATATGCAATTAGACTCTTTCTAAACTTAAACCATTGGAGTTTTACAACTTCATGCCTAGACAATTTCAGTGTTAAAGGTAAAAGATACCATCTCCAAAAGACTAGCATTTTAGAGAAAGTGCTTAAACAAGCAGAAAAATCCCAGATATTGCTTTGGTATAAAGCAGATGTGTAGCAATAATCTATACAAAGAGTGCAAGCCCTATATAATATAAGCTTTCAGAGTGAAAAATCAGCAGGGATTTTTTTTTGCAGGGTTTTTGTTTTTCTTTTTTCAATAGGAGAGTTTTATAAGCTTCAAATAAATGTATCAGCTCCTGTAAATATGAGTATTAAAAAAACCTACTGCAACATACATCAACACTTCAGCACTAAATGACTTTCTTTGTGTAACTCTGACATCAAGAGCAAGTGTTCATGTTAAATATACTCTATTTTCGGATATGTAGAGTAACTGCAGTGAGTTATTTATTTTTTCAGTGTGCCTATGGGTTTGGAATTCTTTTTTTTATTCTCCCCTAGCATCATAAATAACTTTTGGTCCGTCTGCTTTGTTGCTGTTGTGCTTAAGGGTTTTATGGTGGTGAAATAAAAATGACAATCACATGCACACTGTCATACATATGCAAAATATGTGTACAAAAGGGGAGAACTCCATGGGAAAATGGGGAACATTACTGTTGGAGACGTTAACCGGGGAGAATGGGTGGTGAATGCAGGTTTCACACACAGTGGGAGTAGTTACACATATCAAAGTCTATCTTCCTGCACATACTTCTGTTTGTCCCGGGAATCCCTGGTCTTGGTGCGGTTCGGTCGGTTTGCTGTCGATGGGATAGAGTGAACTGATGAGCTCTTCTTGCTGGAAGAATAGGAGGAGTGGGAGGAATGAGAAAGACTGGCTCGGGACTGGCCAGCGTTGTGGTCAAATTGCATCAAACAGAAGATCAAGTCCGTCGGCACAAGCTCAAATTCATACGGTGGGTTTGTGATAACGTAACTGGGAAGAATGGAAGAAAGGAAAAAAGCAAGAAAAAGAAAACAGGTTTAGATTTACACTAACAAATTCCTTCTGGAGTTGTTAGCTCAAGAACATTTAGCTAATTTTTGCATTTCTGTTTGTACCCAATTTTAGCTCACATAATTCTTCTCATGGTTTAGGACCTTTTAAAATCAGCTGTCACTTATTCTATGTTTTCTGTCAGACAGACATAATGTCTGAGAATGATGTTTTTCAAGTGAATCAAATAATGATTTTTCAGAGAAGCCACCATACAAATCATGCTCCTTTCCCTGGCTGCACCATAATGCAATGACTCTAGCAAATATAGCTATATATTGACAAAAACCAGTAACATACCCACCAGAAACAGTATTTAAAAGAATGGCTGAAAAGCAGAGAGATGAGGATTTTGTATGCAGCTGATTTAAACACATATTTAACACATATTTAAATACATATTGCATTTAAGTACATATTTACATAGTTGTTAAATATTTAAATACTGTGAATAGAAGAAGGGATTTAATTATTGGTTTGGATTGCAACTGTAGTTAAATTCAGAAAAATACATCAATAACTCTGTAGCTAGGTTAATTTTCTTCATTCACTCCACGTGTACATTCATTGCCTCAAAGAACATTTATAAAGGGAAATCTGCACATCTGAGAATCCAACATTGCTTACTAGGAATCCCAGGCCTGAAATAAAAACTTGCTCAATTTCAAGAATCCCCACCTTCACCTAATGGCCTTTCAGGGCATGAAGGGCTTATAGAGCAGCTGCTAAATTTTTTCATGCATGTGAAAAACAGACTCGAGCAAGGCAATTGGCATTTTCTGTCCAAGCAAGAAATGAGTAAAAATTGAACATGAAGCTCATGACTTCTTTTCAAATTAACTCAATGCCCATAAGAAATCTGCTTAGCTGCTTCAGGGACAGAAGTCCCTTATTAATCCAACAAATAATCCCAAGTATAGCAACTACAGTGTAAATCTAAACTGCAAATCATTTTTTCTACCCAATTTGTTCAAATTCTTACAAAAGAAGCCCTTTGGTGGGCTGCAGTGTTGTTTATTGCCATGTTCACCCAATAATGATGCTTTTTGTAGAGCACAAAACAGTAACAGATGGTAGATTTGTGATACTTCTGGTATGGGTCTGTGTGTGTATTTCTAGGAAGCAGTTAATTAAGACACATTTCAAGCAAACTGCTAAATGGCCTTCAGTTTGCAATAGATGGAAATGTGTCTGCTCTATTTAAAGCATCAAGGTCAGGCTTGGTGCTACTGAAGTAAAAATGTAGTCTACCAAGAGAGGGGTTTCCATTTACTGGAAGAAATTATGATTAGACACAGATGGTACTGATGGGAAGCCCACAGGAGTATTTTTTGAGCATTCAGAAAAAAGACTAGCTTCTGTAACTTAAATTATTATCCCACAGCTTAGAGTTGATTGATACAAGGAAACTGAAGTCCTTTCCTGGGATCCAAACAGTGGATCATCATAAAGCAAACAAGATAAAGATACTTTCTGAAAATTTGATTCAAAAATTTTGAGTTACATTAGCTGGTAACTTATACTGTGATATCCAGCTTATGATTCAAAGTCAGATAAAGAATTATCATTAAATCCTCAGAGAGGGTTGTGGCAAAGTTACACAAAAATGGAGCAAGCTCTTTTTTTGTATTTATTACAGGCACTGGGCTCTTCCTCACTGAGAAGACTGAAGACCAGTGAAGCAGAGATGTTCCAGAAGACCAGACTCACCGTTTAGTGCATTGGCTGGGAGTACTTAGATGTGCATCCCTTAATCGATAAATTCCAAAGCAAAGCATATTGTATGTTTTCAGTGCTTTACAAAATAGATCTCCATAACAACCTCCATCCTAGAGGAAAGAGAGAAGACAAACAAGGAAAAAAAAAAAAAGAGAACAGTGCACTTTTTTTCCTTTCTTTGTTCTGTTAACACAATGTCAGGGAACAGGTCGCTCAGTATGAACTTATAAGCAAAGGGACAATGTATAGACAGTCTGTTGTTTGTCTCAAATGAGAACCTTTTAGCCAAGGAAATGAATAATCTAAATGTTTTATATCAAGTAAGTAACTATGTAAAGCGATGACTGTTGTTTTGGAGAGCCTTGGTCCATGTAATTATGGCAAATTAAAAAGAGTGAGTGATTTGCTTTAAGCTGGAAATACAAATTTTGGGACCAGACAGTGCATATTCTACAAATTACATTAACTGTGGTATTAATTTTGTTAGTATCTTTGACCCTTTCTTGGCAGCATCCAGACCGAAAAAAATCACCAGGAGCACAACAGAAATTAGAGTCCAAAGGGTTTAAAAGGATAATGAAATATCTGCTGCTGTAAATAATGACTAAATGTATGATTAGCAAAAAGTAAGTTCAGATTTGCTCATTTGCATATCTAAAATAGTGATTCTTAAGTAATTATGAGAGTTAATGCATTCTGTATTCACAGATGTGCAATTGAGGCTCTGGTGAAACAGCATTTGAAGGATTGGTGTTGCTTATTTTATTTGTGGAAATGTTAAGCTGCATGCCAAAGTATTTTGATGAGCTAGTCTCAGCTACAACTGGACTGCTATATCAACTGGAAGGCTGTAGGCTTCTATCTGTGTATTCTTGCTGCTCTAATCCCTAAACTGGGATTCCCTGTCATTTCTATGAAGAAGGTCATTCCATTCTTTTAGGACAGAGCTGGTGAACACAAGGTTCTTTTAAGAAACACCAAAACCTAAATGATTGTGAAAGCAGAGTGGATGCTTTGGGATTCACCTCAAGATTTCTAACTGTGCTCCAGAAAACATTTCTAGATGCTTCTTTATGTTTTTATATAATGCACTCTTTTTTAAAGATAATTTATCCATTTAGTTTGGGGTTTTAAAATTTTTTTGTTTGCTTTTTTTTTTTTACTTCATCCTTAGTGCAGTCAAATTATCAGAAAATTAGAGTTTCACAAGAATTTCAGTTCATACAAAACCAGCAGAAAACAATCCTTACAACTTTGTTTTCAAGCTAATTAAGAAGATTTTAAGAACTGAAAGCTCTGCGAAAACACTAAATAAGCTTATCAAAACCCAAAAAAGCTGTATCTATACATACTGAATATATTTAGAATTCATTATTACTACAATGATTATATCATCCTAATCAGCTCATCCATCTCTTCAGCTGACCATGAAGAGGAGCCACATGATTTTCTGTATGAAATATGCAGGCAAGGATCCTGGGCAGCCATACAGCTTCTTAAAAAGGTAAAGAGGAAACCTGCGCTATAAATTTTTAAACAATCCAAAAGCTCTATTAAATTCACTAATAGAAATTATATGCTTGTTAAGACAGACTTCTCACTCAGTCTGAGAGAAAGCTAACAGAGCACAGACCAGCCTTGGTCCTGCATTTGCCTCATGATCTTACCCCTAGGTCTGCAAATGGCCCATCATACAAAGCCAGCTGAGCAACTCGACACCTGTCCCTGTTTGCAAGTGTCTGGGGCGTGCTGTAACCTCCTCTCAATGCATTTTCCTCAGCAATCAGTGCTTCCAGCTCTGGTGTGGCTCCTCCTGTTACCAATGTCCGTATCAGTGTGAGGATATTGTCATTGAAGTATGTCTGCAGAGATAAAAGAAAGGTCTTTAAGCAAACACCATTAAAGTCACAACTGAAGACATCCAAATTACAACTTTTCCGGGTTTCTGCTGTTTAAAGTTCTTGGCTGTCTCTTCAAATAATTTTATATAGAAAGTGAAAAGACAGCAGCCTCCAATTACTCTATTTTCTTCTATCCCATTAGGCTCCTATACTAGATCCTTCCTTTTAAACACCAATTCAGGCTGATTTTTATTAAAGTACAAAAATTTGAATGATTTATGTTTCCTATAATTGGTGTTAGTAGTGATGCAATGACTGCTTTCCTTCTCATCGCCCTCATGTCTAATAATGGGCTTTAGGACATGTAATTGTAAAATTCAGACCACATTTAAAGCTTACACAGGCTAGATTGCCTTTTTACTCTTGTCACCAATTCGTTGGGGAGCTGCCTTTGTGCTGCAAATGTCATTACTTATTACTGTGGCTGGACTCTAGCAGTCTAACCAATGTATTGTACTAAACATCTTATTACGAGACTTGACAGTGTTCAGACATAAGCATGTATCAATTAAACATCTTGAGTTCATTCCAGATAAATGTATGATGAGTCTGGGATCCTGGTGGTCCTTTTAAAAAACTCTAGGGTATAGGGTAAGTGTGGTTTATTAGGGAAGATTTACTCCACACTGACATTTTGCCAGCATCTCTAGCATTGCTGGTCTGTCAGGCAAACAAAGGGTATTTAAAATATTAATTTAAATCCAGATGAATGACTTTCAAGTACACTTAAAAGTATACTGGTATAGTTCAGACATACTCAGTTAAACATCTGCAATGTATTGCACTGGGCAAAAAAAAATGTTGAACAAAAAAAAAAAAGAATATACTGTCACTTACAACTTCACCAAAGTCTGAGTTTTCAGACGCTTTGCAAGTGCAAGGAACATAAAAGGAAAAACTGAGCTCACTGTAGAGTACACAGGAATGACATTACTAGATTTCTGGATTTTGTTGAATTTAGGACTTAGAACAAATGTCTGTAATCCAACCAAGTAAAAATGAGTAGTGAATTCTCAAACAGTGCTTCTTGTCTAAAGATAAGACATTTTAAAAAATACTTTTCAATGAAATTCACTGCTCTATCCATATAATATAACTGTATTTAATACATGGGTAAACTGAGGTAGAGGTCGAAATATTTTATCCTGAGATCAAAAAGCAGAACTGGCTTCCTATCCATGTTACTTTGATATTCTTTCTTTGTATAATGAAACTTCAGTTTCATTGTTTGCTGAAGATGACAGATAAAACAGAAGAAAATGAGTTCTACGCAGCAATGTTTTTCACTGTACATTGAAGTTTACTAACTTCAAGCTTCTCTGCTTATTTACATAGGCATATATGCCATTCACCTGTTGGCTGAATTAAAATAAGAGGAACATATTCTTATTGTTATACATGCTCTAAAGCACATATTTGCATTTCATCAACTCCAGTTATTTAAGTTAACCTGGGTAAGACACTACATATTTTAACTACAAAGTGTACCATAAAGAGTAGTCTGCCATAAGCAGAGGTTCAGGAAGATTCAGCTAGTCTAAAACAGCAGCTAATCTCAAATCAGCTCTTACATATGTGGATGCACTGGGTAACAATTCAAGTGTAATACTCGAACCTCTCTTAACATATAGAAAAATCAATGTGACCCCTTGCAGGAATGTAAGTCTGGAGCGATTACATGATGTTTAATAGGAATTGCCACAGTGAGAGAGAGAAGACATTCAGGCATGATTGTTTGTTTTTCAATTACTTCCTCCTTGATGTCTCCGAGATGAAATCAGAATCACCCTCTTCGGCAGCTCTTCCCACTGTGCTATCCCTCTAAGGCAAAGCTTAGACCCTTATTAGCAAAGGAGGCAGCATTTATTGTGGAACAATGGCTTAATTTGGGTTCCACACCATGACTGATGTGGATGGCATCATTTAGTCAGATGGAGGAGAGCAGTCAAAAGATGTTTCTTGGGGTTTGTTTTCTTGCAATCAATGGGAGACAAGATTCCAAGTTTCAGGACAAACTGCTGCACAATTGCATCTGATCAGAAAATGCCCAACCATAAGTAAGGAAAGATGGGTGAATAGGAAGCTGTAACTCACCACCTTCTGCTAAATAGGGTTGCTTCCTTCTGTACTAACGTATTTAACACTCCTCAGGAAAAAGCTGTCTGCCCATGCTTTTGATTGTCACAAAAATCAGACTCCTCATTACATCTTGCCAGTTTGGAACTAGGGGAACACTGAAAAGCTGAACTAGCTGATATCCATTTCCTTTGGAATAATAATACACTGAAATTAATTTGAGAGTGATCTTCTACTTGCTCTGTGGGAGGGTACATGGCCTGGATATGCCAGTACTTATAAGAAACTGATCTACAGAATGTCTTTGGAAAGGTGTTGTTGTACTTAAAGTAACAAGGCACTTTCCAGTGATGGAAAAGAATCCCTTTTGTTGAGTGTAAAATACAAACTGAAGAAATACTTGTTTGCTATTGTCATTAACCAAACCCCACATTGGACATGTGCGTGATACCACTTGAATCGGCATCCAGAATGAGAATGTGAAATAGGTGTATTCTAAACACAGAAAAAAAGAAATGCATCATAGACACTGAAACTGGGTAAATAGCAAGGAAATCATGACACAGATCTCTGAGCTAGCAGTGCCACCTAGCCCTTGCTTTGGAATTGTAGTGCAGCTCTTTCAAATGTTTCAAGGATGCTTTCCCATTTGTTCAATCATTTTTTAAAGTATAATTACCAGAGTGCTTATGTTTTGCAGTTAATGCTGTCATGTCTTTTAAACTAATTGGTCTTCTACAGAAAATTTAACTGAAAATTAGCGCATCTTTTAATAATATTGCTTTAACTTTAATAGCACTTTGCCTTTCATTTATAATTACACTAAAATTGTCATTTTTCAAGTTATATCTGCCTTTTTTGTGTTTGCTAGAGGGTTTTTAAATGACTTTCTTTTAAGAAGACTCCTCCTACTCCACTACATGTCGTTTTTAACCTCACCTTCAAAAAAATATTTAAACTTGCTTTTCTACTTCAGTTGGAGGAATAATATATATCCAAACCTGAGGAATGACTGAGCTAACATCAGTAATTCAAACCAATAACAAATGGGCCTTTGAGATAGAATCAACAGCAGAAAATAAATAATAGCATTTCACCATTTGCAAGTCTATTAATTCTTAAACTACTGTACAAACTTTCAAGATGTTTGGGACACTTTAAGTTACAAGATGCTGCTTATGAATTCTCTGAACAGATCTGCATGAAAAATAGTCTTGCATTCATATCAAAGATTAGAACAGTTTCTTTTCTGCATAAATAAGATCACAAGGATCCCCTAGGGAGAACTCTTGAGTATGGGATATAATGAAAAGTTATTTTTAACAGTTTTAATGATTTTCTTCCATTCTGTACTTTTGTTTATA
This sequence comes from Cinclus cinclus, assembly GCF_963662255.1. Classification (NCBI taxonomy): domain Eukaryota; kingdom Metazoa; phylum Chordata; class Aves; order Passeriformes; family Cinclidae; genus Cinclus; species Cinclus cinclus. The sequence goes on from NC_085052.1 coordinate 22,666,428, forward strand.
TGACAAAAAAGTAGGATTTGGTAATATAGAAAACAGTCAAGACAAAAGCTCTACCACAAGCCAGAATGAATTCCAGGGTAGTAAATGTTAAATGCTATCATCTGGTGCTGCAGATCGTTGCCTCCAACACTAAAAGATGCTTCCAATCTCACACTTTTTAGTTACATTTTACTTGGTGATATGAGCATGCTCTGCTTTCCAGAAGAGGTGCTGCCTTGAGACTGACAGACAATGTGCATTTCTCTGGGTTTGCAAAATAAATATTAATATATCATTTAAGTACCTGATGGCAGTAGATGTCTCTTCAAAGACATAATAATGATTAGCTGGAGCATTTTAACAATAGCCTCTGCCAGAGTTAAAACATGAACCAAGCCCAGAGCCTTCCCACAGAGCACAGCAACGTTCTTGAACCAAACCTGGAGAGACCACTGCTACCAACTCATCAAAAACACAGTGCAGGTTTTGAGCTCGTTATTGTCCTCTGAGCAATGGTGTTTGAGCTACTACACTGAGAATCCTGGCCATGTGGAATATATTGCCTTTGCTGCAGAGCCAAACTGGCTAGATGTCCAGCACAAAGCACTTTGAAAACTAAACTACATTAAGGCTTTTACCTTTGAAATAAGGAAATAACAGATAATTTCAAATTCAAAATGTCCAGTACTGCCATCTTATAGGAAATAATGCTAAACTAGGAGAATGCAAAGATCTCCAGCACTCGGACTTGAATTGGAAAGTTACCAAATGTTCTAATCTGTGATTCATGACCTGGGTTTAATGCACTACTTAATAGTAATAAAACTATAAAAAAATAATAACTTAACACTGATTAATACTGTAGAATTATTATTATTATTATTGTCCAATAACTGAATACTTAGGCAAATTATTTTATATATATTTTGTAGCTTTTTTGCCTAAGCACACTTCTTTATGCATGTTTCAAATGACCCACAGGTCAAAAGTAGTACTGTATGCATGGCTATTATTCAACTTTCTAATATTTCTTACACTTGTTTTACTACAAAACCCCACTTCTGTGGGAAGATATTCATTCTTAAAGGAGCAGTTCATGCACATTTCCATTGTACAAAGTATAAGGAATTTCCATTACAGAGATATCAACAGAAATCATATATTGGAATTTTCCTATCAAAAACCAGCAGCAAAAACCCACTGAAACACTAAGCAGATAGAATAATTAACTATATACTTGTCTCAAAGTGAGCTGGCAAAGGACAGCAGAATGCACATTATATAGTTTTCACAGAATTCCTGTTCAATTAACAGGATGAAGGCATGACTGCAGATCTCACATTTTAGCCAGGATTTGGGGTTCAGTTTGCCCATACTGGCAAGCATGAAGTTAGACACATTAAATAGAAGCTGCTGGCTAAAAGGAAGTGCACTATAGGAAAAAAAAAAATAAAGTGAGAGAGAATATAGTGAAAATAGATTAGGTTTGTGTGAGAAACACTGTTTTCCTTGGAGAAGAAGTGAAAGGAGAACACACCTTCTCCATGAGAATATGGATAGTAAAGGGAAAACATCTCACACATTTTACACTTTCCGAAGGGTCAGGAAGAATTGTACTTTTCCAACTCCTTGCTGGGCCTTTGAGGAACAGAGAAAATAACACTGCCACTGATGAGAAAACTGGTGAAAGACAAGACAGGATGGTGAACAATTCTAACTGACTGAATCCTTGGCTTGTCTTCTTGATGATTAGTACTTTTTTTAAGTAGAGAATTTTCTACTCTTGTTATCACATTTCTCTAGCTTCAAGCTGCACTGTCCCTGACATATAATAAGACCACTTAGATTTGAAAATGTTTAGAAAAGGTATTGTTATGGGACAGAACTGCAAAAAACAGAGGGGCACGGTGTCCAGGACTAAGAGTTAATAAAAGCTAGCAATAACTAAAACCATTACAATTTCTGAACAGGTATGCTGTACCTGTTTTTGATTACACTGCTATTATTTACTTGAGACACCTTTGCACAAGGAAGAAATGATGTCCACAGTATGTCACTCTTTTTCTATGGCAATGCCAGTGGCAAGCAGAAGGATTAACCCTACTTTTTTATTGATATTGAAGTCCCCTACTGAACAATACATTCAGAGACATTGACATAGATAATAATGGGAGTAGATAAACAACTCTAAGTAACATTTGAAACCATCATGCTAAATTACTCCCATTTATAATGTGAATATGCTAAAAATTTTAGAGATTTTAATTAGAGAAGGTACAGAGTTTAAGAATCCTTGCTTAGATTTTCTGAATTTGTCGAATTTGCCACATCTACAAAATATTGTAAACAGCTTTCAAGAAAAGCATTTTCCAAGGGAATCGAAAACTCCTTGGGCATTAGAATAAAATTTTATCTGCGTAGACTCATTTATCTGTGGATGGAACATATGAATATAGCAGGGAAAATTACAAAGTACAGGTACATCAATATGAAATACAAATAAAATAATAAATCATGAAGATCACAGTGAATTCTTCTTAAAAGCAAAATGTTTCATTCTGAATTCAGGTGAAGGTCAGACCTGGCTCCTTTAGAGAAACCTACCTGCTCACATATAGTGTTACTTGGGGTCTACAACAGATCTGTCCCAGCACTATGGGACTTTATTCCACGGTGAGCTCAGAAAGCCTACGCTCAGATTTTTCAAAGTTGATTTCCTTGCTATATCCACCAGAGTTTAAGGTCCCTCTGAAAGAAGTGTAGCTCACAAAGAGCAAGACTGGTCTGAAAACCTAGCCAATATGAGGAGGATGAAAAGGAGCATGACCAGGGGCTTTGCTTCAGAACTGCTGCAAAACAAAAGCCCCAATGTAGACATAACCAAAGGCCACCATCTGCAGTTTTTGGCAGGCACTGAAGTTTTGATTCACCAGAAAATTCATATGAAAAAGAGAGGATAACCTCTCTTCACACAAATAGAATTCATGAGATGTGTACAGTGCCTTTCATGGAGTCCTATCAGCGTCCCGCAGCACTCATACTCAGAGCATTGCTCATAGCTACAGGAAATTAAAAGCTCAAGACACAGTTGGTGCTGTCTGACAAAAATGGTGAGCACGGGGACTGACACACTGCATTTGGGTCTGGATTTTAGGCAGAAGGGACAACTTTTTTTGGAACGCATGATCCTTAAAACCTGACATGAGACTGTTCCCTTATAAAATTGTGGACTCATGGAAGTCCTAGATATCTCAGTTATGGTCTCTGTGTCCAACTAACAAAATGACCGAGCTCAGGTTTCAAAATTCTCTTGACAGCTAAGAAAAAAACATCTTCTCCTGCCTACCTGTGGAAAAGATTCTACACTTTCACACTCTTTCACAACAAGTCTGATAGAAGGGAATGAAAAAGATTAGTTTGCTCACTGCGCTCATGAGAGAGTCCAGCACGCTGACAGCAAACGCGGTTCCACACGCAAAGGGCTGCGTGAGATACAGTTCTGTGTCGGGATCATCATCATCATCTTGGTCCAAGAACTGAACATTTGAATCATTTACTGAAAATAACAATAATAATGTTAAGAGTAAAATCAAAAGGTGCTTCTGGGTCACCAGCATGTGACCTTACACATCACACAGCCAAAGAAAAAGAAACGGCATGTGTCTGGAAACACAGACTTGTGTCTTTGACGTCACTGAAAATGAAATCAGGATGGATGTGAAAATGTGCATTTAAAAATCTGCTGCTCGTTATCTTGCTCCTAAGAGGTGGCACTCTTGCTCTTGACAGGTTCCTATCCCTTTCCTGTAAAGCAGCTTCGCGGCACCAGTTGGCTGCACTCAAAATGAGATACATTATGCTCTTGCATATTGAGACAGTCTCGGTATGTTGGTGGGGTACAGGGGCTGAGGCTGTATGCATGCACAGTGAACTGTTATCACAAGATACAAAGTTAGAACCCCATGGTAAAATAAAGGCTGTCAATAAAACTCTGATATAGCCCACAGGCATCTGTTAGATGTGCTGCTGTGATTCTTACTGGAGTGGTGCTAATGCACTTACAGCTTAAAAGAGGATAAACTGTCCCTTTAACATGCATCTATCTGAATGAATGAGCAGTTATTCTCTTGCAGCACTGCCTTTTTGTTCAAATATTTGTCTCTATAACTTCACTTTCTCAGCCACGAATTCTACATTAGCCAGTGTGAAAAAGAATCTACATCAGGCTGTATTAGAGAAAAGCCCAAATAAAGTAGTATTTGTCATTTTGACTTTGTCTGGCATTTCATTGTCACAGTTAAGCTCTCTGCCTCCAACTCATTCCAACTAAAAATAGTTGTTTCCTTGAGATCAGTGTATCAAGTGGATCATATTTCAAGAAATATTTCATTTCCATATTAGTCTCCCTCAGGCATGAAAGCACAGACTGCTTAGCTATGCCACTGAAATACCCTTCAACTTACTAAATGACAAATTAATTTCAGTTCCCATGCAAGAAAGGGAAATGAAAAACTTTTTGAGCATTTGAAACTGCACACACTGACTATATCCCTATTCCCCATGTGAGTATATCTCCTGAGCCAACCCAGCAAACTTTGAAAATAACATAACTGCTGTTAACTTGATCAGATGTCAGCTCTGGACTTCATAAATCAGAAATTCTTCTGCCTGCTATTCTGATCTTCCTTCTCATACAGTTTCAATCGTTCCCATATAGGTTTCTTATACATCCACTCCTTTTCCAAACTCTCTGTACTACTGTGCTTGCCATGTTCAGCTTACAAAACGTGAATTACTGCACATCAAACCTTATGATAGATGCCTACATGAGATGAGGACAGAAATTAAAATACTTGCCCTGATGCAATTGTTAAAACATAACACCTTAGTACTGTAAAAAGAGAAATGTTCTGCCCTGGGAATCAAAAGACTTTCATCCAAGAAAACACCAGGATCCAAAATACTTCTTTCTTTAGTACAATACCTATCAATTTAATCTCCAGATGCTTAAGCAATATAGTATTTGAAAGCCTGCTGTATCATTTCAGAATGTACTTTTTCAACAGCTTGTACCTCAGCTTAATTTCTAGTTGAGAGTGGGCACTATAGACAGTAGCATTGTTTTTCCCCTTCCATCTGGCAGACTAACACCTGACTCAGACACCGCGCTAGCCATGCACGGGGTCAGTTCCTGAGCTACAACAAATCTACTGTGAATTCTGCAGGTGTGTGTTTATCCTCAGTATCCTCATCTTCCTGATGCAAGTTAGCACGCTGGGATTTGTGGGCCAGGAGAGCTGGGTTTGAACGGGTGGTGCTGTGCCATAGGGAAAAGCTCATCAAACGCTGCTCCAAAGGCTGGTGAGAGCACCCTGTGTTGAGCAGGAAGAAGCTTGGCTGCTTCTCTACAGCTTCAAAACCTCAGCTTCTGAGAAAAATCCTACTCTACAATATAAACAAAAAAAATAGCTTGAAGGAAAGTAAGATGCTTGGGGTTTTTTCTGGTATCTTTTACTTCTTCTTGGACTTCCTGTGAAAAGCTGCTAAGGCATGTCCACCAAATTGACAACAGGCTGAAGTAACAAAAAAGGAAGAGAAAGAAGAGAGAAAAGGAGAGGAAGATTGGTGTAGGAGGGCGAGGGCCAGGGAGGTGGGGACTCAGGCCAAAAAAAATGAATTGGTGAGGAGGTGCTATGAAAACAGCCGGCAGGTCAGACGAGTGTGATCAAAGGTTTACTGATGCTGCATGAAAAAAAATCATTAAGAAAGACCAGAACAAGACAGTCAATTTCAACCAGAACCACAAATAAAACACATTCAAAGCAGTGCCATGAGGGTAGCCCCTCTGATACAGCCAGATAAATAAAGGAAAAGCTGATGACAGTAAGAACAACAACAGCAGAAAATAAGACAGTGATGTGAAGGAAAAAGGCACTTCTTACCCAGTTCAGTTATCATTAGAATGTGGGTTCCACTGTTTTTTTCCTGACTGATTGAAACCAAAGGCAGAAGTTTGCCAGGCTTAGCTAGTAAGTAAAGTATTTAGGGGGGAAGAAAGTACAGAAAGAGAATAAAGTAAGGGAAAAAGACAGGTAAGGCTCCAAAAATAAAACTGAAAAAGAAAACAGAAGGACAAAGGACCACAAATCAAGTTTGTATTTGCCATGAAAAAAAAACAGAACAGCTTTTGCACTTCACATCACACCACTTGACAACATAAATACCCACAGCTAGAGTGGAAATCAGAGTCTAGTTACCTACCATCATCATATTCTCAGGAGTGAAATATCTCATACTATTATACAGAGTTTGGTTACACATGATTAAGCAGTTTTGGACCATGAAGAAATAAACAAATGGCCTCTTACAATTGATTAAATGCACAGGAAATATCTGCTTATACTTACTCTGGCCTTTTTCCTTTTCTAACCTTAGCCCAAAGACCTCTGCTTGTTTGTTACACTATGCAAAAAGCATCTTATCTGATAGAATATTTATTTAAGAAAATGGAGAAAACCCAAAGGAGGAAAATATATTTCAGTTATTCAAATAAAGTGATCCAACTGTTATTAATCTTTCTTCAGAGAGAGTAATTCAAAACAGTTATCAAAAGAGAAAACATAGCATAAGATACAGTGTGGGTAATTTTTCTGTATCTGTGTAACAAGGAAAGTGGGAAAAAGACATGGGAATGTACACGGAAGGATAAAGGTTAGCTTTCCTTACCTAGCTCTGTTATAATAGGGATGTTGGCTCCTGTTGTAATGGAGGGTTGACGTAGAAGGCCATGGACTGGACTGTTGTCTGGAGATGTCCTATCCATCCCAGGGGGTGTAAAGCCTAAAAGGAAAAGAAAGAAAAGAAGAGAGAAAAATACAGAAAGTTTACAGAGGAAAAACTACATCCCCTCACCCCCCCAAAAAAAATCCAAAAGCAAACACCTTTCCTTTAACAGCAAAAAGAGTACTGTTTGTAAATGGTTGTACAACTATGAGGAACAAACTCCTTCCATTAGCCAGTTTTAGGTTGGATCAGAAATCAAGGTTGAAAATTATCTGTTTTCCAACAGCATTACCACCCAGATATGGTAGGGTTTTTGTAATTTTCATGTGTTACATTTATAATATGCACTTCTATGAGAATTGCAATTGTAGGAATACTAGGATGGAGGGTCCATTCTAAAAGACAAAAAAGATAGGATGAAAGTAAAAAGACACAGGTTTTCAAATGCTATTTGAAAGGATTGCTTGAAAAGAACTGGAAGGATTGACAATTTGAAGGAAACAAAGGTGGAAGAAGAAACATGTTGGAAGACACTCACAGAAAAAAATAAAATCTGGAGACCAGCAATATTCACCTTTAAAAAAGACTGTTTTCAACCAAATTCTCCACAGTTTGAAATGGAGCTCTTGACACTGAGCAAATTTCATCCTTTTTTTTTTTTTTCTTTAAACAAAAAATACCCAGGCAAAACCTTTTGAGTTTGACTGTAAGTGTTGAAAAACAGGTAGTTAGGGTAGTTATACAAAAGCCCATGCAAGAGCAGGATTGGAAATTCACCACTGAGACTAATGCATTCCATCTCTCTTTCCCAGTAAAGCTATAGAAAACATGGGAATGCTCATTTAATGTCATTGCAGACGTAAATGATTATGAAGCTAGAAAGTAACTTTATGGTTTCACATAGGCCAATATCAAGGCAGCATTTTTAGACAAATAGTTGTCTGCTAGGAATAAAATTGAACCAAGCTTACTTTAAACCACACTTAAAAAATAAAAAGACATTCCTTTTTTTTCTTTTTTTTTTTTGTCATATTACTCCAAGTTCTTTGATTTCACACCTGACATCCAGGGACAGACTTTTGTCACTAGTTCTGAATTGTCCACACACTTATTCTCAACTAACCACAACCAAATTAATTCCTAATTTAAACTAACTACCTTCTTACAGCATGGAAACTGTTTCACTCCATTAAATTCATTGATTCATTCACCTTTTCTGAACTCAGAGGAAGACAGTATGATATTATCTACCTTACCTTTCTCCAATTTGGGGACCAATTTACAAACCAGGAAATCTCTAAACTAAATTGTAGTTGTTAGCACATCATACTGGTTTTAAATTGTCTTAAGGACTTACAGTTCTCTTCCAGTGACAATTACATCACTCTTAAACTGCCCCCAAACTACAAGGACCACTGGATCTGGGCGTCTTGATTTAATGGGATTTAGTTTTCTCTTTCCATTCAACTATCCTTATGTTTTGTCTGTATCACATAGATAATACACAGGCAATAAAACTAGAATCACTTGGAAGAGACTTTCTTAGTTCTGGAGAAGGTACAGGTATGAATTTTATTCCATCACAAGCAAACTAGATGCAACATGGTGATTGTACAGACAGAACAGTTTAAAAAGGGAGTAAAAAGTCTACAAAGAAATTCCTCAGGACAAAAGAAATGGATATGGTATCTTCAACAGACTTGCAAGACAAAAGCATTATCACAGAGAAACCTAAGTTATTAAAGCAGTTCTATATAATATTACCAGAGGACCGAAAATCTTTAGAAAGTGTATTTCTTAGAGGCAATTGGAAATGTTAACAGTCAGTCATGTAATGTTCAGCACCTGTTGTGCTGAACTCCACAACACCAGCTTGGTGACAGAGAGCTGCAGTCCCAGCCAGTTTGGGTTTGCAGATGGTTCCTTGTATCTGGCAACATGACTGAGAGCTGTTTAGGCACTTTGAATGTTTACCTCTTCATGGCAGAGCCTGAGACTCCTCAGGCTCACCAGCTGAGTCTGACAGAGGTCCTTCAGTCACCACCTTATAAGTCGCAGGTAACACTGACACTCTCACAACATCAGAAAAATTAAAGTGGGACTCCATGGGGAGGAAATGCTATGTGAGGACAGGTGGGTGTTAGTGTGACACCTCCTTCTGCAGCACGATCCAGTGTTTTAAGTCTTGTGCTCTGTTATGGAATGCATCCTTTAGGAGATGCATGATACAACCTTTGTCACATTAGGAAAAGCTCAGGGGGTGCAGATTCTTTGAGCAGTAGAAGGAGCAGGTCCAGCTGAGTCCCCTGCTGAATTACAAGTCAAACTGGCAACAGCAACACTTTTCATGCTCACTTATCTAAGAGTAAATAAAACTAATATTGTTCTCACACACACTAGGATTGTACTTCTTGGAGCATCCCTAGAGGCTCTGCTTCTCCCTTTTTTCCTGAAGCCTTTCTCCCCCCATCTCAGTATGCACCACCCAAACCACATTCTAGTGAATCAGGCCCTTCAGGTGGTAGGAGCACAGCAGCATTTCCTTGCCAGTTAAAAGCAAATTGAAGTGAGTTAGTGTAACTCATCTAAATGTGCAAGCTCTTCTTGCTTCCCCTTCACTGCAATGTGCACACACACACACACACACAGACACGCACACTCTCCATCGAAGGCCATTTGTAGCCACCTCTCTAACCCTCAGAATATTTGTCTTCCTGGGATGGTGTCAGAAGATTGAAGTAAATGTGGCATTTTTGTTAGACACAGACTGTCAGAAGCTCTGTAATTGCACACTGCACACATAGTGCATTCAGTCTGAAATGCAGGAAGCATGTTAAAGGGATTGTGTTTTCTCCCTGAATGAAAAATAGATTCATGCCTTAACATTTTTCATCCTACTGTCCTGAAAGACGTGAGAAGTATCTGATAATTTAACTTCCTTGCTTGTATTTAATTCAGACACTTCTAGAAATTTACTTTTAAGAAATATAAAAATCTTGGAGTATTTTCAGGGAAAGAAAAACTGGTGTATTTGGGGATTCTGTGTGCTTATACTTGGAGTCACAAGCCACCAAACACCTTCAAGACACATTCCTGCTCCCAAGTCACAAACTAATTTCCTTACACAGGCTGTCTATTGTTTTCCTCCAGAAGAGAAAACAAACAAACAAACAAAAAAAGTGCAGGAAACTAACCTGCTTTATCAGAACTTTCATTTAAAGGCATGAAAAACTACAAGTGACAGCTGTGCAGATTCAGTGAATGTGACATTTTTGAGTTTCTTCAACTTGACAAGTAAACACCTTAAATCGGTAATGCTATATGCATAATACATGACCTGTATTTTGACATCCATCATCAAATGCTGACTTGAGAAAATACAGGTTTGTACGTCAAGGAATAGCACCCATAAAGCAGGGAGAAATTCAGGTCACAGGGTATTAGGAAAACTCTATTTCATTACAGAATCTGAAACAAGCTAAGGCATCAGATTTAAGATCCATTTTCAGCTGTGAAAAGATTCAATTCCTCTGCACAGAGCATTCATTTAGAAATGACATGCTCTCCTCACAGCGTCTTTTCATTTTCCTTTTCATATTCCATTTTCTCCTTCAGTCCCCAAACCTTGTTCCATTAATGCTCATAAAAATCGTAAAATAGGGCTGATAGTTGTGATCTTACAAACACAGTATCTCCTTGTTTTACAAACAACGAAGGGAGCTCTGCTTACAATTGCTTAACAGGAGCAACAGTAAAACTACAGTAAAACTCACATGCCTGTGCAAACCTGAGCACAGTGCCTGTGGAAGGAAATGCACAGACAGGGGGGACTTCAGGAGAAGGGAATTCTCTTTGCCAGCAATTAGGGGTAAAGCAAAAAGTTCCAGCAGTCACTGCATCCAGTACTAAACTGCTCTACTTGGTGAGTGGTTGACTTTGTATCACTTCAATTTGCTTTTTGTGTCTTGTTTTTGTTTTCCTCACTTATCAAACTGGTTTTACCTCAGCCCATGAGCTTTTTTCTCACTGTGGGACTTAGCTGTCAGTCACAGTCAACCCCCTACCACTGGCTACAGTGATAATCACTATGACATAGAGCTATAGAATCTTTCAGGTTCAAAGCGACCTTTAAAATCACCCCGTGCAACCAGCAACCCAGCACTACCAAGTCCACAACTAAACCACGTCACTAAGTGTCACCTCGAAATGTCTCCTAAATACTTCCAGGTATGGTGACTGCAACACTTCCCTGAGCAGCCTGTTCCAATGCTTGACAACCCTTATAGTGAAGAAATTTTCACAAATATCCAATCCAAACCTCCCCTGGCACATCTTGAGGCCATTTCCTTTCGTCCTTTCACTTATTACTGTGGAGAAGAGCCCTGGTACACCCAGCTCACTACAACTCCCTTTCAGGTAGTTGGAGAGAGCAGTAAGATCTCCTCTATCAAAATGAGGAAGCTTCAATAGGAGGCAGGCCACCCCTGTCTGTCTCTGAAACAAGACACTGCCAAGCAGGGGATTAAGAATATGATGGCTCTGAGAGGAACAGAGGTTTTGGGCTCCTGACATGCTCCAAATCAGTGAGGCCTGGCAGTCAGCAGTCACTGCTTCTGTCCTCCCTCCCTGAGAGGCAGGGACCCCCATGCCCTAACCCAGCTACCTGCTCTGAAGGAGTTTGAGCCCCTTGCAGTTCTCTGCAAAAAGCTGATGGTTCAACGTCTTGATTATGAGCATACAGCATTTCCCAGGCTCCTCTAAGATACTACTGCTCACAGAAGTAGGTGAAAAACAATCAATTGCATCAGGGGCAAAAATCTAAGTCTCAAGACGTTCTCATCTTTGTGAAAAGAGAACACAGGGGAAACTTCCTCCCTAACAGGAGACAAGCTCTTTTTACCAGGGGAAGCAGTTGCTCCCCTTCTCTGAGCTCAGATGGCCAGGTGGCTATAAAACATCTCTGTCCCTTACAAAATGCCACCTCCAAAGGGATGAGCAGCACTGGGCTCGTGAGCTCTGTGCCTCTTGAGCCAGGCTGCCCCATGGTGCTCCCAGGGAGGCACTCACTGTGTCTCAGCAGTAATGTGCAGCTGTTCTGAGATCCACAGTGGCACTGCAAAGAAGTTCAAAATCAAGGAATGCTGACATGGATAAACATGCCTTCTTTCCTCTGAAAGCACCACCAATTTTGCCCTGTTTATGTGTGAGCAACTGGCCTTACAGCCAAATGATCTGCTGCTTGTGCTGGCCATAAACCACTAATTTTTGTTTCTTTGCAGGTCACTTGGCTGAGTAATGTCCCACAAAATGCAGGAAAGTTTGCTCTTCATAGCGGTAAATATATTATTAAAGTTTACTGAGGGGACCAATAAAGGTTCACTGGGGTTTTAGTGTAGGAGGAAATTTATCCTGTGGACGTGCACTGCTTCTGTTCCACTAACTCCACCAAGACCCAGATGGACACATTCTCAAAAATGGATTTTATGCTACATTTATAAGGTATCTTCTGTTCTTAAGGACCATAATGGATCCTTTATGATTCTCTTCCTCTTTTTCTCTGTCCCCTTCTTCTTTGCCTCCCTTCCTTTTCAATGATACACGTTTTACAAAACTGGAACTCCGTGCAGGCAGAAGGCGCCATCCCAAACTGAAAATCCATTTGGCAGACCTAAAGATTGTGGCCTTGATATTAAAGCACCTTGTAAATTGATAGTGCCCTTTAAATAATGCTATTTTAGGGAAAGATGTAATGGCATTCACTGGGTGATATATGCACTAAAGTCCTCAAATATAATTTAAAAAGCATATATACATTCAGCTACCTCTGGTTCACCTAGGAAATATCACACAACAATAATATTTTGAGCGCATATGAATAACACGTAAGTGGTGAACTGCCAAACACACCCTCTACAAGTTATCATGCAAAAATATGGGACAAGTATTTTCATTAAGTAGAGCCAGCCAAAAAGATATAATTCTCAAAAAGGACCTCCCAGTTGTATCCCTTTGCTACTGTTTGCTGACAATGTCATTAATATTGCTGTGAATTCAATTGAATGATAGACTGTACCTGTTATTCTCTGAAGTAGAGCCCTTGGGTATACCTGCAAAGTTCAGCAGCAGTCATGCAGCTAAAGAGCTGCTGACATTCATGGGAATCTGTTACAGCCATTCAATTTAGAAACAATTCTAGCTCCAGTGTCCCATGGGGCCTGAGACAGAGAGTTGGAGCTTGGCCTGAGAACCTGGAAATCCTAAGTTCTGGCTTCAGTTCTGACTTTTACTGTGATTTGTGCTGAAGATCTAATAATGTCTTGGAGATTATCACTAAAAAAGATCTGGAGAAGGAGAGGAATGTGGGAGACCACATGTGACTACATAAGCTCCCAGCTCTCTCAGAGAGAGAGACAGCATCTCCAGAGATGCTTCAGGCCCAAACATAGGCCAAGGTAAATCTAGAGAGAGTGGAGGCTGTAAAAGGATGTCGTTCTCAACTTCAGCAACCCTCCAATGCTTTGGTACTGGAACAACACGTGGAGCTTTGAACTCTGAGAGACAGTGTCACAGAGAACCAGCTGCCACCTTCCTGCCAAGGAAGTGCTCTTCGCTAACGTCCCGTCCCTTCACTTTCTGCTGAATTACAGAAACTTACAGTGAAAATGTCCAAATCAAAGCTCTAATGGAAGCACAGGGCAGTGGGATCAATGCTAGTTTCCTCTCCCCAAAGTGTGAGAGCTATCCCTGGATGAGTTAGTGGCCCCATGTGCTAAAAGTGTAAATGATTTATAGGTCTGCTGGTTCTAGGGCTGCTCTAACAAGGTAGGATTAAGCTGTAAAAACAAAGATCAAGAGGACTGGAGTTTCATCATCTTGAGGTCTAGCATTGAATCACACCACATTGATTCCATTTCAATTGTGAACAGTATAATATATTAGAAAAGCGTAGTATTTTAAGCCTAGGGCAGAATAATGTAAAACTTAGAGGGGTTTGTTCACAGGTATCTATATAAATCTTTTGCCAGTTTAAGTGCCATTTTGAGTTTCACTATCATACACACCCCAAAAAGTGAAGTCCACCTGAAACTGCCTAGGCTTTTTGTTGTTGGCTTTGTAGGAAATTTTCCCCTTCACAAAATATTATGTGGTAATTACCCAAACCCTAACTCTGCCAAGGTTCACCACAGGCTCACACAACCCAAAACTACCAAAACAAATGGGCTTTCTCTACTAATGCTTTGCAGAGCACAACCTTAATGTTCACTTCTTGCTATTTTTCTCACTTTAAGTAAGATAATACGTAGTTACTAGCCGTAGCACTTCTCTCAAGTCTTCCTGAATGGAAACTCTATTTTTTTATAAAGTAAACAAAATTAAATTTCCCTTTTTTAGCTACTTTCTTTGCATTTTTTTTTAATTGTTCCTTCTCTACATTTGCCATTTATTAGTTTTCAAGACTAGGTGCTTCTGGGGCACAAAGATGGTAGCATCTAACTGTAGCAGACGTTTGTTGCTAAAATGACTTAGTACATAACAATGCCAAACTCCTTTCAGTTTAGTCATTAATCAACCCTGCATATTTAGTCCTCAGGCAAAAATAAATATGCTGAATAAAAATTTTATCAAATAAATTAAGTTATATTACCTAGTTTAGAGAGACAGGTATTCAATAACTAGAAACAAAATGGAAAACTCACCACTAAAAATTATATACTGGCATGTTAGATGAGCCCCTATGTTATGTCATAGTATCAAAAAAAATTAAATTTTTCCTTAGTGTAAAAGGAAGAGCAAAGCCAGATATCATAGCAAGTAATCAATTAAAATACTTGAAAAATAAAAGTAACAGTGTTGTCCAACATCTGATTGGCAACTACTGAAACATAAATTAAACAAATTTCCCATTGCTGCTTACGGGAAAATTATGCAGATTAGAATTTGATTAGGTTTATATCATGAGACTCAATTTGGACTTTTAATCTATTAAGCTCCAATAAATGAGGCATCTGAATAGCTCCCTTGAGCAGCAGCAGTAATAACGACAGCAGTCATTTCTTGGAATATGTATTCTGACAATTTCTTTAGCAGACGAGTCCACATCTTTAAGTACAATTACTTTGTAACTTCTACAAAAAATTCAGGTGTTTGCAGTGAGGAAATGGATACATACAAAATACTTAAACAGACATTTTATGATAATTAACATCTGTCACTCTCTTCTAGCAATATTGTTTTTCCATCAACTTGGACTTCCTTACGGTCAACTTCATGGTCTGTGTGGGCTAAATAGTGCCAGCAGACTTGCAAATTACTCAAGCTGGAACTGAGCTGGAAACCTATGGTAAAATGTCATTAATTTCTCTACAGGCTGGGTCAAAACTAAAGTCCCACATTCAAGGCTGTCTTGGGGATCAAAGATTGCACTGTGAAGGCTAAAGCTCCATTTTATCAAAGAAATCTGAATTAAATTCCCAGAGCTGAGCTTTGAGACAGGTTGGATTCAGATCAAGACCACCTCTAATTTATCTGGCAGGTATGCTTCATAGCCCTCCTGCATATTTCCTGCAGTCTAATCTGTTTGCAAGTATACAAAAGCTCCTCTCCTATATTACTCTATATTGCAAAATGCAACTCCTCAAAGCCTGCTGACCAGAGAGCACATTGTGCACATGTCCTCTTCTGCCAGATTTTACAAACCCTAGAGAAGCTTTTAGTGGACAGGTTGTCTTATGCACATAGTCAAGTGCCAGTAGGCAGGTGATTAAAAAAGAAATATATATGTAAGTGTTCTAAAAATTTCAGGGCTTTATTAAATGCTCATAGTGAAGGACCATGGATATTGCATGAATTCATGTGTGAATATATTTTCTTTAAAAGAAGCTTTAATATGGAATTTAATTCTGGCACTCAAGCTTTCGGCATGCCACTGCAAAGGTTTTCTGCAAGCCAAAACTTTTTACCAGGATGCCAAATTGAATATCATAAATAGGGGAAAAACCCCAATCATGCTCTTTGTCATTCGAATACTGCCTGTTGTAGCACACAACTTCAGAGTAGTATGTCTGTTAAAAACATCTTTGTACATATCATGTGTGAAAATGAGTATCAGGTTGATTTTAACTATACCAGTCTATAGAATACTAACTCAACCAACTTACCCTTGGAAAGCACAATAAATCACACAACCTTTTCTTTCTACTGCCTTTTTTTTTTTCCCTACCATTTAAAAAAACCCAAATACAAACTGCTCACTTGTAGAATCAGAAAGAATCTGAAGTAACTCTCTAATTGAGTATTCTTGAATGATGGAGCACTAGCAGTATATTAGCTACTTATAATACCTAAGGCTGTGTCAGCAAAACTGCCTGGAGATCAGCAGTGATAGCACTGGTATCACTCCTGGGTTCACCCCATCTGTAATGTGTGGGAACTCCTGCTTCAGTCAGAACCAAGAATTCAGAGAGCAGATGGCAATATCCAAAGCATACAGTCAGCAGTGTAAATAGAGGTATCTTGCTCAAATATACCAAGAAAAGAGAAAAGGTATTCAGAAAACCAATGAGGTAAAGTCTGCTCTTAAAAGAAAAATTCCATTGCTAAGTCTGCACTGTTTTGGCTCGCTGTCTTCCCCCTCCTACAAACATTAATCTTAAAAAGAAAATGAATTCCTTATCATGACAGAATGACTCATTATTTTATCGGAGTTTTTTTCCAGAATCTGTAAGAGTTTTGCTTACCTCTGACAGCTCAAATGTCTTCTTATATTTAAAGAAGTTATTAGCAGAAGTGTCTCTACACCAGCTCCTTATTTATTTAACTTATATGGGATCCAAAACACATTACAATAGCAAACAAGCTGTTAAAGACAGCGATAACAGTAAAATGTAATGTGGTATTCTTTAAGTAGTGAAAATTAAATGGCAATCACAAAATGTATGCTACAGTATCCAGTCACAGTACAGACATCCTAAAAACTTGCAGCAGTTTTTTGATGGGGTTTTGTTTGTTTTTTTGTGGTTTTTTGGTTTTCAGTATTGATTACTCATTATCATTCAAGCATCTAAATACTACTTTAATCTCTAGAAACACTTAATGCATTAATTTTCCAATCCATTATTGGTTAGTAGAGAGTTAAATGGGTTGAAAAAAATAAAATGTTTCCTTCCTTAATTTCATTGAAATAAAATTTAATTTAATTCATTCATTTAATTTCATTTAATAAATTCATTAATTTAATATCAGTGGAAATAGCTTTCCTTTCAATTAGGCATTTTGAATATTTCTGAGAGTCTTTAGTTTATTTATTATTATTTGACAGGATTCTGAGAATATTCAAGTTGCAGTGTGGACTTTTGTTGATAGTGAAGTAGTTCAAGAAGTGGTGATTTTGGTCTAATCTAAAATATAAATCTGCAGATAAATTTTAAAGACCAATTTACATGTGATACAATGAGCAAGCTTCCATAAAAAAAAAACTACACACAGTCCAAATTTTTAGAAGCACTCTGTCTATAAAATTCAATCTATATCTTCCACTGAAAATGGAAGAATATGTCCAGACAGATAAGTTTACATTGCCATTAAAGAACTGGAGATTTAATTAGAAGTTAGAATAGAAACAATTTGAAAATTATTGAGGATTTACAGCAGATATATACAGTTTCTAAAATATACCACTGAATATGGTAAAGAAAATGGCCAAGCACCTGTTCTGAATTTGATTTTCTTTACAGCATAAACTATTTTTGAGCAAGCTCACACTTGTGGCTAATGGCTTAAGAATGCAACTATAGCGTTGTTAGTCCTATTAATCTGTCCTCAAACCAGTAAGAACCAAGGTTTTCTCAGGCTGCACACTACACTGCCTGATTGCAGTCTCTTGTTCCTTCTTTTAGTTGTTCCTGTCTTTGCCTGCACTTGGGGATGCATTGCTAAGTCACAGAACAGACTGGAAACCCTAGAAACTTAGGAAACCCTACATGGCCATACAATCATACCATAAGCCTGTCTATGCATTTAAGAAAAAACTCTCTCAAACTTGCAGAAAAGATACATGCTGTTAACACTGTAGGGATATTTTCCCTCTCACTACTAACCAGCAATCATCCTCCTAAACTAGTATTTAGAGTATTCGACAATTGAAATTGAATACAAAATTTAAGCAAGCAACCAAACTTCAACATGAACGGTGGAACCTCCATTATATTTCCACAGGATCTACTTCAAAGTTCTAAGGAAAGTTTGCAAAAGATCACATATTGCTATGACGTTACAGACATTTTGTAAGATCTCAATCTTGTCTCTAAATAAGCCACTACAATTCCCATCAGCCATTGGCTTATTTGGGTACGTAGAATGGAAGTTAATTACAGGAACTAGTTCAGAACTTTCTTCAACAAGAATTCCTACCATACCGTTTACAAGTAATTTACTTTTTCAGCTCTGATTTGTTCAGATGTTGAAAAGCTGTAAAAAATGCATTATTAGGAGCACAACAATATTGACTCTCCAACAAAGTCTGTGCCTCAAGTCAGCCTGAATATCCCATTCTGCAGATGCTGAAAGAACTAGCAGGTTCTTGATAACCAGCAGCTAACAAGCTTTTTAAAAATGTCTTTTATGGAAAGTGTGGGCTGCCTCATATTTAATCAAGTCAAACTTAAATTAACAAGTCTGTCTTGAAAAGAGAATGCCAAGAATTTTATAAATCTTATCTAAAGCTGTCAAAGTTCTGCAAATCACTAGCCGGTGATAGACTCTGCTTTTCTGCTTTGGAGATCACAGACTAGGATTTAACTGCAAAGAACAAAAATCTAGCTTTCTCCTGTAATGCTATCAGGCTGGCAAAGTCTGCTAGATGCTGATGCTTTGGATCTTCTTCCAAAGTAAAGCAAAACCAGTGACACTGATCTCTGGAAAAACTCCATCACCTTTATGAATATAAATAACCATTTATTAAGCAAACAATACGTAGTGAAGCAAAGAAAGACACCAGAATTACGCTCATGAGGCTGCCTGCTGTGGTACATTACTTTCAAACTATCCTGTATTCCTGCAATATATTATCTATATGTTCCATTTTCTTGAAGTTATCTTCATAATCAAGACGCTATCACAAGTATCGTGGGCACTGGAACTATTTTTAATTTTCATTTAAAGAGCAATTAAAGAAAGACAATGGATACACAAGATAATAAAGTAAGTGATTAGCAGCATGCAAATGACATAGGCTTAATGATAATACCCTGTTCTATTCTCCAAAGGGCCTGTTGAGAGAAACCCTTCCTACATGTGGTTGTGCAGCTAATGTGCCTCAGCCTACAATTACAACATTGCTGACACCATTAACCACTGAAACAACATCACTTCATGAAATCCTTGTTGTCTCATTAAAATGCAAAGGGTCAGGTAATTTACCAGCATTGTGTGTCTACTTTTGTTGTGGGTAATTAGCAAGCATTACCCAGCAAGGACTCCTACTGGGAAATAGTTAAACTGTGAAATATTAAAAAGAATTTTTTATATTTGATAGGAATTTGAAAGATTTAGAATTATAACCTCAACATACCTTTGTATTGAAAGCCATGAAACACAGACCTTTTACACATTTAATGTCGTAAGATTTTCATGGTTGGTTATTTTTGAAAATTAACTTCAAACTTCTGGTTTAAAAATTTTTCTTAGTATAATTGGACCTAGATACACATCTTCTTATGGAATTAAGAACTTTTAGAAAATACACAGAGGGAGATGCAAAACACCTTACAGTTTCTTAAAGACTTACATGTGGTTTCTTAAAAATCGCTTTTTTTTTAAAGTTAAAACACACAGGTTGGTACAGTGCATTCTAATACTCACATTCCCCCTCGTCTTGCTAATTGCAGCCTCATATCACTATCTAAGGGAACCTTGATAACATTCACTATTGGCTTACATCTTGTCAGGGAGCAAGAATGGTCTCTTATTCTTTAAATGGAAGTTTTGGAACATAAAACACATTCCAATAAAAGTGAACAGAAAATTATGAATTCATTAAACTACTTTGGTATCTTGTGCTATATATAATATTTATATTCCAACTACTGTAAAATATGCTTTAATATCTTTAGGCAACTCTAAGGACTTAAATATTTATAAAATGGCTAAAGATAAAGTATAGCTCTCTTATTCCTACATACAGATGATGTAAGGCATGCAATCAAAGACAATAACACTTTCAACCCATTTGTCATCTTAAAGGAGCCTTTCAACTTCAGATCCCTTGTGTGCAATCTACATAAGAGTTGTTGCCTACATAGGCAACTCCAGAGGAGCTTGCTCCTTAAAAACTACCAAGAGTGCTATACTTCACATAAAACAGGGTTTTCTGAAAATGGAGACAAAACTATAAATTTGCAGGGAAAACAGCTCCAAGTGGGGCTTCAAAATACTGCTGTATTTATCTCTGGGACATCTGGGAACAGGAAGCATTTTGATTTAATATTTCATAACATAGAGGCAATTGCTTCCTTGCCTGGTGTATAATTAATGCTCATAAAAAGAGTGCTTTTTTTTTTTTTTTTTTATTCCTCAGCATCAGAAATGCACAAAATAGTACACCTTCATAATAGGGGGTTTGCTTTTGAGATGCTGAACAGCAAATAATAATAAAATTGAGTTATCATAAATTTATAACAGTTTTGGGATGCTTAAATATAGTCTAAGTGTGAGATCGCCTATTTGATGTACTGTATTATCTACCTCCTTCATCCTGTTTTATTTTTCTCTGGCTGAAGCAGAAGATATTTTAAAGTACAAGAGGAAGAAGCAATTGAAAAACTTAAGGGTATTTGGGCTAGGGCCTTACAGCATTTCTCAAATACAGAGAAACTGTGTCCAAGGAATGTGTCCCTCCAGCCATTCATCCAGCACATTTTTAATGTTTTATAAGCAATAGAATTGAAAACCCTCTTTTGTTACTAGCTTTTCTTTCAGGAAAGCTTTGAGAGAAGTGGGAAGCTACTTTGTATGCTTAATTCCAGTAGGCAACATTGGTGTCCAGGTGCAAGGAAAGGTACCAAAAAATGTGAAGGTTGCTGCATGGGATTCTTTCTGTCAATGGTTTCATGTGTAGACTGGAAGCCCAGCAAGGTCCTACCAGAGCTGGTTTCTACAGCACAGGAAAAAAATTAAGTGAAATGCCTCTCTCCCACCCAGTCTCTTTAGTTTATTTAAGTCCAAATCTTGCAAAGACCTGCACATAATCTAACTTTACACAGGTGGACAGTGTCATAGAAGTCAGAGAGATTTATTAACCTGTATAACATTGAGCACATAAGTTTTGGAACAAGCAAGGCATCAGATTGTAAACTTGCCAGGGCAAAGGCCGTATTTTATTCTTGTATATATCAGGACTATGACAACAAGCTCTTAATTCCATCTAGAGCTCCAGTGTGCTACCATAAAATAAATAACAGCTATCAGCTGGTCCATCTAGTTCAGCAGGATAAGGAATTATGTGCATGTTGCAGAAAGGTAATACTGAGTTATTTATCACAGTGACCTGATCTTCAAAAATTAGAATATTTTTTGTGAGTAAATAGTGATATGGGACATGTCTGGCCCTCATCTCATTTTTCAGTTATTACTTCATTACTTAGGATGGTCAGCCTATGTTTTGAAAAGTGCTAATGAAACCAAACTACAACAAATACTTTAAAATTCAGTTAGCTAAAAAAAAATAATCATTCAATCAAGAAGAAAATTTTGTTAATTGGATTTTTGGTTTTTTACAACAACTTATGCTAATAAAAATACAAGGAACATTCAGAACCCACTACAAAAACATCCATATTCAGGTGTTAACTCTTACACTAAACTACCAATCCTGCAAACCAATCCTGATGTCAATGAAAAAAATAATTTTTGAAAATGTGACTGGTAGGACTGATATTGTCTTGGAGAATATCTTTCAAAACATCTGTGTGAACTAGGTAATCATGAGCTAGCTTTAGGTTTAACAAGCATTCTGCAGTCTAAAAGACAGTGATATACAACTACACACAGGAATCTAAGTGTTGAAAAGAATAAAGCTAATGTTACAGCTCACTCTGACATTTTTAAAACTACCCCAAAGCTTTCACTTTCAGCCAGCACTATTCATTTATTTATTTTTAATATTACATTTAACATTCTACATTTACTTATAAGCTTTCCTGAGGTGGTTAAGTAGCTCCTTAAATTCTGCAATTTTTTAGTGCAGCTAAACAGAGTTTGATTTTCTGTATTTGAAACCAAGGCTCTTTATTCCTACGTTTTCATGAAATACAACAAATTAAACAGGAAATAGTGCTGCAGTTGTCACAGAATATTGAATTCCATAAAAATCTAAAAATTAACTTCATCTATGATTATCCAAACCTATATTCTGAAATATAAACTTTAAACCTTATGACAATAAAATAAGAGAACTAAGATTCAACATTCACTAAACCCCCCCCCTTCAGGAATAAAGCTATTGCTTTGAATTTATAAAAAGTTTTCTCTAACAGCATTAGAATACGGTTTCTAACAGCATTAAAATACAATAATCTCTGAAAATGGCACAAAAACTTTGCTAACAAAGCACTTCAAACAGTATTTATACTTTCCCCTTATTTAAGATTTTTCTCTCATTTTCAATCCCTATAACATGGTTGTTCTGCCTTTTGCAAACATTTCAGAGATAAAGCAATCAAGATTTATTGGTCAGTAGAGGTGGAAGAGTACATATCATCTGCAAGCACAATGGAAAACGGATCTCAAATTCATTTTAGTTAACAAATTTCTTGCAGCAAATAGTGAGACTAAGTTCATAAAACTTTGCAATGATGTAAGAATTAATGATCCCATTGTGAAATAAATCTTATGAATCCCTGTGGTTGTTTCTGTCCTTTCAATCAAAGTTTAGGACAGCTCCAACAAAAGGTGACAATGAAGTCATAAGTGATTTTTGAAGGAACTGAATCAAATGAAATGAAACTTGTACAGGGCTGTTTTACTTTGGGCAATCTGTTACACTTGAAAGTCAGTGTGTAATATTCTGAGTATGTTTACTTGATTTTATAGGATTTTCCCCAGAAGAATCCTGCCAGGATGTATGAAATGTATTACCCAGGAGTTCATCCAATCTTCATGTTTTTCTCTTTATTCTTTCTTGTTGGAGGATCTATTATGAGAACAGTAAATGAAGGCCCTAAAAAGATCTCTCATGTGTTGAAATAGTGTTCCTAGGGAAAATTCTCATAAGTTGAAGTCATTCAGAAAACAGCTGCAATTGTTACTTTGCTGAAATACATCTACACTGCTGTACTGTGATCGGTCTTAGAATGTCTATGGACAAAATGTTACTACACAGCCTCCCCTTTCTGTACTTTAGACCTGCTTGGAGCTATAAGATCACTTTTCTTTATTGTTTAGTAAGTGTTTTTTAATGAAATGTACTGCTCTTATTATATAAGACTCAAAATAAGCGCTAAATCACTATCCAATAAAAGAAAATTATTGAGTTGGATATCTAAAGTTACTACCCAGAGGCTACTTTGGTACAGTATTTATAAATCTCTAAACAGTTAGGTATAATTGTCTTTCTGGGTTTTGGGAAGAAAGCCAAATAGCAGCTTTAGTTACAACTGAAGATAAATATTTTGTGTTGGGCCATGTTCATCTGGTGGATAAAATAACAAGTAAAATTCCCACAAAGTAGGACTCTAAGAAAAAATAAAAGAAACATGAAAAACTAAAAGGGGATAGTCAATAGATGATACTTGAAGAAGAAAGGATAGAAATGTCAACAAAATGAAGGGAAGGAAAATTACTGGAGGTCTCCCAGCTTGACAGTCAGGGCAGAACCCATCACATACTCAGTCCTCCTGGGTGCTTTGGAAAAATGTTATGGCTGAGGAGCATGTGCTATGACTATGAATCTAATATTCTCTGGTCTGCTCTCCAAAATACTTCTTGATGAAATAATCTCAATTTCTGTTTGAGGGAACAGAATGAGAAACAGAAAGGACAACAAAAACCAATCTCCAATACCCAGGGATGACCTTTCTCTCCAACAAAACCACACACCTCTTTACAGCTCTTTCTAGGAAGACAATCAGTCAAGATCTGTAAGAGGAAATCAAGACAAGCACAACCTTTCCTGTTCATAAATAAAGCATTTGGTTGAGTTTATAAATAATTTTGTGAAGAGGTGGGTCAAGGTCCCACTTTACAGCATTCTGAACTTCAAAATCTGAGGTATCTTAGTGAAACTAGTTTTCTGCAGCTTCAGTGGGATACACTTTGGCCTTTCTGTCCTTGGAATCTAGGTTCTAGGTCTCCCAAAGGCAATAAACTGCCCTGATGATTTCCAAAAGCCCATTTTCAGGACATTAGAGTCCGCAGCCCTGACCTCTAGCAAACCTAGGGAGCTGCCCAGTCAGTTTTGAAAAGATCAATGCAGACAGCCCTGAAAACACTTTCAACATGAGAGCTTCAAACAGCACAGGTTTAATTTGAAAGACCTTCTTGTTCTTTTTGAGTAGAAGTACACATTTTATGTAAAGGAGACCAGAAAATCCTTTCAGAACTGTTAGTAAGCTTTCCTTCCTAAGGAAGACAGCTTGTTTGCACACACAGTTCTGCGTAGCCATGCGTTTGGTCGTATGCTTCCAGACAGCTGATGATGAACATAGATTTGACAACTTAGATAGTTTACTGCCATCCCCTCTGGATATGCCAGGTCATTTGTAGCTCTGGTCCAGATTATTATTTTTTTCCTGTGTCTTGGAACTTTGAGTTGATTTTTCTTCTGTGGAAGGTTGAGGCAGAGCACTGTGCCTGGATAAGATGCAATTCTGGCCGGATAAGTTCCAACCCAAGATAGGCAAGCCAGAGGACAAAAATCCTGCAGCAGTACTTATGGAAGGTCCAGATAATCACTGTTAACCAGTTCAAAACCAGGGGATATTTTTAACACCATAAGTACTATCCAGTACTTCGTTCCTGTATGAGAATGGCTGTGTGTGTTTTATGTTCATCTTGAACCAGTAATGAGAAAATCCTTTGTTGATGCAAACCAGATTAACTGAGATCTGATTTTTCAGCAGTTAACTTAATCCATGGAATTGCTAGCCCTATTGTTGTAGAGATTTCCCTTTCAGCAATGTTTG
Source organism: Cinclus cinclus (assembly GCF_963662255.1). NCBI lineage: Eukaryota > Metazoa > Chordata > Aves > Passeriformes > Cinclidae > Cinclus > Cinclus cinclus. The sequence goes on from NC_085052.1 coordinate 22,691,366, forward strand.
CTGTCCCATGTCCACCCACCTGTTCCTTCTACAGGAACTTTCCTCTCGGATTGCACCTGGGTTCCGTTTCAAAGCTATGTCCCTGGCTGGAAAGGACATGTTTGGATGGATAAAGAGGGCTGGCTACTGATGGGTCTCTGTAAGCCTAGGACTGAGAGTGACTTTGGTGTTAAAGCAGGTGATGGGGATGAAGCTCTAGGAAAAAAGGCTATGAAATCCCAAAATTTGTGGATTCTTTTCCTACTAGCAACTAAAAGCAAAGGAGTTATAGATATAGCCCTGTACTTCAACAGTTGCCAACGATTATGATGGTTTAAAAAAATTGCATCCTGGTTTTATGGCACCCTTCTTGTACTGGTGTCATCTTTTTCCTAAAGCTGAAATGAAATAATCACAGACTCAAACTAGAAAGATCCTTACATATTCAATAACCTATCAATTAAATGATTGTATTTTTTTCCAGAAATGTAAACCTAAATTATATATCCGGTTTTCATATGAGATTCCACTGCTTAGTGACTACACAACTATACATATATAATACTGTTTATTCACTCAGAATAGCAAGGGTAAGGTCATACTGCTAAATCCCTCACTAAAAATCTTGAAGCTCAGCCCATACATTTCTTAGACTGCTCACATATTTTGTTTTAGTTCTTCTCTTTTCAACACCCTGCCACAGATCAACTGACCTCCCACACCTCCAGATTTTCTAATGTTGGTGTTTCTGATGATCAGTAACAGAAGTAACATAAAAGAACAACACAGAAGATCTGAAGCATGATGTTGATGAGGATGTCTTAATTCAAAATCATACAGTAAGATCTAGAAAAATCTCAAGACTGGCAACACTGGAAGTTTGCACCAGCCACTGTGTTAAGGATAAGTATGTCAAGCAATACACGAAAGTAAAATGACAACTTGCTCTGTAAATAAAGGTACTTAATTGCCAGTAAGAATCTGTGAGTTTGTTCTAATACACTGCTTGTTGACCAGCAAAAGTTGAATCACCCAGTTTATGTAATTGTCATGATAGTTGTGTCCACCGTATGTTAAAAGCTGCATTTCACTGGCAAAAATGTCACATTGCATATAATTTCCAGTAAAGTTTGTGCTATTTACTGATCTAACTGCTTCTGACAATCTAATCATTTTATTCAAGGTCTTTCATGAAAATCTACTGCATTGAAAGGAATGCAACCAATTCACGAGTTGTGGATTTCATAAACAGAGAATTTACTGTGAAGATAATTATTTTCTGAAGCAACTGGGATTGCAAGAACCCCTTCTTATTCAGTGCTCCCAATTAAAATAGGCTGCTGGTTACCTGCCTTATGTTATGCCCTGTTTCCCCAGAACAGCTATGGAAAGAGTCACCTTTTATTTTTTAACATGCTGGTATTTACCTGAAGAAATGTCAAAAAATGGAATGTGCTCACCTATTGTTCCTCTGCTTCAGCAATATTTAAAAGGGCTAAAGGGATCTGGACTTCAGCCAGCGTACACTTCCTGACCTACAGGGGCTATTGCTGTAGAGCAACCTGGGTATGAGAGAGCCAGAGAACAATTCAGTCTGGAAGGGACAACAGAGGGTCTCTGCTCTGAGTTCCTGCTCTAAGCAGGGTCAACTATGAGGTCAGATCAGCTTCTTTGAGCTTTATGCAGTCAGGTCTTGAATACCTCCAAGGATGGAGAGTGAAAAATGACAGGCGTTGGTGTGGTGCACAATACAGGATATTGACAGGTGCTCCATCCTCACTGAGGGATGCTCTGACCCCGTGTACTCCCAGAGGTGAAATACAACAGGCAAGTGCTGGAAATGTCTCTAACTTGGGAGCAAAGGCAGAAAATTCTCTCAGACTCTTTGTGCTCAAGAAGAGACCCCTGACTAATTTAATTATGTGTATGATAGGAGACTGAGAGAGATTCACCAAAGAATAGCCATTAGCCTGGTACAGATTGAGTTTTGAGATACAGATTTCAAATCCCAGGTCTAAACCAGCAACATCTATGCCTGTCTTCCACTTCTGCAATGAGTTTCCTAATCATGATGGAAGCTATCAGAATGTGAGCAAGTCGGTCTCACAGATTTATGAAGAAAGAACTCTAAAATATCGTTGTGTTGTTTCCAGACCACGGATTTGAAACTTTTAACACTCATGGGATTAAAAATAATCAGTTTCTTCCCTTTCTTCTCTAAATCTACTTTTTATCCAGAAAACTGTCCAATTTGACTTTGAAAACATCAAACTTTTAGCTTCCTGGTACATTTAATTCCAGTATTAAATTCCACTATTTTATTGCTGATTCCAAGAAAATAATTTTCTATGTTCAAATTTCTATATTCAAGAAGTTACACTGCAGCCTCTGATTTTTGGCACATAATTCCTATTTCCTGATTAGAGTGTAAAGATGAAAACCTGAACTTAATCTTAGTTCTCACAGTCCTTGAGGGAAAACTATCTCTAGATCAGGCTCACAGGGAAACTGCAGACCACAGCACAATCCTTTCCACCTACATTTACAGCAGAACTAGATCCAGAGGGAATATTTACTGCTGCAGTTAATAGGTTTATCAAAGGTAGGACTTCAGCTGCATAAGCTGCAAGACCCTTCAGGGATGGGAAGATGATTGTTTTTACACTGATGGTCTTTGCCAGGGTGCTTATGACTGCTTTGCAGCTGCTTTGCACAGGCACAGATGGTGTAAAATAGCCTTTGGCTACCTATGAATCAGTCCCCTACTCTCAGGAAAGACTGAAATATTTTGTTCAACGTCCTTAAATGGGATGAGTACACGTCAAACCATGGGAAGAAATCAGCTTTGAGTTAATTTTCAGTGGCTTCTTTAGCAAGAAGGTGCCAAAGATGTAAAGAAAATTTAAAGTTCTTGTTCTTTTTGTTTTACTTTTTGGCTTGTGCTAAACTTGTATTTTCTCTGTAGTTTCAGTGTGTTTTACATAAAAAGAAATTTTGTTAGACAGAAACTTCAGGTATTCCAAAGAATAACTGCAAGTTACCACTGGTTATATAACAGCAACTCACCCTGCAAAGGAAGCCACAGTGAGAATTTTATACATTATCTAGGAAAATTTTAAAATGAGAAAAAATGCCAGCTTCATGTTCATTCATTTTTCCTCTAGAAGATCTGCTTTGTGATGTAGCAGAGAAACTATGTGACTGTCCCTTTAAAAGCCATCATACCAATCAGCAGGTTTAACTGTCAAGCGAGCTGATGTAGGGCTCTTTGAATTACTGAGTGAGGGATATTCTTCCTGCCAGGTCCTGTCCCCTGTAGGCACTGCAGAGAAGTATTATAGGGCAGTCCTTACCTTGGGAATTAGCCTGCAAGACCCCAATGCTGTCATCAAACTGCATAGATTTGATGTTGAGTGACGCCAAGATGCATTCCTTGTCCTGCAGCGAAGCATCATCAATATTATTCTGATTGGCTGACAGGATAACGCACATGTCGCAGAGGTTGATGTTGACAGCCCTTAAATCAGCCCGACTTAATGGCGTACCCTTCGGCACAGGGAAAAAAAAAATGGGGTGGAGGAGAGGGAAAAAAAGAAAAACAAATTAAAGATTGAGAAGGAGCTTTGGGAAATTATTTAACAAGTATCTTTTTATGCTCTGACATTAAGCTGGTCTAACTATGTGCCAGGGAATAGGAGATGTGTGCTAATCTAAAGGGTAGTTGGTGCTGATGGCAGCATTTTAGGTTCAGTCTCAATACTCAGTCAAGCTATTACTAACAAACAAGAAACAGGAATAATGCCAGCATTCTACATCTCATCGGTGACTTGAAATTGTCTTGATTTAAGCTGCTATCATGTGGCAACCTCTGGCTCTCTGAATATAACAAGGGGGGTGTTTTAAATGTCTATTTATCTACTACCAAGTCACAACGGTCTTGGGCAAAAGAACAGCAATTTAAACAGGAAAGCATTACGTGTCCTGCACATTTGAAATGCAATCAGGGCAGAGCTATTTTTTCTACCTAAAGCAATACACAGAAAAGGTTAATCCTTTTCAAAGCACGCTTTTGGTGCTTCTAGAAGGAAAACACACTGAGCTTCAAAGCTGTGTGATTAAACCCTTTGAAACAAAAACAGGGCTTTATCCCAACAGGCACAACTTGTGCAACATTCCCTGTTCCACAATCCTCAATCAGAGAACGGAATCATTAAAATTATATGCTGTGGTGGCCTGTGGATTTTTTTTTCATAGCTAACAAAGCGAAGATATGACACTTAACGTGATATTTTTTGTTTAAAATTACACTTGCCTTTCACATTCAACAGTCCACAAGTGCAGTTACAGAATAGTTACAGAATATTAAGGCTACATCACAGGGGCTGCAAGGTCCATGAAATACACCACTTTTTTTGAATGGAAACTAGATTCTACTCTGCTGCTTCACATGGTTTGGTACCCAAAGACCCCAGTGATGAGGAGACATAAATGTCCCAGTGTCATACAGTGACTTTCCTAAAATCAAGTCAAGATCATAATCTTTCATCTCCTGATCATTCACAGTGAGTATCTTGAACTCCACAGAGAGTACTCAATGCAGGAGTGAATTTAAAGTGCACACAGTGAAGGAAGAGCTCAATTCTTATTGAGTGTTTGCCAGCTTAATTATTCCATATAACTTTCAATAATTTGAGGCATGAAACCTTGTGAAAAACAGTATGTATCCAACAGATACGATTTCATTATAAACAGCTCCAAAGTTAGAATATGATTATTTCAGCCACCATAATCCTGCCCTTTGTGCCTGCACTGTGCACCAAGTGAAGCAGGATTCCTGTGGGGAAAAATAATATGCAATCACGTAATTAATTAAAGGCTCAGTCCTAATGATTTTATGCAAAGGGACAGAATTAAGGCTGCCTGAGGATATTTAAAATTGGCATTTGCCTACTTTTTAAGAGTTTACTTAGCAGCTTGAAGGCCTCTTTTAATATAGACTTTAAATTCCACTTTTTTGTTTTTGAACCAGAACAAATGTTTTTATATTCAGCTGTAACCACATCTCCATCAGATATCAGCAGCAAGGTTTACCTTGTGAACCAAAGCACAGAGAAGTATGAAATTGGCCTCCCTTTAACAGGTTCCTACAAGTATAATCTCAGAAAATTAAGTACATTTTTAAATTGGTATAATTAGATCAGAAAATTGCTGCTATTTTTAATTTTATATCACCATTTTGAACCAGATAGGCTGAGGAAAAAGAAGTGGAAGAAACAGTAATGAAGTCTGTGTGGCCTTCAGCACCCTAAATTACTATGTCAGATATGATTCCATTATACAATTCTATCCTTTTAAAGCTGCATCAACTAACTGTTTAAGCTGCTTAAACAAAAATTAATATAAAGCTTTTCTGAATTTTGGTGTAAACTGGGAGAAGTAAAGCTGGTGTACATTTCTTTATGTCTCTTCAGAATTCAGAATCAAAACTTTTTCAAAAACACATTATAATAGATACACATTATATACTGGAAGCAGTAACAGGATTCTATTCTGCTCAACAGTTGAACAGTATTATCATTTTAATTCTGATTCCCTAGTCTTTAGCCTTCATAGTGACTGGAATTAAAAGGAATTGGCAGAAAGAGAAGGATATTAACTGACCAAATCTGATACTGACACCATTTTTGTGACAGCAGAGAATCTTGTGACACCATCTGTTGTATCAGGTTACAGAAAAATGCCAAGGGCTAACACTAAAACTGCATTTACAGTAACGAAGACCTACAGTCTGAATTAATCAAAAAGCAAAGAGAGTCCTTTCATTCTACAGCTATTTTCCCAATTATTGTGTTAAAGTTACATCCATCACTGACTTATTCAACTGCTGAAATGAAATTATTAAGAACTAGCAAACTCATAATTTTTCATTCTTAAAAATACATTTAAACTAACTTCACTATATAACATGCTGAGCCTTTTCTTTGATACTTATACCATGAACTCCCACATGGTCTTTATTGCTATGGCCCCCTAAGATCACCGGCTTGGAGGGCTTGATTTGTTAGTCCTGGAGCTCTTGATTCTACATTTTGGTCATACGAGTGAATCATAATGATATCTAGGAGAAAAAGGACCTCTGCAGTTTTAGTGGCTGTGCCCCCTAAGATCAATAGGAGCTTTTCACTGATTTAAAAAGGGTCAGGGTTTTGCTGTACTTCCATACAGGACTCTCAGCTGAAATGCCAGGGTAGTGCTGCTTATAAAGCAGGCCAATCCACATAAAGTCTTTATGAATACATATAAATACTATGTAGACAGAGTAACAATCATTTTTTCAAAGGTTTTGTGGGTATAAAAACATAAATAATATCATAAAATACTATTGTCCTTTTGCCAGGGAAATCACAACATCAGAACGAGCTCCATGCAGGGCACTACAGTGAATGTTCAATACCTAACACAGTTAATACATCTGATAGCAGCTGAAATTCATCCGATGAGGATGATGAGGAACCAAACACTGCAGCAAATATCTGCTAATAAGGTCTCACAGGGCTCTGTTTTCATAGACACAGTAAAGGGAAAATCTAAGTCCTCGGGCCTATAAGTAGACAAAAGTAAAAAAGCCTAAGATCAAAGTCAATACGAATCTGTCCAGTTGGTGTCCTAAATAACAAAGTATCAATAATATGGCTTTTGAACTTACAGGCAAGATTGAAACCTTGGGGAAGTTATGCAGTGTCTCCCATTCCCTTCTCAGGTATTCAAGTGAACCCACAAACACAATGTGCTTGAGTTCATGGTAGTGAAAGTTGCTGGCTCGTAATGGCATCACTAAATTTCTTAATCCAATCAAAGCAGATTTAACATCCCCAAATATGCAAACGACTACATGCCCACTTAAAACTGTCATCGCTGCTTCACTTCGAGTCTAAAAAACACAAACAAAACAAAAGAAAACAAAAAGACAAGGGAAAAATGAAGCAAAGGGAATCTTAAATCACATACTGAGTTTAAAACCAGGAAAAATGCAACTGTCAATACTGTTCATGCACAAAGAAGCATTTTTATAACAGCTGTTCATTTTACCCTTATTTATATTTCATTAAATGTGCTCAGCAGAAAAAAAAAAATGTTCTTGTTCGCAAATCCTCTGGCATTTGGGAAGACATTGTATTGGACCAAATTCTCAAATTCTGGTCCTGTACAAGTTTCTATACATGTGGATTGTTATGCTGGTTACAAAGTACTGTGGGTTTAGCGAAGGATTATAGAAAAGACACCCAAAGTCATGCCTTAGTTGACAAACCACTAGTTGGGTTTTTCCATGGCCAATTTGAAAAGGAAGATGTTGAGTGTCCAGTGTTACTAGTAGGGCTTTGTGATATTACCCAGGTCTTGTGAGTTGAGGACCATAGTCTCTTAAGAGTCAAAGCTCTTATTCAAGGACAAGCTGCTGTTTCCCTTAGAAGCAATCCACAAATGCTCTACACTGCTCTGCTTTACAATGGATGCCCGCTGTATGCCACAGAGCTTCTCTCAGTGACAAAATCAAAGCACAAGTTTGTGACTGACTAATACTAAATTTTCAGGCCAATTTTACTTACTGAGGAAAAAGGTCTCATGGAGAACTATCTTCTTGTCTCAGTGAAAGAATAAATTTTTTGCACTAATTTCAGCATTGTTCAGGGATCAGTTAAGCAGGCAACTCAAACACCAAGATGATTAAATGTTAAGACTGACCACATGTTAAAAATGACCTTAATTTCTGGAGCCAGTCTTGGCATTGTTGTGCTCTGTCAAGTAGCTGGAGAACCATGATACCATATTGCCAAGTAATTGTACACTCTGTACCCTTAAACAGAAGTTTTGCCAATGAACAAAACTAAAACAGTGGTGATCTCCAAAATTTCCCTCTCATTTATCCACAGTATATGTAATTTTTCTAAATTACAGAAGCATGGTGGTGTACAATTAAGATTGTAATATGCAGCAGATATGCTCACTATGTCAGAAGAATGGGAACTCTGATTAGAAGTTTTCTCATCAGTTTAAAAATGCATGAGCTTTCAGTTTCTCCAGGCAAATACATTGATTTCCATCCAGTTTGACCAAGAGTCGTCTTGGCCCTTCAAACAGCAGAAAACATGAGAGAATCCTCAAGTGAAGCATCTAAGTTGTCCCACGCCTCTGCCCATGTGTTTGGAACACTCAGACTTTACAAGATTTACATACCAAGTCTTGAAAGCAAGCACGTAAAAAACGTAACTCCATAAATCAGCCATAAATCTGTATGTAGCTATGTATGGCAAAAATCCCTTCTTGCTACCTGATACTGCTGGAATGTCACAGAGCCAAAACAGACCATGGGCAGAAAAATTAATTCTTTTCTGACAGGACATCATCAAGTATCAATTAGAAGACAACCTGGGAAATCCCATCATCTTCAAATTATGCACTAATTTGTACTTGTGTGGTCTCTAAGGACAGCATTAAATTTGCATAGATATGACTGTAGACATAAATTGTGGACTGTGAGTTTGAAAAGGTGTAGGGAAGCATTTTTCTGGCAGTGTCTTTATTGGTGATGATGCATGAAGCAGAAAAAAAGCCTGGACAGACTTGCAGATTCACAGGCTAGTACTGGAAAAAAACTAACATGGCATAACCAAAGATGATGATTGAGTCACTCCCCAGTACCATTTGAGGAGGAACACTTTTCAAAGTAGGTCAACACTTAGTTTGTCACATAAAATGTGTTTACAGCACAAAGGTGGATTTCCATCTCTGTCTATTACTAAGTATTGTACAGCAGGGCTTCTTGCTTGCTGATTACAAATAAATGATACTATTTAAAGCTATTCAGGCAAACTCCATCTCAAAGCCCCACCTCTAAAACTTGGAATTTACTTGCTTGACTATTTAAACACTGATATTGCAATTCCAGGCAATGTCAGAATTATTACAGAAACCCCTGAGGAGAACTAGAGACAAGCTTTTAACCCCTGATTGCTATAATAACTGGGCTGTCACCATCATTGGTTACACCATGCCACAGTGCAGGAAAATCTAAGAGAGCAGGCTCGGGAAAAGCTTTATGAAGTGCGACAAAGTGAAGATCCACCAGGGAGTTCATTTCAAATATAATCAGTTTTGCATATGAGAACTGGGGTTAGTTACTTGTTACTCCTAGGTATGAGTACATGAACACAAGTGGCATAAACTTTCAAAATAGACTGTGATAGGCCTCCTAATTTTTTTTAATGACTTGAGTCAGTTTGATGGTTTTCTCAGTTAAAGAAATGAAACAAACATAGACAGGGCTCACTGCAACATGCCAGAGTCAGAGTAGGAGCACAACTTGCTCTGGCCTATTTGGGCATCTTGAAATACTTGGAATTGAGAGAGAAGTTCTAAGAGAGCAAAGTTCATTTAAAAAATCAATTAACAATAATTAATAAAGCATCAATAAATAACAGGTAAGCCAAAACAACACTTGCCCGTGTTAGAATCATTACTGCCTTGTGCAGAGAAAAGTGGGGTATGTAAGAATTTAAGTATTTCTAACCTTAGTTCTCTAAAGAGTTAAACCAAACATGCAAATTTCAGTTTATGAAAAAGAAAATCCCTATACTGGATGAATTTTTATTGTTGCAGTGGGCATAAAGATTTATGCCATCAAAATTCTTTAACCAAAATCCCAGCTTTGGTTTCATCACTCTTGCTCCTGATTTCAATACACTGGGTTTTGTGACAGTAGAGACTAGCTTATTGATCCATTAGACATCAGTTCAATGGTTTAAATAACTTATTTTCAAACACAGCTTATCATCAATACCTACCAAAATGACCTTTTCGATGTCTTTGGCTGGACACCAATGAAACATCCCTGTAGAGTCGTATTTTTTCACGTTGGCATCCATATTGTCAATCTGCTCGTTGCCAGGAATTAACAAGGGGTCATGCCTGGGGAAAAACAAGTTGAGGACAACATAAATGGAAAATACTATGAATTATGGATGGAAAGATATCCCAAGAGCTGTGTACAAAGAGGGTTTAAAGTAAAAAAATGAAATGTATTTACACTTTAACATGCTTTCAATGAGGACATTTGTAAACAAAAGCTGCATAATAAAAAAAAATTAATTTTTAAATGTTGGGTGCAGTTTCAATGACTTTCTGTCCTCTTCTATACCACTAAGAATTTAATTTTAAGTAGGGTTTTCTGACACCATCACAACCATGTAAGTTTTTTTTTTTTTTTTTTCTTTCCAGTCCCACCCCTCTGAAATACATATCGAAGTTCCTATAGGCACCTGCAATGAAGTAGAAGGGATAGGAACAGAGCCCCATGCTGACTGACTGGCATAAGTATGGAAAGCCAATTACTTGCTTTCACCACATACAACTTCTGACGTGATGCTCTTCACAGTAAAAGCTTTAACAGGCTGCACTTTAAATATTTTAGCAATTTGCCCAATCATATTTTGCTTTCCCAAACTGAAGCCCTTTAAAGATTCAACAGTATGTCATTTTAGAGCAGACTAACAAATGCCCACATCTGGAATACATGATTTTAATACCAAACAACAATGTCCATTTTCTCTGACAACTCTACCTGTGATAACCTTCTAAGTGTTTCTGCTGCAACATTTTAAAGCACAAGGCTTCTCAAAGGAGAAGCATGAGAGACATTTTTATGAACTTGCTCTCCAGCTATATAGCTACATCTAAGCACAGACACATAGAGTTCTTTAATTTATATGCTAAAATCAAACATTAAGCTAAGTACTGAGTGACTCCAACACTCTCATATGCTGGTGAAGACCCCTAAGTGACTGCATTATACAGTAGCATTAACAGCATCGTATTCACAAGATACAGGGTAAGCTGACCCTAAAATCTTGTATTTAGCATGATTTAATAGTGCTTTGTCTGGAAAGCTACAGTCTTTACCTCAAGTTTTTGTAATGAATGCTTGAATTATATTGATACAGAATTGCAACATTTCAAAGAAGAAACTATTTGCAATGTGAGAAAATGCTAAGTACTCTGAGACAGGTATCATCCAGTGTTTAAAGCAGTTTGCCCTTTGAAGCCTGCTAAAGAAATGCCTATATTGTCTGAGCTCTTAAAACAGGAAAATTTCCTGCTTTTAAAGCATTTGAACAGCACACTGTGGTGAGATCCTGTCTTCTGCATGGGCTGCTAAAGCAGACTGTGAACACAGTTACAGAGTATAGGTTAATTTACCTGGAACACAGTATGCTAAGTACCCACAAACAACACTTGCATTCCTATGAAAAGTATGATCTTGAATTCAGTCAGGGAGATTAATTAGTATAATTTCATAGCCACTGATTACAGATCCATTGAAATCAGTGGAAAATTCTCATGCATTTCACTCTAACAGGGTCAACTCCAAAGAAAGTGGCTCCAAAAAAAGTTGAGAAACTATTAATGCAATGTTCCATTTAAACCAGAATGTTCTGATGCTTTAGGACAATCAGTGCCCTACATGGCAAAGATGCAAGTCAGAGTCATCTGGAAAAAAGAAAAACTGTGTTTTCAAAGTTTTCAATTCTCTCAATAGACATAGAATTCAGTCATTTCACTGTAACCCACTGGCAGTGGAGGAGCCATAGCAGACTGTCTGGAGACTCTGATCCTACTCCAAGCTGAATAATGACAGGCCTTGGCGTACGTGTGCTCCCTACTTTGCAGAAAGCAGAGATTAAAAAGCTGTATCAAAGAGGTTTGTTGTGGGGGATTGGTTTTAGTTTCCTGTTGGTTTTTTTCTGTTGGCTTTTTTTTAATTTCTAGAAAAAATATGTAGACTGCATTCTCTTCCTCCATCCATGGCAGTTTTGCCTGAGAGCTGACTGAGATGCTGCTCACTGGGCATTCCTCGCCTGCTCAGAGTTGCAGGTGGTACAATAAGATCTGCAGCAATGAACACACTTCCATGTGAAGGTTGTACTACTCTTCAGACAACTTTCAGTGGTGCTCTGTCCCAGCTATTTTCTCTAATGGAATGTGTTAGCCATATGTTTCAAAATAAGAAAGTTTGCCAAAAAGATTAGGAATCTTCAGGAGTTTCCGCTGAGAAATGTTTTTCTTTCAGTTATTTCAGGGTTTAGGGCTTCTTTGCCCAATGCTTTAAGAGAAGATTTCTTCATGAGTTTTTCTAGAGGAGCACTGAAAAGTTCACTTTTCAAAAGCAAAGTTCACCAGTCAAATCACCTTCTTTTTCTTTCAGAAATCAAGCACATATAAGAAGGAATTTTCTTTCCCCCCTATCCCTCATCAGAGGAACTATAATACATCAGTTTTTAAAAAATGCCACATTCTAGTTCTGTAATCAGTGTTTCCTTTCTGCCCTGAGATTTAAAATTAATTTATTAAATTAAGATGATCTGAAGTTTTAACACAAGTGAGTATTTAGCAATACTCTAATCCCAAACACGAAAGTTATACAAATTGAAAGGAATGTTATAACAAAGCAGGTGGTATCAGATATCTGACATCCAGTTATGGTCAACTGTCTTGAGGTGTGAGGCAAGCTTTAGAGTGTGAATGCTTAAAGCCCAGCACAGTTCTTTTGGGCTTTGCATCCTAACAGGTAACATTCAAAGAGGCTTCTGCCAAGGATTTATTAGAATATTTTAGTCTTAAACATAAGTGGGTTGAGGGAAGAACAAAGCATGTGAATCATCAGATATAACTCCCTGTTGAAGTTTTAGGTAACAAATTATGATTTTCTTTTTTAATCAATACATGCATTTATTTGCAGTATCATAAAGTGTTTAGACTCTGATTTACCTCTTGGAGTACAGCAAGTGGGAACCTTAAAGGAAGCAAACAGGATGGGACACACAACATGAAAACATGATAAGAGATATTATTGTACTATTTCTACTCCAGGATAATGGATTATTGCCTGAGAAGGACTCTGAGATATGACCAGTCACATTCTGTTTCACAATATGTGAAGTTATTGTGTGTTTATTAAATTTAAATCTTCTGGGCTAAGATATTATATCAATCCCTCCTTAATTAATGTTCTTTCATTCTGAGAAAAGGGATCCCTGAAGATGTCTCTGGATGTTGGAAACTCTTCTCTACTTAGGTCCAACCTTGTCCTCAGATGTTACTGAGTGTATCAGAAGATACACTGACTGAAATATTTAAAAACTGAATTGATCAGAACAGTTATAAAATAGTATTGCTACTTTAGACATATACCCCCTCATTAATCTGATGAATCAAACCTGTTTTGCAAATACTAAAAATTAATTAAGATAGACACACAAAGAGGCCAAAGCTGTCAACTCTGCCTAAGGCATTTGGACACCCTCTTCCCATTAAAATTTATATTACACAAAGCTTTACAGTTGTTGCCCTTACAGCCAAATCATAGACTGATTGTTTCTAGAGCCTCTCTGCCTCCTCATCCTTGAAGATGGCCTTGTCAAGCTGTGCTTGAGTCACACTGGCAGGTCACTGCAGAAATGCTTATATTCATGCTGCAGTCATTATGTTCTCCCGGGTTGCAAAGTTCTCTGATTCAAGAATTCAAACCATAGGAAGAAAAGCACTTTCTGTCAATTAAGCCCCTAGTATTTGTTTTAATTGAGATATTGGTTTTTATGACTCGCAATGACCAAAGCATTTGGTCCTTCTGGCTAGGAAAAGACATGTATAAGTCCGTATGGAAGGAAAGGAACAAAGCTTAATTTTCCCTCATCCATAGCCCCCGTTTAAAAATAGCTTCTCTGGTTCTTATGGCAGATATTACATACACGTGACTTAAAATGAAGAGCAAAATACCATCTTTTCAAGGTTTTGAAGAGCATATAATGCTACTTATGTGCAATTAAACTTGAAAACGACGCTAAATGCCACGCTACAGCTGCAAACCCAAAAAAGCCTGCCTGGAAGACAACAGCCTAAAGCAAAACCATAAAACCCATTTACAGCAAACCTACGGCAAGGAAGTCAACATTACATTTTAAAGAGCACTGCTTCCCTAGCACACAGTTCTAACCACTGCAAAATCTGAGGTTTTGAGTCTGAAACTTTTGGGTACTGACTGGGGATGGAAAGAACCGAAAAGAGGATTCAGGAATATATGGCTGCCTCATTAAACTGTTACACATACCCTGATGTCACGCTTGTCTCTTCCTCTTGCAATTGAGAACTAGAGCAACCCCCCCCTGATTTGCAGTGGAATTACTCTGTGTGCTGAGCACTGGGAACAAGAATACTGTGTGACCAGCAGGGAAGAGCCTGGGGTTGCATGAAAATAAACTGTAATCTTTTAGTCTTTACACATTAGTAAGACAATGACTTGGACATTTTTTATTCTATCCTCCAATAAAATTCTCTTTATATAGTCAACACAAAACACACGTGAATAAAACACTACTCCTCTTTAACCTGTGTCTGCTAGAGTCTGCAGTTGTGCCTTTCTCAGGTAGACATACCTGGATTTTGTGCACAAAAAGATTTTTAGCAGTCTCCTGCACACGATTCAGGATCTTTAGAGACATGCTCCTTGTGGTTCTGGAACTTTGACTTTTCATACCTGACTTATGGATTTGTGGTATGTCTTAGCAAGTGTATGCACACAGATGCTTAATTTTAGGAGGAAGGAGTGGGTTTGCTGAAGGTAAGAGGGGAATTGAAGACTTGCTAAAGAATGTCTCCTGCCTTTGAAATTTCTCCTACAACTACCCTAACAAATTGTGGCAATTAACATGCTGTTAGTGTTAAATGTATGCAGCCAGTACAGGTGCTAATAATTGAAAAAGCATTTAGAGCTTTTACACCCTGGCTGAATATTTCATGATGTGCTGCATGTTTCACTATTTACTCAGTGGGCCTCTGTCACTTCAATCTTCTGTGACTGCTTTGACTGGTGCTATAAAGCTCAACCAAGATAGAGTGACGGCTTGTCACAGGAAAACTCCACTGACTCTAGCAGCTCGCTGGGACAAGCTATGAAGGTTGTCACGACATTCTGATGGAATTCAGCAAATGTTTTGTGACTAATACACCCAACATTTGTCGGCTACCATTAGCCCTTCCCTGTGACCCTGCGGTCTGTGTGGATGGCATTAAGTTGTAATGAGGATTTGTTGCCTCTGTGTGTTACACTAATGACACTCTCTCACTGATCTTCCCATTCACAGGTTAATTAGAAACGAAATTTGTAAAAATTCAATGCCCAGATGCACCAGGCATTAGAGAAGAAAATCCAGTGTGACAAGAGAAAGAAAACCTGCATTTTACTGCTAAATGCTTTCATTGTCATATTCAGAAGCTATCCTAGTATTACTATAATCTCATACTGTCTTTTTCCCTAAACCTAGGAAGAAGACTGTATCTAATACAGCAGCTGGTACCTAGTGCCTTGTCCAATTTATGGGCTGAACTACAGTGTTAATTCCCCTTTCTCCCCTCTTGCTCTGCCCAGATGTGGCTGGTTTTATTATTCGCAGAAACCTTACTGAAGATTTCCCATTAATTTATCAAGACTACTAAGAACACTGATATAAAGCTGTTTACTGTAAGAATCTTGCTTTTTAAAATATCTTCATACCCAAGGACATACATGATCAAAATGTGCTTCTGAAGTATGAAGCCTCTCACATAAAAAAGTAACAAAATAGTTAACTTCAAGACTTTTGCATAAGCAATTTAAATAGGGGAGATAAGGCACAAATTTTGTTTTTAATATTTTCAATTTAGACCTACTAAAGTGGCAGAACTAGCAATCTTTGAGGGGTAGGAGAATGTACCTGAAAAATAATTTCTCATTTGTAAAAAATAAATGCACAGTTAAGTGGCATCATAAAATACAGGAGTGTTTTTGTCACTTAAATGAAGTGTATTACCTTATGATAAAAGCTGTCACTGTTGCCAGTCAATATTTATAAGAATACATTTTTTATCTTTAAACCCAGTTTATAGCTAAAGAGCTTTTTATTTCTATTGCCTTGATCTGAGTCTATCTTCTCCTACCCTGAACTTTATAAAAATAGTATTTTTCTTCTGCTGGATAATTCTCCTTTCCTTTCCTGCTCTCATCCCAAAAAGACTTGTGCAAGATTTCAAGTAACCTAAAAAAAATCTGATGCAGTTCTTATTCTCATGGCTTATAACAGAACTACTGCATTGGGTTTGCATGGCCAGGTTTTTGGTAGCCAGGGGGCTACAGGGGTGGCTTCTGTAAGAAACTGCCAGAAGCTTCCTCCACATCCAGAGAATCCAGTGTCAGTGGGCTCTGGGATGGATCTGCTGCTAGCCAGGGCTGGGCCAATTACAAATGATAGCAACAGCCCTGTTATAATAGATTTAAGAGCAAGGAAAAAAAGTTATTGTGCAGATATAATATGGCCAGAGAAGAGCAGGGTGAGAACATCTGAGAGGAACAGCTCTGCAGACACCATGGGCAGAGGAGAAGGAGGGCCAGAAGGTGCTCCAGGCACCTGAGCTGAGGTTCCCCTGCAGCCCATGGTGAAGATCATGGTGGAGCAGGATGCGTCCCTGCAGCCCATGGAGGTCCACAGGGACACAGAGAATCCCCTGTCTGGATGCCTGAGAGGAGGCTGGGACCCCACAGGAAGCCCATGCTGGAGCAGCCACCTCGCAGGGACCTGCAGATCCATGGAGAGAGGAGCCCACACTGGAGCAGGTTTCCTGGTAGGACCTGTGATCCTGTGAAGGACCCATGCTGGAGCAGCCTGACCTTGACGGACTGCACTCAGTGGAACACTGACCCACGTTGCAGTAGCTTGCACAGAACTGCTGCCTGTGGAATGGACTCAGATTGGAGAAGTGTATGGAGAACTCTCCCATGGGATGGACCCCACACTGAAGAAAGGGAAGGACTCCTCTCCCTGAGCCGCAGGAGAAACGACATGTGATCACTGACCATAAGCCCCACTCCTCATTTCTCTGCGCCTCTGGGGGGAGGAGGTAGAGCTGGGAAGGAGGAAGAAGTAGGGGAAAGATGTTTTAAGGTTTGTTTATACTTGTCATTATCCTGCTCCAATTTTGTTAACAATAAATTCAATTGATACCTCTAATGCAAGTCTGTTTTGTGAGTGGTCTCTGACATTATCTCAACCCATGAACCCTTTATTATATTTTCTCTCCCCTGTCCAGCTGTAGAGGGCAGTGAGAGAACATCTTTCGTGGGTGTCTGGCATCAGCCAGCATCAGCCCACTAGTCTTTTTGAAACCTGGATACCATTCTTCAGATCAAGAAGCCAGTCCTTCAACAAAGAAATGGAAAGGAGACAAATTAAACAGGAAACCAAAGCTACCAGTCCCTGGTCTAACAATGGTAGCAAGAATCAGGAGGCTAACAGGTACTACCACCTATCATTTAAATAATTTAATTCTATAATACTGTTAAAACCTGGTGTAAGGCAGCATGGTAATCACTGAATTACTCCTGTTGTTCATGTTGGTCACAGTGAACTTGTAAAACAGAATCAAGAAGTGAATTGTGTTATTATATACCTGCTGGGTTACAGCTTGGTTATTATTGCATATTAGTGCTGCATAAACTCTGGATGTAAATCTAAGAGTATAAAATGGAAACTTCCAAGGCTGAGAGATACCATTATTATGGTTAATCAGGGGGCTTTCACCTTCTGAAACCTTACCTTCATGTTTAAGGCAGTCATGGAAAATTATCAGAGTCAACTTATTTTACCAGTTTCGGCTTGAGAAATGCTTCCCTAGATCTACCATCACTTTTTTTGTTTCTATCAGAAAGCTCACAGTTTCAGTCCGTGGAAGGGCAGCACTACAATGGCAGAGGCAATGCAAATTCATGCTGAGTGGCACTAGCAGAAATGTGTATGTACATTTAAGTGTATGTGGCTTAGTGGGTGGATGAGGAGATAAATGTGCACAGCCATTGTTCATATACTTAAAATATTATATACAACTTCAGGAAAAAAGACAGGAGGTTTCCTCTTCAACTTCAGATAAATAATCTCATTAGGCTTCTGGAAACATATGCCAAAGAGCTCACTTTTTTCCTGTGTCATTTAGCTGGGCCTTGACAGTTTCTGAGCAAGTTTTATTGTTTGGTTGGGAATTATTTTAGATCCTCGATCAAAAAAAATCCTCAGGCTTACGAAATTCTCCTTGGCAACACACTGAAAACCCAGTGTCCTCTGATGCCTCTGATTCTTATGTGATCAGGGACACTAATGATAATGACCCTTTGCTGAGTATGCTACTTGTCTAGAGGCCTATGTCAACTACACCACTACATCCAGAGTGGACAGGGACAAACTATTTGTTTGCTCCTCAGGCCCCTTGGGCCCTGTCATATGCTATTTGTTCTTGCATTAAGAGGTAGTTTGACTCGGCTGGGCTGACATTTCCTTCAAGTCAGTGTATTCCACTCATGCAGTAGCAGCTACCAAAGCATTAAGTATAGACTTGAGGCTCAGCAGCAATCATTTAAGTGGCTTTTTTGATTCACATCCAGGGCTTTTCACATTTTTACTGGTCATTCTGAATCCAAAATGACACATTTTTTTAAAAAACTAGTTTTGCTATTTGATATTCAGGCGACATAGCCTCCTCATAGTTAACGTGGCTGCTCATCAATAATACGCATCAGAACCTGCAGCTGAGATGGTGAACAGGGACTGATATTGCTGCATGGTACCAGGGGCATTGATCAGGTCTACTTTTCTTCTCTGCATCATGGACACCTGATCTGATATGTGATTACTCTCTCAGTCGCAGCCTTCTTTCTTTTTCCTTCCATTTCCTATTTAAATTTTACTATTTAATGCAATAGGATGCCCTTGTGTTCACAACTTAAAAGGAAGAGTATCTATTTTTTCCTGTTGGAGTTTCAGTTATTTAAAAACAAAATACCCAAACTCTTGTGGGTTTAATAGGGGCAGACTGTTGCTAATGTAAAACAGGTAAAAACAGTCATGAAATGCTGAGTGTTTTTCTGGTTAATTTGTGTTTGTAGGTATTACTGGAATTTGAAAGATTTGTTTCTGATTGATTAGACTCTTCTTGTATTGCATCAGTGTGATTCTGCCCATGCCATTTGATGCGATGCAGCATCCAGTTAGAACAGTGACCTCCTAAATGTGAGGCTAGACCATCTGTGATGTACACAAAAAGCATTTGTATGTCAATTGTCTATTTCTATCAGTAATTTATTACAATTTAGAGTCACCAAAAAGATGTCATTAAAAAGATGTCTCAAATCTATCTGTCCAGATCCATATTTGGTAATGCAGATTTCTACTTACATGTTAGTAAAACTCAAAAATTCTCCACTCTCTTACCAGGTCAGACCACTTGTCATGAGGTCCCATGGAATCCCTGTGACACCATTTCCATCCTCTGTTCTAACCCAGCAATACAAGAAGTCAAAAATTTTTTCTCATAACACAATACCCTCTTCTCTAATGCCCCCATCACTCTGGGAATATAGAAACCTTTGCAGCATTTCCAACATTATCTTAGCTGTAGGGCTGCTCAGAACAGTTCAAAAGTCACAATTCGGGTTTCAATTTATAAATTAATTTTTCACGTATTTGTTTCTTTTTTCCAATATTCCAGACTTCTTGTCTTCCAGGGTCCTTCTAGATCCTCTGGACCTAAAAACCACAGCTGAGAAAAGGTTTGCAGAGTAGCTAGCTATTTCTGGGCAGGTGGGACAGGGCAGAGCTGACTTGAAAAAGGAGCTTTTAAAGTAAATTTAGGGAAAAAAAACTTTCAAAGATAAATATCAGCTACAGACATGACAGTGCTTTAGCTGATTTACCTCTTGGGTACTTCTAGTTGACATACACTAAAGATTTCTGGGCAGGAAAGCAAGTACCTGTCACTTTCTGTAAATTACAAGGATACGAAATAGCAGATTATACAGTCCACCTTTGTTTCAGAGAGGAGAGAAGAGTTTGACCATTACAAACAAAGCTTAACAGAGCTCTCTTCTGATTCAATCCACTTTGTCTTTTTTAGCACCTTGGACCAAAGTTAAGTCAGAGAAGATAAAGAGTAAAATGAAGAGACAGTTGGGTCTGGGGAGAAGCGGAGGGTGCGAACACTGGGCTGAAGAATAAATTTAGCAGCAAGAGAGAAGAGGAAGAAAACAATGTCTGGATTTGGAAGCCCGGCAAGTTCTCCACTCACTGCTCAACCTGTGTTTAGCAATTCTGATGTGCTACTGAGCAGACAGCTCGGGCTCAGGACGACTACTCTCCCTCAGTCCCTCTTCAGCAGGCAATGAAAGCAGGCTGTACTTTGAAAATCTTCCCCCATCATGCAAACTGACACAGGCATGCTTTTCAAAAACCCACAGCCAATCTGTTGATCATTACTTATTTACAAAGGCCTTCGGGCAGAAAGTCCTGTAAAAACCATACTTGATACGGTATACACTAGCTTTTTCTGCTTGTGGAAAAAAGTACCCCTAAGGCTACCTCAAACCATCACTTTCTATTGCACATAAAATGTACCGTGTAACACTAAAGTATTTAATATATATGGTATAATATATCTACAGGAAAGGCATTTGTGTAGAAGTATGTTACCCTGTATTTGGTAATTTGATGTTTTGCTGAAGGCTATGACTTGAAAAAGCCTGCACCTAGTACAGAGGACCTGTCATCTCAGTACCCAAGAGCCAATAGAATAAAGAAGTACCCTTAAGCAGCAAAACTTTGACACAGCTTTGAAGCATATGAAAACAGTATAACTCCCCAGAATTATTATTACTCAAGATCAAAGAAATGAGGCATACTTTACATAGCAAACAGGGACAGTGTGTTCAGCTCCAAATGTTTCAGCTCTTTCTCTCTCTCTCTGTCTCTCTCTCTATCTCCCCTTCTCTTTCTTTTTACTTCTGCTTCCCCAAAATTAGAATCTGGGAGAAGGAGGGGTGGGGGGAGCACAGAAATCACATGTTTAAATTTTAAGCAGTTAAAACAATTAGCACCAGGTAAGAGGGCTGTCCAAAGGTAAGCAAATTGAAAACTATGCTAGCATGACAACTGGCACTATAAAAATGAGAAGTTTGCCAGTATTCGCATTTTATTCTTCCTCATAAACTGTAAACAAGCATGTAAATCAGTGTCATACGGGCAAGGTTGAGCTAACAGGAAGGCAAAGAACTTTTAATGATACATTTAACAGAAATAGATGGTCAATAGAAAAAAAAAGCCACAGCTGGGTGCATTTTCCTTCTGTGAATCAATCTCACTTTTGGTTCTGTAGTCTAAACAGAGATGAAGACGATTTGTGGAAGTTATGCCCTTGAATACGCCCTATATTGCAGAAACAATAAACAAATATGGATGCTTCTGTAACTGCCCAAAGAAAATTCCAGTCTAGTGACTGAAATACAAAGAGAAATATCACCTACTTGTATCCAGAATCCTTACAGGAACAAAATAATTATAAATTATACAAATCCTAATAGATTTTATTTATGGGAATAACTATGTATTTGTATCAATTTTTTATTCACTTAACCTCTGTGGGCAGGCAGAGTTATACACACACAATCTCAAATTGCATGAATGTGTATGTTTATATATGTAAATAAGTTTCCATTTTTCTGTGTGTGTACGTATATATACACACAGAGTGGAAAATATCTGCTATGGTATTTATGGATACAATTATGGACTGAGGGTCTAGTCTGGTTACACAGGATATGCAAAAACAGGAACCTTGAAACAGCCTCCTTGAAAACTCTGTCTTCTACAGGATCCCATTTTGACTGATTTGAGCAGGAAAAAGGCAAAGCACAGTGAGACAGAATGCAAATGACATAATATTTTAACAGATTGCAATTTCTTGTTGCAGTTCCAATTTTAACAAATTTCTTAGATGTAATTTGTCCTATGAAAGGAAACTACACAGTTATACAAAGGAGTACTATTGTAAAATAATGTACACATAGCAACAGGGGAAAATATCACTAACAAGATGCTGTTTTCATTGCCCACTTTTAGAGGATATACTACCCTCTTAGAAATCCCTGTATTTCATAATTAATGTGCTTTTAGCTTGACTAAAACTGCGTTAGTTTTGAACTTTGCTTTGGCAAGTACATATATTATTAGACTTTTTCATCAGTCTAAATCAATTAACAGAAATTTGATTTCAATCGACAGGATAAAAGGAAGGTAATATTCAGGTTCATTTTTGATTGTGATGATACATCTCACATATGGCCTTAAGTACAGAAAACAGTACTCAGAGGGAATCCAACAAAAAGAGAATTGCCTGAGGCAAACTAACCACATGAGTTCCCCTGATTGGTTAGTGCTATCATTAGTGCCACTGCTGTTTAAGAACTACACATGGACAGGACAGGGTGACAGCTAAGACTTTAAAGCCTATGTATTTTTCAAACAGCTTTTCAAACTGTTTTTCATGACAGAATTTTTTTTCAGCTCTATCATTAACTGCTGACAAGCTGACAGAATAAATACTTCAGCCTTTCAGAAACCATCTAACAATCTTCTTTTTTCACCCCCTCCCCTTATTTTTGATGTGGGGGGAGGAGAGGAGGAAGGAAGAAAGAAAGAAAGGAGATGAAGATATGAGTTTCTTACAGTCTTACCTCATCAGTTTGGGTGAGGAGTTGGGTGAATTTCGCATGCCTCCATTTCGCTGCTTTTTTTTGGGTGATAGTGTCGATGGCTGCTCATCTTCAACTGGAAATATAAGGAACTCATGAGATTAGGTACTGCTCTGAGTGCAATATGAAATACAAGTGAAGTAGCAAAGAACACACACTCTATGTCCATTCACGCACTGATACTTCATTGCTAACATAGGCTCAACAGTAATAAAATTCAAATACATGTTAGTCAAAGAGATTGGTTTGAAGGAGAAGCAGAGAAGAATACCAGGGTTTTGAACATAGGTGTTCAAATTGGTTTCATACTTCAAAAACAAAGGCAGGGGGACCACATTCAGGTTATTCTTAGAGTTATTATCAGTTAATCTGCGCTACAGAAAAATAGAATTAGTGCTCTGCTGTATTCCCAGACAGATAAAGTACTATTTGCAATATCAACATAACAGCTGCCAGCCTGCTTTTGCTAATGAACTAGACACCAGTTGGTTCTCGTTCCTCACATGCCAAACAACAGAGTCTTCATGAAGAGATGTAAAATATTCAATGCCTTGATGCTCAATGATTCAGTTAGTCAGGAATGTGAATGCAGCCTGCCATTGTGCACGGATCTCCAGCACAAGTCAGACCTCATCGCTCTACTCTCCTCCCAAAGCGGAGTTTTAACACGAGTGAACAGAATGAGGTTGAATGGAAGGGGGGAGACAATACCTGTATAACAGAGGATGCATGTGTTATGCAATCTTTTAATGAGGATGAGGTGCATTTTCAAGGACAGATCAATTTCCAGATATAAAATCACTTAGAGTTTTGCCAGTCATAAGCTACTCTTGGATAACTTACGTCACAATATGCATTGCTTTAATCTGTATGTAACTTTTAAATGTGCTATCAAAGGGAATAAACTCATGCCTGCTTTCTCAGGTTCATACTAATGCTATTTTATTCTGATATAAAGAAGAAAAAATAAACTTTTTTCCCATCCTACTGTTGCCTGAAAAATTAATTATAAGATAACTAATGCCTAGAAAGCTTTTACTTTAAAGCTAAAAGGAAAGACAGTAGTAGTAGTAGTAGTAGTAGTAGTAGAAGCTGCTATATTTGAAGAGCTTAGTACACACTAGCACTCCACAAGCAGAGGTTGAGAAAAAAATACTACTTGCCACAAGATACATAGGAAAAACAACAAAACTGAGATATATGTCACCTGCCCCGGACTCATCTGTGAAGAAATGAAGCAACAGCCTTTTGCTTTAACCCTCTTCCAACACTATTTTATTGCAGACTGCATTCCAGCCTGCCACCTTTGTCTCTTTGCCAAAGCTTGCTATGGAACTTCATTTTGCCTTGGTCAAGACCAAAGGGCTGGGCTCTGAAAATACATTTTGCTCTTTTTGGATGACCTGGCATCACCTAGTACAAGGGAGTCATAATCAAAGAAAGCATTACAAAGAAAAAAAAAGAAAAGAAAAAAAAAAGCTAATCTCAAAATAAATGTGCCAAAGACTGGTGTAAAGTGTAATGCTAAGATCAGAATAATGACTGTCTAATAATGATTTATTAACGAAATTTCTTCTCTTCTTGGGAAGCATCACTAAGGACAAAGGAATTTTCTTCTCATTTGACTTCTCTTTCTTTTTGCAAATCAAAGTCCTATAGTGTAGATGCTTATTGATCTTTAGTCAAATGCCATTCTTTGGCTGAGAGATAAATAAGCCCACAGAAAATTCTCAAAAATATACAAATTGAAATTTTCTTTTTGTGACAGTTTACACATATTAAACTAGATCACTTCAGTATTTAGCTATGTGTACCATGAAGTAAACATTCAAAGAATTGTTTCACTGGTAATATCTTTGCAGTTCTGATTGCAAAAAGGTGCAAGTCTTTGTGCTTTTCAGACCACCATCTACAAATTATTCTCTTGAAAATGACCTAGGCTTATTTTAAACTTCGCTACCAAAAAAGTTATTTGCATGCTATTCCACACAGACAATAGGTTTCAAGATATCCACTGTGCTCCCTCATTCCTCATTGGATACAAATATTCAGTTCCACCACTTAAAAGATCAAACGAACAAGAACCATGAAAAATGTTCCTTCCAGAAAACAGCAAATTATCTATTTTGTTCTCTTGGGAGTAAACATTCTAAATTTCACTCAAATTGATCTGTTACCATGTGGTTACAGAATGTTTGCCCAGAGATGCAGTATGGCAGATGTATAACAATTATATTGTTATACAATTTTAGCAGTTCAAGGAAGATACACAGCCATCAGGACCACGGGCAAAAAACTTACAGTAACACAAGTCAACTGTAGATAATATTATAACCAGAAATAAGTCTCTGAACAAGAGAAAACAATATTAAAAATAATATTTTTTCCAAGTTTTCAGCTAGCTAGTAGTAAGACTACTGTCTGATCCTTTCAGGTTCTGAAAGTGAATACAGTAAGAATGTTTTTGTAATATACAGTCCAACACTTGTGTTCTCCAGTGCTGCCAGGTGATGCTAACCTGCCACCCAATTAAAATCAAAGCCTTACTAGCAATCATCCAAAATAACAACTTCCAGAAGTAAATTTCTAGCAGTCTGCACTTTTTATTGGTACTGCATCTGCAATAAATAAGCTTTTTTTTGGAATATGTGCTTGTCATATTCAAACTTTTTTACTGTCACCAGCTGCCTGGAAGGTCCAAGCTTGATGTGGCTCACTAATTAATACCTGTTAGCAAAGCCTTCTGAGGGATCTCAATTTGTTGCTTAACCAAGAAAGCCATTTATTCCCATTGCAACAATGAAAAGAGATCTATATTAATCACATGACAGAAAATCAAGTTTTATTTTTCACTGAAATCTCTGCTCAGAGTTTACAGAGCATCTGCAGTTTAGTAACACAGCTCCATAGGAATGGGGGAAGGGAACACATGAAGTTGAAATATGTGACTAGTATCTAATGGACACTATTACCTGTGGCTTGGTTCCCAAAAATGTCGCAGTGATAACTCACAAGTGGCTTCTTAGTAATTATTATCCTTCAGACACTCCTATCAATTTCCTGCCTGTTTAAAGAAGTGGATCTAGCAAAAAATTTAGTAAGGTTATTAAATATTTTAGTTTCATAGTTTCTGTGTCTGCATTAATTTAAAAGGGAGTCTTAAATCTGCTTGCTCTTATGAAAGACAAACCTATTTGAATAATGGGGCTGTGATATATGACAACTCAATTCTGATACTGTATGTTTGCTTTTGTTAATGAGTCCCCATTTTTCGTCTTTATACTATAGGATTTGCATTAACTACAGCCATATTATGTTACGCACACTTTCTCTTACCGCTTTCATGAAAATTGGAAATAAGTTCAAGAATTGGACACAGTTTTACAGATTTGGAACTCAATTCAGTCTCTGAGTTCTAATAACATTCAAGAGCTTGTTTGCACATCCCTAATATAACACTTATTGTACTTCTGTAACAACCCAGAGCTCACTTGTCTAATAACAGTTTTGCAGTTCAGGACCATTCAGTGCTAAAATAAATGTCAGGCAAGTCTAATGAGGCTTCAGATACTCAGTTTTATGCTGGAGTTTAATTTGAAGTTACACTGATGTTTTAACATGTTTGCTTATTCTAGAGTAAAGAGTGTTCGTTATTTCAATGACATAACCTCCAGACAATGTTCCATGAATTGGTTTAAGATGTGCTGGTAATTTTAACAGCCTTAATGTGGAGTTGAACATCTGTAACAACATATTACTTGAATTTTATCCTCATTTCATTTTTAAAGCAAAACAAAGGGAAAGTTTTTCAAAACAGTAGACAAGTTCGTAACTTTTTTCTTTGTTATTTGCTCATTATTTTTAAGACAATACTGTCTCCTTGACTGCCTCGCCCAGGTCACTAGTTGAACTAGTTTATAGATACATTTTTAGACACCAAAAAGAGCTGAAATTTGAAATAACATCTATGTTACTGAACATCACCTGAATTGGGTTACCTGGCAAATTCAGTCCGCCTAGCATGTAAATGCTTTGAAGCAATTAAACCCTTTGAAAGGTAAAGCACAAACCACCCAGAGACATTAGTTGACTAGCTATCTCGATTAACTTATTAATCAATCACCACATCTGGAGAAACCCACATCTGTAAGCACTTAACAGAGCATTAGTAATGTCACAGTCACATTGAAAACAGGCTGCAAAACCATGCACAAACCATTCTGTATTGCCTTATGCATCCAGCTACTGGGCTACCTACGGAGCTCTTGGTTCAACCCAGGCTTTTGGGAATGGTAGCGGTATTTTACGGGCAAGCTGAGTGCCCTTTGCAATCTACAGTAGGTAGATTTTCCTTGTTCAACAGAACTCAGTAAGTTAAGGTGCAGCAGCGAGGGGCTGTTGGGTAGGAAGAGGCTCCCTTTACGGTTATTAACAAGTGGAACAGGTTCCAGGATTCCTTCAGTGGACTTGGCATCAATCAATGCATTAGTAGTTGCATTCTTGAATTGATATGAACATTTTGAGTAACTTGATCTAGCTGCATTCTTTACTTCTAAATAATAAGAAAAAATTTAAATTAATTTCTTTGTATTGAAAATTATTTCAAACCACAGGCATGAATAAATTTTGGTATTATGTGGAAATACAGACATTAAAGCTTAAGGTATCAGTTCCAACAGCAGAAATAAAGGTTTATACCTGCAGCTTTCTTATGTTGTTTTTTTCCCCTATAAAAATGACTCTTCATAAAAGAATACTTATAAAAGGATTATTCAACAATATTATCACCTTTAAGCAATAATCCCATCCTAGGGTAAGTATGTCTGAGGTAATACTTATTTCCCCATGTTGATAAGGGCTTTGAGATTTACTGTCTGTGGAGGATGTTTATTTCTTTGAAACTACTGAAAATGACAGGGGAGGTAAAGCACTCTGCTGCTATTAAAATAAATAAGGAATCATAGAAAACATAAGGTCACCACTTCAAAATTGTGCAAGCATACTTATGGAGTTAAACTGATTTTAAGGAACCCACATAAAAGTTGAGTATTCAACAGTGCTGCATATTGTAAATTTCAGGAGGTCATACATAGTACCTCTGAAAAGAAAAGTTAAGAAATTCAATTTTCTACACATGGATTCAGCTTAAAACTGTGATTCTTTGTCTTCCATTGATAATATATCAAGGCTGTTTAAACACTACCCCCCTCCCCCCAACTAATACCTCTAACAAACGGCACCCTCAGTAAAAAACAGCAACAAAATGGTTTTTTGGTAAAAAATATGCAATAAAGATCTTCTCCTATTTCTTGTTTCATTCTGAATGAGTATAGTATAGAGAAGAACATATATAACTGAGCCACTAAGACCTCACATTTGGTTATGCATAATGAAATAAGAAGTTTAGGTAGGGAGTAGCTGGTGAACTGATAAACTTGAAGTACTATTTCCACAGGTTTCAATTGCCTTAAAGATTCTATGGAGAACATTGAGTAGAGGCAAAGTATTTGAGGAGGTCAGCGTGTTTTTTGGGATCTTTGTTTAGTTTACCACCAGCTAGAAACACCATCTGGTAACAGGAAAGATAAGAAAATAGCACTCCCATGCTTGCCATTTTTCTTCAAGCACAAAATCTGTCTCTCCCATGGAAAAGGTGAGTGTGTAAGAA
The DNA here is from genome assembly GCF_963662255.1 of Cinclus cinclus. Lineage (NCBI taxonomy): Eukaryota > Metazoa > Chordata > Aves > Passeriformes > Cinclidae > Cinclus > Cinclus cinclus. The sequence continues at coordinate 22,719,667 of NC_085052.1, forward strand.
TTACAAGAGTCATTTGAAAGTACTTTTCAACAAGGTTGAACCAATTGGTGACAAAGCACCCATTCAAATTCAGTGATCTTTTCATGTCTCACTACTATTCTGACTGAAGTAGATCGAAAAATTAGCGACAAAAGAACTAAAGTCTAATTTACAACATTATTCTGATTTTTACTAATAGAAGTATCCAAAGTATAATAATAATAATAATAATATTGCATACTCACCAGAGTTCACATATATTTTAAATCATCAGACAAAAGCATATATCTTTGATTAGTAGTACTGCCACAAAAATAAAATATACTGTATAAAATATTGAATACACTACTTCGAAATTATCAATTTTACCTCAGAGTTATCGGGATTTTTATTAAATGTTGTACTTCTGATATTCCTCCAAGTGAAATAGTTTTCAGATGATAAAATGCATCTGCAGAGATCTATCTCCCTACACATGTCACTGGTCAAGCATGTATTTGAAGGCCTTGATATGCATCAACGCAGTTCTATTTTTAAAGTGCAGATAGCAATACTGGAAACAATCTTTTAAAATCCACATTCTGTATCAAAGTATCTTCACATGCAATGGAAGAAGACCAGAATCTATTAAGCTTATCAACCCTCCAATCAAATTGTTTACGAAACACCATAATCTTTTCACAGTCTCTTCTGGAGTTTCAGTAAGTGATGGTTTCAGATACCAGACCTGACTATTAAGCAATAACCTTCCATAGCAGTGTATGTCTTATGGTATATTCCATGCAGAAAAATTCAAGCTTTCCCAAGATTTTGTGCTTGCAGTGGCACAGCATGTGTCAGAACAAAAATACTTGTCTTTTGGTATGGCTTCTTATCTGGAGCTTGGCATCGTATTTAATAGCACCACATGGTCTTGTTCAGCAGGAAGGCACACTGAGCTGCTTAAAACCTGACTTACTTCCCCTTACTTCCAACAGTGTGGACAGGTACTGAGCATGGGCATAACATGTTGACGATTTTTTTTGGTCAAATTATTCTAGATTTAAAAGCTCTAACTACTGGTTTCATGCCATGACTTCCAGCCTGCTGCCTCTGACAAGAGCTCAGATCAAAGTGGAAGAAGCTCCACAGTGGATGAGTGATGAAATTCTTTGTACAAAGGACAATTTTCTGTCTTACTCCAACAGTTTATGGCCCATGTCTTTTTACTCAATCTTTGAAAGCAAAGATTACAGAATAATCTCTGAATGACCTATCCTTGGTAGAGATCTCTTTCTCCATTCCTCCTAAAATTACATACATATTTTATACCACAGAAGAGTAAAACTGGTTACTTTTAGTGTAAATAGCCTGTCAAGCTGTAGGTGCATGCTGTGCACACACACAGGGCTGTCAGGATACACCTTGAACTACATGAGCAAGCACAGAGCTTTTGAATTAAGCAGAACTGTACAACTGGGTGAGAAACACAGGCCAACTTCAGCAGACACACTACAGTGTGCAGAACCTAAACCACTTATGGAGCATCCCCCTGTTCAGCAAAGACAGTTGATTTTTATTAATAATTTCTTTAAAATCTGGTTGGGTTCTTGCACTATTATGTGGGCTGATTTCCACAGAAAACGTATTTGGGAAACAAAGATTGCTACTAATTATATGGAATTAAATACATTCTTACATATTGTCACTGCCTCACTAGGTTTGGCAATCAAGCTGTCTGGATTGGGGTAATTTGTCGTATCACTGTGCAACACCAAATCACTACCTCCAAATCCACCAGGGTCCTCTTCCAAGTATGGGATGAGTTTAGCACCACCAAGTCTACTAAAACACAACTATTTTTCTAGTCATAGTCAGATTATTTATTTTTATGTAGCATGAAATATGACTTTATTTCCAATGCAAATGGTCATAGGCCTGCATTGTTTATGCTGCCAAAGTTCCTTAGAACTGTTCAGTATATTGTCATGTATCCATAAGGCATTACTGTTACCTAAGAATATTTTGAGAGCCATTTTGAGAGCAAATTTTAAACTTCTTTCTGAGAATGGCAAACAGTAAGAAACAGGATAAAAGCAGAGTAATGGTAAGAAATTCCATTTTCTGTAGCATTTTCTAATTGCATGCTGGGTGAACACTACCTACTTTTAATAAATGCTGTACAGAATTTGCCCAAGAAGCCCGTAACCATTAGTGAGATAAAAAATAATATATTAAAAAAATGTGACATATTAATGCAATTGTAAAGGTATTTTGAAGTTGTATTCTATTCCTATTCCTTACTCCCACCCTCAGGAACTCCCTTTCAAGCTCATTGAATAAACACTTGCCTACAGACTGCGTTAGGGAATCGTGCCTGTTTCTATTTCTATACATTTTATTTATTATAATGAAGATAATTTGAATTGCAATCTGCAACTCCCCGAACATTTTTAAAACAACAAATGCAGTTAAACTAATGCCTGTGGCAATCTCTATTTATTCTTTGTGAGCATACACTTGCCATAACTTAAAACTGGGCTGAGCTTTAATTTAAATGTAACAAGGCAGAATACCAGTACAGTGCTTTCAACAAAATGGCTGAAACTGGCTTCAGCATGATTTGCCTGGAAGGGAAAATGAAAATGTGTTTTAAAGGAGAAAAAATATCCTGACCAAAACCAGACATTCTAGACAACCACCACTGATACCCAGTGCTCCTTTCCTCCCCCATCTCTATCACTGCTAGGCTTTCAGCACTGTTTTTCACCAGACACTAGCATAGTGTTTTCCTTCATAGTCAGCCATCAGCCAGAGCTGTCACTTGCAGATACTTCATTTTTGTTTCAGTCTAATTCATACTGCACCCCCTTAATCTCTGTAGTTAGTAATGCCATGTCACTGTGAAGATACGTCAGATCCAGCACTAGAAATACTGAGAGTGTTTCTAACAGTTAAACCATCTTGGTGTGAAGAAATAATTTATTTCTTCCCCCAACTTAACCAATGTCTTTCTCCTGAAGATCTTCTGAGCTGACCTCCAAAGGAGCAGTCTCCATACTGCAATATGGCTCAGCTTTCATGGGGTGGGGGTGAAGACAAACTGCAACCCTGCATCACTAAATGCAAATAATCAATATGTTGATTGAGCTTTTGGCTATCAGAGTTCTTTTGATGGGAGTGACAGTGAGCATGACTTGCCTCACTCAATGACAAGCCTGTTTAGACTTTTTGCTACCTACCACTTTGTGAATCAGACAACTGAAAATACCCACAGCAATTCCTCCCAACTGTCAGCTATTGCTGTGATTCCACCCAGCACCCCCTGTACAAGACAACAGATTAACCATTAGGCTAGATATGTTGAAAATATACAGCTTCAACCTTTCCCCAGCTAGCTCAGAGCGATGTATAGATGATTATTTCAACCGTCAGCTGCCGCATAGACTTAAACCCCTGCACAATAACTCCTGGATTCATCTGCCCCTTGTCAAACTTGCACAGCTTTAGTTTGAGCATACATAGTGTGGCAGTTTCACTGCGGATCTAGAATAATCCAGACGGCTGCTGTCTCTTTGTTAACAGGAAGCTAAACTGATGAGTTTGTAATGTATTTCTTATCAAAGGTAGTTTCAAAAAAGAAAATGTGCCAAATCAGTTGGGGTTGGAATTTAGCATAATATTCTAATATGATTTAATCAAAACATTTGGTATTTGTTGGGGAACAAAACCACCCCACATTACTCATCCTCTAAAAATCATTTCATGCCAACGAACTATTTATTTTACAAATTTACTTGATGCTTTTGGTGGTAACAGATGTAATGAAATCATTGACTAGAAACTACAATATAATGGTGCTTGATGAGATACAAAAATGTTAATTTTAGAAACTGCGGAGCAGCGTTCGCTTGGTGTCTGAAAAGGTAATTCAAATGAAACAGGACTGCTGCTTTTGTTTCTCTGTGCATTACAAACTCAGGGAAACGCATTTCATTCTGGTTTTTATACAACAAGATATGCTGCTTATCTCTACACACTAGCACCATTAGAAAAGCAGGTGAGGCTGGCTTTTAGTTGCAGTATGTGCCACTTGAAGCAGATAAAACATCAAGATCCAAGAATGTCAAGAATGCATCATCAGAACATTTTGCAGATACTGAATGGTGCTTACATGAGACATTCTCTTTGAAACTGCAGATCAAGAAATATTTCTTTTCTTTTTTTCCCCTCTTTTTGTCCCAGGCTTGTACATTGTGGCTAAAGGCACAGAACATTCCAAAACAAATGCATCGTGTCTACTTTTTTCTTTTTTTCCATTTTTCTTTCTATTAGCACCCAATACTTAAATTTTGTATTAATAATACATGATCTTTCAGTCTTAATTCTCCCACATAAAGAACTGAAACTCAGCCACAGATATATTCCTCATCTTCGCTTTTCTTTGAATGCTGTAAAAAAAGAGTCAAGAGCAAATATGGAATCTTGCCATGCTGGATCCTGTTATTAATTTAAGATGGCTGCTCTGATAGTCAGTGAAATCAATATAAACTTTAAGTTCCTGATCTTTCAGAGTAACTTGTATATCAAGTGAAAAATAGACTACAAAGGAGTTTGGAAACCCAGAAAACTTATTACTTTAATATTTTGGTGAAAAAAAGGTCTGGCATATGGGTTTACACCATTTGTACTTATTTTTAAGGATGGAGCAACTCCCTAAGGTTACCACAGAAATGTATTTTTTTCTTTGCTCCTCCAGTTTAATTCAAGAACACAACTATTATGAATGCTGTATCAATTATTATCATTTCTCTGTTGCTATGACTTCAGCAAGCAAAAAGTGGCTTAAGGCTGTCTGAACCGTGGTTGATCCAATGTCCACTAAAGTCAGAGAAAACATTTTCACTGACTTCAGTGGACTTCAGATCAGGAGCTGTTCATACCTCATGTATATATTACTGTAAATGAGAAGCAAGCCTTTCCCATACAAACAGCCTTTTATGCACATTGGTGTGTGTAATTTTGAGAAGAAAGGCTTCTGATTTCATGGATCTGGTTTCTTGTTTCAATACAGAGGTACATAAACAATAGGACACTATTTGTACCTAACAAACATCTCTTTCCCCTGCCAAGCTTGCACAGTAGAAAAAAAGCTACTTCAATTCCTAATCAAATTCTAATTTATATTTAGACTAAGTCATAGGTCCACTGAACTGTGAACATCTTTTCTATATCAAATTTTAGTATTCCCTCATATTTTTCCTGATATTTTAGCCTTCATTCTCTGCCTTTTTAAATTATGATTCACTCTGTAATTGTTTATTCAAGTCATTATACTGTTATTGGAAAACTGTGAAATTAAAAGTTTAAAAAAAAGCAAAGCATCAGTAGACTTCCCCCCTCCTCCCCACGCCTCATCCATTTAATTGTCCAATTGACTTCTCCACATGTCATATTCATACAGAACACTATTTGGATAAAGTTTTGGGAAAGCGTTAAGAAATGGAGATGTGCCAAAACTCTAGAACTTAAAACAGAAAGTGGTCTCTTTTCAACGGGGTCTGTTTTCCAGAGAAACATCAAAGTGAAGGGAACTAACTTTGTCTTTTGAGAGTGCACTCTGGAGAACAAGGAAAGTCGAAGTGTCTCATTGGTATGGCAAGTGTAAATATGCCGAGTTAAATTTTAAATTATGTTACTTCTTTATAACAAGCTGTTCTGAACATGAAGGACAGAAGGAGATGATACAGAAAATGTTGCCCCATGTGTCAGAAAAGAGCTGCTCAGACCCTGTGTTTCCTACCAAGTCACAAGCAGATATGAACTACGATTTTGGAGCCCCAGCTGCTGTCTCTAGCAGAGCAAAGAACAAAAAGACTGCTCAAAGCCACATGTTAACATTTTAACAGATGACCTGGTGATCCCATGGCTACAAGCAGAGGACTGGGAATCTCCTGTCTGAAATTTAGTTTTACCACTGATCTTGGGTTACACAGCCTTGGGTGACTCACTTGCAGTCAATTCTGTTTTAAAGGATGGTCTTACAGATCTGGCTAGAATTCAAGTGAGCAAATGATCTGATAATATGGATATTAATTTCTAATTTTTTTTCTAGTAGGTGTAAGACTGCAAGGTTGCTGTTTGAAAAGTACATTTGGAATATATTCCATAAAAATATACTATATTCATATGTGATAACAGTATTCTGTTATTACAGTGTTTGGTGGTTTTGTTTTTCTTTATTAGACATGAAAGTGTGTCTCTAACATTGAATAACTAACATCCTTTTTATTTCTGTGTTTCTATTTTCCTTTGTTTAAAAAATATTGTCAATTAAGGGACACTGATTTCCTTATGAGTGGCCCTTTGACAGTTCCCCAAGGCATGACACGTAAAACCAAAAGGCACATCTTTGGGAGAGTCTTTAACAGTCACAACACAGAGCAAATGAGAATATTCCATGCATTGTCATACACTATCCTTGTTTCAATGCATAGCAACCCAAAGTGTATTGTCCTTTGTCCTATTGCCTGAAAGAGGATTTTGACACCAGCTGTAAGGGACCCAGAGGAAGAAGTTGCAACACTAGCAAGGGCACACTGTAGTTATGCAGTTCTGCTAAACTGTAGGAAGAATCTGTCTTGTTTTTACAAAGTTAAGAAAGTTTCCCCTTTGTGACTAAACACAGCAGCTGATCAATCACTGCAGAAAACAGTGAAGTTCTATTTGTGGACAAAAAATAAGCTACTATTAAAAAAAAAAGAATCTAAATTTGAAAGGCCACTCATCATTGTGCCTATGATCACTTTTTGTTTACGCTCCCCCAGCTCCATTAAATTCAGAGAAAAATATACAATGCCTTGAAGTAACTAAGAGTAAAAGTAAGCACAGGAGCCCTTGGTGATTGCTTTGCTCCTTGGGATTAGAAATCTTGTATTTACAGCATAGATTGTGTTTGTCAGGAAGAGTATTTCAGTGCACAGGAAAGTGATATTTCCATGCCTTTGGAACAGGACTCCACAAATTTCAGCTCAGTCTTGCTGCAACTGTTTCCATCCACATTGGGAACATTGCAAAGTGTAGGCAGATTTCATCCTGCAGAAATCTAATTAGAATTAGTCTCTGTTTTTTGCATTTAGAAGTGCCAATTTATCTTAACATCTTAAAAATACGTATTTCCAGTGTAATTCCAACCTGCATATCCTAAAGTTCTAAACTGAAATAAAATTTCAGTTTATATAAATAAAGTAAAATAAAATACCTTGCTCATTAAAAGAAGACACACTTGTTCCCTGCAGTGAAGTAAAGATTTTCCCACACTTCTTCTAAATTCAGAGAACTGTACTCCTAAATTCTAAGATTTTATGGGTTTTTTTAAAAAATTTCTTCATCTGCTTCCTCAATAGCTTCTTTACTTTTGAAAACATACTTGGAGAGGATTAGTCTGAGGCTGTTTCTTTTTTTAACTAGGTGGTTAATATGCGACCAATAAACTGGGGTTTCTTAATATATTTTTACTTTGTAAAATTTGATACCATTGGCTTCTGTTTATCCCTGAAAAAAAAGAGTGTAGAAATGTTTGTTTCTCTGAACAAGAAGAACTGAAATATTAACATTTAATTCTGACTTTCTTATTGTTAGTCTTACTCAGTTTTCACCCCCATCAGTGAAAAAAATTTCCATTTACTAATGGAATGGAAGAATGGAAAAAAATGGAAGAAAATTTCCATTCAATTTTCATAGGATCAGGCTCAGTGATCCCCAATACTCATTCAGACTTAGCTGTAATATTCCTCTGGGATGGAGGTTTTCATACTACTGTTACTTGTGTGGCCATCATATAATTTCATATGTAAAGTATAAAATGCTGTACCTGTGTACATAGACACTGGTTCTAGGGACAAGTGCTTACAGTGTATACAGCTTTATGGAAAAAAAACTTTAAAAGAGCCATATGAAATATTTTTTTATATAAATATAAAATTGTTTCCTTAGCAAAGCAATACATAAGCAAGTTCTTGCAGGCTTCTCAGCCGCTACTGATTTCTAAGCCAGCACCACCACCTGCTGGTTTCAGGGAGTTTTGAGACCCAGTGCTGTTTTCCTGTCTTCAAATCCATGCATAAATATAGAGCAGTATTTCTCAGCTGTTCTTAATACATAAAAATGTTGTTACCAGAAAAGATTTTTAGCATCACTCTAACAATACTCTATTAGCTAAATTATGGCTTTCATAAAAGCAGGGAATGTTAACAAAAAAATTATTTTATGCAAAGTACTGTAAGTCACAGGGTAAACATTAAAATTAATCAAACAGATTGAACCTGTTGTATTAAATGGCTGTTGTCACATATGCAGGTTTTATTACTTACATAGTTAAATACGCTTCATAACACTAAGAAATGAGTATTTTTTTTCTAAGTGATCCCTACTTAAGTGTATTCCACAATGTACTTCCATTCTTGTGAAGCTTTTTTCTTGCTCTGAACAAACGCATCTAAAGCAACAATGCCACCTGTTAAATCTATTAATATAAAACAACCAAGATATAAATAACCAAGATTAAATCTATAAAACAATAGCAAAAATAGTGATAGCAAAAATTGAGATGGAATATAATAAATTGCTATGGATATTTAGGGTAGTACATAATTTCTAGGTAAAACTGGCAAAAAAATGAAGTAAAACAGCAGAATAATAACAAAAAACCCTCAAAACTCATATCTCTGCAAAAAGCTCACTGTAGACTGGCTAAAATTGATTGCTATGGGAAGCAAGGGCTGACAATCTACCCCAGAAGGGTGGAAAAAAAGCATAAGCTAAGAAATCCAGTGGTGACTACTACTAACTATGTTACTTAGGTCATCGTTTTGATTTCTAATACGAGGAATACTCAGAAGTATGGAGGTATATAGCAAGGATCATATTTTTCAAACACAACTTGAATAGGCTCAAAATACCTCCATACAAAATTAAAAAATTACTGTAGTCAATTCTCTCTCATAATTTCCCTATTATTAAAAAAACCTACCTTACTGATAAGACTGAAATTTCTGCTGCAACTAGGGTCTAACTCTTCCAAAATCTTGTGAGAGGGCAAAGCATGCCATCTCACATCCACTTCATGTAAGACCACCTATAATGGCCTAAAATTACACGGGCTAGCAACAGAGAAAGAAAGCAAATAATACTGAATCTACCCAACTAATCTGATATCCATGTCTAAAAAAAAACATAAAGTTACAAATGTTTTGTCCTTTTAGTTTTTACTTTGATACTAAAGCTACAGGGAACTGCCAACTTTGCTTAGTTCATGACAAGGATCAGATAGATCGCAACCCATGATGAGGAACAGCTTTAGGAAGAAAATTTCAACAAACCCAACTGCACTGTGTTTGGTACTTCTGGATTCACTAACCAAACCTTGATGAAAATGTGGGCATTACCAAAGAAAGAAAAGGGAGCCCAACAGAGCACCCTCACTATTCGCACACAGTGCAATGATTCAAGAGTAGAGCAAAAAAGGCAACAGAGAATTTTGGAGAGGATTGTCAAGGTGTTGAATTAGCAGGTTACTTAGTTGTGTCCCATAGAACACTTGGTGTGCTCACCACAAAAATAATTTACATACCATGAGTATAAAATTAAATTCAGGTGATGTCCCTTTTCAAAGCAGGTAGCTTGACAAGGAAGAGAGAAGACTGATAAAATTTGAAGGAAAAAAATAATTTAAAAAAGAGAAGATTCTGAAGGAAACCAGGAAACCACTGAACTGCCAGGATTTCTGTTGTATTATCACACCAACTTCACAATAAGCTCTACAATCACCTGGACCAGAAGAACTCTCTCCAACGAAGAAAAAAATTATGTATAAAATTTCGTAAGATTTACAGGTCAGTCACTACCCTAAAAGAAACTACATCAAACACAAATGCCACAGGATGCCAATGTATTTGGAAATACTGTTGCTGCCAGAAGTTTTGAGAGTCAGATACTGAAAGCATCCAGAAATCCTATGCTCAGGGGACACTGACAGCTGTCAAGAAAGTCATCTTCCAAAATCAAATTGCTTGGAGCTCTACCTCTGAGGGTTTTATTTTGTCCTGTTTGAGAAGAAAGAAGAGGGCACACAAAAAAATCATATGCTAAAGGCGGATTAAAACCAAATGCATATTTTGACATATTTTATACTCCTCATGGCAGAACTCAAGGACACTGCTGAGGAAATCTGTGAGACCCAAGGGACAATTTCAGGATGTTTCCTGAGGAGTATGTGGGGCTTGAGTATGGAGGCTGAATATACGAACCTAAAAATATGATGCTGGCATATCCTAAAGCTAGAATTTTAAATGCAAAACAAGAATTTGCTATTTAGCAGCAAAGTACCAGTAAAATTGTGGATGAATGAGCTGCAGCATTCAAACAGTCCATCAGCCAATCAAAAAGACCTTTAAAGTTTGATCAGTCACTGGACATGCTAACACTAGAAATCCTGAATCCAAAAACAGAGTAGGCACTTTCATTAAAGTAGGAGAGAGCATTTTCAAGGATTATTTGGAAAAAACAAAAAGACAGAAAGTTCTCCACAGATCATGCTCTATTAAACAACTACTTGTGGTGGTGGTAATAGAGGAGATCTGAAACAAAAAATTTAAACAATCTTATGTTTAAAAGAGACAATATCAGGTGTAGGGAGTTCTAGGAATGCCATAACCACATGATAATAGCATACTGCAGTGCAGATAGGGCACAGAATTCATACTTCATAAATTAACATGCAGAGGGATCTGGTGTCAGCAGGTTAGAAGAATGTCAATCCCTGCTCTTACAGAATTTCACACTGATGTAAGATGAGTCAAGTCCAGACTATGTGATTGGATTCTTGGCTTGAGCCTTCCCTGGCACTGCAAATTGTTTGTTCATCTACTCCTCTTCCAAACATAACCAAGGGCTTCTGCTGAGTCATGTAACTCCAAAGTGTAAGATGCCTGCACGTTGGACTCCTTGTATGGAAGGGTCCTGTCAAACAGTAAGGATCACATTACTGACTCCAGGCTCTGCAATCTTTGCACCACAATTATCATTACAGAACCTCTGCTGAGACTGACATGTGCCCCAGCCCTACTGTCTTCTCATCTTTTCTCCTTTGTCTAAATGAAGACATCAGGAAGGTATATCTTGTTACTCAGGACAGGGAAACTATTGAATACAAATAATCAAAATATATTCAATGAAATTCTTAATATATGTATTTATCTATTTATTTCTTTTTCTTTTAATAACATTTCTATGGAACACAAGTTTTGTTTGAAAAAAATCTGTATTTTAAGAACCCTTGAAAAATTTAGATCTTTCACAAATGAAAACTGACTTCATTCTCTGCAGAATTTTGTTCATAAAATGAAACAAAAAATTACAGTTTCATGCCTCAACTTGCACAAAACATCATTTGTCAAAAATTAAAATTTAACGTCAGTAGAACTCTTAACAACAGGGTAACAGGTTCCACTTTTTTTCTGTGGAACACCAAAAGCAGTTATTAGCATCCAAGAGTTTGCAAACTATGTTTTACTCATTGGAAAGCTTATTGGCTTTGTTCAGAACCAAGTAAAAAACAGAGTTTCTTGTCAAAAACAAGACAAGATACAAGAATAGTTGGAAGCCCTTTGCTGATGAGAAATATTAGCATACCATTTGAGTATTTGGGAATCATGTCCCTTATTCTGGAAAGGACAGCATAGTACAAAAGTACACCCTGTTCTATTCAGCAGTGCATCTCACTTCTTCTCATCCTTCTGCTGTCTCATCCTGTGAATGATAGCCATTTTCATACCCTGCAATTCTAAATAAATACTGTATCACTTCCTTGCTGCTGCCCGTCTTGTGATTGACTGATCACAGAGGACGTGGCAGCCCTTACATGTTCTGGTAGATCAGGAATAATTCCAATAGAGGTAAAGCATGAATAAAAGAAAAAAAAAATCTTTGGACAAATGCCTGCTAAAGAAATATGCTATCAGTTTATACCTATGGATTTACCACATATTGCTCATGGAACAGGAATAAGTATCATCTCTACATTTGGCTCAAACTTCCAACTGTTTTTATTCTCTTCAAGAAGAATCTTTGTCCTATCAGCCAATAAAACTTTACCAGCTAGGCAAATATTTATCCTGACTTATAAATTACTGTCCATGTGTCAAGCTGCTGTTTTTACTTAATGACCAATCCCACAAGGGACCATCTAAGTATGACAGAAGCAGGGCTAATTTTAGACTAAACTATGTCCGTTGTTAGATGGCACACCTGCTGGCTGGTTCTGGCAAGAATTTGCTCAGAAACAGACTCAATTTCCTGTTGCCAGTCTTCCTCCATAGCATAGGGTGATATAAAATCTCTCCCCATATTGCCAGACATGCTGTGTCAGGGATAGCACCATGGGGTGTGAGACAGAAGATAATGTCAGGAACATGGAAATGAAGAAAGGCACATGCGTAGTGCAAGCAGAATCTTTTATGCAAGAATGAATAAAGGAAATTGCATGACAGAGATCAAAGATACTATAATGAATTTTTTTATTTCCTTCAGCAGTTCTTCATAGCAAACAAGGTCTGCATTCCAATTAAAGTTCAGAAGCAGCTAAAACCTTCAGATTATTTTAAAAATACAGCAGTAGAAATACCTCTTTGCTGATGCAGATAAACTCAGTTACTCCTGCCCTGTCATACAGTATACCCTTTCTACACCTCTCTAAATTATACCACAGCAAGGCAGCTATGGTTATTTCTCTACACCTTCTGTCTTGTACCCCATTTCACTCTACTCTTTTTCTTGCTGTGCATCTACATTCTTAAGCGAAGATCAGAAAATCTGAAAATTGGCCTCTGAAGGGGAATAACTATGTCAAAAGGACATTCAGGCTTATATTTAGGACTTCAAAATATAAGGATCTCACAGCACTTCCCAGTACAAAATGTAATATAGTATAATAGATGGAGAATACAGTATTTTCCTTCTCTGAGGGGAAGAAGAACTACAGTGGCGTAGTCAGTCAGTGGCACAGTCAAGATTGGGATCTTTGCCTTGTGGCACTTTTGTTTCCCATTTGCCTAGGTAAAATTTCCAGTCAAACTAAAATGCACACAGAAGTGTTTGACCAGATAACTCTGGACACACTTTACACAGTAATAATGCTTTTTTCCACCCTTCATTTTGAGAATATTTGTACTGGGCTAACAAGATCTGATCAGTATCAGTGAAGCATGTCTCTGTGAGGCAGCACACATTATGCTTCCTAAAATGTTTGATAATAAGTGAATAACAGAATTACAGCATTTAATATTAAGTAAAGTATCAAAAGGAAAAATATACCATTGTAATATTTTTTAAATGCTAAAAAAAAGCTGGTGAATATCCTCAAACAGAGAAAGGATGACTGAACTTTAACCTATTTTGAAGTATATTATCAACACAGTTAATAACTTACATACTGAAATAAATGTATTTATGATTTCTTAAAAACAAATTAAAATTTTTCCTCATGTGTCCTGTTCAACCCTCTCCTGTCTACTATAACCCCAGTCAAAGCAACAATACAGCATTGTGGCACTTCAAGAACCACATATGGAGTTATATGACAGCTATCTCCTCTTCATGCAGAATATAAATAATTCACAAGGTTGTGTTTCCTGGCATACACAAGTACCTCAGAAGGTTCTAGGTACTCAACAGAAAATAGAAAAACCCAGAAAAATTGCCTCGTAAGTTGCTTCTGACTTCCAGACTGGGGGCTAATCCACTCTGCTGGACCTACACTGACCTTGATAAAATCTGAAGAGCTCTTGTTCTAATTCAATAAATTCTCCTAGCCTAGGTAAAAAATAGGTTGGCTGCCCCTGCATCCAGTTTGAGAAGTATGAGCCACATAGTATTTATATTAGTGACTATTAATGTTACTAAAAACTTGATTAAAGGTATGCACATATTAAATATGCCTGGGGTCTCATGGAATAATCAGATGATGGATTCACTGTGTTTGATTTTTTCCATTTCTCCTGCTTTTATATCAAAATGTATCAAAAGCAAAAACACTGCCATACATAAAGCAAGGGCTTTCATTATGGGGGGTTTTATACTAAACTACATTCTACTTTATATGTTTAAACTATATTGTTGTCTGTTGTATGCTTCGATGAGCAGCTCCTTCTATATACTACAGTATCTTCAGATTATATGAAATGTGTAAAATGTAACCCAGAAGATTTCTTTTTCTCTCAATCTGAGGGGAAATATTCCAAGTAGGTAACCATGTTTTTCCTTGAATTATAGAAGGAGCCAAAGAATAAGGATATAAAAGAAAATATATTATTGTATAGTATGATATGTCCAGTATGATATAGTATGTTATAGCATGATATGTACAGGATTTACATATAAAAATTTTTGGTTTTGAAGTAATTGGAAAAGAACATGAATTACATATCAGTGTCTCTATGATTAGCATGAGCTGAGAGTTTTCTGCTGTTTTGTTCTAATATTAATTTGAGACTTCGCCCAATAACATCCACACAAATGAGCTAAGAGTGCAAATGGCAATCAATTTGGGGGACCTATCCTGAAAAATGGTACTAACAACTTCCCAGCATCGATGAGCTTCTCAGTCCTGCAGCTGTTTTCAAAAGCTGACTCCCAAAGGCACATTTAGAACTAAATTAAATGCAACTTTGACTTAATTAACGTTTTAAATGATAATGAATACAATGTAGATTCATAGAAGGCATTTACATTGCGTTATAAAACTGATAAAAATTTAATAACTCTTTTTTAATAAGTTATGTCTCTCCAGACCCATAAAGCCTAAGGCAGACAATGCTGTAGTCTAGGGTCTAATCCAGGTTCCTAATGCAGGTGGTATAAGGAGGCAGGAGACTGACTTGACACTTGACATTTGCTCTAAGCCTGCTCTGGATCAAGCCACTGCTTGTTCATAAATACTTTACTTCATATAGTAAAGGTCAGAATTTGGGCTCAAGGCAGGGCTATGACAGAAATGCTCAAGCTGAAACCGAGCCAGCTCTGGCATCTGTCGCTTGAAATAGCTGGAAAGCAGCAGAGAAGGAGACCCAACCGGCCAGCATCTGTCCCACACCAAGGAGGTAACAGGAAGAATCTGCTGCCTGGTGGTAAGAAACTGTCATGGTGAGTTTCATGACAACCAGCCACACTCAGGAACTAAAAATGCAAACATAATTTCCATGTCACCTTGCATAAGACCCTCTGCTAAATTCACTCCACAGGATGCAGACAGCATCTTTCCTAGCTTGTACCCATAAAAGCAAGCAACTCGCTAGTCCCTTCCTGTGACCCTGGCAAAAATCACTACTCAACATAAAGGCCTAAAGGAATTAAATGCAGACTTATCGATCTTTCCTTCCTCCACTATCCCAGTTCTTCAAAGGTTTCCCCACTAAACTTAGCAGTGACTCCATCCCATGATGATGTGAGAGTTCATCTGCTTGTTACAAACATCACAAATTGGGCAGAGCTCACTCTCATCAGCCTAGGGGTATATGCTGCATCACAAAATTCACCGGAAAAAAAATGCATGCCTCATTATGTGTATTATCTAGCAATGAGCCAAGTTGTCTCATTTGTTACCATTCTGCCTTCTGAAAACATCTTAGTTTGGAGGGATCATTCTTGGATTTTTTCTACTACTGCATTTCTGTATCTCAGTATTCACCTATATGCTCATACTATGCCCAAAAGAAGCTTAAATAATTTAGCAGCATTCAGATTCTATTGAAGTATAAAACAATAAAAGGGATTCATGTTTTTGTCTTAGACCCTAACTACACTGTCACCTATTGCAAAATACCTATTGTTTCATGTCACTTCCCCCCACTTTGTGATTAATGTCGTCTCTTCAGTGTTTGAAGAGGAAATAAAAATGTCATGGTGCACTCATATATATGAAGAAAGTGATGCAATAGGTACTTGGAGTCTCATGAGGGCATATACCACCCCATTGTGATCACTGCTTCTATCTCACTGTTATCAATAGAGAAAAAAAGTACACAGTTGGATCAAGGAGGGCATCACCTGGAGGGCTGGCCATCAGGAGGGCAAGAAAGGCAGACAAAGGGTTGGATCAGTGAAACCACTGCTCCAGCAAGCAGTTCTTGAATGCTAGTTAAGACTGTGATTGCATTTAATGAGCCAATTCATCCCATCTTCTTTAATGGAATGCATCTTTGTGTGATTGCAACAAGGAGAAGAAGATGGAAAGAAAGTAGGTTATGCAGAACTGCAGACAGAAATCAAATCCGAAAGTAGAAGAGTAATTTCCAGTCCCAGGAAAGCAGATCTCATAGTCTGGCTTCAGATTTGCCAGTTCCAGGCTGTGGAGCTGGCAGATATGGAGATCTCCAGCACCTAGAAGATATGACTTCATGAGGCTGGCTATACCATAAGACCTCTATAAAATAGCACAGGATTCTCCCACAGTGGTATTTTTTCAGCTGTTCAATTATCTGCTTTTATAGGCTTTAAAACCTCACTGTTCAGTTTTAGCAATGCCAGCTCTCTCAACAGTGGTTCATTCTCAGAAGAGGGCTAAGGAAGGTGATTCCCTTTATTTCCCAGTAGCAACTGTTAAGATGCATATGCTTGATTTTTTTTCAGTTGTACTGGACTTGTACCTTAACAGAGTTATCTAAAATAGTATTCTTTCCTAAAAAGTGACAACTAAAATAAACACAGGCACCCATTTTTACATTATTTTTGGTATTTTTAAAGGAGAAACATAGTCTTGTAGAGGTATTTAGAAGAAACATCACAGTCATGTCAGTTCTCAGGAATACAACACTGAATGCATGGAAAATGATGTAACTGAAAGAAAAATCTGTCACCCTAAAAGGACAATATCTGGAACCAGTTTTACATAAATCAGTATTTTGCACGCAGTTCCTTTCATGAGCTTATTATTTATATTCACTCTGCCTTTGAATTACCAAGAATTTATTTGGCACTGTGTCTCATTCTAATGCTCCATTTTCATTAATCTCATGGAAAAAAAAAAAAAAAAGAAAAAAAAATATACACTATAGAACATGGTGCTCTCTCATTGTCCAGCATAGAGAGGTGGGGGTCATTCCACAGAAGTGAGCTGTAAAAAACACAACAACCTGATTATAATTGCTTGTTTAGGACCCTGTGCCATTTAGAAAGGAGAGCATCTGTCTTTCCTTTCCCAATTGTTTTTTCATTTCCAGGACCCAAGTGCCTATTTATTCCTTCAACCTCTTCTTCCTCAAAACATTAAAAGCATACTATTGGCTTTTTGTGCAGAACAAAGATGAGACAGTGTGACCACAGAAAGGTCAGTGGGTATAAAAGAGAAAGGATTTATGCAGCATGTGCAAAAGTAAGATTTTCAAAGCAAACAGGTCTACTTCCCTCTTGTGGTCACTGCAGAAGTCTCACTTCTTAGTGAGAAGCTCAGAAAAGGTGTGTAGAGGGACAGAGCAGTGGTACTACGCCTACTACCCCACTTTGTCATAATGAGAGCATTATAAATATAATGTAAATGTGATGATATTCATAGGTGGATTGAACATCTCACAGTGTCTAGCTACCACAAGGTGGTATACACATCCTGTGAAAGGAAACCCACTATTGCTAAAGGGTGAACACAAAATTCTAGCCCTGAAAGTTGTCTCCTGACAGCTCACATATTTGCCCTTCCCGCACCTCAGCTCACACTTGACAGCAAGTAGTTCTTCTTGTCTTGCCTGCTACAGCAGGACTAGAGAAGTAGTGGGTTAGAAAAGCAGAGGATGCTCTCTTGCATTCTAGAAGAAATAGATATGCTGGCTTTTCAGCCAGTATTTCTGGAACCTGGGACTTAGTAATTGTCAACTCATTTAGAAAGCCCAAGCAGAGTTATACAACTGCTGAGTTTTAGCAACACTGACCAACGTCTGTGTGTGCTATGCATCCATCTCCCTGGAGATCGATAATTTCAACTCTCAGTATAGAATTTGGCTTTTTCAGTTGTAAAGACACACAGGCAGTCTTAAGGAACAGGTCAGTGAAGAAGCTGGAGCTTTTCTCGGCCTAACCTGCTAAGGTCACATCACCAATTATAGTTTCAGCTGTTTACCAACCTTGCAACAGTTTACCAACCAGCATAATGTTCACCTAACCTTGCAGAATGTGATTTTAGGCCCTTCGAGAAAGATTCAGCAGCTAACTTGTCTGTACAGAATAAAACGTGCTGACTATATGACTAGAAGACTATATGGAATATATGGCTTTAAACTGGGTCTGGCACACATGCTTTGCTTCTTTCAAAAGTTAAGCTTTTTCCAACTTGTCTTTGCATGGTCTTTCCATGTAAGATGCCTAAGAGTCTGGGCTGAACCCTGAATTCAAAATATAGTAATAATTGTTCTTGCCTTTAGTCTCCAGAGATCCCTAACATTCACCAAAGCAAAAGTCTTCCCATAAAGCTGCTCAGAACTACCAGAGCATGCCAAAACATGTTTTCTTACAAACTGAATTAGATATGTCTGGGCCTAATATCAAGAATATCCTTGAAAATTTAGATTCCCATGGCAATGGGTGCAATGATAGCTTTAGGAAAGGTTTCCTTTAAGAACATGAACTTTTCACGTTCCTGAGAAGCACAGCCATATGGTGGTGGAGAAACACAGAAATTACATGGTTCGGGTTAAGATTCTGTCTGCATCAATTAATCATTTGAATGGCACCCCCTAAGACTTGGCACAGACCTAAGCAGAAACATCACACTTGTTAATAACACAATTTCATTGTATAGACCACCCCAGGTTTTTCAGTGGCTAAGTGCCTCTCTTCACTCTGACTTGAGTCTCCAATGCAAAAAAATACTCGAACCATTGCACTCAAACTCATGTAGCAATCTACCAAATAAAAAAAGCTAAACCTACAAATATGTATACACAAAAAAGACTTAAAATTCTCTTTCCTTGCATTTAGAAAAAAACACAAGTATTTTTCCAGAAAACAGTCCATAAACTCAAAAGCTCTTTCAATGTGATTATATTTAGTCAAAAAATGATTTTCATTTGCTGAAAGTAGAAACAATAACAGAGACTCGTTCACAGTGGAAAATACACTGCAAGTGTTAACTTTCTGTGCAGATTATACAATTAGAAGACTAAAACCTGTGTACACCATCGAATATGTAAATTGATATCTTCTACTCAACATCAGATTTTTAGAAACAACACTAATTCTTACAAAAAACTACTCATCGTTTCAAGAAGCTTCATACAATGGTCTGTGATTTTATTTACCTTGGAAAAAAAACCCCACTTTTATAATCAAGAGTTAAAAAAAAAAGGAAAGAAAGAAGTACATTAAGCATTTGTAGAAGCAAACCAACTCAACTGGGGCACCACGACCAAAGCAAGCCCTGTAATAGTATAATGACCTTTAATGAGTGTCTGGGGAAACAATACAGTCATAGCATAAAAGACAAAGGGCAAAACCCATCATGGCTCCACTGACACTAATTTAAAATGATTTTCAGAACAACTGAAGAATGTAAGAGAGGTAATCTGATCCACCAATCTGACCTCACTTTGATTCTGGGGCCCTGCTGCTGCCATTTCTAATTGTCAAACACTCTACATTTCACATCTGCTCATACTTAATGAAAAGCTGACTCTCCCCACCATTCTTTGAGCTAACTAGCTCTGTCACGATGGGCATCGCCCGACCCCCGTGCACTGCAAAGAAAACACACTGATTTCTATTGAAGCCCTGCCAGTGCAACGTTGTGTGCATATATATTTTTTAATTGGAAAAGAAAGGCTTACGCTGCTTTGCAAAGAGTGAGAATTGGTATTGATTTTTGTACTTATTATTAACAGTCAAAGGTGACTAGTCTCACAAGGGGAAGACTGAGATCTCTTTTGATTTGATGGAGTGATGAAGGGGGGAAAAGGCCCTTGAAGGATAGGATGCTGAAAATCTCAAAGCTGTCAATATCACTTACCCTTCAAAATATAACATAGCTCTAATATGTTTCCCAAAAAGCAATGGCTTTTGTTGGAACTAAGACCATTATTGTGGAGGGTTTTGGCTCAGCAGGCAACACAATCAAAAATGTTTACTTTATCTGCCTCTGCAGAGTCTTAAGTGGACTTGAAAGCTATGGTAAACCTACAAATTAGTTTTTCTTTCCTTGCCAAAAGTGCTAATGGCAGAGATTTTACCCACTTGCAGGGGACATATTAATTTATCCTAATCTGGTTGCTGTTACCACCAGTGCCAGGACCCAGCCACATACTCTCTGTAACAGTCTGCACTCGTACAAACTCTACAGGCATGGTGTGTTACTGAGGCTGTTACACTGGACAAAAATCTGCCTGCAGCAACTCTCAATACAGGAAGGCTTCTTGTCCACTTTCCTTAACAAAATATGTTTTGCTATATTTTACCTTGATAAAAGTCTCATTAAAGGATAAAACCTCCTGTGATTTAGAACAGGACCTAAACTAGGAACCATCCACCTAACAGTGATACATGAGTTGCAAGCAAGTAGATAGCTAGGATGCTCACAGTGCTTATACACAGATAGAGAGATAGGACTTTTTTGTAAAATCTCCAAGAAATCCTATTAGAATACTTTTAATTAATATGGTCTTCAGACAAAAGAAATGCAACAATTATAGGATTGTTTGTGACCAGAAAAATAATTCAAAAGTCAAAATAGTTAAAGCAAATCATTCACCACTTGGACTGCATTCTGCAATACATATGGTACCAAAAGACAACCAGGTGCATAACCAAAAAAACCTACAATATAGTCTTCATAGCAGAAGGCACTTTCATCCATAATGACTTGCCTTGGAAAATGGACATGCTTCCTGATCACAACTCCAATCTAGTCTCATAGCTGTATTTGAATAATTTTATAGCTTTTCTTTGCCAGTTGGATAGGGAAAGGAAAACAGCTCCTGTCCCATGACATAGTTTTGCCTGTTAAGAATGACTAAAGAGGACAAGAAAATGAAACAAACAAACAAACAAACAAACAAACAAACAAACAAACACAAAGCCACTTAACAATCTCCCTCAGTTGTTGACATCACACTGATAATCCAAGCTTTGGAATCCCTACACTTTGACTGAAGAATTAATGGCCATGAATAATTGTTCTAGGTTCTCTGTCTTCTCCCTCTCAATTCTGATCTTTCAAAAGAGCTTTCAGGGCACGCTCCAGAATGTCACTATCCTATGGAACAGATTCTACATTTAATTTCAAAACATCTGTGCTAGGGATTTGCACCAGCCTAGTTTTTCTAAAATGGCACTATACAAAAAGTACAACCATTTTGTACAAAAAGTACAAACATTTCTGTGTCTTCAGTATTAGATTGAAGATCCTGCCTTACTGAGAAGGAAGAGTTACAAACAAAACTAAAGATAAAAGTAGCAGCACAGAATAGAATTCCAGCTACTACAGTTCAGCTACTATGTTGTATCCTGTGTATTTATTCATTACCCATTGTATGGTGCTCTAGAGCCAGTATTATTAAAGCTACCCACTTGGTACCAGTCACAGATTTTGACACAGGTCTGATCCTCCACCGAAGCACTTATTGCTTAATTAATGAAAATTTGTATTGTATTAACTAAATAGAAAAGATGTCACCACACTGCACTACTAAGGTCCTATAGGCTATTCCAAGAGGATGCTTCATAAAGAGCACACAAAGCAAAATAATGATTTACAATTTCTTTTGCATTAAAAAATAAAAACCAGAAATATAAATACAGAGTTGTAATCAAATTTGGGGTTGGTTTTTTAAAAAAAGCATCAGCCCAGTAAAACTCACAGAACTACAGTGCACGACACAAGACAGGGATGATACCACAGACACCACAGACATGGAACAGCATGTGTTGGTGTTAAAACTTACAGGCACGTAAACTGGTGGAGCAATCATTAACAGAGACAGAAGAAAGTGGGAAGGCTCTCTCAAGGGTGTCCATGTTACTATGTACACTGCCTGACATGCAAGAGCAGTCACGCTCAGAGCGTCCGCAATCAAAACAACATGCCAGTCTCATTCTCTTGTAGATGGACATCTTGGCTATAACCATGTGTTGGATGGGAGGAGAGGAAGAGCAGCAGGTTAATGGCAAGGTTATATATATAACAAGGCAGCTGGAAGGTAATTTAAGGGATTTAATACCGGCCTTAGTTAATGTTAACAGTCTTGACCCAGGAAAAAAAAATGCAATGAGATTATTGATAACACTTTGGCTGTACATTAAAAGTAGGGCAAAAGATTAATTGCTCTTTATTTCTGTTCAGTCTTAGAGGGTGACCGCAGTCATGGGGAAAAATTAATCTTTACAGTCAAGTGTTTGGATCAAAATAGAACACAATAAAAGCACGGAATACTAAGAATATGCCTTTCCCTTGGCACAATTAATACCATTGGGTTAAAATTAAAACAAAGTTGCTAGTCCATTAGATATTTTTGGCCTATCCTGTTTCCTGTAAAAATCAGAGGTTTCTTTATATATAAATATATATATGTATGCATACACACACAGAAACACACATACACATATATTCTTGCATACACACGCTCGTACACACATATGCATTATACATACACACACACACACATATATACATATATATAAATAAATTTATTCTTTAACGTATTATAATAATTTCTCCGTATTAAACTGTGCCAAGGAACTTCTTTACTGCAATTAATCACACATTATGCAAGAGTCACATGGTATTAATAAAATTTTTCAAATAATTAATTTTGCTTACATTATATCCTCAGGAATTCAAATTAACTCTGGACAGAATACCAAAATTTGCCCATGTAAGAGACAAAACTAAAAATGGTAAATATGCTTGACCTTAAGATCAGTTCACAAATAAGGCATCACCAAAAGCACACAGAGCATTGGTCCACTGAAACATGCTGAACCAATCATTGGCATGGTTTCTGCTCTGAATTCAGAAGTCAATAAAGTTTAAAAAAACTGAACGTAGAAGTAGGTGTTGGTTCCAAAACAAGTGCCAGGTTAGACAGAACATCTTTATCTTTCAGTCCTCTGAATGTCCTTGTTATGTATTTCTAGAAATACAGAGCATCCTATTTTATAAATGCATGTGCAATTACTATCCTGGAATTTTGTATATCATCTGAATTAGGTATGTTTACATCTCAAGAAATCCAAAGACCATTTAGATTGCTTCACATGTTGGACTGAACCAACTTTTGGTAATGGTTTAGATTGAACTGACTCAATTATACTAAAAACAAAACAACACTGACAGGCAAAAACAAAACCTTAAAAGAAAATGCATAAAAAAAGGTAATGTTTCTCTGGCCTGTACCTTCACATTATGATGCCCTTTTTTGCATTGTGGTAATGGCATTTAATTTAAAAGAATTTTTTTTTCCAGTTTCTTAATCCCACAGTCACCAGGAAAGAGGGATTGAAATCACTCAAATGGGTCAAGTCCTGTTCTAAGGCCTTGATGGCTTGCCATACAGTATATTTGTCAAGCAAGGGTAACATTATGATTGTGGAAAACAGGCATTGAGGGAGATGAATGAGTGATCTCTTCAGCAGCGACTCCATTCCTCTAAAACTTTGCTCACATGACTAATGCCATGTTCTTTTAGCATCCTAGTAGAGTTATCTCACAGCTGTTCAGAAATTCATCATGCAGCATCAGGCTTGTTCATTGCATAGTACATCATTCCTCAGAGCTTGGCTTTTAGTAAGAAGGTTTCCACTGCAGCTTTTGATGCATACACATTCAAACTACACAGAAAATTCAAAACAGCATTTTCCCATGTTTTCCCTCTGTCTAACTCTTCCCAACACATTCTTTAAAATTGAAAAGTTGGACAGCAAAAGAAAAGTGAAATAAGTTACCAAAAGTGTGACAGTCTTTCCAGTATGCCTACTTTCTTATTTTTTAAGGAAATGAAAGAAAAATAAAGGGCATTTGTGAGACACACTAACCATAGGTGAGGTAAAAAAGCAGGCCCACTTTGCTGTAATTATAGCTGTTTTGAAGGACTTTTTCTAACCAAACACTGTAGCAAAACACACTGCTCATAAATTCTCAACTGCTATGTCATTGGTTAGTAACAGTCCCTGGTTTTCATTTACTTCTGGCCATATCTTGTCAACAGTCAATAATAAGATAGGACACATTTATGGAAATTAAAAAGAAATATTCCTTAAGGGCAAAGAAGGCTAGGAAGGAAAACTTTTTGTATCATTTTCATCATACTTAAACCAATAAAGTTGGAAATTTAAGGCCTTCTCTTCAATAGGGGAAGGACATGATGGCGTTTCTCAAAAGCAATGCCCTTCAGGGACTGTTTTTAACTATTATTGTCAGTTGTTCTGGAGATCATGCATCATTTGAATATTTCACATCATTAACATGCAGGAAACAGGCTTGGACCTGGAAATACAAGTAGCAGAAAGGACTTGCCATAAGGATTTAAACCAGTATATAAGCAACTGCATATCAGAGCAATAACTTTTGGAAAGAAAGCATGCTGTTACTCTTCGTTCCTTTTATACAGTCAGTTACATTCACACCAAATACAATACTTATTTTAAATAAAACAGTACACACATCGTTAGTAGGGATGACTAGTGACAAGATCAAAGACAGGACAGAAATGATTTTAAATGGTTCAGCCACACACATACCATTTTCTATAAAACTTCCATAAACGTTAACAGAAAATGGGAATCATCAGAGAGACAGGGGGACCTTAAGAACAGCCTCTGGGTGTGTTAAATTTATTTGACATCTGTAGAACCTGCATAAGAATCAACTCATTTCTATTCCTAGAAGTGTTATAAATGTTGAATAGAATTGCAATTTGATACTAGTGAAAACAAAAGTTGGGACATAAAGGAAACTACTCCCCTATTTTTAATTGAATAATAAATAGGATAAGAAAAAACAGATCCTACTACTTAATAGGATGACAATTACACAACATTTGTAAAAATAATCAGTAAAAATATCAGGGGAAGTTTTTATGGACATTGAGTTAAGACTGGTTAAATAATTTACAAAACAAGGCACGTATGAACTACTCATTAAGAGCATAAGGAGAGCAAAGTTTTTTTCAATTACTTATAAAATAAATACTTCTAGAAACTTTTAGATGCAATTTTTCTCAGAAGACAGTAGCCTTCCATTCTATAAAAAAAAAAGAGAATAGCTCCCCAGATGTCTAAGTTTCTCACAATATCTTACTTTCTGATCTCTAAAAGTCAAAAAGCACAGTTAAAATGTGTAGATTGTCTGGATCTGAAGTGGTTCTTAGAGTTCACAAACACTAATGGGAAATATTTCCAGCTGCAAAAATAAGCAAAGGAAACTGCAGATTATTCTCTACCTAAAATGTCAAGGAACAGCTCTTTTTTATTATTTTTTCCTTTTTTTTTTTTTTCCTTCTTCTTTAAAGAAAGCAGAACAAAGTATTCCTTCTTCTTTCCTGAATTTTTGCAAACCGTGGGCTGTATCCCATCCTGGTGCTGCTCCCGTCACTGCGGTGCTTTTCCCCGGGCTCAGCAGAGCCACAGAAGAGCTCCGGGGACATCTAGTGGATCTCTCTCAGCTAGCAGCTGCCCAGCAGCAGCAGTGGGAGCTTTCCTGACCGCCCAATGCTACAAAGAGGTAGAAAAAGGTCCCAAAACACTTCAGAATTGAAATGCACGACGTTATTTCAATTCTTCAAGTTCTCGTGATTCAAACTATGAGTGAAAACTCAGCATTAGAGGGCGACCAGACCGGTGTGATCGCCTGTCTGCAATGCTGGGTGGCATCATGAGACTGAAACACAGACAGGACTTCCCCCAGCACAGTTTCAGTTTCCTGAAAAATACAGCAGCGTACCTTAAACTGTTTGTGAGAATTTATTAACCTTAACACAATGGGAAAATCTACCTCTCCATTATTTAATTTGTACAAGACAAGTTCAAGACTAGCAAGTGAGCTTGGTCATTTTTTTGCCATCAAAGACAACTTGTTTGCTCCAATTCACGTGGCGCTGCTCTATGGCAAAACTGTAAAACAGCAGGATATCTGAGTGGATATCTTGCCCTATTTTAGTAGATATAAAAATGACTCAACAGTTTTGATGTAATGACACATTTATAGACCAATTCATTTTAATTTTCAAATCTGATCATAAACTTTCCTTCATTACCTTACAGAAGACTCTCAGCCAGTGTACTCTCAAAGCAAGCTGCATTTCTAAATAAACTTAAGCTATTGGGGAAATGGAAAAAAAACAAAACTACATGACCTTTTCTTTTCTAGCTCTTTCACAGCATGAAGAACTCCTTTACTTGTTTATTTATTACCATTTAAGTGAGTTTCTTTAGTTCAGAAAGATTTCTAATTTCCTTAGTTCAGCATAAGAACGTATTTAAAATAAATACATTGCTACAGATAAATCCAGATTACTTCCAGTATTTTGCCTCAAAGTCAATAGGATTCACCATTTTATCAACAGAATGAATTTATTTGTTTTATTGTTGATTCTTATCATGCTGACCTGTTTCACTATCTGCATTTTCCTACTGCTTTGTCTTTCTGCTGCGTCATTCTACTGGCCAAAAATAGATGGTTGGAGAAATTTCTGTTCTCTCATTGAATATTTTCCTCCACAACAGGATCTCAATCCTTCAGTGTAGTTTGCAGGGCACCACAGTAAAATAGATAGTAAATAATGTTAATCAAAATTGCAGGCCACCATAATTTCAAGAAGGCCAGAACTTTATCAAGAACATAAAGTATTCTTTGCAAGACCCTACAGTGTGTAGAGCTGAGGGGAAATATAACAATCCTGATTAAGACCTGAATAATACATACAAATAGACCTGAATAAGACAAAAAAATTCAGAATATCTGGTAAAATGTTGAAGTTCCATGGCCTCCTTTACTTAGAATAGCCACAGTTACACAGTAGTTACAGCCTCAATCTGGCACAGGAACACTGCACTGCAGCTATGAGATACTCAATCCCCCCTGCTCTTCAAAAGAACAAGCCCATATAATCCCAACACTGCCCTATAACCAGTAAATTTCTTTGCAGCACCTGTGCTTCTAAGCAGCAAATTCTTTCCATGTCCCAAATGCTGCATTCGCCATGAGTGTGCACACAAAGTGGCTGATGAGAGCCTTCTAGATTCTGTACAACTTTAAGTGGTATGACCTAGTTTGACATGAAGTGGTCCATAAAGCTCATATTCTATACTGTAAAAATTTGCATCTAAGGTCCTGAGAAGTCAGTATGTGTCTACTTATATAAATAATGTCAAAACCAGTAAGTTCAGGAAAATAATCACTGAAGCTTGTTTCCTGTTGAAGATATCTCTGGGTATATACATTGAAAAACACACTTTCAATTCACTGTCTGGCTTTCCCCCATAACTTTTTTTTTCTGTCGTTGGGGAGAACGAAGTTTGGTAAGGACAGCACAAGACTGCTGTGTTACTCTTTGTGTCACCTGTGCAATGGAAAGCATAAAGTACCGAGAAACTAAAGAGGGACCTGACAATTGAATTGCATTTAACCAGGCAAAGAGTGCAATAGTGGCAATTACCCCAGCCTAACCAATATCCCTAAAAATTCATGAGATACCTCTGGAATAATTTCAAGGAAATACTATTGCCAAGACCTTATTTTCATTTAGGGATAAAAAAATAAACTTGTGGGAAAAATGGGCAAATAGGTGGAAGAAGGGGAAACTGCTGTATTTTCTTCAACGTCACCCTAATCTCCATTGGTGTAAACGATGAGAAACTTGTGGGTATGACGTCACTGCTACATGCAACATAAATAAAGAAAAGAACCAAAATACTGAACAAAAATACTCTCTGCTAGAGAAAGACAGGTTGGACCGCACTCTGGGCTACAGGGAACCCATTTTTACTCACAATAGATCACTATCAGTGTGCAGTTAAAATATAGTAGGGGCCGTGTTCCAAGGCAGCAAGAGGAAAAATAAATCAAAAGTTTGTCAATGGTCATTGATTACAAGATATTCCTTAAAACACATCAATGTACACATGATTTGTCCCCTCTGGGGTTCAACCCCCACCGTTCACAGCAAGCACTGTCACTGGAAAAAATATATAGAGAATTAGACCATAGCTGTTGCACAAAATGAAAGAACAGGAGGAATAGGTCATCCAGTTTAGAGATTTCATCCCAACGTGGTTGCATTTTATATAAATATACACATATATTTGGCCTCTTGCTGCAAAAACTACAGTCAAGCGGAATAGGAAAGAGATTGAAAACATTAAAAAAAATTAACAATCTGCAAATAAAATTTCCACACAAGTATTTCTCTGGACAATATGACATCAGCATTAATGTGTTATTCAGGGAGTGGGACAGGTAAGGAGAAAGGGATGACAAAGAAACTGCAAAAGGAAAAGAGGATTACATGAATTATCCTTGGCCTTGTAGAAATGTACTGATCTGCCCTGAATTATTAATTAGGCCTAACAAGTTTGGACGAATGGCTATGTAGGTCAGACTCACATTTAGACCCCAACAATACCCCAAGCTAATGTTCAGAAAGTATCGATACTGAAGTGCAACCCCAGATGCATTATTGAAAAATGTGGGTTTTAAGCATTATGGGAAGCTGCATTAATTACAGCCACCATAATTCAGTTTTCCATGTAAAGATATTCTTTCACATTTAATTCACCTGAATGTGTCAATATTTTTATATACAACCTTTCCTTTAATCTTACATATTTTCCACATTCAGCTGACTCTAATTACTATGTTACTT
This sequence comes from Cinclus cinclus, assembly GCF_963662255.1. Lineage (NCBI taxonomy): Eukaryota > Metazoa > Chordata > Aves > Passeriformes > Cinclidae > Cinclus > Cinclus cinclus. The sequence continues at coordinate 22,748,514 of NC_085052.1, forward strand.
GCTCATTAAAGCATTATTTGTCATATAGGACTGTACAGATGCATGTGTATGCAGTGTCGAAAACCAAATTGGCACAGTGACATAATACATGCTGACAGAGCAGTTGACAGTTTCCTAACTCAATAGGGAAAAAAGTTTTCTCAATTTATGCTTTGTTTTGGTTAGAACTGCATTTTTAAGATCAGTGATTTGCATAATTTACAGACTGATAACATATCTAAGGTTTTTCAAAAGTGATTAGTGATTTGAAAGCTAAAATATTTTATGTGAATAACAGGCTGAACTAAATAAAGACTTACCTTAAAAACAAACCCAAACCCAAAAAGCAGGTTCCATAAAAGGGATTTCAAAATTGTCAACAAAATTTGAGAAACAAAAATCACTAATTACTATTGAAATTTTCCGTTTCAGTTTTTTTGCTGACTGACAGCTCTTTAAAAGCAAAGTAATTGCCTTATTTCTAATACTTGTGAACATGCTCCTCATTGAAAGCTGTTCTCAGCTCTACTATGGGCTGCTTGCTATCATGGTATCTGTGACCCCTTGTGTGTCTAAGAAACAAGAGGAGAGAGGGCAGCAGAGGGGAGACGATGAAAGGGAAATTTAAGATTTTATTCTCACTGACCATTTTATTCTCACTGACTGAAGAAGTCATCTTCTTCACCTGACTCAGAGGATTCCCTCCTCAGTGTTCAGTGTTCACTGCACCAGCTCTGACAGCCACCTCCTTCTGCCTCACTAACTCAATCATTTTGCTTGTTCATCTGCCCAAAACCCTTTTATTTATTGGACTGATGTGTGACCATGCCATTTGTAACCTTCCGACTGCCACTTACAGGAGTTGTTACTCTTGCCTCTCCATGGCCTTACTGCTGGTACTATCCATTAAGTTGGCTGGGTCATACCCTGTTTCCTCCCAGGCTTCAAAATACTGAGAAGGTTACCTTGATTTCACCTATGTATAACATAAAGAGCTCTTAACCTTTATAATGTGAGTTCCTGTTTCCTATCTTCTAACACGACAATGAAAAGTGTACTTCTCATACTACACTGAGAGATCTTTGGGATTTACTATTTTTTTAAGCAGGACATGTTTAAAAAGCATACACCATGTGAAGGAGAAGTAGAGGAAAAAATAGAAATGAAATAGATTTTCTTTTTTCTTTTTTTTTTTTCCTGACAAAACCAGATAAAATTAAGCAGGTAACATATTTCTCTTCAACTGTTGACTAATTTGGAAAAAAAGATTTCATTTGAGAGTTACAGGCACCCTGAGGCATCTGTAACTGGCTTTACCAGAACTTACTCAGCAGACTCATTGGCTTTGGCAGAAGTTCAAAGGTCACATTCTCACATGGATAAACTGTTCTTGAACAATTTTTTTCCAATATGTTAGGCAATGAATACATTCCTTCCACATCAGGCATGCTTTCCATGTGCTTTGCTCTCCTTGTGGCTACTGGGAAGATAAATACCATTTTCTGTCAGTTCCAGCTGCTTTCTCCCTATCATACTTTTGTTCCACACTCTTGGTGTTTTGGAGGAGAGGAGATTTTTAAAAAATCTCCAGTGATAATTCTTTTTTTTCTTTTTAAAATTATCTTCAAGAGTTCATCCATTTCAGATACTCCAAAAGGCAGAGAATGTTCAGCTTAGGCTTTCTTCCATTCTCTATAATAGTGCACTGATAACACAGACTCAAGCAATAAATAAGAGCTTTTTTCCTTTAGAAGTAATGGTAAAATAGGTATGATCAAACTCTCCTGAGATATTCCAATTTACCTAATCAGTACTTTTGAACTGGATGGTCTTTTTCATGGCAGAATACCATGGAAGCACATAAATATTTACATATTCAGTGAGCATTTGATTCCTAAATAATTAGCTATCGGTATTACAAATATGCATGGGTCAAACACATCTTTGGTCAAAGTGTGGTTGTGATAGCTCCTGAAAAAGGTCCTTTCAAAGTATATATGGGTAATGTGCTGATTGCTAAATACTTATAAAAATTCAGATGCAACACCTCATCTCCATACAAAAACTCAAAGTATTTCTTCATTAAAAACTGTCCAAACAGTTTTTTAAGTTAAAGAACTTAACCTAATATTAGCATTACAGCTAAAAGGATATATGTAAGAGGTGAAAATACTTAATTTCTTCCAGAAAACCCTTTCCTCAGTAAAACTGTCCATTTATTTCAACAAAACATTATTTCAATAGCTATATGATAAGATATAATTCCCTAGTTTCTTCTTCTGCAGAATCAGGATCACCAAGACAGACAGAAGTTCTTAACAGAAAACTACTGAAATGAATGATTTTCTGCATGTTATGATTGAGAGAAAAACTTTATTGTTGGCTAATTCTTAACTCAGAAACCTCCACAGTTAGATCTAGCTTGACTCAACTCTTCAGTTTTTGTTAGCTTTGGACTTTGATTTACTCTTTAGTGAAGACACAGGTGTGAGTGGTGTGAAATGTAATAAAAACGTGTGGATTCAGAAACCCAAGTAGCACTGACCATGTTGCCTAGCATTTGGTTTCTTAGCTTTTCTGAACCACTGTGTAAAACATGAAAATGCATGTACAGGTATTCTTCAGGGCTGAACAGTTCATGAAAAGGAGAGGAAGGGAGGGATAGAAATATTACTTACGCCGTTTGCAGCCACATTTTTTTATTCTTTTGGGATCTGTGATGTCATCATGACAGGCCTTGCAGTAAAAATATGCCCTGGAGAGACAGAATGGATAAACAGACACATTTCTCAGTCCATATAAATGAAATTAGTCCTGTATTTCCTCTTGCTGCAGTGACCAATTAATGAAACACACCAATGCTAATTTCCTTTAATCTTTGAAAAGGTTTGGACATTTAAAGTAGGAAATATTTGCTGCAAGACCATTAATTTCAAACATAAAGCTCCAAGTAAGTATTTCTTTTAATATACTTCTATTTTAAAAGTACTTGGAAAAATATATAGTAATTATGCTACAGTGTATTAGTTCATTTGTTTTTCATCTTAGAAAAAGGAGCATCCAATTAACTTTGTCACGAAAAATATATATAGACATTTTTGTTCTTATTAGCTATACCAGGGTGATTTAATTTTTTAAGGACTGTCTAGCACCCTGTGCCAATATTTCAGGTTGTACATCTGATCATTACTGTATGGTCAACACTGTATACTGGCCTTTAATAAGGGTGGAAACGATGGCCCTAGGAACTGTTGGCCTGTCAGCCTCACCTCTGTGCCCAGAAAGATCATGGAACACATCCTCCCAGAAGCTGTGCTGAGGCACATGGAGGATGGGGAGGTCATTCAAGACAGCCAGCAGTTTCACCAAGGGAAATGCTGCCTGACCAACCAGGGGCCTTCCGTGATGGAGTGGCTACATCAGGGGATAAGGAAGTAATACAGATATCATTTATCCAGACTTCTGTAGAGCCTTGGCATGGTCCCCCACAATATCCCTCTCTCCAAACTGGAGTGATGGATTCCATGGTGGATTAGGAATTGGTTGGATGGTCTCATCCAGAGGGCAGTGATCAATGGCTCAGAGTCCCACCAGGTACTAGTAACAAGTGGTGTCCCTCAAGGATCTGTACTGGGACCAGTGTTATTCACTACCTTCATTAATGACACGGACAGAGGCATCAAGTGCACCCTCAGCAAATTTTCAGGTGACACCAAGCTGAGTGGTGCTTTTGCCACAGCTGAAAGGCAGGATATCATCCAGAGGGACCTGGAGAAGCTGAAAAATTGGGCCCCTGGGAAACTCGCGTGGTTTAAGAAGACGAAGTGCACGGTCAGGGCAACCCCCAGTGTCAGTCCAGGGGGATGAACAGATCCAGAGCAGCCCTGCTGAGGAGGACTTGGGGGTTCTGCTGGATGAGAGGCTGGACATGAGCCAGAAATGTGCACTCAAAGCCAAACGTGTCCTGGGCTGCATCCAAAGCCCCGTGGGCAGCAGGATGAAGGAGGGGACTCTGCCCCCTCAGCTCCACTCTGCTGAGACCCACCTGGAACACTGCATCCAGCTCTGGGGTCCCAGCACAGGAAGGACATGGACCTCCCTGTGAGTCCAGAGGAGGACACCAAGATGGTTAGAGAGGCAGAGCAGCTCTCCTACAAGGAACGGCTGAAAGAATCAGGATTATTCTGCCTAGAAAAGAGGGGGCTGCTGGGTGACCCAAGTGTGGCCTTTCAGTACCTGAAGGGAACTTACAGGTAAGATGGAGGAAGAGTATTTAAAAGGGTATTTACAATGTAAGGACAAGGGGGAATGGGTTTACATTGAAAGAGGGTACGTTTAGATCAGATATTAGGGAAAAGATCTTGTCTATGAGGGTGGTGAGACAGTGGAACAGGCTGCACAGGGAAGCCATGGATGCCCCATGCCAGCAAAAGAGAAATAAGGAAGTGAGGAAGGATAAACCTTTTAGTTCATGTAAGATTTTCTAAAATTTCTGATTTAATAAATATGGATCAGACTGCCCACAGGAGAGTTCAATCATGACTGAGAAGTCAAGATGTCATGTAAGGCTGCCATGAATATTTCATGAGGTTCACTCAGCTGGACTCCAGCAGGACAGTCACAGTTTAACAGGATTCTTGCTGGCACAGCAAATGAAACACACTTTTTAACCTGAATAATTTTCCCTGCACTTGTCCACACTCAGGATAGGTCAGCTCCCTGACTATCTTCACCACCTCTTATTGCACATTTCTCAATACAGTTTGGCAGTAAGAGGCAAAGCCCCCACTTTGCAACCACTGATACATTTTGCTGAGAGTATGAGATTATTAGGAGATTGCCACAACAATTGGGAGGCCACTGAAACAAAACAATCTACAGTCCTAACTATGAAAAAAACAAAACCAAACCAATATTAATATACAGCCTCTGATTAAACAGAGCCTTTGGCCCTGCAGCCAGGATGATTGCTACTATTTCTTCTAGATTACCTATAGCTTGGCCACTGCAGGTGGAACTCTACTGGTAGTTAAGTGACCCATCATTAGAAAGACAGCAGGTCTAGCATACAAGAGATGAACCATATCAATGCATCATATTGGTTCAAATACAAATTTCAATTGCAGGGAGACCTCAATGAATGCTATTAATATTTCTAAAATTAAAATAGCATGAAGGTACCAATGGAATATATAAGTCCTAAACATGGTACACTATTTCTCTAAGGAACTTCCCAGAAGATGACTCTCTAAGGCTGTGGAATTGCCTTAGTATTTCCAAGATGCAAAATGTACAAGAAAAACATCTTCTCTGAGAATGTATACTTTGATGCAGAAAGTTTTTGGCCTTCAACATATTCACTTTCCAGCAAAAAGAAAACAAACTACTTCCAAGGAAATGAGAAGAAAATGTTCTTTAAACCATGAGTCAATGTCAAGATGTAAGCCAGGAGGAGAAAACTGCCTCAAATTTCACGATTTCTCTCCAGTGCAGCTGTAAAAACCCTTTATTAAACAAGAATCAACTACCACAAAATAGTTCCTTGCAAAAAATTCATAACATGAACCGGATATTGGTCATTTCTAGACATCATGTTTCTGAAGTTCACTGCAGGACAACTGTCCTAAAGGGTACCTTCAATTCTATGCCCAAAGTAAAGAAAAAATACTGAAAGTGACTGCTGTAATAAGATTACTCTAAATAACTGGGGTAAATTAAGTAGATTTGAAGAATGTGGACTTCTGACACTAATGCTTGCATGTAAATGAATAAAGAATAATGAAGATGCAATTAAGGTAGTGTGCATTATATTTAAACAGTCAACATTTTTTGTGAAGCTATTTACCTAGGCATAATTGTTTGCAAGTATAATTACTTCTTATGATAAACTATTCTTCTAAAAATGCTATATCCCTTCTAAAAAGTTATTCTAACAGGAAGAGTAATTGAACACTGCATGTTATATTTCACTGTGGGATATATAAATATGAATATCTTAAGGGAGCTGAAAGGTTTTCATTAACAAAGCCAGAATAATTTAATTTGTATTTCAGGTATAAAACATGTTTAATTATGTTTTATTAAAAAATATTTTTTTTCCCTCCAAACGATCACAATTTTAGAACATTTTTCTGACTCTGATTCATAGCTTAAAGGGTGAAATTAACACTTTTCATAAATGGCTTTGTTGAAATACATCTGATAACCATTTGCTTTGCACAGAGCAGCTAAGAAATGTGGCGAGGGAGGCAGGATGTTTCTAAACAAAGCCTTCTGCCAAAAGCCAAGCAGAACTGGAAATCTTGTGTCATGCTCACTATCAAATAAAACATGGTAGATGAATGATGTGAAAAATGTATCTAAACTCCTTAACAACAGATAATTTCTCCCTAACCTTAAAAATACAATGCTAAAAATAAAAAGTTAAAAAGTTAAAAGTACTATGCCATTTTACTTACAGTCTGAGAAAAAGTTCACTGGAGAGTGTAAACTGCCTTATAAACGAAAGAAAACTAGCAGCTCGGTAAAACAGTGTGAAGACAGTTCTGTATATTCAACTGCAGGAGAGCAGCAGAGAGGAAAAGAAGTGTATGCTGCAAGGCAGAGTCCCTGCAGCAGTGCACGAGGCACACGCTCCAGAGATGGTGCTAGAGATGTGCAAGGACAGCAGCACTGCTGCCCTGCTCTGTATGTTCCACCTAGCCAAAAACTACCTTAGCTCTCTCAAGGAAAACAGAATTCAAGTTCTCCGATTTCACTGCTGTGGTGCTTTGACTTCCTTTAAGTATTCACGGCAAGTATGCATGGTTAGGTACTATTTCAATATATAGAATCCTAAAAGGTTGGAACTTAATAAAGGGAATCATTTGAATACTTTATCATTTTAAGTACAGGATTTAACTAAAATACCAAACTCATGCAGAACATCAGTAACAATCTGATTGAATCACTCATAACAAAGATACAAATTATGTGGAAGAACTCAGCTGCAAATAATAATTTTCTTGTTTTTAAATCATAAAGACACTGAATATTTTCCTTTGAAAAATTCTTTTCCACATAGCTCTTTTGTTTCTTCCAACCATACTATAATCCTAACAAACAACAGTACACACATATAATACAGTATTATAAAAATCCTTTCATCCCAAATCTAGTACAGCCAGGTACATTGAACCTGTGAAGCTGTCTGCAATGGTTGGGATATAATAGACTTTTGAAGTTTGATTTATTATTATGAGGCCCTAGAGTTTGTAGTTCCAATAAAGAAAAATGACAAGAACATAAATTTTATTTTGCTAATGCAGTTACAGAATGAACACAGTAGCTAACTCGCATCAAGAATTTGCTGAAGTCTGTGTAGATAAGAACTCCTCTAAACCCAAAACTAAAAGAACTGTAATCCCTGACCTCCTCTCTAACAGTAATTCCTCTGAGACCCAATAAGTATAGAGAAAACAAATGAAAATATTTCACATTTTCTAGGAGGATTCAAAAACCCAGCCTCTTTATTTCTTTTCATATCTGCTGTAAATTTCATTTCCTTGATATTTAGGACAGTAGTTAGGAAAACTACATGCACACAGGTGGTTCAAGAACAACAACTCAGTTCCCCCCCCGAATTTTTAAACAGATAATAATGAAAGCATTTGCATGTAAAGAATAAAAAAACACCCTGAAATTAAATATTAGTTTATATTCAAAGATAAAAACATATTAATTACCTTTTTACTTCTTTGGCATCACTTGCAATGAAGAATCCTAAGGTACCTTCTTGAATCTTAACATGGTTTCCAGGATTGATTAATATACTGCTCAGTGAAACAAGAACAAAACCAACAAAACAGTAAGTACATATTAATTTAAACTGAATCTTCCAACTTAGCTTTATTTGATTCTGTTATAGGGGACCCACTAGTTAGGAAGGCTGCAAGGAAATTTTAAGCAATTCTTCCCATGTATTTCCAATCATATAACAGTTTCACATGCTTTTTAGAAAAACTAGTTTGAGACAGTCAGATGCCTCTGCCTATAATCACATCATCTAAGTGCTTACATCTGTTTTCTTATCTTTTTTTCTTTAAATACAGACTACACAAAATCCTCTCAGAAATGTGAAGTGTGAAGCTGAGCATTGCTGTTTGCTTGCTCTGTCATGCAAAGTGGTGAGAAATTCACAATAGAGTGGAAAGAACCATCAACCACCACTCAATAACAACAAAAACATCACTTATGAAACTAAAGCCTTTGATGCTAATTTCTGCCAATTTCTAGTGAAATAGAAAGTTAATGGGACCCCTATCTGGACAGACAATGTTACTGTTTAAAATAATAAATGCACACATACACTCAAGGGGAATGGTACAAGACAACCAGTCACGACAGCTGAAAAAACATAAAATGAATAGAAAATTTTTAAAACACTGCTAAGCAGCCATAAGAGAACAAAAATAACCCAACCACCATGACAGAAGAGCCTCAGATAACTCTGACAAAGGAACTGGTAACAACAAGTGAGGTACTCCATACCTATGAAATATCTTCTTTATTTTCATAATAATTAAACTCTAGACTTTAGGTAAGGCATTTTGCAAAGTAGCAAGCTAAATATGAATATACAGATAGAGATAAATATAAATATATTCTCTAGTAAGTTTTATTAATGTGCAATTTATCTTAGATTTTAACTCTCTAAAACTTAATATAGCTTTTCAAAATTTTCTCTTTTCCATCTTTTATTAAAGTTTAGCTTTTCTAACTCGAACTGCAGTAATGGTATGTACATCCAATTTAGAGTCAATAAAGAGTACCAGGAATTTAAACACTTGACCATCTAGCAAAAATGGATTTTGTGTAAGTACATATACACAAAAATAAATAAAGCACTATGCTGAACAGACATACATTACTAAAATGTGAAGGTCCAAAGTCTTTCATGGTATTTTTAGGAGGGAAAATGTGTCTCAGTACATCTCTTATTCAATATGTCATTTATTCTCTGCACATTAGGAATAAATTAGTATGACAACATAATGTATCTGAAAGATTAATAATGTGCACATTGTTTTGTGTAATTCCACATGCCTGCAATGCCCTATGACAAGAATATGCAGGCCACAAAATGAAGTGCTCGTGAGTTCAGAAGGAAAAAGGTTGGTCATTAAGTCATATTTCAGTCCACACTATGTAGATCTTATGATACAGTTCTTAATTTAGTACCCACAAACTCCTTCCTTCTCACAATCTGAAACTTCATTCAATGGTGTTTTACTGCCATTACTTCAGGCATGGTTTTGTGTAATTTCTCTCTCTTTAAAATCAGCATTGTATTTGTCTTGTGTACTTTTCTGCAATGATCGTCACTACAGCATGCAAAACATTCACAAAAAAGAAATTTCCTTGACAGGAACAATGAAGATACAGAGTTACCCCATTTTACAGAGGAGAGATTATGAGATATAGTACTTATTAATAGTATATATATATTATATATAGTATTATAGTACTATGAGATATAGTACTTATTAATTTGGGATGCCTACTGGAAGTAGGAAGTAGAAGTTGTAAGGCCAATTTTTCTAAGTGTTTAGCATTGCATGGCTCTATACACACTTTCTAGGAACTTCTACTGTGAGAATGTTCAGCATTTCTAAAAGTCCAGCCTCTGATTCCCAAAATAATGACTTGTACATCATCAGAGGTCAGCTGTAGAAGGTTTGGTTTAAATTATTATCTCCTTCTCACACAGACAGCCTGTGTCAGAAGCTGGAACAGAAATTAAATCTAAAAGAAAGTGTCTACCTAGAGATCCTTCACTTTCCTTCATTCACAGTTTCACGCTTTGCAACAAATAAAAAGGAGAAGAAGGTATCATCACAGAAAGCAGGTCATCTCCACAGCACACCTGACTAATATTTACAAAAAATGAAATGTGATGGTGTAAGTAGCACCTGTATTACACACACAGATAAAATGGGAAAAAATAGTCACACAGCTAAAGTAATATCATCTATCATTAACTAGGATCATCTAGTGTCATATCTAGTATTTCTCTCTTAGTGAATTGGGTCTAATGGCTACAGTAGTAATGAAAACTTCTATCTAATGCAGTTTTAAAATGCATTTTCACAGGTTTAAGATGGAATAAAACAGGAGAAAAAAAATAATCACATAAGAATTTCTTTATATGAAACCAGTTACTCGGGTCAGAAACAGGTTGGAAAATCTAGCTTTTCTGCACAAGCTTTTGTCACTTAAACCCACAAAGTACTTACTAGCACTTACAGAATGCTGTACTGGTCATCTTAGTCTCCACCTTTCCTCCTGCCTGCCTGCTAGTATGCAGTAACCTGCCATTACATCAGAATTTAGCTGCTAAACTCAAAAAATCTTCTATACAGGCAAATCTCATGTATTTATTATACTGTTCTTTATAAAATATGTAAGGTCTTGTAGTATAGTTTGGGTTGGCTGCTTTTCTTAGGTTCAAATGGGTACTGCTCTATCTGAAAAATACTTTTTATTCCCTTCCTTCATTCTTAAGTCACATAAGTGTTACAGATTTACAGTGAAAACAGATGAACACCTATCTTTACATAGACCCAGATTGGTTTTCCTTTTCCTCAATACAATTCTTTCATATCGCTAAACCATACCAAAGAGTAAAAAATCCTACCCAAACCTCAATAATCCAAACTCCACAAACTGAGGTAACCACTACATCTATATATGTTCACTTTTCATAATGAAACTTAAAATTTGATGAAGTATTAAGCAAATGAAGCGGCTCCTTTGAGATGCAAGGAACATAGCCTTAAATTAGAAGTAACTGGCTTCATTTAGGATGCAATGTATTGTGAGCATGATTTTGTATCTCAAGGTTTTCTGAGACACATTAAAGCAATTCACATGGGTCAGCGTATAGACTTTATTTTTGTCATATCTTATACTTCATTCACTCTTTTCACGAGTACAATGTATCTATAACCACAAAATATAGATGTGATCACAGTCAATACGGTATGACCCCAGCAGCAAAATCTTCTGTTGGAAATGAGAATTAATTTGCCCCATCACTGCTAATGACTAAGAATTACAGCAAAAGCTCATAAAGCTTTGGGCTTATCGACACACTGATATACAACCAGAGCAAAATCATGAGCAATTTCTACTGAACTGTATGGATGTATTAAATATACTGCTTATTAAAGCTGCCACTGGATTACTCCTTATGACACCTGTAGTGTCATTAGCTGAAGTTATGCTTTGATAAGCACTCACTCTGATACACAGCAAGGGAAATGATTTGAATTAAAATAGAATATAGGGAACAAACAGCACAGAGAAAAACAAAACAGTCTTCTGAATGTTCCAAGAAAAATGCATCCATCAGTTATTTAGAGATGCATGTGTTTTTAATATGAAATTTATGAATACATATATATATATATATATATCTCCCCATAGTCGAGAATATAAGTACATGGCAAGCTAAATATGAGTTCTAAGAGAGACAGCTTCAGCTAATGTCTCATTTTTATGTATTTTCAAGGCTGCAAAGGAAAAGGGAAAAAAGGACAGAAACTCAAGAGGTTTAATAACAATACATATAGCTAATCAATATGCATTCTGCTATTCTGTAAATATTACTGAAAATGACACTGATTTTTCCAAATAGTTTTTTTTATCACAAAGGACAAATTGATTTTTTTTCAATCTCCTACATCAGCTCATGAAACCAAGCAAGGAAGGTTGAATACTTTAGAAGCTTGTAAAAACTTTGTAATTTTATAACATTTCTAGTTTAGGTTACCTCAGAAAGTAATCAAGTAATAGCAAGCTCAAAAACATGAAGTCATAATTTCTTTAATGATTCCAGTTCCAGAAATATATTCCTCAGGACAAAACCTTTCATGACAGGGCTCCCATGATTGCTTGCTCCTTCACACATGAATGTTTAGGTCACATGGCAATTAAAGCCATGTAAATAAAACATGATTTAATGTATTCAATAGGAATTTAATGTACTTCACCACCATAAACTTAGAAGTCAGTTCCATTTTTCACAGTATTACAACTAGGAAGCCACTTGTGGAGTGGAATACAATATGCACTCTGGAAACCTGTGGTTTACACTTATCTGCAAAAGTTACTCCATTTGCAAAAGAAGATTCACTTGGTAACTAGATGCAATATCATGCATCTAAGAGCAATGAGAATGTGGAAATCTCCCTTGAATTCAGTTGGACTCTTAGGAATCACAGACTGAATCAGAAAATGCTTAAGAGACCTCTAAAAATCATCTAATTAGAACTCTCATGTCATGGTCAGGGATACTTTTCACTGGAACAGATTTCTCAAAGCCCCATCCAATCTGACACTGAACACTTAAAGCACAGCAAAAAATCATGAATATTATCTACACAGCTGAAAATGAGTTCCCAGACTAACAGAAATATAAGCAGGTGAAACAAATCAGTGCACATTTGAGATGCACCGTTTCAAAAAAAAAAAAAAAAAAAAAAAAAAAAAGAAAAAGAAAAATTCAAACGAGGTCACAGAAATTCTAGACAAATGTTTATAGTTTTCTTAACATAGGCTGTTCAGTGAAAATTTCAGACAGGACATGACGACTTTTTCATGACAATGCAGAATAGCTATCTGTTCATGTTTCTCACTGTGTGTTAATTCTGACCAACTTACTGGATTGTATCTTTCTGATGTTTTAAGTTTACATGTTGCCGTCAATAAGGTACAGATACATGAAAACATCTGTTCATCCATTCTTATCTACCTGAAACTACTCCAGAACACGAGTGCTGCTCAGTATCTTTTCTGGTAGTGCATGGATGACTGCACAAGACACCAATATTCTGACCTAGCTAAAGCATACCATATTATATCTTCCTTTAAAGAACTAAACGTAAGCTAAGGTTTTTATTACTAATCCTGTATCTTCTATGTTTTTTTGAACTTAAAGATATTTGATGGAGAGCCTAATAATTGGAGACTTGAGCTGTAAAACAATTTGTGAACTGACACTTTGGTGCAGGACTAATTGCCTCCAGCTATTTCTTTTTACTCATTTCTGCTGCTAGGTGATTTTTGTCTCCTGCTTCCAAACATCATACATATTTCACTCAAATTATGTTTCTTGGTCTAAAACACTATTACAAAGTTATAGAAAGTTCATAGCTTTTCATATCACAATAATATTTAAAACATTACTTCTAATAATTTATCAGCATACAAAGGATTTCAGTAGGAGATGACAAATGTTTCCTGTAGTTTCCTAGAATATTCAGCTATCTTCTAGGAGAACTACATGGAAAAAACAACCAGTGTCAGAGTCTGAACCATCATTATGCACTGTGTATTTACTGGTAGGCCAGTTGCTTAAGTGGCATGGCTCCACAATTTGCTTTGCACAGCTTGAAGCTGAGCAGGCTTCCACTACTGCTGAAGTTGTGAATGGATGGACTTTGAACTCTTAATCTAGACATAGGAGTACAGGAGCTCACTCTCAGATGTGCATAGCTGTCAGGCTTCTCTGAGAAAAACAAAAGAGGGATCTTATTAATATGGAACAGGTGTGGTGAAAGTCTTTAAACTGAGCTGAAAAAGGCACATGGAGATGCCCAGCAAGTACAGTACAGCAGATATATAAGGGTAACAACATTTTAGGAACACTACATGAAGACTAAAAACTGAAAGCACAGATAAGGTCAGCCCAATAGAGACACAGACCAGGAGATATCTTAAGGATTTTCCTTACCCATGCCTCTGGTATGTACTGTTCCTGATTGGTCTTACTTTCAACTTTACATTTGAGACGGCACTAAAGGTGGGATTCATCTAATCTATTTTTGGATTGAATTCTAATTCATATAAGAACTGTCTCTCTCTTCTCTTTCAATTATGGACTGAGTCTGGGTAACTAACAGGAAATCAGACATTTAACATTTTGATTCATAAAGTCAGGTGTGATGAAATCCATTATCAGAGACCAGTTGAACAGTTCATCCCTGCATCAAGGAAACTTGTCTGATTTCATAACCCTACTTCTTTTTTTGTTCTTTTTTCAGCTTTATGGCTACTTGTGTGACTTGCCCTATTCTAAAGAAAAAGAAAAGACCAATCATTGAATTAAATGAAACACGAACACCAAAAATTTGACTAAATGAATGACAAAAGCTGTAACAATTCTGCTTTAAACCTTGTGGTAGATGTACTGTACCATTCCCCATGCAACTCAAACAGCAGCAATATCATCTAGTAATCAGGAAGATATAATATTGTTTAAGTACTATGAATACATTATGTAAAACAAAATTATGTGGTATTATTTACTGTAGCTACCACACTTTTAAGCAAAACCAGCTATTACTCTTGATTCATGCTATGCCCAGATAAAAAGTACCACTATAAGCATAATGGCCTTTTAAAACATACCATGCCATTCATCCAACTATAGAAGTAGTTGGAGATAATATTTTTTGTTTCAGGGTATGTTTTGGAGTGAAGTGTGAGCGTAGGTGCACAAATCTTATAGTGGGAGTTGTGCACGTACCAGTTTTCACACTAATTGTAACTCAGAAGTATTGATTTTTCTTCTGGGTTCTATCACTGACATAAATTCATAATGCTCCTTATTGTTCTATACACCAAAATCTAGTAAGACACTAAAAAAGAATACAAGGCAAAAGACACAGTGCACATTACATGCTACAGTATATTAATGCTTAATTACTACAAGCATATACAAGGTTGCTCCCAGGAGTTAAGTTTTTTACAATAGCACCTACTAAGTCACGGGATACAGGATGTGCATGAGGTATTTTATTTGGGCATAGTCCAAACTAGTTCAACAGTGATGGTGAACTTAATACACTTGAAAACAATTAAATTATTTCTTCTGGTTCCAGAAGTGATTAATTATCAGTACAATGAGGCAGAACAATATACTTTATTCTGGGAGCAAGCAACTTCACTTGGTACAACACTTCTTCATATTGCTCATCATGCCAGCATTAACATGCCTTCACCACAAGATACACTCAAAAGCAAGAAGCAAAGTAGAGGTGCAACAGCTGCAGATCCTTGGAGATGCTAAGTGTTGCAGTAACTTCTCTGCAGTTGGATCATATCAATAATGCCAAACTGACAGGAAGCCACCTCTCTTATCACACATCTACTCAGAAACTATAGAAAGATAAGACTAAAACTTAAATACATATAACACATACAACATACACAACAGAACAGACATGGAAAATAGAGTTTGAAGAATATGATAAAGAGGGAAATTGAAATGTCTGGACAATGAGAGCAGGTCTCCAAAGACCATCACCGGCAGTCAGACAGAGTGCTATAAGCAATTAGGAAAAAAACAAAATAAAAAAGCTATCGGGGGAAGAGAGATGAGGAGAGACAAGGATATGGAAGAACATGCCTTATTTACTTCATCCAAACCAATAACTGCATGATAGAATGTAGACTAGAGAGGGACTCACAGCATGGTACACCAAAGAAAATGTAAAACATGCCATCTCAAAAAAAAAAAAACAAACCCCAAAGCTGAGAAAAAAATACATTAGTAACATCTTCATAAATGAATTAATAAATGCCATTAAAATGAATGTGACATATAATACACACTATCCATGGCACTCTCACTGGGAACAGTAGAATAGCTTTAATGAGTACTGTATTATGAGTAACTGGACTCAAAACAGGAGCAGAAATGCAAAGAAACGGGTATTTGGTTTTTGTTAATGGAAGATGAGACTGCAAGAGAACATGAACTACTGTACTGTAAGAAAGACGTGTTTTGAAGGAAGACACTGGGGAAAAAAGGACATTAATGAAGGTGTGAAAACAATATGAAAACAATATGGCAGCACAAGGGCTGGTAAAGTCAAAATATACATCATCATGATAAAGTCAAAATGAGGATAGGAGAAACATTACAATCTGATTTTCAAATGCAACAATCTGATACACCAATGACTCCACAAAGGGGGAAAAAAAAGCCTAAAAAACTAATCCTGTTTTATTTTGTACTTCCTGCAAAGAAGTTAGTGCGTGAGTCACAAGAAACACTGGAGAGACAAAATGCTGTTCTCTCTCTCCTCTTTGAGATTGGGGGGCTCATATATAAATATACACACACATGTATATATATACACACACACATAGGTAAATCAATATATATAGGTATATATGTGTGTGTATATACAGAGAAAGATAGACAAAGGTGTTATCTTCCTGTGTTCTTGGCAAGGAATTAGTCCTGAAGTTAGAAGGAGTGAAGGTAGGATTGAGGTTGGAAGGAAAGGTAACGTAGAGGGCATACCGCTTTCGGCTTCTGCAAACGACAAGAAAAAAATTGCAAATCAAACACTTGGATAAGAAATCAACTGACACCAAAGCAAAAGCAAAAAAATCCTTCATTTAAAAGTCTTCAAGGCTTAAAGGTTTTTCTGCTGAGAATGAGAACAAATATATGGATAGACACAGAAAATTTAACAAGAGGAGTATAAATGAGGAGCAGGAGGGAAGAATCCTGGTTAGGCTTTCCTTCTTGCTTAGTTGGGTAGAATAAAAATACAGGGGGAAAAGGAAGGCAGGAATCTCTCTAAAAGGGATTTCAGATTATAAGTTTGAATGTCTGAATTTTGAACTTTTATTTTTTGCTATATATTTAACATTGGGATATTTTCAGGTTCATGTTCTCCATTGTTTCCTTTGCATTTTTCTACAAAAAGGCAAAACTTCTCTAAATGAGATAAGAACATTTTTTAAGTGATAGTATTTGGCTTGCATCAGGGAGACAAAAAAATCATTTAAGGGCTTCCTGTTCTTAATCATGGGTTATAAGACTCCCAGAAACAAATTAGAGATGAAGGAATAGTTAACTCATACCATGAGCTGGAGTTACCAGAGCACAACCTTTAGTAGCTGGTCGGAAACACTTTAAATTGAGTTTTGTAAACTCAGAAATTTCTTTGATAGCTGAGAAATAATTTAAACATCATCAAATATATAAAAGCAAAGGTTAAAAAAAAAAATCAAATCATGGGGGTCTTTTAAATTAAGATACCATGATGGGAAGAAATTGCCTAAACAGGTAAAGACACTCTAGAAAGTCTACCCATTATATGAAAACAAATATGCATTTATCATATTTATAACTATATTACTTATGTTTAGGCTTGAATACCCACTTTTAAGCAATCCTGTAAAATCATAATTGTAATTAATTACCTACCTAAACTGACAAAACTTGTTATCAAGGTGTGCTTTCTGTTTTGTGTAGCTTTATTAGTAGTCAGGAAAAATGAAGAAAAAAAGCACCTGCAGGCAGGAAGCTCAGCTGCCACTGACATGTACAGCAGTATTAGCTTGGATAGAGTTGTAATACTTTTTAATTACTATTGATTTGAAATACCCTACTATACAGCTGACAGAATTTGACTGTAAATCAGAAAAAATTCGAAAATTAGAATCTAGGTGACTGCCTGGATAAAAAAAACCCAGAACAAAACAAAACAAAAAACATGCAGAGGTAAATTAGTACTTATGCTATTCTACATCTAACAAAGATATGAACAGTCAAATAAAAGTCTGCCATTCAATGGGATGGGACTAGTATTTATCCATAAGACTGAACTGGAAATTTAAAGAGGGGATTAGGAAATTTAGAATGCCCTCACTCACTACTGTTTAGAGCTGCATATACACTCCTGAATCTTAGTCACTGCTTTAGCTCTGAGTGCAAAGTGATGGAGACAAATGAAACTGATCTTAACTGGAAACTCCCTGTGTAAGAAAAAAATCTGAAATTAAATTTCATTATATAGAAACTTTATTATCACTTGTAACAAAAATTAAACTGTTGGAAGCAAGATCTTCACATCCTTTAAATAAAAAGAATGCTTTGAAAAATTTTCTCTGTTTCTGAAAATACTGTTTTGAGATCTATCTCAGCTATGGCAAGAAGTATTAGCTCATAATGAAAGGGTGCCATCTACATCATGTTTTAAATTTTTAGTCATATTTAACATTGTTTCTCTAAATTTTAAATTATATAAAATTTCTTCTCTAATAGTTTTATAAAATACAAATGCAAAGTATAATTATAAAACAGTGGCAGTATGTATCTACTTTTTGTCACTCTCATAAAGACTGAAAGCTTAAAAGAATATCGATAGTCAGTTCCCACTTCGCCTTTATGAAGAATTACCAGGAAGAAATTTGGATATGAGCAGAATAAAATATTTCCAATCTCAGCATCAACAAACAAAATCAACAAACTTACACTGTTCAAAAAGAGCTTGTGCTTCTAAACTATGTTATTCTAACTTTTAATTCCCCACCTTTTAATTTAATAAGATGCATGGAAATGCAAGTATACTTAGGAGGTGAGAAACAGTTGCATTACCTTTCTGGTTTGACTAAAGGATCAGAAAACCACAAATATCTAGCTAACATATTTGAGATGAAGAGCACAGGAACAAGTCAAACAGTAAAGATATGCTGCAGGTAGCTCTGTGATTGATCAAACAGTGCCTAGGAGATTATCAGTGGTTAATAAAATCAGCAGATATTACTGTGGATCAGGGTTATAAGAAAACACAACTATCTACCTTATATGCCATCCTTGTGTTACACACATATGCAACAAATCCAACTGTTAATATCCCTTTGCTAGTATTGCTTCCAGCAATTTTAGGCTCTTTCCTTACTATGATTATTATTGCAAACTGTGTGGCTTTAAGAAATATATGATTGTATCACACTGTGTTACTTTTTGTGGGATCCTCTGTATCACCTTTTGATTAAGAACTCAATCCAACTCCCACTGAAGTTAATGCAAAGAATGATATGGAAGCCAAGAGCAATCTGTTATCATTGCAAAAGACTGCAATATTAGTACCTATGTAAGTAAATGACAACTGAAGTAATGGCAAGATAAAGCTGGCCAATAATTGTTAGGAGAAAAACAGAAGCCAAATATTTCTCAATACTGAAGACACAAAAATCAGGTACATTGTTCCACTGCTGTTAGTATCTATTTTTCCTTTTTCTAGCAAGAGATTAAATTGTTCATAGACAGAAGAACAGATTGTTTGCTTTACATTAGTTAATGCAGAATGAGGTCTTTCAATGGAAAAGTATTTTAAGAGTCCAAAGGATCCAAATACAGCATAAAAAAAATCTGATAGCAAAAAAAAAAAAAAAAAGAAAAAAAGATTTCTTAATCAGTGTAGCGTGTACAGAAGTGATGTCCAATAGTACATACACCACTTCACATTTCATTTTATAACATATGGAAGAATCCAGCAAAATCAACTGTAGGGCATGAAAATACTCATAAATAGTTGTAACACTGCTTTTTCCATGTTCAATGTCTAACACGGCTTTTATAGATTCTTTCAATAAAGAAAAAATATGAAAGTTAATACTCAGTATTAAACTTTCAAAACCCCAGAAACTGAAGTATGATTTCAACTGATAGAACTGGTTCTCCTGAGAAGAAGCAATTGTCCTCCAAAGTGCCCTTTGGCCACTAAAATGTAATTGGTGGCCAAAAAGAAGATGAACTAGTATGTATCACTTCAGTTTTACTACAGCAGTACAAAACATAATTTTGAATGATGAAAATCAAATTCCTCTCAGAGTCAGTATTGTCATATTTTTATTATATGACCCTTCACATGTTGCAGAGAACATTTATAACATTTTTGTTACATAAAAAATGAATACTGTTTAAAGTACTGATGGATAAGTTAACAGAAGATTGACTCTGATGTTCGATCAGGTTTCTATGAATCATTGCACAAAAAATTAATGCAAGAAACACTTCCCATCTGTGAATCTGTACTAAAAAATAGTAATTTTTCTTTTCTTCTTGGTTGACAAAAGTAGCCAGTCAATTGGTAATTTCAAGGCTAAAGTTGTATTTTCCTGTTTCATTATGTTACTCATGTATGCTTTGTCAGAACAGATACCATTTAACTATTATGTTTACCCTATACTTGTTTATCATGTATCATATCTAAATTGGTTCTCCCAAACTAACTTAAATGAAATATGTATTTTGAGAATATATATATAGCCAAACTCAATTTTGGTATCACATCTGTTTTCCACTTTTCTGTTTTCAGTAGTGTAAGCTGGACCTCTGATTAATAGTGATATGCTATGAACACAAAAATTGTAAGCTTTTCCATAAGTAAAATCACTCCTGGAAATGAGGCATACGTACTATTGCACTTTTTACTAAACATTCTGATTAGGGTTAATTTTAGGGAGGAAGAGGGCAGAAAGAAGTCCCTGTCAGTCCTATGTGAAATGCTGCAATGCGATGGCATGCTAATTACATTCTGAAATGTTTCAAAGAATAGCTATGCTCATTCTGAAAAAAAAAAAAAAAATAAAAAAAGCAGGCAAAGTCCTGACAGTGCATTTGAGAACTTGTCCAGGTGGTGGCATTGGACGTACCTGCTTTCGCGTTTTTCCGACTTGTATTCTATGGCTATCATTAAGAGCTTTAATTTTGCAAACACCAGTCTGCAGGGAGAGAAGAGTTCAGGAGTCAGTCCCTGTTCACAACCAACATCACACATCCCATACCCACGGGCAGCTGCTCTCCCACCGCTGGGTCCAGTGTCAATCCAGAGATGTGCTGTTGGCCCATTAGGAGAATTCTGAGGTAGAGAATGGTAGGCCTAGAACCTGGGTGCAGGCTAGCCTTATGCTACTAAATATTAGAAGGGTCTGCACTAGAGACAGATTGGTTAGCTTATCTTCAAACATCATCATCCACACCCGGTCCAGCAATATCCAAGGGCACAGAATGCCAGCAACTACATTCACATATTGAAAATACATTGCTTGGCATATGTTCATGCAGTACACACATGGAGTTAGAGATAGCATTTGCAGACCAATATTAACTTCTGTTTCCATCTAATTCTTCACCCTAGCGTTGACAACAAAAGCTTGAAATTCTTCAGCAATATTGAGTGTCCCATCCTCACTGTCTCTGCATGCTCTTTGTTATCCAGACTGTAGGGCAGCCTATTTACAAAAGAATCACATTCCTAGACTTCCATTTATGACAAATAACCTGAGGAAGCAGAACCTTTCATTTAATTTCAGACTTTAAAAATGTCATTGACTGCATGAATTTTAAAAGCTACACTACAAAACCTGTTCTCAAAGTCTGTGTATTTCGTGGGTAGCTGAACACACTAAGCCTATCCACTGATTCAATTTCCCCTTCACAAACCAACACAATGAACATTCTGCTGTCCTTGTCTTCGGTTCTTCTGGAAATTGAGCAGTCAATTCCTATAGCAATGAAAATACCTATGCACTAAACTCATTAATAAATAAAACTACATTTTAATTTTCAATGTGCTTTTAACAGAGCTATTAGTGTATTGGAAAATTTGACATAAATCTCTTTGTTTTACTTCAACTACTTAACACAGTTTTCTAATGTTTCAGATAACCAAATGCTTGAGGAGAGCTCCAAACTTTAGACATGTTTCTAAATATCAATAAGCACCCTTTCTTTACTGACTGTTTTACCTCCATTCTGACAGCACAGATAAGTGAATATCAGTTTTATGTCAAATACAGTCTCAGTCACATCCTCCTACAAACTCATAAAGAAACTTGACACATTTGAAAATGGTTTGGTGTAGAGATTTAAATTTCATTACCGTAGCTAGTGTTAACAGCACAAACTACCATTCATTATGAATATAATACACATTTCTGAATTATGTTATAGGATTTCCTGGTTCAAGAAATGCACACAAACTTTGGTACCTACAGTAAAAAACTCTTCTCAGTAAACTCAAAACAGTTTGGCTGACACAGTAGAAGGATGGACTGAGAACCCCTTAACTTTACCAGCAAATTGAAGACTGGGCTCTGCCATAGCTACATCCCAGACAATTTCTAAATGGACAATATTTGTCTAACAGTTGTTTCCTCCTCATTTTTATGCCATGTTTTTCACTCTTGTAAAAATTGGGAAAGGTAGGGAAGTAAGAGGAGTAGAAGCATTCTCATCCTCCTTTACATCAGAGATGGCATTTTACTTCTTCATCTGTTTCTCTGTTCACAGCCCTTGTGGTGACCTTTCAGTAGGGTTGGAATGAAGAGCAATGCCAACCAAAGAGGAAACATGAGTGTGCTAAACCAACCTGAATATGTGGAGAGAGTATTTATTATACAAATCATATGCATACAAATGTCTTGTTCACAGACTCATTCTAGGATAAATAAAAGCATTTTTCAGTCTCCAGAAATGAAGTTGTCGCATGGCTTACGCTGCAGTTATGTACTACATGCTTCTTTCTCATAACTGAATAGACATATATTCTCTGACATAATTCACTTGTTGCAAGTGGTTTGCAACCACTTCCACAGAGCTCTGGGTGCCACACTGCTTATATGACTCCATGACATCTGTTTAAATTAATGAACGGTTCTCTTGGAATCAAACACAAGCCACGATGGTCATCCTGACCACCACTATCCAGAGAATGGGAATCATTAGAAAAATAACAGGATAGTGCTTGTGAGCAAATAACTCAATTTAAAAAGATTGCTGATGAGTTTGTTCAATACCAAAAACATTAATGCTTTCATTTACAATTGCTTAATTACAAATCTTTCCTGAAACCAGACATTAAAATGTTTCAGATACTCCCACGCAATGACTACTTTAATGTTTATTTTATTAAACACCATCTCATACAGCAACATTAGGACTTCAGCACAGTGAAAAGGTCTCATGCAAAATAATTAGATTTCTCTTGCAAGAAGAGAAATACTTCAGCATGTTAAATGTATTTCTACTTACTCACAAACTGCAGGGAAGGACAAACCCACAAAGGCACTAGACAGATATTCTGTATACATTTCATTTGCAACTCCTTCCAGGTAGTATTTCTGCCACGTATCCTCCTCGATCTAAAACCAAAGAAACATGCAGAGTTCAGAGTAAAAATCACAGCTCTCTTTGAAATTTACAGACAACTGCTTAAACATGAATCAGATTTCGACACATAAGTCAGTACACTGTCATGGCAATTAACATCGCTTATTTTTAAGGGATTTTCTTAAATGCTGAAATAAAACCCCAGAACAGAGTCCTTGTAGTCAGTAAATCAAATATCATATGCAAAAATAATACACTGAATTCTTGTCAAGCACACTGAGCATGGGGGTCAAATAAAGTTGCAGAGAGCATGATGAAAAGTTTCCCAATTTTCTCTTTTTAAAAATAACAGAATGTTAAGGGCTGGAAAGGACTTTAAGGATCACCTAGTCCCAACCTTTCCTGCCATGGGAAGGACAGCTCTCACTAGACCAGGTCGCTCAAGGCCTTACCCAACCTGGCACGAACACTGCCCAAACTGGGGCATCCACAACCTCCCTGGGCAACTTGTTCCAGTGTTTAACTTCTCTCACTGTAAAGAATTTCTTACCAGGATCTAGTCTGTATTTCTCCTCTCAGTTTTTACCTACTACTCCTCGTCCTTTCACTACAGTTCGTAACAAAGGAGACCCCTTTGGCTTCCCTGCAGCCCCCTTCAGACACTGGAAGATTCCTATGAGGTCTCCACACAACCTTCTCTTCTCCAGGCTGATCAGCCTGTCTTGGTTTGGTAGGCATTGCCAGCTAGGCAAGGAAGGGAATTGTCCTGCTCTGCTTGGCACAAGGACAGCCTCACTCAGGTCCTGGGGGCAGTCAGGAGCACCACAATATGAGAAAGACATTGAGCTGCTAGAGTGTCCAGAGGAGGACAATGAAGGCGATGAAGGGTCTTGAGCAGAAGCCGTAGGAGGAGCTGCTGAGGTTCCTTGGTCTGCTCAGCCTGGACCAGCTACAGCTTCCTCACGAGGGAAGTAGAGGCTCTGCTGAGAACACTGATGTGCTCTGTGGTGCCCAGTAACAGGACCTGGGGGATGGCCTGAAGCTGTGTAGGGTAGGTTTAGGTTGGATATCAGAAAAGGGTTCTTCACCCAGAGGGTGTCTGGGCACGGAACAGCTCCCCAGGGCAGTGGTCACAGCACCAAGGCTGACAGAGCTCAAGCAGTGTTTGGACAATGCTCCCAGCACAGGGAGTGACTCTTTGGGTGTCCTGTGCAGGGCCAGGAGCTGGACTCAATGATCCTTTTCAGTCCCTTCAAACTCAAGATATTCTGTGATTCTATGATTCTCTGGGACCAAAAAAAAAAAAAAAAAAATCAAGTTTTCAAATTTCAGTATTACAGAGCTATTTTGACAGGACTTTTTTGACAGGATGGGAGTATTTTAGATAAGTCTAGATTTTTATCCCACAGGCTGAGCATTAATTTGGGATTCATCAATCTTTTCCTCAAGTTAAACTAGCCAAAAGGCACTCTTTCAAAAAAATGCTCTAAAGAACAGGAGGATGGAAACTTGTTAAGAAACTTGGTGAAATGTAATTTACAATGTTTTTTTCCTCTTTTTTTTCTGTTTTCTTTGGGGTTTAGGGGTTTTTTACTTGTTTGGTTTTTTGCCTTTTTGTTTGTTTTTGGTTGATTTTTTATTGTTGTTTTATTCCCTCCTCCTGTTGACAGGCTGCCAAGTAATCAGTTACTCTAGTTCTGGAGATGAAAATAACTGCAAGAATAAATTGCAATATGGAGATATTCCAAATCATATACAGCCTGACAAGTGGGCTGCAAACAATCAGGGGAAATTTCTTCCATAGAAATTGTTTCACCATTCAGAGGCCATGTGGGATGGTAAAAGGGATTTGCATTGTGTTATTCCCCACCACACACAGAGAAGCCATATCACATTTTTTATGACCCTTTTATTTATAGGAAGCTTGCAAATGTTGCTGATCAGCAGCTCTATATACAGAAGAGAGATAAAGTGCAGGCTTGGTAAAAAAACTAAGAGTAATGATAGCAAGGGCATGTTTGTAACTTTTGGTCTATTTTGTGGCTTTTTCTTAGATTGACACCACCTGCGGTTGGAAAAAAATAAACAAATACATTACACATCTCCCCTTCTACTCTCTTTCCTTGCTTTCTTTTCTTTAGGCAGATGGTTTTGATTTGGGGGAAGGAACTCCAGATCAGACCTATAGTTAAACACTCACCCTTACTCAAGGACCAAGAAAGGACTGGAAAAAACCAAACATTCACAAAACAATGATCAAGCTTCATAGGTATCAGTCAGTGTTAAACTAAACTTCATTAAGTGATTGGGAGTGTTTAAGATATGATCTGTTAGGATACCATGAAATCTTGATTATAGAATTTAAGGAATTGCTGATATTTGGAATACTATAAAATATTATTATAAGATGATTATAACAGTCAACTAAAGAAAATCTTTCTGTTTTATCTCCACCTGAACCATGACATTTTCCCAGTGATTTCAAAGAGAAATGGTTTCCTGCCTGGTATCTTTTGTGAGCAAAGATACTTTAGGAGTCATTAAGCTCTTGACCACTTTAAGCCTTTGTGATGATATTTTGAAGTTTAGGTAAATGATAGAACCGATCCAGAATGGGTCATACTACCACAACAACTTCAATCTGTACCTTCCTGATTCCTCTCTAGTACTGCAAACACATGATTATCTCTCCCTTACTAAGTCACACTGCAATTCTGCCTTCTGACAGTCATAAAAAAATTATCCACTGCTTCAATAGCCTATGGGAAGAATAGCTGGAACATTACATAGTGCAAGCCAAGAGAAGAAATGCAATTTTCATCTGAATCTTTTTTTAAGTCACTATACTCCTCTGATCTCCTCTATCTTATATAAAGATACAATATTGTTATCAGCAAATATATTAACATAATACAGTCAACTCCTAGTAAGACATGGTGACAGAGATATGAAAAAATGATGTAGCTCTTGAAAGCACAACGATTAGTATTGTCAGAAGAAAATGAAAACCTTTAATACACCCAGCCCTACACCCAGCAGTATAATTATCAGGAGCTCTGTAGCTCCAAAAGATCTATCTTGCTTACAGCATTTGCTTTTCAGTGTAATGACATAAATAGTTACATGAAAGATATTGAGTGTATCTGAACCTGATCATGCTATATAATCTCTTCTGCCAAGATCTAAGTATCACCATCAAAACAGAACAAATGTTGGAGATGCAGTGTGACCTAGGATTTTTCATTGCATTTTGCAAGGGAAAGGATGGTGGAGTGTCTTTATAAATATTAAGGAAGTAACAAAATTAAAATTCCTTTATAACACAGTGAAAGCAGATGTAAAGTCTGTTCCTTAGCACTGAGTAAGATCACATCATCACCACCATGGAAAGAGCACAAAACAGGACAAAGCCTTTGAGGATGTTAAAATTCTCTGTGTCAAGCAACACAGATGAGAATGAAAAGAAAAGTACCCACAGAATTATAGAATGGTTTGGGCTGGAAGGGACCTTGAAGACTGTCTCATCCCACCTCCCCTGCTGTGAGCAGGGAATCCTTCTACTGGACCAGGTTGCTCAGAGCCCCATCCAACTGGCCTTGGACACTCTCAGGTATGAGGCAACCACAGCTTCTCTGGGCAGCCTGTTCCAGTGCCTCACCATCCTCACAGTTTCATCCTACTATGTAATCCAATCCTGCCTTCTGCCAGTTTAAAGCCATAACCCCTTGTCCTAACTCAACAGGCCCTTGAATATTCATGACTGGTAGTTGAAGAGGAAGTGTACATTGGAAGCAATGTAGTTTAAATATTTCCTCCCGTTCATCTCTTGAATTCCTCCCATTTCAGCCCACCCAAATTGCCTGAATGAATGTCTAGTTCTGTTATGTCTTTGCATATGGATGTCTAACTCTGACAGAAAAGTAATTAGCTGAAAGTAGTTCTTATGGTCATATCATGGAGTGAAGCTCCTTAGATTTACAGTCTTGGAACTGCATTTCCTTAACTACTATAAATTATCAATTACCTCTTTACTCAGTTCCATTGCCTGCTGAAATCAAAGCTAACAAATATCCTTAGTACTATGAAGACTTTACAATCTCAGTCAACTATTTCCACAGCTTTCTATATGCAAAGATGATTTTTAAAATTTGTATAAAGAGTATATTTTCTAAAACATCAAATATGCTAACTCAGATTAGTTCTAATTTCAAATGAGATTTATGCACTTTTCCTCATTAATACTAATGTAGAATTTTGCAGTGTATCAAGGCAGAGAGAGCATCCTTGAAATATCATGACACCTAATTATTTTTTAAATCCTGACCTTGATGGATTTGAAGTGAAAGGCGTACAGATTCTACTTCTAATAGTTTCAAATATACAAAACAGGGCAAAATTTTTACCCAGTCATGAGGTGAAGGATAGACTGGTGTTGATCTGCTCAGATGATGACTGAAAATGCAGTCCCATGGTAGACCTTAGCCCAAGAAAAATACAGTCTTATCACGAGGACTGATACTTATGCATACACAGCAAACAATTTTAAAGCATAACAGGACTGATTCCTAGAATCAATAATTTAAAAACACCACAGTCACAAGGACCTTTATATGATCTTTGAAGAGAAATGTATTTGTTAACAGGCTACATTTAATATTCACATTTAATCTAATATTCTTTTACATTTAATATTACATGATCCTCTGTGAGGCAGATCATGTAATCAGTTTATTATGCAGCTTCCCGAATAACCTCACAGTAAATCAAGACATTACATTTCCTTCTCACTCCCTTTTAAAGCCCTCCTACAAGTCAAGGAATTCATTGCTCATACTCCAGTTCCACACTTTAAAACAGTCCAAGGCTGCCTAGGTGGTCAAAAATGAACAGCAAATAAGCTGATGTGTTCCATCAGTGTAGGTAAGCAACCAGCTGATGTGAACCTGTGTGACTTTATTACATCTCTCTCTCCACCTGGACTAGAAAGGAATGTAAAGTGGGCATTGCATATGTGTAGGTGTGAGCAAAAGCTGCCCAAAGAGCCCACAAAACATTCCTGCTCTCAAAACAGCTTAGAGGGTAACAGAGACAGCTCTGGATAATTTTCGGATCTGGAATGAAGTGTACTGGCTGTCTTACCTGTAGAGCAAAGACAAAACTAATTTGGCTGTGGACTTGTATTACGCTCCAGCACCATATTCCATGTTTTATTCATCTACACAACAATACTAACTTGGCCTGTAGGTTGTAGACTGGCTTGTAGGATTGTATACAGGGACAAAATTTGATCACCTCTGCCTACTACTCCATGTATCTGCTTTTTGCAATGTTTTTAATATAGACAGACTTCTGGTATGCACTTGCTAATCTAAACAATATAGGAATTGCAGCACAGTAATTCCATCTTTTTTTGAGGCTGTGCAAGTTAACAAAGAGTTCAAATTCCTTTTTTAATACAATAGCAACAGTCTACATTGTAAGAAGACTGGATTATTAAAATACAGTTTACAGGTGAAGAGTTTTGTGGGTTTTTTTTCCCTTAGCATATAGTTTGGTGCAATCTACCTGTCTTAAGAGTGTTTACAGAACATTCATGTTTTCGAGCTGATTTTCTTTTTGCTCTGCTTGGTACCAAAAAGAATAGAAAGGATTCCATATGATATTACATTACTAAAACCAAAAGGAAAATATTAGAAACAAATATAATATTTTGAGGCTTCTTAGTTTGCTTTACTTCTGACACTGAGCAGACTGTTTACACAAATAATTTTGATGTAGAGCAACACATAATGAGTTAAATGTGTGCAATGTCACCATCCATCATGTTCATTTTTGTTTGACTGACCAAACATTTATAGCACATTAAATCACTTTCTAATCACGCTATGGAGGCGGAACAAACACACATTTCAAGCTTTCATTGAAGACTACAGAAGTTTCTGTGCATTTTCCTGGCAATCTCCTGACTGGTGAGAGACTCCACTAATAATGCTTGCCCAAGGAATTTATGAAGGTCTAACAGCACTTAAATTAAATGCTCTTAATGAAAAGGGGTGAAAGTTCTTTCAGGGAATGGACATATTTCTCTTCAATAGAGTCATCTTTAGCATTTCTAATCCACGTAGCTGCTCTCCTACAATGCTCCTACTGATGATTCACAGCCACTACTCAGTAAGTTTTCTCTTTCATGTTTTTAGAGTGAGACATGAGAAAGAATATCCTTTCAGCTAAATAAACAAACTTTTTGTTATCACCAATAGGGTTAGAGTCACATAAAGAAATGTGTCTCAATTCTTGTATTTTTATTAGGCTTCAGATATTGAATTAATCACAAATCTTTGGAAGTGAAGATGTGCATTTTACTTGCCTAGAAAATTCCCTCTTAATTATGTGGCAAACATATTTTTAATCAGTATTAACAGTGCATTGCAATCTTAATGCACTCTCTTATGGAGTTTTTTCCTCTCAGTGCCATGTGAAGATGATATCTGAAGTCACATGAGGTATGTCTGCACAATACTCTGCTCGTAACTGTATATAATCAGACACAAGAGCAAAACTGACAATGGCAGCTTTCCCCAAATCAAATTCATTGCTATTTTTATGCTTATTCTGCGTACAGAGAAATACTCAAATGTAATATGAGTAATGCCTTGAAAAGCTGAGCCTTCAGCTTAAAACTGTTCATCAATGAGATCTAATCTGCAACTGTACTAGAACTATTATAAAAATGTATTGTAAAATAATAAAACATAGGTGGCTAAGGTAATGGCAGAAGTGGTTAGAGATTACCTTCTGGAAACACGGTACCTGTACATATCCAGATTTTGACTTTAAAAATGTTTTAGCTAAAAATCCAGGCCATAAATGTGTGTGTTTCTAGTACAGCTCTCCCACAGTTAGACATTTGTACACTTTATCATTTTGTGAATCTCTCCACTTTCTCACTGTTTAAAACAGCTTGAATTAAGACTGAGGTTTCTGAGGATACCTATATACTTTGATCTCCTTAGGAAAAAACTGACCCCTTCTGATTTTGGAAAGACAGAAGGTAAGCAAAATTTTCACATGTATTCTGATGCCACGACCGAGTTCATACAACAGGCTGCCTCAGTAATTTGCATACATTAGTGGGACTGTCACAAATGTTTGAGACTCCTGAGAGTCTTGGGTTACCACAGCAGGCATGAGGAGAGAGACCAAACTGACTGGCAAGGAGAATGATGTTCACAAGAGATACAGTTTTCTTCTGGGATATAGGCAAAAATGATTAATATCCAATTGACCATATGCTGAGGAGTCGCAGACAGATTCCAGGTTCGCTGAAGTAAAACATTTCTTTTTTTTGTTTCTTTCATTTGGAATTTTTTTTTTTTTCAGAAAGTGAATGAAGATTAATAAAGACATTGTAACTGCGGGCAGTAAAGTGCAGAGCCCAGACCTGTTTCCATATTGAAAACTGGCCTTTTTTGATTAAATGCAACAGTATGAAAGATTTTTGAATCATGGGAGCCTGCTGTCCTCTAAGGAGACCTTCATAATAATGTCAGGACTTTATAAGAAGCGAAGAAAGACTCCCTGCCCTGCAACTTTAAGAGAACAGTCATGGCTTTGTCATCCAAGGACATGAGGGTATTTTTATTTTTAGCTTACTTGCACAATGGACTTGAAGTGAACCATGGCCTACTCCAGTGTTTCCCATCCCATTAATAACACCCATGAGACAGGAAACTGCCCACCCTTTATGTTTGGAATCATTGTCCCTGAAATGCACCAGGAAGGATGCAATGATTGCTGCCATTGAGGGTTTGGTCCTGTAAACCAGTACAGCAGCCACAGAAAGTCCAACTGGGTTAAAATTTTGCAATCTAAATCCAAAAGAGCTCTTAGCGTGAAGAGAAACAAATACATGAATGATGTTGTGGAAAGTTTGGGCCTCAATTCTAACACATGTTCCTTATTTACTCACAGTCAGAGGTCCACTAGTCTCTTGATGTAAAAGACCAAAATGACCATGCCCTTTTACTAGGCACTTTATTGCTATATAGGACTTAGATAAATCATATTTTTTGTTTTAGCAGCAGCAACTTTTCTCATAGACAAACATGTGGTTTGTCTAAAATCAAGCAAAAGCACAAAACACCAGAAATATCTCCCTGGAAATGGATGATGATTTGGAAAATATTTTAAAGGCCAGACACTTGCTGAATAAAAATTTAAAAAAAACCCACAAGTTGAAAGAACTTGGCTTGTTGCCGAATTTTCAACAAAATATTTTCGCATGGAAGTGTGTGCTAGGTTTTTCAGTCTTAGAAAATCTATTAATGTCTTTCTATCTGTTTCACATTTGAGTCATGTTCTCTACTCCAGTCTCTGACAGCCTGAATTGCAGACTAATATGTTCTAATGAGACAAGGCATTACCTTTATGAATGACCTCATGGAGAAGAGGTTGGCTAACATTGTTGAAAGGCCCGGTGCCAGGCAGCTCTGGGCTATGAAACCCAGCTTCAGCTCAGCAAGACAGATTGCATCATCCCCTTCTTTCCAGTTCCAGCTTGGGATATTTAGTAGATGGGCCTGGAAAACAAACAAAATATCCCACAGGTCAAGAACCAGAAACAGAAGATAGCAGTGAGTGATTTTCTCTGTTAATGCCTTGACTTTTTCTGAGTAGGCAGAAGCACTTCAGGTGTTTCAGAGCTTAATTCTATCCTGAGAAATGTTCCACTCTTACCTACTAGAGATAAAATCCTACATTTCTGAAGACATGCTGGCTGTGGCACTCTGTCAGGTCAAGAAGAATAGTGTAAAGCTTTCCTTCCCTTCTGCATGTTGCTTTTACAACACTCTGAGCTACTGTCTGACTGATAAGGAACACACAAAGTATACAGGAAGCCAATACAACTTAGATTACAATTTATGTGAAGCTGCAACCTTTAAAGGAAGTTATAATTTAAAAATATATACAACATCTGTCCTTTCTAATTAATTTCTACCACCCTGAAGAACAGTACTTGACAGTGCAAATCAATTTTTTTTTTCTAAGAATGCTATTCATAAGGACAGAAGGAAGGAAATAATTGAGCAAGACACACCTACAGTACTGAAACTGATCACTTAAATTAAGTATAAATATTGTTCATTTATTGGCATAACTGTTGGATTTTCTCTGACATGTAACTTTTATGTTTGCACAGATACAAGGAAGCACAGAGTCCTTCCTCCTTGTTTCCCTTCCTAAGTTAATTCCACTTTTACCAAAGTTCAGCACTTTGATAAAAGCTATTCTTGACATAACTATTGGAATAGCAAACAAACTGCTGTATTTAAAAAAACTTCCCTTTCGTGGCTGATTAAAGCAGAGAAACACCTTGCTTTTACTCTATAAAAAACCAGGATCCTTCCATAGCATAGAGGAAGATGACATAACAAGCAAAGCTAGCTGTTCTTGCTCTAGTGACAGGTTAAAGGTATAAGGAGTTGTTATCAAACCTTCCTAGTACCAGATTTATTGTGTATGTCATCAAATGAAGGTTTACCCAGTCAAGCTTTTTCTCAAACGTTGGGCAGTGGTTGATTCTTTCAGAACTAATAAAAGAAGCCAAAAATGAGTAGTGTTATCTGATATATCTTTCCTAACCCTGTTAGTCAGCAGTTTATGGACTTCCTCATCTCAGGACTGAATAAATTCCTTGTGTTTAAGGAACACAAATTTACCATCGAAAAAACTTTCAAATTCCTTTCCACAGTGGATTTGCAATTCTGAACTTCACAATATTCTCAGTACTGAATCCCACAGCATAGCTATGTTTTATATTAAAAAACACATAAATGTATTTATTTTGTTGCTTGGTAATTTCAGGTCTACATGGTCACGCCAGACGAAAAAAAATCACAATAACCTCCAATAAGAAAATAAGAGCAGAACTTACAGAATTGAAGTGGTGAAAGGTCATCTGGAATCAATAATAACTACGGACACTAGCTTTGAGAATTAGATCCCAGGCAACTAATAAATGTCAAGATTTTGATAAAGTCCCTTGCATATATAAATAAAACTAAATTACTTTGTAACTGCATTACATGACAAGGTTTATTAAGACATTTTAGTTTGGAAAGAAAAATGCTTGCCGTTACTGGAACTAGAAAAATTATGTATGAGTGAATGCAATGTAGCAAAAAACTCAAGAAACACTGGCCATCACATTACCTTATTGTGGTACTGCAACATCTGAGTGATAATTCTTATCTTCGGATGATAATTCTTAATGGAAATAACTCTATAAAGAAAGGGAAAAACCTATTAAAAAAACTTTTAACTGATAGGGTATTTGGATAATCCATCCAAATACCTCTATTTTACTGTGTTGTCAAGTCCCACTACTAAAACTGCCTGTAAAGCAAACTGATTGATGTCCGACCTTTGAAATATTTACACAGTCAAACTGAGGTAAGAATTAGTGACTAGTACTAGAGAGCAGTAACCCTCAGGAAATATTCAGTAGCATGGTTTGCTCTTTTGCAAAAGAGTCTGCAGAAAAAAAGACTTGTTTTAGCAGCTCTTTTCAGATACTCATTCTGTTAGGAAAATAATGCAGTTGGAATTGTTACATCATCCTCAGTGATTTTTTTTGTCTTTGAATCAACATACTTAAGTTTCTCAATAATAAATTCCTGAAAAAATGAATTTCTTTCTGCCCCATCACATATTATTTATTTATAGCTGCTAGAAATTAATTGTATCTAAATATCTTGAATAATGATTTTGTGTTACGCATGCAAATTCATCTTCATTTTGATGGATTAATCCAAAGATCAGTATAAAAACTGATAGATGAATGCTGAATTTATAAAACATGAGACTAGTTTGATAATCTGCACAATTTCTAGATTACTTAATGAATCTAAGATATACTCAACTGTGTACGGATTTAAGTGGCTGGAAAGAAAAGTGTTTAAGAAAGGCATGAATTGATAATGTGCTATAAAAAAGCATTAAGCAAAATTAAAGAGATGAACAGCCAAAAAGAAAAGGTCTTGTCTTTAAAAGCTGAAAGTAGAAAAAGAACATAAAATAATAAAAAAAATATCTGACTTATTATGCAATCATCAGTCTTATAAGACTGAATGTCATTACTGTTCACATTGGTGTTTTACAGAACGTATCTTGTAAACTTCTGGCCTGGCTTGTGATTTTAAGCACATCAAAGCTAGGACAGGAAACATTAAAAAATGGCATTATTTTAACATATCTTTGTTCTAATTTTCAATTTCTGGCTAAATTTTTTACTTAAAGATTAAATTTTCTAAAATTAAATTGTGAGAAAACACAAGAGAATTGTACTTTCACATTAAAATTTTTGCATTACATTAAATACATTAAATCTACTAAGAATGCATCAATCTGCAACTGGAATATTTTTAATGTATTTATGCAATCAATGTCAAAATAAAGGTTCTTGCATTGCAACTCAAACCATGTTTGTAAAATGGAACTAGGCATAGATTAGCCTTGTGTCTTTCTCAGATAGCTACATCTCTTGCACACAATGGTAGTTTTCCAGAAGAGCAATTTTAGTAACTTTTTTTATTTCTCCCCTTCCTTCAATACACAGCATGCAAACATCTGACAAACCAGTAAAATGTGTTTGTAACACTGGCCAATCCAATGCTAGAGAACTTTTAATCAATCACTGACAGAGATTTTAATTTTAAAAAAAGAGACTGGTCTCATTAAAACCAGGATTGTATGAACAAAACAAAGAGTGGAATGGCTTAGGTTTGTTATAACTCTAGCTACCATCTACTGACTGACTGTTCCATCTCCTCCCTTCAGAGGCTACAAGGAGGAAAGCAGGAGGACATCTGGTGGTGCCTAATGTCAGAAATGCCTCGTCAATCAAAACAAGCAATGAATGGTCTTCAGTGTAAAAAAAGGATGGAGACAGGAGACAACTCCCTTGTATACTTTGCTATGCCCTGAGCAGTGCATTACTTGTAGGAGCAGTTCCACCAAGGAGCAGCAGGGAGTGAAGTGCTGAAGGTGCCTCTGCCCCATCGCTGACAGCGCCCGTGCAGCGCATGCACTCACACCTTGTATTGCTGCAACAACCTAACTGCATTCCCTTTCCTCTGTGTTCAGCTAGGAATACTCAAACCCCAGCTCCTGCAAAACAACGAAGAGTGACAAAGCCTGTGCTCCAAATGTCTATTGTGACACACTAAAGCTGACAGGTGAAACAGTTCTGGTAGGAATTTAGGGTATTCTCACCTCAAGACTTTTTTGAGGATCTTTTAATTTGTCCTCTAAAAATAATATCCTAGAGTGTTCTTTAAGTGCAACAGATCAGATATGAAATTAGCTAACCAGAGTCAAGAACCAAAAAAGCTATTAAAAACTACAGAGTTTACCTCATAATATTGGAGGCATCTTCAGCATCTGGGTCAGCGCAGTATTTATTGGCAAGGATTAGGCACGCATCTGCTGACTCTATCTGAGACACCAAAGAAAAAGGAAACGTGAAAAGCAATGTCTCTTTCCAGCTCTTCTTTCCTCATAAACTATCAGGGAATCCAGCATTGGCTGCATGAGTGTGAGTGTCAGTTCTCAACACTGCTAATCAAAAACATTTCTAGGCCAATGTGAGTTCATGCCAGTGATTATGACCACTCCACTGTACACAGAGAATATCCTGAAACTTGTTTATGATCAGAGCAGGTCAGCAGTTCAATCGATGACTCCTACTTTGTATTACCTGAGCCACAAGGGTGGTAATGTTAATCTTTTGTAACCAGATACCTGAATTTAGACTTCCAAATCCATGGGAAGTTCCTGTTACATCAGTACAGTGGTCCCACAAGTCCTACAGCTTTGTTTGGAAATATAAGTACCTGCCTATTCAAGACAGGAAGAGGTGGCTGAACTGATTTAGAATCGGAGCACCAGATTTAGAAAACAAGAGGAGGACAACTGATCTGTCCACAGGACCTCTAGATTCACACAAAGCTGAGCTTTACAGAACTCAAAGCAGATGACAAAAGTATTTTCCAGTGTATACAACCAAGTATCAACACAAAGAAGGGTAAACTACGGAACACAAAATAAGAACACGCGATTTTATGGTCATAATTAGAACATGCTCCGATGAACTGAAACAGTGTGCACTGGGCTACAAAAAGCTTAAGCAATTTCTGCAGTCAAAATGGACAAAATACATGATTGGTACTCCAGAAAGTGTTAATAACACTGTACTAAAATATTCTTGGCTTATGTAGCCAGTTTACATTGCACTGGGGAGCAAGAGAAAAAGAAACAAAAAAGTTAACGATGTATCTGACAACTTGATTTTTCTTTAATTTTCTTTTTTTTTAAGCTTCATGCTTTAAGAGAACAAAATAATTTACCATTTAGAAATTCTAGTAAATACATATCTAAATAAGTAACACTATCTAACTACCAAAAATCTTAACTTGCATTTTCCTTTCAGGATTCTAGACAATAGGGAAAGGGTTTTGAGCGTGAAAAAATGTTTTTTAATCATTCTGATAATCTAAGACAACAGTATTTAAAGAAACTACTGTAAGACAGTATCTTGCTATATCAAATATAAATGTAAAATAGACCTTTGGATGAAAAACATCAATGAAAAACTTGTAAGGAGTTCAACGGAATGGCAGATAATGTATCTTAAACCAATGTTGTTGTAGCTTTGAAGATCCAAAGATACGGGAAAAAACGTTTACCAGGATAGATATCATTTATTACTTAAGATAACAAGAGATGGAAAAACATTCTTTTGGGGTTACATGAAGGGCTTTAGTGTTTTGGTTTTTATTTTTTTTTTTCCAAATAATGCAAGGAGTATTTAGAAAAAGGTCAGTTAGCAGGAAAAGAGAACAACAGAGGTGTTACCTTCACTCTTGCCAGGTCATGGGGATTAAGGACTGAACCCTGATAAAATTCCACCTGAGTGAAGTGTCGTTTAAAAAGAGCTTCCAGCTCAAGGTTAGGGGAGATACTGCATTGGAAACAGGAAGAAAACACAAGAGAAATGAAAAGTCAGTTTCCACAACTGTTCCATTCCTGCATTTACAAATTCACTCATTTATTTATTTTAGATATTCAGACTTCTGCTGATGCTTTTTCTGCAGCGTGGAAACAGCGTGCCTTACTTCAAAGATAAACACAGAATTGCTTTCACTGCCTTACTTCTGTCTGCAGTGCTTCTGGCCCACCTTGTGCTACTCTCCACGCTCGTGGGCACATTTCCAAGGGATGTGAATCCAGAAGTATGGGTGCAAACATTTGAGAAGATCCTCTCTCAGCATTCTACCCAGAAATTATACAGTACCAAATCCATCCTCTACATGTCCCCACCATTCCCACAATGACTCACTGTGTTGAATAAAACAGTTCAATGCAAGATCACTAAAAACCAGAAAAAGAAATCAGACAGGGACCCTGTGACCTGTATGAGCAACAATTAAAATAAATATAATGATACCATGACTTTCTGTCTCATATCATTTTGCCAGAAACAAAAGAAAAATTAAATGGATTACAGTCACTTACATAACGTGGCACCAACACTGTAAGTATCTTTTCTGGTGCCACTCATTAAAATAGAAGGGATTTAATGGCTACAGGCACAAACAAGTAGCAAGGTGCTGAACTCCTTTCATGTGAATGTGCAGTTTCCTGATTCCTATTGCCACACATTTTCACTGTGGAAATCCTGATCTCCACATTCCCCTCACAGTCACTCATTATTACATAGAGTGGGAATGCAAAAATATGATGTAGTTAGTTGAGGATATATCATCACAACTTCAAATTGAACGGACTCGATGAAAAATTGTGCAAGTGCTGCTGATTCTTAGTTTTCAGCTTCCACTGGTAAGTCATCACAAATGATTCCTTAATTTTTTAATCATTTTCTTTGACAAAATCGCAGAATGCATTGCTGAATGCAAAAATAATACTTATTTATAACTTGCAACTCTTCAAAACAGATGCCATTACAGAACAGAGAAAACACTGTCTCCTATCACATGGCTTTTTCTAGCAGTCCCTCCCCTCAGCATGGCCATATGGCACTGTATTATTTATTAAATTATTATTAACTTACACATCATGTACGGCCTGCAAGGAACACCAACCTCACTAAGACAACCTTCTGAATTCCACATCAGGAAAGGCAAGATATATGTGTATGTATCAATTAATATGTGTGTGTAGGTATGTGTATATAATGTAATAAAGAGCAGCACTGATTATCACCATGACAAGAATTTAATTTCTAGCATCAATACATTTGTAAAGTGTTTGTTACATTAACACTGAATCTGCACCCTCATTTTTCATTTTATAAATACTCTGCAATTTCAAGTTAAGTGTTTTTCCTAGAGATATCCAGGGTGAAAAGGTATTTCCAGATACCACAGGTTTGCACAACATACAGTGTTTTTCATTCGTTTTACTGATGTTACTAATTTTAGTAGTTTCCCTAGGAATATTTACCACTAAAAAAAAAAAGTCTCTGATGTATTTATTTGCATTTCAGTATGTTTTATTTCATAACCTGATCCCCACTTCAATTATGCTTTGAGCTGTGTACCTCACAGACAACACAACTGGGTCTAAAGTCTGTCTGCTTGAAACAAATATTACAAATATTACAAAGATTACTCACTTATGCAGAAAGACGATTTCTACATTGACATCATCCCTATCCTTGTGCAGGAAGTCCTTCAGGAAGTTCGACACGCTTTCAAGTGTTATGTGACCACAGACAACTATGTGCCTGTTACAGAAAAATCAGAGTTAATCTTGGAAAGAAGGCTAAACAACCAAGAAAACAAGCAGAGATTAAAATGATCACTTATTGAGAAAAAGGAGCATTAGTCTCTTCTTGATGCTTCCCTAAATCCTATTCAATGAAGTCGGAGAAGAAAAGTATCAATTCCAAAAGGTTTTTTGTAACTGCAAATGCATATATATATATATATATACATGCTCTCACTTGTAAAGCCATTTGCCCCTGCTGTATTACACATTTAACAATAAGTAGGTCCAGTTATGTGTATGTTTATGCACTGTGCTAAACAGTCCCTTTCAAAGCCATATTTGTCCATTTTAAACACTTTTCTTGATATCTTTAACTCTTCCAATGAGATTCACTGTTTAAATTTTTGGGCTATGACAGCAAATCTCCCTAAAATAATTCAGTATTTTCTTACAGTTGAAGCAGACTTTTATGTCAAGGAAGGTAGTGCAAAGATTGCCAATTACAAGCCATAAGCAGCAAGAAAAGAAATCTTTTTCCTACCATATATCCTCGAAGGAGAGCATTTTACAACAAAAAAAGTGTTTACTATTATCACTTTTCTGGCAGAGCACAGTGTGTTAAACATGTATTTTGAAATATTATAACTCCTTTTACATAAATACTTAATGATATCACCAGGACTCTAATGCAATTTTAGATATAGCAACAACCTAAAATTTCAATAGTTTCATTTTACTTTACAGGCAAGAAACAGAAGTTCATAAGAGACTCTGGCCATGCTGGTTTGTATTTAACATAGGACTTCATATATGTATGTTTACTGCTAAACTTTCTTTTCACAGTTTCTTCTTTGATTTTTTTTTTAACCTAAGTTATAGGTGCAATAAATGTCCTTGAACTGCAAACACTTAAAAACACAAAAACACAAGTTAAAGCTTTCCTGTTTTATGAGATGATAAACACAGTATCAGAAAACAAGACGGTAAATATATCAGGTCAGTCTTTTGCCTAGGGGCAAGGGGTCCTCTGGAGGTTTCCCTGGGGAGCCCTGCAGCCTGGCAGAGCTGGCAGCACGCTGGGCACTGAGGAGAAAGAACCATGAGGACAGCACTGCCCCCACCAGAAGGACTCGTCCCCTGCTCCCCCCATGGCCACCTGCCTGAGCTGCCAGAGGTGTGCATGTAGGACTTAGTGCATTGTTATACATAAAGCAGCAATGGAACATCTCAGGAAGCTTCAGATTCTGATGAGATATTTAAAACTTTAGTGGTTTGTTTGATGTAAATTCTGAACAGACTGTTTGGTACGCTACATTACACCAACATGTAGGGAAGTTCTTTCTGTCTAGTGACTATAAACCCATCCAGCATCAAAAATTACCAAGTGCCAAGGAAATCATAAATAGCAGCTAAAAATAATAATTTACATTCCTTATACTGCCTGTGCGTATTTTCCAAGTTGACTGATTTTAAACAATGGGTAATATTTTCTTCAAATGTCTCCATCTTCTACTAATTAAAAAACTGAACTTTCCATCTGGGTAGCTTATACATTACTTTTGATAGCAGAAATAACTCTTTAATGTAGGGGAGTTCCTTTTTACAGATCAGTGCTGTTAGCTTTAGCTGGGTGCATTCCTATGGAGAAAACTGATTACCTCCCCGGCTGATTTAGCTTCATATGGGTTCTTTTCTGTCATTAATTAGGGTCCACATTTTAAAAGTATGGCTGTACAATACAAAATACTGTATTGCAGAAGAAATTATCAGAGTATCAAAAGATTACAAGGCAATTCATGCTCTCAGAAACCGCCAGGGGTTATTTGCTACAAAAAGCTCCTGCTACAAGCAGATGCATTTGGCACAAGCCTGTTATGACTCTCACTGAGCAGGGACTCACAGCAAACTGCTCCAGTGAAAATAAAACATTTGGCTGCCAAAACCTCTTGTATTTGGGTATCAAGACTAATTGTTTTTGGAGTGCTAAAAGGCATCTGCACTGTGGTTTCATTTTATACTCTGACTTGGAGTTGGACACAATCAATTCTTCTCTTCTTTAAGAGTTCATTCTTCTCTTACACAGTGCAAGGCAGTGTCCTGAACAGTGACTGCAACAAAATCTATTACTTCAAAGAATATTTCTGATAATATACTTGTATGCATTTTTGATTAAAAACTCCCACCAAAGAACCCTTCTTTTAACATAAGTTATATTTTCTGCTTACAAGTGAAATTGAAAACAGATTTCCTACTTGTCCATAGAGAGTTATTAGGTATATTATTTGAGAAAACTTGAAAAGCTTTTAATGTTCCAAACTGTCCTGTATATGATGTGAAGATTTGTAACTTCCTCTGTTTGTTTCAGTAACCATTGTATTCACTTTTAAATTTTTTTAAGCACCCATTTTTTTCCCATGCATTGAGAAAGTAAAGCCAACATAGTGGATATCTTTTGTTTTCTGCAAAAGAGTTGGTCAGTAGAAAGACACTGAATCAAAGTCATTTGGTCTACAGAAATGTCTAACTTCTGCATTAAACTCTTCTTTATGAAAAACCTCAGAACAAGTATATTATTATTATTATTATTATAATTACTATTTATTTTTAAAATTATTCTTTAAAAACAAATTCTATAAAGTCCCTTGCCATACTGAAAAACATGATTTAAGAATTTAGACTGTTTATTTACTGATAGGTATTTAGGAGGACTAAGGTTTTTGTAAAGTAGCAGCTGGCATTGGTACACATATCAGATGTGAAACTGGTTTAACATACCCCTGGGAATCCATATTACATGACTGTGATGCTCCAAAGAAACCTTTTACAAAGAATTTAAAGCTTATCAGGAGCCATATTCTAACAACACAGATGGGCTAATTCATCCTCTCCCATCTATAGTTAGCATTCTCAAAATTAATTTGAAAAATATGAAAAAATATGAAAATATTTTAAATATAAATAATTGTCACAGATGTACAGAGTTGATTTAAATGGTGATTCTACATAATTTCAATTCTCTACAGTACCTTTTTTTTTCTACCCCAGTATTGACACAATGATTCATTTACTAAAAAATATTCCAGCTTCTTACAAAGCAAACAAAAATAGTGATAAAAATTCAAAGCTACTACAGAGTCAAACTGCTTCAGTAAGGAAAACAATGAGACTAGCAAAAGTTAAAACATCTACATTTCTGGCATAAGATAATTGAGAACATACACTTAAGCCATGTAAATAGCACTGTAAATGAAAACAGATCCTCTGTGAAGGGGATTCTTTAAAAAAGATCTTTGCAGGGTTCTTCCTTCAGAGGACACAATACAGAAGGCAAATCTTTTGCCTGTCTGTTTTGCAAGAAATAACCATTTTATTGGAGCAAGTACAAAGAACCCGAAAAAACTCACTCCAACTAGTCTGTCCTAATAAATCAAAAATAATAAATACAAAATTCTATTCACTATTCAGTTGAATACTTGGTGTTCACTTGTCAAGCAACTAAAGGAAGTGTGGTGCATATTGATCTAGATGCCTCTATAAAATTATGATATTTATATCAAGTACATATGCTCAGATCATTCTGTGGTATTTCTGCTCAGCATTCTGATCATTCCTTCATCTACTGACCATCTATAAAATCTTTATATACCAGTAGCAGGGTGCTGTGGTTGAAGCTTTAAAGCAGCTTTTAAAGTCTAACAAGTTATGCTCAAAGAAATGATGGATGTCAGTCATGTTTTTGTATTAAAAAGTCAACAAACGTGAAAATGTCAGAGACTGCACATGAGGTCTGCTTGTTAATCTATTAGTGATATGCATTCTTAAACACACCAGTTTATAGCACATTTCTAGATGGTTGAGCTTTTCATGATTTACCAAACTTTACTCAGGATTCTGATAATTCAGCTCAAAACTTTATGTGTGTGCTTCTGTGTCCTTCTCTTACTTCAACATAAACTTCCCTCTCAGATTAACTCCATTAGAGCAGCAAGTGCTGTGCAGTTGCAAGCACAACTTGAAGTGCTTCCCCTGTTTTCCACAGAAGACCTGAGCCTAAGGATGATGGTCCTGTAAGGACATTTTATGTAACCAATGTGTACAGTAAAAAAAATAATTATACTGTAAGCTAATTTCTCAATCTGATTCTCCCATCAGGCTCTAAAAATCTTCTAGTAAAAAGGAGACAAGCAGAAAATATTAAAGCATATAGCAAGTTGACTGTCAAGCAAGTTTAACTTTTTTTTTTCTCCTACAACTGTTCAAAAGTATATTTTTATTATCCTCTTTATTCCTGAAGGTTTAAAAATCTCCAAAGTGTTGTAGTTTCTAAAAGGTGTTGCAGACATAAAATATATATCAGCATCAAAAGTATACAAGCATATGGCCATACTGCCAGAGGAGATGCAACTGCAGTATGTGAAAACATCTCAGGTACCTTTAACTTCTGTAAATTGGATTTGATAGCTTCGACTGTCATCTGTTTAGGAACCAGGGCACTTGTGCAGCTGCTGTGCTTCATTCTGACAGAAAATATCTGTTCTTTCCACCAGGTTCCATGCTTTTGGATTCCCTCTTAAATCGTGAATGAAGAAAAGGGATTAGGCAATACCAGGAAGCACCCAAAAAGCTCCATTCAGTACATGGTGCATGGGGCAGAGCCCTGGAACCCTACTGGATCCTACATCAGATTAACACAAATAGGAAACGGGTAATGTCAGGCATTTGAGTTTTTCTCTGATGCAAATATTAAGTCACTTTGTGACCAATACAAGAGTGCACTTCAGCTGCTTTAATCCGGGATAAATAGCACACTTCTTTGTCTAAACTTCACATTAGAGCTTTCACCCAAGTCTGTTTGTAATGCCAGGCTATCCTACATTACTCACTCTGGGCTGCTTTGTTTATTTAAACTTTGCTCGGCTACAGCTAAATTAATTTATCTTGCATTTCTATGATCATGATCTAAGGAATTTTGCAATATTTCTCTATAAACCAAGTTAAAAGCTAATATTCTTTGATGCACACCTCCAAATCAGCCATAAGAAAATGAAAGCACAGTGATTTGTTTCTTCCAGGGTCTGGATTAGTTAAGAGGCTCCCACTATAGTTTAAAGGATGAATATTCATCCTTTCATTCAGTCTAAATGGCAGTATTATTTAGAGTATTTCTGCTTTTATGAAAAATACCACAACATTTAGGCATAACACACATATGTCATCAGAAGACAAAAGTCAACAGTTTATTAGAAACAGAAGTAAAAACTGCTGAAGAGCATGCACAAGGAGCCCAATCTAGAAAGCTTACAGTAAAATGCAGGGGCAATCTACACCTCCAGCATTACCATCTCACTTGCCAACAGACCTTAACCTGCTATTCTAATCCCTCCAAACCCTGGACTTCATATTTGTAACATTTTGTGTGGCAGATATCACACACACAAGCCATCCTGTTTTCACTTTTGAAATCAACTGAAAGTGTTTTCTATTAAATACATTGCTTTCTCACTTTTAAATCACCCTACATGTTTTTTTAAGCGCTCAGCGAGTCAAAAAATAATTAAATCCTTTGTAAGTAATGCAGGAGTTAGGAAAGGATCTTCAGATTTTTGAGCATTTTATCCATGAGCAGAGCCAATGCATTTCTTTCTACAGAAATCATCCCAAAATGTCATGACTAATTTTCTGCAACAGAACCCCAGTGAAAGCAAGAAGTTTCTAAAACTTGCTGATGAATTAATCACTTCTGCCATCTCACATTACACAGCCTGGAATGCCATGGACTGTGTAGTTCATAGCATATGGCAGATCAGCAGATTTATAAACCTGATTCAGTCTTTGTTGAGTCAAAATTTGAACAGAAACTATTGCCATTTGATGCCAAAACCAAAAGGGCTTTGGTTTGGCTTTTTTTTAAGTTTAAGCAGAGGAAAGGAACTCTTACAACTTCAACTAGAAATATAAAATAAACGCTATTATTGTAGGAATGGAATGTGATATGAGACCTCAAATACACATTTTAAAGTCAAAATGCTCTTACATGTCACCTCCCACATTTCCTTTCTTACTTTCAGAAGAATGGATTTAGTTCAATATGCACACAAAATTGAAAA
Source organism: Cinclus cinclus (assembly GCF_963662255.1). Taxonomy (NCBI): domain Eukaryota; kingdom Metazoa; phylum Chordata; class Aves; order Passeriformes; family Cinclidae; genus Cinclus; species Cinclus cinclus. Next base: position 22,793,352 of record NC_085052.1, read on the forward strand.
CAAAAAGAAGTTTGTCTATTTCTTCTATCTGTCAGTCTATTTAACACTCATCAGAATTTCTTTATCACTAAGTGAAATTTCATTTGAAAAACTGGGATTAGAAGAATGGCTAGCAGATGGGAAATAGAGACACCCCTGGGATCATAATGTAATCCATGTCACATTCTCTTATTACATTCTCATCCCACTGAAAAAATAATATCTTACATATTGCACCAAATTATTTAACATAAGAATTTAATGTCACTTTCTTTGGAGCTATGCCTCTCATTACTGCAGTAAATGGACCTTTTCTTTGGTTAAGCCTTAACTTTTCCTTTTTTTTTTTTTTCTAATTTGTAATGAAATTCAAATGTCTAATGAGTCCAATATGGCCTGTCAACTTAAATTATCTGTTTGTCTTTCTGTTTACCCTATCTATCTGTCTACAGTTTTTATTTTTCTCTGTGAAGTTTAGTTATTGAATCCCATGTTTCCTTCTGGAATGAATTTCTAACAGATGATTATTCCTGTTGATATGTTGATGATTTGATAATTTATGGCTTGTAAATTTAAGAAATCTGAAGAAATCTCTGGGAAGCAGAGCAGATCACGAGAGAAGAGAAACAGGAGATTCTAATACCTTGCACAGTAAAGGACTGTGATTTCATTAAAATGCATTTTTCATCTTACATATGAACTACAATAATGCCTTTGGATAATTTATTTTTAACATCTTTTGAATCTGTAATGATGTCTAGCATAAATTTGTACTCTGGTGACACAGCAAGCAGTTTATATAGACTCAGCCAGAACCACAGAATGGCTCAGGTTGGAAGGGACCACAGTGGCTCCTCTGGACCAACCTCCCTGCTCAGCTCAGCCACGTCACTGCTCTCTCTGCCACGCCTGTTCATGGAAAGCTGTGTTCTACTTTCTGCCCTCATAAACACTTTGCATCAGATTTGATAACAGTTTTGTATATTAAAAAAAAAAAAGACAAAATAATTTAGTCTATGGAATTAGAAGTCATTAATTCAATGTAAAGACTGAAAAAATCCGTAAGTTATCCAGGCTGAGTTCATCAGTTTACAAATGTTTTTTCCATATGCTTTTTTAGAGCTTTGTGCACACTGATTTACAGTAAGTTAGGATCTTGAACCGGAAAATATTTAACAGAATTAAAATCCAGCCTGGTCATATGCACACATGAATACAGAAATGGAATAAGAAAAATCGTGATTCAAAAGTAAATTTGTAAATACAGAATAAAATGTTAATTATGAATTAGTAGAGGTAAAACATATTTGGATCTTTAACCACATCATATATCACACCTCAGTAATATGAGTATTATAAACAAATAAGCAAAATAAACTTGGGTGTTTTTTTCCTTAAAATAACACAGATGATCTTGTAAGTCCTATTTTGGCTGGAACCAAACACCTAAGTTCCAAAACATCAGGTAAAGAGTGCTATAGTATAAATCTACTTATCCAAACCCAAGACTTTTTTGGAAGGGAAAAAAAATAGCCATATTTCAAAAGAATTAAAGCCCTTTAGAAATTCATCCAAAGTGTTCATTGCCCCTTCCTGAGGTATGTATGCATGAACAAACCTGCAGGTTTATGCTCTATTCTAAAACCACCTATGATGACTGAGTAGCAGATACTTTTTCATCTTTTTATGGTACTTCACTTGAGAAACACCACTTTAAAATGATCCCTTGAATAGTACCTCAGGAATTCTACAAATAAGTCACAGAAAGAGTCTAAACAAAGTAAAGCTAAAAGCTTTAAAAAGAAAAGCGCTAAATGAAGACAGGGTGTAAGGAAGTGTGTGTGTGTGTTTTGTTTGTTGTAAGGGTTTTTTAGTTGCTTGGTTGTTTCTTTTTTTTTTTCCAGATTGTAATTGTGCCAAATTCATGGCTCATCATTACATGTGTACGTTTGGCCTCTGTCACATTTTGTATAGATATATTGGTATAGATATTTTGGTATAAATGCAACAGTTAAGTAATGTTGTTTATTTAATAGCTGAAGATGAAACTTCAATCGAAGACCATAAAGAAATTCCTGTTCCTTAGAAGTCTCCTTACAGTAATACTACAAAGCAGGAATTATAATTCAATTTAAAATCTAAAAAATTCCCTGGGGACTTTTACAAATCAATGAACCTATTATCTGGTAAGTTTAACCAGTGATAACTACATACTGTCTACAAACTACTTTTGTTTCCAAAGTTTGGATGTATGGGTCTAATCTAAGACAAAAATACGGTTCTTTATTATGTAAAATGAATCCTATATTGTTTATGATCCTTTCAGGACTTTACTGGCTGAAAAGCAAAATGAAATGTGAGATCAAACTTGGTGTGTTGGTTATTTCTCTTCTTTAGTTAGTGAAGTTTGTATAAATAATTCTTATGCATACATTCTAGCTCCCTTACAGTTAACAGTTCCATAGCAAGGCTCTCCACAGCATCAAGGCAGTTAGTGCAAAACTCAAAACACACATAATCATACACTGGTTTTAATTTCTGACCTAAATGTTTAATGATCATGTTATTGCACACACAGAGATCAGCAGGCAACATGTTGTGCTGTTTCCTGACTTGGTTGCTAGCTGGGGTTAAGCCATGGCAATGCATAAACACAGATACAGCTGCTACAAAGCAGATTCCAAGCATTTATCTCTTTTGTACAGAGTTAAAAAGCACACACATTTGTCATTTAAGGGGCTGAAACCATATTTTACACCAAAATTCAGCTGTTTTCCTACTGGAAATGTATTTAATTTTATCTGGAACCTTTCTGATATTAGAAATAGAACAACTGTAAGTTCTCATTATTTTTGCTGCCAGAATCTATGTTAGGTTGCCCAACTAAAGACCTTATACTACTAATTACTACCACATGCCCACATCCCAAGCAAAGGAAAACTTACTGGGTCTTACAATCCATTCTCTCAACACTGAATTCCAAATGAAAACTTCAATTTTGGCCAAACATAACATTTCATCAATCTTGTTCTACTGACTGCAAAAGCAACATCAAACAAGGGGTGCTAATGGCTTTTTACTGCACACTTCCCAAGCTCAGATTCTCTGATGAAAGACCCACATGAGCAAAGGACATCTTTAAACTACTTAGTAATTAATAACTGAACCAGAAAACAATGCATAAAGTAAATTGAACAGTTTGTATGCTGATGACAGAGCTGAGTTTCAAGCAACAAATTATATGAGCAGTAGAGATCAGCAGAGAAAGCACTTAAAACAGAATGAGATAAAAAACAAACAGATAGTGCATATATATAAAGACAAAAAAAAAAGTGGAAAAATAAAATTAAGCACGCCCCAAAGCTAGCAGAAGCCTGTAATCTGAAGTTGAGCTTCTCAGGATGTGGTAATCTGACTGAAAATCAGGTCCAAAATTAGAGACATCTGAGAAATGCTGAGTACTAGTGACAATGTAGAAGGGGAGGGACAAACTCTGTGTGTAAAACAGGTTTTAAACACAATCCCCTCTGCTGTAACTCCTTTGGAGCTTTGAAAACAGAGGGATACATTCTGAGTATGAAAAACTTCTCTTTGAGAAAATAAGTACGAATATAATTATGAAACTGAGTCCTAGCCTCTTCACAAATAAATACTTTGGGAAATCATTCCCAGAAATAAATCAAAGCATTCAGTTTGTCTAGGTAATTGATGCACGTCTCCAACTTCAGTGTTTACAGTTAACCTTAGACATTTGAGGGTATCTCAATAAATGCATGTACTGAAGTTTTCTATCTAATTGCTTGTGTATTATTGAACAGAAAATACCATAAGTTATATCTAATTTTAAAACTCTGACTTATCTACACAGAGATATAAAACAGTACTCTAGAATTAGCTCTGTGGGACATTTAAGGTCTTTCTGCTGCACAGAGAGGAGAAATAACTTGATGAAACCATACTTCATTCCAAGAAAATGTTGCATGGGTGATGATTTGAAAGGTACAAAACAAAAAATTCTTAAAGTAAGAAGAGGGAAAATTCATTAGATAAATTCCTTGCAGTACCTTATTTATATCATATGAAAAGGACTCTCTCTATGACTAGACTTTCAGGGCAAATATGCTCAACCATGGATGTCACAATGGTATGTAATGAAATGAAGGATGGTAACATTGAGGGTGATATTGTGCTGTATGGCACTATATCGCCAAGGACATCTAGTTCACTAAAGGCTATATCCCAGCACCTCCAGGAGCTGGGAGTGCCAGAAACAGCTAGTTTTAACCTGGTCAAAAAAGCAAGCAGCTTCCAATAGAAATGTAGTGAGGTAATGTGGTCCAATAAAATCTAACCTTTGCTGCCAGGTAAAAACAGTAGGCTTGTTTTTTAACCATACTATTTTGATATTATGGCTACTGCCTGCTCTTCTTCAGATATGCTCAATGTGATACAGGGAAGAGAATTGCTTTAAAATCCCTGGTCACAGGTTCTAAAATCATGAGAGTTTTCAACATCCATAGAAAGTCAAAAAAAGCTGCAGGAGATCTGAATCTGCTGGTTGCACATTGAGAAACAGGGCTATTAGGCTTCTTACATAGCCAGTCCAACAAAACAAACTGGTCAATATATACCTCCTATTTTGCATCCAGTAAAACAAAGTTTCTGAAGAACTCAGTTGTCTGCAAATCATGTGAATTATCACTGTCACTTAGTTAAGAGATAAAACACATGATATTCTGGTGCCCAAAATGGTAAAGTGACAGCTCACCCTTGCTGCAGAAGAAGTTAACTTCATATGTAAGAGTAGCAGTTTTTACAAGATATGTCAGTGTAGTCTGGGTGGTAACCAGGTTCTCTTGAAGTAGGGACAAAATGTTGTGATTTGTACCATAGCACAGCCCAGGTCTCTAATTAGAGTGTGACAACTCTCCAGTGGTAACATCTGATGTCAAAGAACACAGCCTTGTAAGCTGAGAGTCAGCTATTACCACCTTCAGGGGCTCTTTGGAGTCCCACAACCACACCTGGTCTTTTTGGACTTACTTTCTGCCTCGGGTTGAGTTAAAAGTTCCGCCGTATTTCTTCCGATTAAGGATGAGAGCAGCAATTTCTGGCACGTAGCGAGCAAACATTGCCTACATGCATGAAACAAAAACAAAAACAAAACAAAACAAAAAAAAAAAAAAACAAAAAAAAAAAAAAAAAAGAAAATGGCATGCAGAGAGTGTTCTACTGCAGCAGAGGCAGCAGAGCCTCTTGGATACTTACTTTCTTCCACTAACCGCACTATAGGAACCACCATATTTCTTGCGGTTTCCTATTAACTCTATGATTTCAGGGACGTAGCTGGCAAACATGGCCTAAGAAGAAGATAGGAGACAGAAGAAAAGACTAAAAAGAGAGGCCAAAGAAAGGGGGATGATGAATATTTTCAGAAGATATGTATTTTTAAGATCTGAAAATGCAAAAGAATTAGATCTATGCAGTTGTTTAAAAAGAAAATTAAAAAAAAAATGAAAAAGTTTTTATCAAACAAAACAAGGGGGCTCAATGTAAAAGTTGGTCTTGGAGAAGGTACACACCTTATAAATAAAGAAAATGGTCAAAAGAAGAAAAATGGACACATAAAACAAGAACAAAATTACTTCAAAGTGGTATGTAATCACAAAAAGCAGTTATGTCTATTTCTTCCTGAAGATGGGAGGGGGAAAAAACCTATCCAAGCCCCACTGCAAAAAAACCCCCAAAGCCAAGTATTAACATTACTGTTACATTTCTGTTTTAAAACACAGACTCTTCCCCCTAAATGGCAAGAATTTAAAAGACAAAAACAAGATGAAATCAGGGGGTTATTTCCCCATCAAGAAGCAAAAAAATCACTTCCCCCCCACCGCCCCCCCCCCCCAAAAAAAAAAAAAAAAAAAAAAACAACAAACAAACAAAACAAAACAAAAAAAAAAAACTTTTCCAAAAGTTCTTGGGTTTAGAAGAATTGGAATAACACGTGATAGAAAAAAGGTTTTAAAGAGAAAATAAAAATTGTTCTGCCATGTTTTGTCCAACAAACAGCTTTATTGTGGCTGGATACTTCGAAGAGCTACTGCCATTTGACATGTCAATAAACAGAGATGGGAATGCATACATGCAATGCTCATAGGTAACTCTGTGTGTGTCTCATCTGTGGCATTCACAGCGTTGGTTATACACATATCACCTCTATGAGATGCATGCACACGTGAAATCAATGGATGAGGGTAAAGTAACAATATACACATGTGGGTATGGGCACGATGTACATTACCAGTTATCTGCAAAGCATTTACCTTGTACATTGTAAGTACTGAAATAAACTTTGCTGGTTTAGAGAACATTGCAACAGGTGTAATAATATTGCTAGCATTGACAAATAATTGGAAAACTGGACAAGACGAATAGTAACTTGAGTGCTGTTTACATACAGGACAAAGAACACGAGAAATTGCTGATATAAAAGGATCCTGGTTATGGTTGTGCGATAAATTGTGAGCAAAAATTGTACTACATGACACAAAAAATGTTTGAAATTAAAGAGAATGTGGTTTGCCATCATCTGGATCAGGCAAGCTGCTCTTTAAGGCAGTCCAAAGCCACAGTGTTTGTTGGAATTCTGGGAAGGAACACAGAAGGGTGGGTAGGACTTCTGAAACCGCAAAGTGCCTTTAAATATCAATAGCAACCTCCAAAAATGCTCTACAGCCAGTCACTAGGAAGTAGAAGACTACAAATAACATTATATGTTGAAATATTACGGCACTTTATGTAGTCACAGGCATTACTCATTTAAATGGACTAGAAAAATTCTAATTCTGGACTAATCTGACAAGCTCTGCCAAAACATGTATCTATAGGAAAAATGCATATTAAACATATTTTAATGTTTTATAATTAATTTTAATTTACTAATCCAGATATTATTGTTTCCTTAATTACAACACAGAGATATACATGATCAAGTTTTAAGGTAACTGGAGTATTAAGGAGAACATAAGGAAGAATTTTTACCAATCCCCCAAGGATGAAGAAGACCATGAAAAGGCGACCAAGGGTTGTTTTTGCATAAACATCTCCATAGCCAACGGTGGACATTGTAACCATCAGCAAATAAACACATTCCCAATATGTTAGCGGTTGATTATTTTGGAAATTTTCCCATGGATCCCCTGAGTTCTCCACCTACAACGTACAAGAAAATACATAATGAATTATATCAATTACAGTTAACTCTAATTAACCCCAAATTAACTCTACCCATATATGCATGTGCCTCTGTGTGTGTGTGTGTATAGAGATATAATTTGGCATATAATATGAACTCTGAATCCTTTCCTATGATTTATTTTTATCAAATACAGAACCTGACCCTGTGCCAAATAGAGCACTGCAGCTTTTTTTGCCAATATATACAGCCTTGCTACTCAGATAATTTATGGGAAGTATCTTTTCCAGGCATCATTAAATAATGTAACTTACATGGTTAGGGAAGTTAATTTAATAAAAATGTGTTCAGAATATTTTCAGAGTAAGTCTTACTTGGAATGCAATTATACTCCTCAGTGTTTTTTGTTTTAAGAGATTATGTAGCTATTGAAGGCATTACTGACACCTTTAGTGGTATGCTGCTACTTTTTCAAAAAGCCAGCCACTGTTGAGACAAAATCATACATTTGTCAGTGGGAAAGGAGCGTGCCATCTAAACTTTGTTCTTTGGTAAAAAGCTGAAGTTTGAGTATTCCTACAGAAGAACAAAAAGGCTTTTGTTCAAAAAGAAAGGAAAAAAAAATCCAAATCCTAGAAAACAGCATTCCCTTGGTCTTGATGTAAAATTTAAGGGGTGCTGTGCTCTGTTTGTTCAAAAGAAGAAAAATTTATTGTTTCTAGATAGAAATGTTACATTTGCCCAGAGGAATGTAAAAATACAGATCTACGTGAATGAGAAACATATCATAAATTAAAACATTCAGAATCTCAGTGCATCTTTATAAGGGCGAACATTAAATGACTGATATAGCAAGCAAAGAAGGAACTTGAATTCAACCCTGGATGCAGCTTCAAGGTGGAGTCAGGGCAGCTGCCCCGGACTGGCATGGGGATGGATCCTTGCGGGGTTCCCTGGTGAACACCGCCATCTGCTGCTCACCGCACCGCTCCATCCCACCGAGATCCAGGGACTTGGGGCGTCCAAACTCACTGCTCCCACCTCTCCCGGAGAGGAGAACAAGCCTAAACCTGGGGGCTGCCTCTTTATTGCACTCTATCGATGGGGTACGGCGCTACCGAGAGCGGCTCAGAGCGCCCGTGGTCCTTCCAAGTCCATCCGGAGTTTTCAGGTGCACTCACCAAATGTATGAACCCAGCTGCTGTCAGCCACGTGCTGATAAATATAGAGCACAGATTCACTAGCTTGATGGAATTACTGGAAAGAAACAAAGAAAACAGGAACTTAGACTGGAATTTGTCACAGATTTTTATACGTACCTGTATACAACTGCATACTTTAGACTCAAGAACCTGATGATTGCCTCCCAAAAGAAAGACTCCTTCAAGAACTTCTGCAAAAGTTTATGTAAAATACACACGATATTTCCTTTGGAGAGCTGACGTTTTCATAATTTAGATAGCTTGGAAAGAAAGTCCCAATGTATGAGAACAGAAAGACAACAGAAACCTTAGCTACATCACTAGTCAGAAACAAGCTAATAGAAATAAATAATGCTTTTTCACAGATACTTTGGCTGCCTCTCAGTACACTCACCTCTTCATTTTTCACTATTATACACTCAGAATTATTCACATGCGAATACATAAAAAATACATGAGAAAATTATGATTCCTAAATGAACAAACTAAGGTATTTTACAGTTTCTGTGTGAAGTTGTATTTTTCATATTACTCTGCTTGCTTGAACTCCTATGGACCTCTTTATGGAAAATTCACATTAAATTAGAGTATTTCATACTTCACATTCACATTTTTCTCTTAAAAAAAGGAAAAAAATAACAATTTAAACCTACCAAAAACTCTGCAAATACTTTTTAGTCGCACTGAGGAGTATTTTTCCTAAAGTAGCCAGAAGTGATTTTGAAATAAGGACCTCACTCAGTTCAGCAGGAAAACACCATACTTAAAATCTTCTGGAAGAAATACAGATAAAACCTGCTCCCTCTCATCTCACAAAAGTCACTGTCCTAAGAAGGATGTTCAACAGAAACACGAGGAACTGCAGTCCATGCACTACTGTGTTTAAACAATCATACCCATCCACGGTTTGGAAAATATTTATAAGAAGGTATAACACCTCAGAAAAAAAAAAATGCAATTATACTTAAAGCAGTACATTTTTAAAAAATTGGGGGAAATTCCCTATCAGTGTTAGCAATAGTACTTTGGTGGTAGAATTAATCAATGCTTCTGTTTATAACTGCTTTAAGGACAATAAAAATGCACTCTTTCTGATGAAATGAACAAAATTGGGAAAAGAACCTGTAAAATTAACCAGTACAGCTCCTTTTAAAATAATTTTTAAAGTTACAGTTAGCGGACATATGGGGGTGCAAGGAATAGAATATGACAGGGTAATATGACAGAAGATGAAATTAATATCATACTCAAAAATAAAATAGTGTACCAGCAGTCTTATCATTAGTGTCCACCAACATCAACATATACTCCCTATTTCTCTTTCTTAAACTTTGGTTGATTAAATTCCTTATTTTCTTAGTGGTATATCCATTTATAGAACAGGACCCTAACCAGTGGGTTCCAAGATGAAACAAAATCATAGGAGTGATGCTGATGCAAAGCTCCATTATGAAAGGCTGAATATCATCCTTCACCTGAACTTAGAACACGAGACATTCCTGATTAAAAAATGAGTGTCTGTCGGTCTCTTCATATTACTGTAACACCCATTAATAGTAACTATTTAGATTACTTGTTTGGTTTATTTTATTTTTGAAGATTTATTAAACACTACCTTGTCTGTCCTCTATGAAATACTCCCTGTGTTTCTGCCAGAGTCTAAATATAGTTGAAGGATTAGTCATAAACATTTTCCTCCCCTTTAAGCTCTTTCCAACATCTGTGCAAAATCCCTTACTGTGAGCCCTGCCTAAGCCCCTGCAGTTTTTTTTGAAAAATATTTGAAAACAATAAAGGAGAGCAATTTTTCAACTGAAAACTGCAGAATTCCATTTCATAAAACATGGGAACAAAAAATCTTGAGTAAAATATATTTAATTTCAAATTAAGGAAACAAACGGGTCCCTTGGCAGAGTACAGACTTTTAAAGTCACTTTTTAGCCAGTGCAAATATTGCTTTGATTTATGGGACCTTTTCAAATATATTTAGCTTTTTTTTATCAGCTATTCTAACACCTAACACTTTGCTAGTCTCCTTACTGCCTCTGTTTTTGCATTGTGCAGCTTCTTTCACTGGATTCCACTTTCTGGAATGCTGAATTTCCACTTCTGCTCACTGTGTAAATCATATGTGTTCCTTTAATCCTCATCTCTCAGTCAATAATTCCAGGAGTAATCTTCATTTACAGGTTACAGTAAATGCTTATCTTTACCAGAGAAAAGAAAAAAGGAGGAGAATATTTCTCTGCAATGTCACTAAACATTAAAAACACAGCAGTGCCCAGTATACCCTATCAGTTTCTCATCTTGTCAGTTGTTATTAATGACAAATGCACTGAAATGCCTAGGTCATATCACCTGAAATGGAGAACTCTTTTCTTTTTCTGCATCTTTAAATAATAAAAAGTATTTTCCCCTATTATTATTTCAGAGCTAGTAATGATATACAGAATTTGTCACCTGAATTCAAAAATTCAATTTCTGTCATTGATTCTTCATCTTTATGTTGACAAAAATCCTAAAATCTTGAAAATTTCAATTAAACCTTAAAAGTGGACTGCAAAAAAAAAGCTCAAATATCTTAATTCTAGATGATTTTTAAACATCCCCGAGCAAAATAATATTGCAGTAGTGTGCCAAAAGCATACAATACCATATAAGACTTTAAAGTAATAATAAAGGTTTAATGGCCCAGTATCTAATTGAAATCACTGACTGAATTTAGGGAAGTAAATTTTATTTAAATAATACTATATTTGTTGAGACTACTAGTTTAACCGCTCTAACTTACCCAAAATTTTTAAAGATTCTCTATTAATCACAAGGGCTCAGCACATTTTATTTTTTTAGGAAGAGAAATAATTCAGAACAAGATCATCTTAATTGAAGAGCATTCTGGTACTCTAATAGAGAATGTGTGTACAGCACATGAACTGCAGTTCTGATGGTACTTCAGAACACTCTGAAAACATAAAAAAATTTTCACTGAAGGTAGCAGTAACAGTTATAAATGAATTTTCTAGCTTGTTGCTTTCTAAAACCTAAACTCATGAAAGACATTAAAAGAAACCCCAAACACTCACACAATCCAATTTATGTCAGGTGTAACTAAAACTCTTCTAAAACAAATTGCATTCTGTTAATTTGTTTTAATTTGACACATTCATTTAAAAAAAAAAAAAAAATCAGTATTTTGTGAACCTTGCTGACATTCCAAATTATTTAGTTCATTTCAGGTTAAGTAAGACAACAAAGAGAGCAGACGTGACTTCCTGTTGCATTACCAGGAACAGGGAGAGACATAAAAAACTGTTTTGAGGCAGTGACAATTCTTCAGTTAAATAAATAATGTTAGTTATGAACTGCTAAGGATGAATGAATTGACGAAACTGCAATACTCATATAAGAAAGTTTTGCTTTACAGGCTTTCACTAATCAACATTTGAAGTTTACAGATAATTTTGGCAGTCATATAAATAATCACAGAGATGATGACATCTAATATGATAAGAGCAAATTCTGCACCAGAGAAAGGCTATTTCAATGAACAGATCCATCGTGTGTATACCAGCTCTGAGTACCTTGACTGTGATTAATACACATTTACAAATCTGGAATTTCACAAATCCCCCACTACTGAAGGGGCTATTAGCTTTTATCCAAAATCCTTTTTGTTTATGTGCCTTCTCCCCTGACTGCCATTTCTTATGGCAGGCTTGCTCTGCATGTTAAATCTTGTTCTCCTTTTCCTTACTGAGCCTTCTGAGCTATGGGACTTCACCTTACATTCATTGATGTCTTTACTTCACCAGAACTGGCTTCCTTCCAGTAACACAACTAAAGACAGATAGTGTGAGAGTTTTACAGGACAAAGAATAGTTTCAAGGTTAAGGATTGAAGAAACAGCTGTTTACTGTGAGTGAGTACAAATTTCAGTACCTGTTTTCCCCTTGCTACAAATTACCACAGTAAGAAATGGATTTACCTGCATATAAAAGCCCTCACACATCCATAGCAACTGGTGCAGAGAAGGGAGGTTTTCAAAATGGAACTGATTTTACAGTAATTATTGGAAGCTGGGTTCAATACTTCCCCTGAAGCATTTTAGAGAATGATGAAAAAAAAAAAATATATCTTCAACTGCAAGGCACGGGATGGTTTCTCTTTATTTCCTTCAAAATGATCTTTCGTCCAAAATTGTGCTTTTCCTGCTCAGCTTTGATGTATTAATAGGCCAAAGAACCAGTGCGCCAGAAGGTTAATTGGAGTATTTTAATTATTATATGGAAGAAATACTAAGGATAATGAACATAATATAAAGATAGCTCAGTGTAATTTTTAAAATGTTTTTGATGTGAAAAGATACTCAGTTCAAAAGAACTGTAAGAGCCACAATGAGAATTTCTCAAAATACTTTTTAACTGTATTCTTTTGAATGAATTTTGATTTCAGTTTTTTCAAGACAATAGAACATGGACTGATTATATGGAAAGAAGCAATATTTAATCACTGCAAAGATATGTAATTCATTCTGCTTACTTTATCAACATATAACCTTGATTAATATTTCAAATATAACAACACATCAATTAAAATGATCACACAGCAAAAGATGCTGTCACTAACAAATAATTCATCAGCAGAAAAGGGTTTAAAGGACAGATAACAAGGGGGGATTTTTCCAGAAAAGAAAATCACATATTGCTAGGGCCACAAATCTAAGCCTCTGTCACCAGTGCAACTAAATCAGCATGAAAGAAAAAGTCTTACCTTGTTTTGAGTATATTCAGAAACTGCAAGATTTCTGAAAACTGTATCAGTCTAAGGGCTCTTAAAAATCTTAAACCTGCAGCAAAAGAAAACAAAGTTATAATAAAGAATAATTCAAACTGTAAAAGCATATCACAATGACAGTGATCAATTAAATTGACATAGGTAACATATAAAATGTCAAATACCTTTGAAATGCTCTTCCATATTTAATTGTTCAAGGATCCTTAACACATATTTTTAAATTTAAAATGCTTTAAATTTATTTCCCTAATAACAGATTTACCCTACCAGAAAGCCTTAGTTTATGTAGGAAGTAAGGGGAGGAGAAACACAGGCTGAAAGCTAAGGGGGGAAACCTCACTGAGGTTTCTGTTGGTAGCTGCAGTGCACATGTCCTTCTCTTTCAGGCTGTCAAAGACACAGGCAGGTCAGAAACATCTCAGTCCTCCAAGCTCCTGTGCTGCTTAGTGAAAACAGCAGATCATGGGCAAGAGATCTGATAGCCCAGATGAAGTGGACTGTATATGCCTGATTAAATTTGCTAAATCTTAATGACGTAAAATCTTTCATAGTAGTAATGCTCCCTATCTACACTCTAATATATATTTTAAAAAAAGAAAAACCCTCAAGCAGGAAAACAGAGCAATTACACTTTTTATCTTAAAAATGGCAAATTTACTATAATTCTTCCCATCAGTCTCTAACTACTGGAATACATTACATAGCTATTATTTCTAAAAAAGTATTTTTAAAAATAGCATTTTTATGTTGCAATCACATTGCGTGCATAGCAAATCCCAGACTACACCACAAAGTCAGTGAGACAAAGAGAGTGTGTGCAAGTGAAACTAATCGAGAAGATTAAGGGCTTAAATTATTAAAATAGTCTTATGCTGATACTAAATGATTTGGCTGCAGATATTTGGCATATGAATAAAAGTACACTTTGTACTGTACATATGCACAGCTTATAAAATTAAAGTAAGCTTGAAGGATAATTTTTATTGGGGAGTAGAGCCAGGAATTACATAAAAGTTGCGTAACGTGGTATTGCAACTGTTACAAGAAGGTCCAGAGCAGCTTCTTCTCATTAATTGCCTTTAGTGACATCTATTTTACCCAACTCCAGTGCAAGAAACCACTTTTTACTTCTAGAAACTTAAGGAAATACTGATCCTGGCAAAAAAATATAAACGTTCACAACTTTCATCATCTCACTGGAATAAGAGGTTCCCCTCAAGCACAAAGGTGCGTGTGGAAGATGGGTTTAAATCAATAAGGTTTTCCTGCACTATTCTTGGAAAATTGTTAATTAAAATATTTGCTCTTATTTTTTGCCTTGTTAAGACTCCTAAGTAGTGTTAAAGTACACGCCTGTCTATTACAGGGATATAAAGTTTCTTTTTAATTACTGACTGTGGGGAACTATGAAAATTAATCACAACTTGCTAAACGAATTTGGGGACCTAAATGAAAAAGAATAAAATGAAGCTTAATAATGCTAAATGTCAGCTCCATTTGCAATTAGAGTATAACAACTTTGGATCACATTGCTGAAACTGTGAGAGACAGACACGTCCCTCTGTCCCACTTCCAGTAGCTCCCACAATTGCTCCTCCCACCCAAAGAGATGTGGTTAGACAGGGAAGGAGAGGATCCTTACTAGCAGTCATAAACTTTCCAACTCTTTTCCATCCAGTTGCTTGCCTCACTCCATTCCCTATGAACTTTTACAAAAAATAGCTGGGGTGAGAAAAACCCTGCCTCTCAAATGTTTTGCACTGCATCTGAATTTAATGGTAAGATCAAGTTGACCATTGCTATGTTTCAAAAAGAACCCTGAGAAACATCAGAAGAAAATACTATGGGTTCAATGTATTTTTTGTGGAAGAAGAAAACTGTATCAGGTTGCTCAGAGTGCTGTCTGGTCTGACCTTGAATGTTTCCAAGGTTGGGGCATCTACCACCTCTGGGCAACCTGTTCACTGTGCTCACTGTAAAAAAAATTCCTTATCTGTATCCTAAACAACCCCTTATTATATTGAAACACATCACCCCTTCTCCTACTGCAGAGGGTTGTGTTAAAAAGTCTGCTCCCTCCAGGTACTGAAAGGCCACAATAAGGTGTCTCCAAAGCCCTCTTTCCTCCAGGCTCAACAATTCCAACTCCCTCAGCCTCTCCTCACTGAGAGGTCCTGCATCCCCTCTGTGTGCTCAGGGCCCCAGAGCTGGACACAGAGCTGCAGGTGGGATCAAGAATGGATAAGAGGGTAGGATTTCCTCCCTTGCCCTGCTGCTTTGGATGCAGCCCAGGACACAACTGGCTTCCTGGGCTGCAAATTCCCATTGCTGGCTCACATCCAGCTTCTCATCTCTAAGCACCCCAAACCGTCTGCAGGGGCTGCTCTCAATCCCTCCTCCCCCAGCCTGTGCTGACACTGGGGGTGGCCCCAACCCAGGTGCAGGACCCTGCACTTGGCCTTGTTGAGCCTGAGGAGGTTTCCACAGACCCATTTCTCCAGCTTGTCCAGGTCCTTCTGGATCCCATCCCATCCCATCCCATCCCATCCCATCCCATCCCATCCCATCCCATCCCATCCCATCCCATCCCATCCCATCCCATCCCATCCCATCCCATCCCATCCCATCCCATCCCATCCCATCCCATCCCATCCCATCCCATCCCATCCCAGGCATGGCAACTGCACTGCTCAGCTTGGTGTTTGCCACACACCTGCTGAGGGTGCACTCAAACCACCCCCTCACAAATGAGGTGATGTTACCTCTTTCAGGTCTACCACTCACCAGAAATAGAACTGTTGATGTTTGTTTATATATCAAAAATAGAAAGCAAAATTCACTAATAGGAGCACTAACAAAAATTCCCCCTTTCCCAAAGCTGCTTCAGCTCATATAGGAATGTGTACAGCTCTCCTTCCTTAGCAATATTTGGGAACGTGTTTTATACCAGTGAAGAAGAAGAATTTCTTTTTTTATGAAATACCTATAAAACAGTTTTACATTTAAATGATATAAATAAGAGTTGAAATAGGGCAAGTTTCTTATGTATTCCAGTGAAGTCCATTCTAATTTTGCACATTTCCTGGGCCCTGTCTGCTAAAGTTAATTGTAAACTGCTAAAAAGAATGCTTAAGAACGCTTGCTACTTTCTCTCCGTCATGTAACTCATCTTTTTCTTGGTGAAGAGTTTTACATTGGAATTTTCTTATGGGATCTGACTAGAATAGGATATAATCTGCCATGCTACAAATTATACAAAAAAAAAGTAGCAAAACATCTAATTTACCCAGAAATTCTCTCTAAAAGAAAAAAATATACAGATAAAATAAGGACCTCTTGAGTTTCTCAGTAACCTGCTTCCAAACGGATGACTAAAACATGCTTAGGAATTGGAGTTTATTTCAGCCGCAATATCCAGGACAAGGCTAAGATATTCATAGATATCAAGACCAGAAAAAAAAAAAACAAAAAACAAAAAAACCTTTTATTATTTTAAACCAGCTTCCTTAAACAGTATGAGACAAAGTGTTTCAGTCAATAGTTCCTGCCTCTAGTACAATAATCTGAGGCATAGGTATGATTCAAATAAACCTGAAACTCTACCACAGGATTATTTTCTTACTGCAAAAATATTCGTCTAGTTACTGTGTTGCCTGTGCAGCAGAGACTATTTTCAAAATACACTGAAAATATAAAATACGTGTGTAATATTATTTCATATCAAGGTTTTACAGCAAAGTAAACAGTATTATTTAGAGCTTTACTTGACTTAACAGGAAATAGGGTATTTTGTTGTCTGTCAGACAGTTTTGCACTCTCTCTGCTGAACTGATCCTTTCCACTGGATTAATATACAGAAGCAACCAGGCTTAGCTATAGGTTGCAAACCCCAAACTCCCCCACCTCAAAAATGGAAATGTGCTATTTTAAATCTTTAAAGAGAAAGGCAAGGAAATCATTACAACTATACTTTTATTATTTTAATGAGGTTCTAATAAATAGAAACAGGAATGGGAATATTTCTTCATTCAACATGAGAAGTGAATCAACAAGAACAGCACCAAGCATTACGTTGCTTCTCACCAATGAGAAATGTAATCTCCATCTTACTGCCTTAGGCTGCTTGTTTTTTTTTTTCTAATAGACAATAGTATGCCAAAAATATTGGTGTAAGAGAACAGAGATTGTTTACCACTTCAATGGAAGTGACAAATGGGGGAATGACAAACCATTCACGAATTTATCAGAACAGCATCTTCATCAGACCTATCAATGGCTACTTCTAGCCTAGATTTCATTAAGACCACATGGTTTGCTGAAGTCTGAAAAAAAACCAGAATCCACATTTAGTAACCCTTCTTGAGACACAGGATGGAGGGATAATTTTTAGGATGCAAAATAATCCCATTTTGAACATCTTCACAGAGTGCAGCAGAGCTATCTGAGATCATACGCCTTGTAGGTAGGCTTGAAAATGAAAGCTCAAAGAAAAACGACAAGAAGAAATAGAATGGGAGGAAAAGTATCTGCCATTCCTTAGAAGCAACCCAGACAAAATATTTTTATATATTTCCCCATCTCTATTATACAACAGTGGGGAGAATAGCCTGCAGCATGACAAAAATCAATGCCCTATGACCAGGACAGTAAAACTACAATCAGATTCAGAACTTACATAAATTGCTTTCAAACAATGCTGTATCAAAGATTCATTAACAAATCTCTCTGCTGCACATTCCTTCATCTTGCTATTACACCATTTAAATAATGACAGCAGTTTCACACAAAATTTCCTGGTACCACCAACACTGCAGAATATTACATTCCATCCCTCAATACAGACTGGATTATTTGATTCTAGTTGAACAATGAACTCCCTTTGCTGGGGAGATAGGAGTACACTGCAGTGCGTAAGTTTGGGAAAAAATTCTTCCTGCAAAGCAACTGAAATACTGCAGCTTCTTTTTTTTTTTTTTTCAAGATGAAAAAATAGAACAGTGTATCTTTTTTTTTAGAAGAAGGTAATACTAGCACCAGAGATAGTATAACAAACTACAGTTTTGAAGAAAAAGTTCAGAGTTGGACCTTACCCCAGTATGAGCCGACCCTGTAACAAGACACTAAGGAGTTCCGCAAAGTGCGCTGCTCTTCCTTTTCGGGGATATTATGTCCAGGTTTGACACGATATCCATTTTTGAACAATTCTCCATGAGACTTTTTACGCCTTCTAGTACTTTTGTACGTTTCTGTACGCGTTCCCCCAGCAGGGTTGTGGTAGACTAAAATCTTGCTGGGAATCATGACTGTCTATCTTCAGCTCCAGGAGCACTGCAGGTAAGTACTGTGGTCCAGTCTTCAGTCACAGCATTCACTAACAGCAAAGATGGTCATATATTCACCCTTCCTTTTGCTAATTCAGTATCAACACGGAGCAATAGCTCAGAGTTCTCTCTTTAACTGAACTTCTCTTAGGGAGCAGATTTGTTTAACTGGACACAGGATAAAGTCCCCCTTTACCCGTTGTTAGCAAAAGATAATTCAGTATAATCTAGTCCACTTCCGTTAGCTTGAAACGAACAGAATGAATTCAAATATAAACTCAGCTTGAGAAAACAGACTAAGAATATCACAAACTGGATGGACAAAACAAATCACAGAAGCAAGCAGGCAGTGCAGATGCTCCTCTGATCCGTGATGTATTAGAGCTTAAAAGCCATCTTCTATCCGGATATTACCACATAAGCTTCTTTCAGATACATGAAAGAACCACACCCATTGATTCAAAACCCACAAATATGATGCTGTTCACTTGGAATGAACAGGTACACTCACAAAGACTCTAGTTCTTATAATTCATGTACATAAAGGGAATTGTATACTGTGTATTAGTTTCTTTGGCAAGTCCGTATGTCTCTTTTCCAGTTAAAGCTAGCATGCAGAAGGCAGAGGTCACATAATCAGCCAACTCCTACAGGATTTATCTCAGATGAAATTAAAAAGCCTCAAACAAATAAACACAACAACCCTTCCTCCAATCCCAGTTAATGACTGAAGGAAAAAGAATTCAAAACAGAATAATTTAGCCATCAAGCTACAGCACAAAGGACAGAGTCAATAGCTCTCTCAAGCTGACTTGCTCTATGAATATTCATAAAACTGGATCTTTTTCAGTCAACTACCACCTTATTCAATTGGATAAAGCTCTTCAAATTAAAAGTAATCATGACCTTCCATTACATATGACAGATCTTCATGGATTTTCCTGCTTTGAACACAATACACAAACTTCATTGTGAAAAGCTATCTTCCTTTTGAGGAATATGTTTATCATTCCTTTTCTCTCTCTCCCTTTTTTTTTTTTTCCCCTTGTTTTTTTGGCCTCAGAAGTCCCACAAATATACCAATGCCATCTGGAGTACAATGCAAAGCAGACACAAAAACAGGCTGCACCATGTGATTACATGAAATACACAGGATTTCAAAGCATTTTGGAAATGTTATTAAGGGGTGGCCTGGCAAATATAAAGGGGATTGCAGGACACACAAATTTCAAATTATAAGTAAAATGCAGATAGTGAAGCACTCACCTTCGGTGAGTCCTTTGCATTGTAACCTTTAACACTACATTCTTACAAACAATCTGGTTACATTCCCACTGATCACAATAGTCAAGTTTCACCAAGTCTATAGGGATGGGTTTTATGTCCTCATGCTGACAAACATCCATGATGTATCTGTGAGCACTTGAATCATTCCTCTCAAACTGGAAAAGATCTGAACAGGGTAGTACTTATCCATGCTACTAATCACATCTTGTACAGCTCAAACTGAAGGCACGTCCTACTTACTTTTTGCCATATAAGGCACATTATTTTCCCTTCTTTCTGTATTTCCTCTTGACTAGCACTATAATCTTGTTATTATCCAATTTTAAACCTATCATTAGTGTACTTCATACTTAGTACAGCAAACGTTTGGGTGTAGAATCCATTTACCTTGAAAGCCTGGAAAGTCTCTAAAGGAAACCAGGACCAGAGTAATAAATAACAAGAGCCAAGCTGTTTAGTTTACATAACCTATTATTTCAGTTGTAACAATTTGACATTATTCTTTTAACTTCTCCGCTTCCTGACATAGCCAGATTTTAATCAAATTTCTTTCTTTTCAGTCAATGCACTGCTTAATCTGTTGCATACATCAAAATTTGAAAACATAAATTAAATGACACAAACTAGGATGAAATCTAAAATAAACCTGCTCCACAAGTTTAAAAAAAGAAAAAAACAACCATGTATATAAATTTGACCAGCATCAGGATGATTGCATACTGTACTAAGAAGCATTCTTCAGTACCACAGCCAGCCACACAAAGCTGCTGGTATTACCTTCCTGCGCAGACATCTCTGCTTTCCAAATTAGTATTTTTTAGTATTTTGTTCTACAACCTAATTACCCAAGACAGCTTCTTGTTTTCAGTGACATTACTGGTTGCTACCATCTATAATATCCATCTATTATTTGACCTTTTTTTTAATATTAGATGTAAAATTAGATTGCAGGAAATTGTTCTCTGTAGACTATTTTTTTTTTCAGTTATCCAGAAAAATTCCTTTTAGGTATTCTAGCTCAGATGGGCATCTGAGTGAAAGTCTGGAGTCCAATTAAGCACATGAAGGTGGTGCCATCAGTAGAATATCACTGTTTCCTACCCCTGTGAAGGACGTGGTCCTTGGCCTCCAGGTCTGAGGTAGCCCTAAAACTCCTAAACCCTGTGTTATCAGCAGCACCTGAAATGGCTGCAGTCTGCTCTGAAGTATTTAATCCAAACTAATCAACAAACATTCTGTTATAAAGAGTTCCAGAATGACTTTTAACAATCTATTTTGCATCCAATGAATCCAAGCTACTTAGAAGTGAAGTTTTTTCATATTTTCTACAGAAGCATACCCTTGAAGGACATCACTCCATGGCCCTCCTTGAACTTGTCATAAAAATAGTACTACATACTTAGGGAAGTACTGCTATAATTAAATGACAACTTGCTTTCAAAGTCCATCCAAATGTGAAGCTATTAAACTTAAATATGCAGGAGATGAAAGCAAGACTTCTCAGCAGCTGAGCTCTGCTTCTTTACCTTTGGCTACGCAGGGACTAGGTACTTGCTATATCCTGTTGAAGGAGAGCAAGGGAAGATTAGATCCTGCCTTGGAAAACCAATGTAGTGGGTAAAAGTGGGTATCAAATTATTGTCCTTTAAAACACAGGTTAGACATGGGTGATGGATTTTCTGTGCTTTTGTAGGATACTGTTTGCTTACAGTTGTGCTCAAAAGCACAATCTGTAAAGAACCACAAAACACAAGGAAACCTGCCAAGGAGTAACCTGCTGTAGAGAAAAAAAAAACAACTGTGCTATATCTTGAGACTATTCTCTCCTTGAAGATTCTTTTTAAATTTAATTTACAGTAAGTGAACACAGAATTTTCCACATGATACCTTTCCTCTCTTTCAAATTACTACTTCTGAAATGACAACGTAAAAGCCATTTGCAGTACACAAAATGGCCCATAAAATTTTCATTGCTGCTATTTCAAAAATGGTAAAAGTATTTTTCATAGAAAAGAAAAAAAAAAAAAACAAACAAAAAACCTGGTGTGCTTGAATATAAAAACTCTACAGGTTGGTCAACAGCTACTTTTTACTACAGCTTTGTAGAAACGTCTATGGATTATGACACAAAATCAGAATAATGCTCATTCTGCCAAGAATTTACCATTCGTTAATCTCACTAAATTATTGAGAAGGTAAATTTACAATCGAATCTTGAGTTCCCGAGAAAATGCATGTAGCTGCACCATTTATTTTTTTATCTCCTAGTCTCAAAGTCTTAAGCTATTAAACCATTTTCAGAAAGCTTGGCATTATCAAAAACAAAACCAGTCATTTGATATGTAAACATTAACTTTCCTACTTTGCACCACTTCAGGCAACAACTGTCATAGTCCATAAACCAAGCATAGATATAGGCACAGTAGTAAATGAAAAGCAGATCTTTACATAAAACCAGAGTATTACCTTGTAAAAAATTTATATTAAACAAGAAGTATTATCCCAAGTGATGTTGGTGCCATTTTTAACAGAAGGCTGAAACCATGAAGCGAAGAATAACCAGTACTCATATTTACCCAGTGGGTAAAAGAGAGTTAAGAAGACCAAGGATTTACTCAGCTCTCATTTTCTCATTTTTTTAATACTATATTTGTGCAATCCTTTCAAGATACTGCGAGCCCATATTCAAAATAGATGGAAAATATGCCTTTCTTAATTCTGTAATTTGGGGAGAAAAATATTAATTGTACATTTTTACTGATGGTACTACTAAAACCAAAATAACCCTTGAAATAAGAGGTTACACCTCAGCAAGAAAAGCTTGCAAAGAAGGCTGCACAAAAGGTTGGATGTTTGGGGGTTGCTTTCTAAAGTGACCATTACAACTCAATATAAAGAGGCGTCCCTTCCTGGAAAATGACAAGTTAGCATCTTATTTAATTTTCCCTGGCATTCATCAGGAACAAATTGCACTAAAATCAGGAATATGCTATTCTGAGAGGCTGTAACCATAGGGCAGAACAAATGATAAGAACAAAGTCAAAGGAAGGGCAAAGGCCAGATCTAAAGCCTGACTCATGCTGCAGGAGGTTGATTTATAAAAAGACTTGCAATTCTGCCTGTCTTTGCTCATGTGAGTCACAAGGCAGAGGTCCATAACTGCCAAGAAACAATGAGCATACTACAAAATAAGGCTTGAAAAGGAGTCAAGTACTTCACTTCTAATCAAGTGGTATGATATAATGCATCCTATTCAGTGAGCCTCTTTGGCCTTCGGGTTGCACAAAGAAAATAGTTAAAGAATTACACACAGACAAATTAATTATGACAAACCAGTTATGAAAATGATACACCACAAAATTCTGTATGTGATTATGATCCCTGTGCAAAAAACATTCGTCCCATTTTCTGACCAGATGGATGACAAATATTCAAAAAATTCATATGCTTCTCCTAGTGAAGCAATAGCCTTTTAGTCAGTGTACAGAATGATGCCTTGCACATTGTGCAAACTTGTACCAACAACAAACAAGAGTATTTCAGACCAGCTGTAGATTAAGAATTTAGTCAAAAAATTCCACAAAAATCAAAGATTATGGTGGTTTAACTGCTTTTTGCACACACAGCTGCTGTATAGATCCATACAAAGTCACATCAGACAAAATCTGTGATGTGCCTAGTCAGAAGAAAATTCTCACATTTTCAGGTGCACAGAAATGCCTTTCCTTAAAGGTTGATGTTACCCAGTCAGTAAGAGAAGATATTGAAATTTCTATGCACTGTCAGAATAGATGAGGGCCAGTGCCTAGTAAAGTAAGTGCCTGTAATTTTCCTAGAAGACTCTGGTCCTTGTATCTATGTATCATTGGCTATTTTCCACTGAATGCAGGCTATTTCTTACAGGATCTGCCCCACATGCAACAATATATAATTTCCTCTGGATTAATTTCCCAGGTAAAAGTGAACATGAAAGAATTCAGATGATATTTCCAGATGTCTCTGCATTTACGGTACTGATATCTACACTTTGCCCACAATACGAAGGAAAGTGAACACCGAAAAAACCAAATATGGAATTTAACAGATAATAGAAGTCCAAATCATACCATTTACTTTACAAAGTGTCCTGTCTTATTTGAATTCATATTCACAGTATTTTACATACAGAAACTCAGATGTACATTGACTGTCACACTATCATGATATACATTGTCTCCACACTAGCCACAATGAAAATAACTTTTTCTTCAGTTAGCATTGTCCCAAACACGTACTAGCCATTAAGAAACACTTTATTAACTATGCTTTAATAAATATCTAAATTTCAAATAATAAAATCACACAAATATATATATATAAATTCCATATCTACAATACAGATTTTAGTATTTACTAATAAAATCTGACACTATTTACTTACACAATTAACTAATCACTTCTGTTTGTAAATAAAAATTGAACTTTTTTACTATTACCTATACAGTCACCTTAACATACATTGGTAAGAACACCTCCAGGACTTCCCTTGGTACCAGGGAAGATGAATGTTGAGTAGGAAATATTTGCAAAGGCTGCATTTTGGAAAAAAAAAAAAAAAAAAAGGAAAGAATAAATATGAAGGTTGTGGAAAGTATCCAAACCATATTAGGATTCCGTATATATCCTCCTGTGACTTTTTCTTCTGCTGCCACAACACAGCAATCAATACGTGCTTAAACTTCACTGGCTCCCTTGACTAACTTTGGAGAAAAGCATCCCAGAACAGAATTCAGTAAAACTGAGCAAACTGTTAAAATGTGAAAATAATCCTCACTTCACTTTTAGCACAAAGTGTCAGTGCTCTATTTGGCTACTAATATTCCAGTTGGCTCTCAGCAAAAAAAGACCTGCTGGGTTCTGCAGGTATGATCTACACCCCCAAGTCTAGTGTCAGCTGAAATTACTCCCTAAGTTCAGGCAAATGTCACATTGGATGGCCAAGGGGCTGCAGCGTGGATGGATGAGACTGGCATGAACTGCTGGGTGCACAGTGATTGGAAAGGCAGTGTAGCTACCAGTGTAGCTCTGTAGTGCACCAGGAGCTCACCCATACACAAAAACTCCTTCAGTTTTGCAGGAAAATATTCCACATGGTGTTGGGCTGATCAAATTAAAACATAATCTGCAATCAGGAAGACAATAAAGCAGACATAATTTATACTGAGAAGCAGAGTAACTAGGTGATAATGGAGAACTAATGACTGGAGAGTTTCAAGTACCTCAGAAATCCCAAAAAGCATTTTGCTCTCAGTCATCTGTGCTTGTAAGGGATTACAACAATTTACTTTTGATTATGATTATGGTCACTAGATGCCCCGAGTGATGCAAAATAGACTCTTCAAATAGAGCTTCCCACTTAAGATAATATACAGCTGATTCATTCCAGCTAAACATCCACAGTGATGCTACAATATTACTGTTTTGAATAAAAGCACCACTCCTTGAAGGATAATACTTAACAAAATGCTGTGTACCAAACCTGTCCATGTAGCCCAATTCCATCTGCATTTCTCTATAAAAGGTGATTTTCAAAGATGGCAAAATAATTTCCCTGCATAAATCACCCATAACTGCAACAAGAAAATGGCTTCAGAAAGGAAGTTTTATAGCAGTTTTATTTAAGTAGAAGTCCTCATTTTTTCCAATTTTTAACACTATTTTAAAATTAAAAGATCCATTATTCTGGCTTTTTATCTGCCACCTGTCATATATTTACTAGCAACAATCAAATGAAATTATAACGTTAAATAGTTTGCCTTTCCAACATTCAGGTTTTGAATCAAAGTTGCATCTGGGGAGGTAGCATAGAAAAACCTGCTTCTGGCAAATGCCTGTACAATTTTGAAGACAAGAATAGATAGCTGAAACCTAAAATACCAAGAAAATGTAATTTTTTTTCACTTCATATCCCTTTATGCATATCAAAGCGGAGAAGACCAATAGATAGATGCAGAGAAAAGCCTTTAGTAACTATAAACAATTCATAAACACAATGCACCAACTTTTTAAAAAACTATTAAGAACTAAATGCCTGAATGAAACAAAAATGCACTCCCAAGCTCAGTAGCAGCTTCTTTAACACCGTTCCAACTTAAAAAGTTCCTTGAACATAAGAAACCCAAAAAAGCAACAAAAACATCCCCAAAGCATGCGGATCTAAAGAGCATGTAAATCCTGGCCTCTGAGCATCATTAGCTTTATTGACAAACTTTCTGGCAATTCATTAGGTGAGCCACAGCAGTGCAAGAAGCTATGGAGGAGTCAGTAACTTCAGAATTGTTTTTGCAGAAATACATCCTTCATTTTATGGACTGCTCTGCTGTGTTTTTATTTTCATTTAGAATTTGAGATAGTATGATACTAAACTATCTGCTGATACTAAACTAAACTGCTGAAGGTGGTAACAAGGTTAATGAAGGATAAATGTCTGTGGGGCAGCAGTGAATCAAGTGTAAGCCCTGCATAATGAAAGAATATAAATACAGAAGTTCTAGAGAATGTCAAGCACTCAAAAGCTGATGTGAAACAAGTGGCAAAATGTGATAAACTAGGAGGATACTGTTCCATTGACTTAAGTCAACATTTTATGAAACTGCCAGATGGTAAAAATATCCTGCAATTCAAAACCTCAGAAAAAGCCTTAAATATTTCAGTTGTAAGAACACTTCCCAATTTTTCCTTCTCTACATGCTGTCTGACTTTGTGTAACCAACTACTGCAACTCTAAAGACAGAATAGTGGATGAAAGAACAGATTTTCAGCCATCCAACCGTTAATTCTGAAATGTCACAAGAACAGGAAGGTCAAAACTTAACATATTCACAGAATATTCTGAGACGGGAGGACCCACAAGGATCAGGAGCAACTCTCAGGTATCTGGGCCATACAGGGACCAAACCCACAACCTTGGTGTTACCAGCAGCAGGCTCTGACCAACTGCTTTTCTCATATTGGTACCTGGAGCACTGAAGCACAAGAAGTCATCTTACCTAATCCCAGTGGGGTTTGGATCTCTTAGGTGATGGTCAAGCAATGCATGTAAATAACTATATTAGCGAACTTTCCCCTTCTGAGTGTGGAATTAAGAGTGAAAAATACTAATCAAATTCTCTCGACTTTTCTTAGTTTTGCATATATAGAGTGAAAGAATTGCCAAAAGACTACTGGAAGGATGCAAATGATCCAGTTTAAACAAACCTCCAGTCTCAACTGAGTACATAGGTTCCATCAGAGCCCTTTGATATTCAGAAAAAACAGACACAAAAGAACTTTCTCCAGTCTTGTATGGAATTCTCAACTTCTAATCTTTCTAGTGAAAGCCCAACAATCTTTGCATCAGTTTGTATCAATTCCATTCTCAAGAGGATTTGCTTTTGATTAATTCAGTCTTGCAAAAAAGTCAGGAGGAACTCAGAGATGCAGTTTGGGGTTTTTAATTACTTGAACTGAATAATGCATCTTTTCTTAATTCCACACAAACCCAGACTCATGCACCACAGAGCACACCAGACAACTGGTGCTGAATTAATGAGAACTACACGGACATCGCAGTACATTTGGTCCAGGATTTAGAAGATAAAATAGTTCCTTTGAGCAGTGTTACAGAAATTAGAAATACAAAGTGAACTAAAGATTAAAAACAGTAACCAGAAATCACAGAACTCAGGTTAAAAATGCCAAAATATAAACTGTCATGTTCTAGGTATAAGGACTTCTAGCTTTGGATTTGTGCAGATATCAATTATATTAATTTTATAGTTGCTTGTAGAAAACAAGCAGTCACAATTCAAAGTTGAGAAGATCCCACTCAGCAACAAACTTATTCAGAATCAAAATGTTTAAAAAATCAGTCAAAAAAAAAAAATCAATGACAGACACTCTCAGGGGAATAACTACTGGATAATGTAGAAAGACTAGACTGAATGCTTACAAGGAATTATACATATTAACATACTATCTGGGAGACAAGAAATGAAATTTTATTTTCAACTGGTATTTCAGCTGACATAAGAAACAGTCAAATTAAAAAAAAAAAATCAATCTAATCTCTCATATTGCCATTAAGATCTCTCGTCCTTCCACTAAATAAAGTGTGCAGATTAGGTACATGCTGTAGATAGCTCAAGAAAATTTGTTAATCATCTGACCGATGATAATGTGACACGAGAAGAGGCATTTTTAACTGCCCCTCATTCAAGTCAACACAAATGCCAGAAGACAGAATAAATAATTATGGGTTCCCTCAGCAGTTCGAGGGAATGAGTTCTCTCCTTTTACAGTATTATTCCTCATTCTAGTAAAGACAAAAGTCAACAATCTGGGTAGCCTTCATTTAAGCAGAAGAACTTAATGAGAGAGTCAAAAAGACCACTGCAACCATTAGAGAATCCAAGGGCAATCATAAAGTAATTAAACTGATAACAAAAAGCAGGAAAAAAGGAATATAGTCTGCATTTTCACATGACATCCAGTTATTGAGAACATATTTTAACTGGACAGAAAAGGGTAAGGAGAGAAGAAAAATATGTAATGTCTTTAAAAAAACGCAAAATGTTTGGCTATTAAAGGAAATTGCAGTGATTTATTTTTCAGCATAAATCCTTTATACTTGCTGTGTGTGTGTGTGTGTGTGTATATATATATATATGCTATATAACTAGCTTGTTATTATCCTAGAGGAGAGTATGACTGAATTAAATATGAGAAAAGTTAAAATTGTTTATTATAAACTACTTAGAATTTAGCAGTCAATCTACATCAAAACAGCATTCTGTGTTTCTCAATCACTAAATCTGGCAGACTGTGATCTTCAACATCCATGGACTGATGTCCAGAGAAAACATGACAAAAAACACCAACCAATGATGACAACAGATAATTTGGCTGCATCAGCTTAGGCAAAGTCTAGCTGCTTATGTTCCTTTGTATGAAATACACTTAAAACCAGTTTGACTTACAGCATCGTACCTGAAAAACACATGCTGAAAAACATTAATATGCCTTTAGAAGTTCCAAATATTACAACCCTGAAAGAATACTAAGTGTTTCACTGAAGGGAGGGTTGGTTATATGACAAGGACATCTTACCAGGAATCCAAATTTAGGTCACTTAAATTATTATATTAATTATGCTTACTGCTCATTAAAAAAAAAAATAATAAGAGCCAGGCCAAAATATTAATCTATTTTTTCAGTTTAAAACCAGCAGAATTCAAAAAGAATAAAACATTTATGAAATATGTTAACCAACCACAGATTTACTGCATTGCAAAGTCTGTGCTAATTAAAAGACATTTTAATTGTAGCAGTGCATGACTAGAAACATGGTGGACATTTTAGTAATGACAGAGGAAAAGGAGAAGTTTCCCATACATATTTTTTTCATAACTTAGAAAAAGCCAACCATGTAATAATTGCACACCTGCCTTCTTAATGTGACTAAGGAGATTAAGGAGAATGCAAACAAACACATCTGTTAAGGCAGACATTTCTAAGTCATCATGTCTGGGTAACTTGCATCCAGTAGTTATTAAAACTCCGTGGGCTACTTAGTATTTGCTTTAGGCGAGGCTGGCACATATAGTTTATAAAAGTTTCAGAGTAAAGTTCATGCTATTTGCATGAGCTTAAAAGAAATAACCATGAATCTGCTAATTAAATCTCAGACAAAACAAAGAATTCTACTACAAAGTAATTAAGCAGTCAAGATAAGTAATTATATTTAAGTATACATTTAGAAAAGCATCATATGCCATTTTCTTTTCCATTAAATGACATGTTTGAGTGACAGAGCTATAAATACTGCTGTAATTTACTCAGCATTGCCATGGCCCTCATTAAATGGACTAAACTCCAGGGAGTCTTAAAATGTATCTGGCACATCTACCCTGGAAGTCTTGTCAGGAATGTGTTCTTGACCTTATGTTATTTAATATTTCTATTAATATTCTGCCTAATAATATTAAGCAATGATACAAGAGGATGAAATGTTTCATAATGAAGAGAGTAAGTTAGTGACAAGAGGGGCTTGGAATGGTGTAAAACAGGATGGCAACAAACCATATCCATTTCTATACAGATAACATTTGCTTGTATTTAACTATAAATTTAGGAATGGATTGTTTGTTTTATTCCATTAAAGATACATTCTCGCTCAGTCTGGTTACAGATGAAAGAGGTCAAATTAGTCCACTCAACCTGGAAAATACAGTAGTAAGCACGTTTTAAAGCTACATAACTGTTATCATCTTTGATATTAACTTTCAACATCTCAAAATTCAGGAACTTGGACTACCTTTGGGCTAAACCTGCCACTCGTTCGCATACGAAAAAAGTCAAGATACTCCCCGGCCTATCGTCCCTCCCCATCAGAGCAGAATAGAAATCAGAAAGGTTATAGGGTCATTTTTCAATGCAACGTTAAGTGCCACTCACAGAGACTGGGAACAGCTGATTTAAATTACCCTGTTTGCTTTGAGTTCACAGAGGGAATCAAGAACACTGTATGCATGTCAGATGACAGACACTAATGACACTTGAAACTAGTGCTTGTCCCTGTGTTTCTGCTTTGCTCCAGTGTATTTTGGATACTTGTTTGACTTCTCATTAGGGGAGGACACAGGAGAAGAGTATCCTCACAAATTAATATAACAATATCCATAAAAATTTGCCATGGATTTATGCAAATATATACTTGTCACACAGTTACCTTCTGGTCTTAATATTGTAGCAACTCAAATGCCTGTTGGGATGCAAGTATTACTTTAATGGGGGCCCTACCAAAATATACATGCTCTGTGAAACCTGAGGTGATTAAGGAGCCTAGAAAAAAGCAAAAAATACTGTCTTCATTACAATGCAAATGTGATACAGTCAATATCATGACAGATTATTGACAAATCACCAAGAACACTGAACATACAAAAATCTTTTGCATTAAATACATTGATACCTGTTTGAAGGGATTTGAAATTTAGAAAGAAATGTTACTGTATATAAAAGCAGTACACTTGCACATACACCTAAAATTCTTCGAGGAAATTTTAGAGAATTTGGTTTCCATTATATATAAAATAATGCATAATGTAAGTAAAGTGACCAAAAAAATACACCACAGCTGTATAAAAGATGCTGGTTTTTTAAGAAATATTGTAGAATTTGGATGTGCATTCAAAGATTCCACCAATAGATGGCAGAAATGCACAACATTTACCAATAAAGTCATTGCAAATGACTGCAAACTTAAGGTGCTGAGCAAGGGAGCTTTGCCACTTATAGACGCACCAAAATCCAGTAAATGATTGCAAAGTCAAAGTGGTATCTCTACAACCCAGTTATCAGAGGACTTCTTTGCATCAGTGTAACTAAATTCCATTAAACTATCTAAGTTTTCCAAAAGGAATTAAGTGCTCTACAGATTCAAATATGTTTTCAGGCTGAGTTGTTCTGTAGAGATTATGGCAAGAAAGTCTCCAGGGCATTAAAACAAACATTGTTTTTATATACAGTTTTTTAACTAAAGCTTTCTCTTGAAGAACACTTTGTGGATAGGTGGAAGGCTTCACACTATCACCTTAACTAGCTTAATAAGACACACCTGCTGTTTCTACAAAGTTATCTATCTCTCTCCACTGTAGGAAACCAATTTCATTCTCTTATCCACCAAGAAAACTGAATTTCCACCAGATTTATTGGAAACGCTCAGACCAGGCATTGATACTGAAATCACAAGTCTCATCCAAAATTAATTGACACGTCTGTAAAAGGACTGGACAGAATTTGAGCAAACACTGGGAAAAACGATCCCCTTCCCAAACTGCACTAATCACCACCTGAAAAGATTTGTTCTCTTGTACTTTGCATGTGTCTATATTTGCATGTGTTGTCTGTCTTCTTTTGCCTACTATGTATCTCAAAATTATTCTCTGAAAAAAAAAAAAAGTACAGTATCAGCGGCAACCTAGACTAAAAGGGATGTCAGGGAATAAGTACGAAGAAAAAAAGGTTCCTGATAATAGAACTTACTAGGAATCACACAGTTTCTATCACTTGATGTTCTGTACAATAGAATAGATGAAGCATATGGTCAGGAAAATGAAGTAAGATCATTTAAAAATATCTTTTTTATCTTTCATTTCTGTGATTCAATAATGAAACACTACCAAATTCCTATATTATATTGCAATATCTTTGTATTAATGTCACAATCTAAGGCTGATCGTTCCTCATTCACGTATTCTTGCACATGTGAAGCCAAGATTATATTTCTTATGTTAAATCCCCCTCTAACAATTCAATCCTGTCAAGGAAATTTAGTCCAATACAGTCAGGTCATAAAATCAATATTCCCTTTTCATAAACATACAAGCACATGGTAAAAGGCATTTCAGTTATCTGAATTGCCTTTGCTATCACAGAAGATCCGATAACAGTTTCAAGTGGTGTGCAAAGTGTTGTTAAGTCTTTACTAAATAAAACTGGAAGACATTCACTTGTTGCAGGACTCTCCAATTTTTCACACTGCAAGTTATCCAAAAGAAAAAAAGTTCTGAATCTGAAGCTTAGATGGGATACTCAGATTATGAAAATTTTGTAGCTAAAAAAACAAAAACATTAACATGCCATTATTTCTCCCATTGCAAATTCTTTTCTGTCCAACAACCTTTTCAGCCTACCTTCACTTAAGACTATAAACAAAATATATAAACTCAGCACTGAAATAATTTGTTTGAAATTTACTGTCAAAAATCACCTGTAAATCATTCCTCCCTTGGGAAGATTCTCTCCACTCTGTAGAATCCTGCACCTGGAGAACTGTCCTACCATTATCAGAGAGCTTCTTGTATAGAGTTGTGCAAGCAACACGTAAGATTTTATAAAGCTGTAGTTATGAGCAAGTATCTACACAAATGCTACTGACTGCAAAACAGGGCTGGAGAAATGTCATGGGGATCTAGATGAAAATGAGCATCCAAAAACACACTGATGTTCATATCTGTACAGTTCTCAAGTGAGAACATACATTTTTATACAGCATGATAAAGCACTGTATATCACTGAATTAGTACAGATTCATTAAAAACATCTTTCCTATATGTACTTCCCCAAATCCTTCAATAATATTTTGCTCTTTCCATATGCCAAATGCTTTCTTTTCATGTGTTTCCTTTTCTTATGCTGTCCTGTGCAAGCAAAAATGATAACACAGAAACCCTTCCTAAGGATTTACCAAATCTAAAAATTTGATATTTTGCAGGTTTGAAGTGCTATTTTGCCTACAGCTTTACTTCAGACATTGATCATAACGACATTCCTAGAAACCTTTTGGAAAAGCATAATAAGATCTGTCTTTCAATACCAAATGTTGTCTGCAAACTGGAATCTAGGTGGAAGACTAGATTTGAAACAATATCCTTTATGAATACTGATTGAAAATTTAATTCAGGTACAGCATTTCAAGATGCAAAAATGTATGTTATGAACAGCTGAATACAAAAGAGCAGCAGGGCAAGGAGAAGGCTTCACATACTAAGAGTTACATAGCAGGTGAATGACAGCATTTCTGAACTAGCATAAGAACAGAATGAAATCCCCTGGCTTTCCACTGCAGTACATGAACAACTGTACTTTCAGAGCACGTCCTCTGCTATGCTTCACATCTTTCTGTAAGCACTTACTGCTCCAAAGGCAAAGTTTATTATTTATTTAGGATAGTTTGGTTTCTTTAAAATACTGCTTAAACTGTGGGACTGTACTGATACTAATCAGTTAGCTAAACCAGGACAGCTCCTGTAGACGTGGGCACTCCGAGAGCCACACTGGGGACTGATTCTGCCAACTACTTCAATGAACTCATTACAGCTGACTGACATGAATCAATAATGAAATAAACTGGAAAGACCCTGATGCCTGATACATTCCAGATGGTGCATTTTATTTTGGCTCCTAAATGATCTTGAAATCTAAAGCATACAAAGGAAACCTGCTAAATCATTAAGAAATTGTTCAAATGTGCCAACGTTGAATCATTTTCACATTGCCTAACCTTAAGTACTCTCTATTTACTTGCCTCGCTCAAAGGCAAACCTCCCTGCTAATCCTGCATACACAGGGGGACAACTTGTGCAAAACCCACGACTTGTATGTTCTGAATCCCCCTAAACAGAAGGGTATCTTTCTCAATTACAATATCCATATAAAAGAAAAAGGCAAAATAGGCATGTAACCTGAAACTAATCATATGGTCTAAACACCCTCCCTTCCCCCCTACTCACGCACTCAGTCCTACCACTGCATCACCCACCAGTATGATCAAAGTATTTGAGCTCTACAGACAGTAAATGTGGCCATCTCTTTCAAAGGTGTAAGGGAATTCACAGTCTTCATTAATGCACTTCAATATATTTACTTTAAAATTCTTTCAACACAGCTCTTCAAAATACCTTGCTGGTGTAAATTAAAGCTATGTTAGGAATCCAAACAATTCACATTTTTGAATTAGTGAATGATTTCACTAAGGATGATTTAGCTAAAATGAAAACCCCTCTGGAAGCAGGTGCAAAGCTAAAACATTGTAAATTTATTACTCCTAAGATGACTACATTAAAAAGCAGCAGTTTTTTGCCTCAGCAGGTGATAAATGTCTGAGGAGGATTCCATGAGGAAACAGGTAATGTGTGGCTATAAACAAGAAATCAAGATAAAGTGTGGTTGGTGTAATTAAGAGATACGGAAATCATTTCAACCCTATGAGTGCTTAACTCTTCCAGAAAACTGACATAAAACTTACAAAATCTCTGCAGCAGAAACTGCTAAATGTGCAAATGCTCTCATTATCCCTGTCAGTACTGTTAGCTGGATTGCTGTGTCACCATGAGTCAGTCGATTACGCAGTCACTTTCATGAAGGGTATTCATTCCAAATAATTATCTCTGCCTCATTTCCCAGAGTTTGTGGTCTTGCTACTTTCTCATTTCATATTCCTTTTCAATGGATTCTGTGATTCTATTTATTCTCTCAGACAGCCTTCATCTCCAAGGATTTCAGTCTCAAAGATTTTGGGAAACTCTGACACATCACATACAAAAGTGAAAATGCAACCCTTTAATTCACATAATGCAATGAATACAAGATTAAGTTCAAGCTAGAATTCAGCAATTTTCTTCCAAGAATAAGCACTTTTTTTTACTTACATATCTTCTTTTTAAGTTTTATTTCTTCTCATAATATGGAACTGTATGACATTTTCTCTTTCAAAAAGCCTCACTTAGTTTTCCATGTCTGACAGAAGTGATATGTGATAAAGACAGCAATCATATGAGGATGTGTAGTGATCTTTTCTGGCTGTTTTACTGCTTTCTTCCATGGCATACTAATAACCACTGATATGGTTATAAATTTATTGATCTCTTCCCATAAAACAAAAATTCATCAATAATTTTTGTATCTTTGCACTTTCAAATTAAGGTGAAAACACTATAAGACTATTGAAGACCATACAGTTTATTTTCTTTTCCATATGAAACATTTAAGATAACTATTCTCTTCAGTTTTCAGGGACAATGAATGCCTGTATTTCTGGAGTAATGAATTGCCAAACTGTGAGGTTTCATATGTTGTCTAAGGACACGCCATTCACAAACTATGCCATTTTTAGGAAGTTTTCTCTGAATAAAAAAATCACAGCACTCCACCTTTATTTTTCCTAATGAAAGAGCATATAACACTTGTAAAAGAAACTTTGGCACATTATGGACATTTTTTGATTGTCCTCTCTATTTCATTTTGTATTCCCTTTTACATGTAGCATACCTTTTCTAATGCATTACTAGCACTCCAACAAATATATTAACTGTCTAAAAGATCTCCCGAATCAGTCGCTTCAGAGGATTTAAAATTTAGCCACACTGGCTAAATGCAAAAAATGCAATGAGAATATATTGATTTCACTGTTGACAATGACACACGGCAATCCAGTTCAGTGAATGAATGACCTAGAACACCTGATCAGGTTGCAAACTGAGAGAAATTCACAGTTTGATAAAGGCAGGCTCATGTTACATGGTGCTACCAAAATGGAGTTCTCCACCACTTCGAGTAGGAGATTATATTAATGAAGCTGGAAACAAAACAAATCTAGTAAGCGCTTTTTCTGACAAAATCCATCTTTCTGCTTAAAATTCACTTCGAAAACAACTTTGGTAACATTCTTCTATTTACACAATGACACAAGATGAAGAAATTCTCCACCAAAAGGTGCAAAGTTGCAGTAATTTCACTAACAAGCATTTTAAAGGTAAAACTACTGCACTTACCAAGCCAACTTCTGTTTAAATATACTGACACAAACACTGGAGGGACCGTGAAGAAATCTACCACTGAGTTAACTTCTAGCCAAAACCATAGCTTGTCATTGGCTGCTATAAACTGAAAAGAAAAAAAAAAGAGAGGGAAAGAGATGAAATAATCAGATTATTCTCATGTTGATTGCAGGTATCTCTTCTAAAATACTAAACTCAAAAGTTAGTGGAGCAACTGATGCTTCAGGTCAGTCCAGACAAGACATGTCTCACTGGAAAGAACTCTGTATTGTGCATTTCTTGATAATCACACTGAGATTAAAATGAAATGTCTAACTAAAGAGACAGATCATCTATGTGATCAGTTGCAATATCTGTGTTAGAAGTATTTTTCCACTTTTCTTGACAATGTATCAGTAATATTACAAAAGTGTAGACAATTATAAAGTAACTCAAATTCCATGGCCTTTGTTTTAGCACACCAGATATGCTGGTAGTTGTCATATTTGCTGCTTAGATTTCTAAATACAGAGTGGTTTACAAAGAGCCCCATTATTATCTGTCCAGAGGAGATCAGCAGGATGACTCCTACAAGGCATAGCTCGGGACTGCAGCAGCACTTCAGTGGTTTGAACTGAACCACAGATGAGGTCATTTCTCTCTCCTGAATACAACATCAGCCCAGGGAAACTGGCAAGCTTAGATGCTGAGAGCATCATAGCTAGAACTTGCCTATGCGCTTAAATGAGGTCAAACTACTCTTCACATCTGATGAATAATTAAAAAGTAATGAAAACATTTGCTTTATGTAAACATTAAATATACATATACAAATAAAGGGAAAAAACCCAGTGCATCATGAAGATACTTAATGGAGCAGTTCTATCTAAGTCTTAAAACTCTGACTTACACATTTCAAAACAATGCTCATATTTTTTGTGTTAAAGAAGATACTGTGTTTCTTTCAAAGAAATTACAATCTCTATTTCAATCACCATATATAGCATTCCCTCCCTGCCTCTTGCTACCAAAGACACGTTACTTACACGCAAGCCAAAGTAGAGTAGGAAGAACACATTGAAAGCCATGTCGATCTGTAATGTGAAATCTTTGTAGAAATTCTGGCAGGATTCTATTGGGCTATTTGAAAGACAAAGAAATCAGAATAAATTGTCAGTATATGAGTTTCTACTCTGCTGAGAACTGTATGCATTTCATTAAAGACCTTGATCCAGAAATCATGTTTCTGTTTTCCAGTTGTTTACAAGATACAAGCAAGCATTTCAAAGGAATTATTTCATTCATTCAGTTAGTCATTCATACAGTGTTTATATTCACCTGTTCAGGTAATATTTGAGAATTGACATGCAGATACCTTTAGGAGAGTACAAGCAGGAGAATACCTCAGGATTGCTTAACCCCACATTAACCCTTAAAGAACTGACTTCTTTCTAAAGGAGACACACCTATGATACTTTAGGAAGAAACCTAACAAGCACACAGGTACAGTGAAACATCACATGCTTTTAATTCATGTAATAATATATAACCTTTACAAAAAATAGTTGCTTAGGAATACATTACCCATTAGCAACCTGGAGTACTTAGTCTTGTAGAATCCCTTGTTTATAAGAAGTTGATTGGATTTTTTTTCTTTTTCTCACTTCTTTTTTTTTTTTTTTTGTATGGCTATTTAATGTACTTTATGTACAGTACTATGAACTGAGTAGAAAAGCAGCATAGCCCACTGGTAAAATTAAATAACAAAATAAATTGAAGAATTTGAAGCAGTACTCTAAGGGTTAATTTCTGCATGCAGGTTAATTAAAATACCCTTGTGTGTATCAGGCAGCCATTGCAAATTTTAGCTTATTATTTTATGCTCTATTTGACAGTGGGACAGATCCAAAGCTTACTCTATACAAACTGGTACTTTACAAGTATACTTTTATCTAAGGAAGGTGGTAACTTCCAGAAGTATCATCAGTGATTTATTTGTGAGGTTTCTAGAACAGGTTCTTGAAGCCATTAGTCCAATGTTGTAGTCCTAGAACAAAGTGAAAATCATGTCCCAATATATGCTGATGTATATACTATATATACATAATGTCCCACCATATATACATATATATATATACACACATATATTGCAAATGATCATGTGTTCATCACAACTGCAATAGAGAGAAACTAGAATGTAGATCATTTGAACATTTGGAGCCCTGGAAAACATCCTTTTAGAAAAGCAGAAATTTGTTGGCTTTCTAGATCAAATAAATCACTGAACATGAATGTAATACCAGTTAGTATAGCAGTAGTTCTGTAAATATAATGCTAGACTGCTCAACAAGCAGGATTCTATGCATTATGAATGTCAGTTACCTAACTTAAGGCATAAGGGAAATTACCTGGGCTACCAGGTCATTACACATGCAGCCAAATTTTCCATTCCTTGTATACATTTCAGGTCAAACAAGTTAATTACAGCATGCTCTCTCCTGTCTCTAGATGCATGAATGTATACAGCAAAATTATCCTTGATGTACAATAGCTTTATATTTTAAGAAGCTTCAGTGCTATAGGAAATTTTATTAGAACTGCTTTGAAAGGCTATTTGAAAAGCCATTGACATTATGAGACAATTCTGTTATAGTTCAAGTAAAACTGATTTACAAGAGCAGGCAAAGGGAAGAGAAGCCAAATGTTAGCATACAGGAGAGCAGACAATACCTCATACTTTACAAACACAGTTTTAGCTACAAAAACAGTGGATGTAATCTGAGAACCCAACTGGATCA
Organism: Cinclus cinclus; assembly: GCF_963662255.1. NCBI lineage: Eukaryota > Metazoa > Chordata > Aves > Passeriformes > Cinclidae > Cinclus > Cinclus cinclus. The sequence goes on from NC_085052.1 coordinate 22,832,265, forward strand.
TTTTCTGTATAGCACTAATGAGAACAAAGGATTTTGTCAAAATAAGGTAGGCCACACACTGAGTCAAAATGCACCCTACCAACAGAAAGTACAGAAGAACAGAATCAACAGCCCTGCACCAACCCTTAACTCCAGGTTAGGTTCCTGCAAAAGCTGAAGAAATTCACTGAAGCTAATGGAATTGCAGAGGCTTATAACCATGAGAGAGAGCAATTTTTAGTTAAGGTCAGCTAAGGTTTCAGCTAACAGCTCTACTTTTGTGTCATTGTCCTTTACAAAAACATACAAGAACTGATAAATGACCTAATGCATAATGTCTTTTTTTTTTTTTTGCAAAACAGCACAATGGATGACAATTCTGATTAGTGAACTTTTGTTCACCTAATATCAGAACTGCTGTTTCTGCTGGTCATATCCTTTAAACTTCATTTCAGAGATCATCCCTCTCTTTCAATGTTTAAGCTATCAATTTCGAAGACAAACACAGCATCCTTTTTCTCGGATTTCAAATCATGATTTTGTCAGTAGGGCATGACACTGAGGGCAATTGTATGAGGTTCAACAAGGGTAATGCCTTGTCCTGCACTCGGGTCACAACAACCCCGTGCAGTGCTACAGGCTTGCAGAAGAGCAGCTGTAAAGCTGTTCATTGGGAAAGGACATGAAGCTCACCGCGAGCTAGCACGTGCCAAAGGAGGGCCAAGGAGGCCAGGAGCATCTGGGCTGGTAACTGCAGTAGTGTGGGCAGCAGGAGCAGGGAAGGGACCGTCCCGCGAGGGCTGTGTCCAGCTCTGGCCTCACACTGGCACACGGAGAGGGGCTGAGGCGAGTCCACAGCGGGGAACAGCTCCCAGCAGCTGGGGAAGGGTCTGGAGCCCAAAGGGGATGAGACTGCTGTGGCCGTTCAGGAGAAAAGGAAGGACCTTATCACTCTCCACCACTCCCTAAGGGCAGGCTCTAGCAGGGTGGAAGCCGACCTCTTCCCACAAATATAAGGGACAGAACAAGAGGAAATGGCCTCAAGTTGTGCCAGGGGAAGGTTAGATTGGATGCTAGGAAACAATTTTTCACTGAAACTTGTCACACGTTGAAAGAGGCTGCACAGGGAAGTGGTTGAGTCACCATCCCTGGAGGTATTTAAAAGATATATAGTTGTGGCACTTAGAGACATGGTTTAGTGGAAAACTGAAAAGTCATTTCTAAAATAAATGATTCTGTGATTCTCTAATACTTGTAAGTACTTTGAAAAGAGCGTCTTTGATTATCTATACAATTTTTACAGCAAAACTAGTAGCTATAAAGCCCATTTATAGAGTAATAATAGGCATAAATTACTTCAATAAGCAAGAGTGACTAAAAGAGTGGTAAAAAAATAGCTCCATTTAATTTTTCATATAGGGGCAAAATTCCGACAAGGTGTTCCCAGCATCCTTAAAGCTTTGTTGCAATCAACACTGAAGCCAACACTATGCATGACACTTTTACCACAGAATGTACCACTTGTCACTTCAATTCGAAAGAATTTACTGTTTAAACAACTATTTTTGTCACCAGTTTACATCACGTATTTATTATTCTTGCTTATTTTTGGTTGGCTTAAAATGTTTCTAATGCATCAAAAAGTTTCTACTGGAATTATTCCTTGAATAGTTGTAAAAAGAGTGGGAGAGAGCAAAATGTGGTTTTTAATGTTTTCTGAAATTAACTGTTTCTGTGAGAAAGTTCCCACAGAAGCCCTCATGTATTTCCAGGATTTTTGAAATTGCACCAGAATTGAAAATAACTTGATTGTTTTTTACTGTATCATTTCACCTGTTGATAAGAGCTGTAAAGCCCACTGCAAACGCAGATCAAAGCCTTAGTGTGAACTCAATCTCTGCCAGAGCGCAGTCACTGCCATTACGACCACACTGAAGAAAGCAGCAGCAGTTGTACCTTCATTCAGACTTTAGACCAGCCTTGCAAGCACAGTGGCAGCTATCTGGATGATTTTACATAACACGCTCCCCCACAATAACGGGAAACCTTTTGTACACCCAGTTCGGCACTTGGAAAACCTATGCAATATGCAATTTACAGCTCGCATTTTTCCTACGTACGGAAGTGGACTCATGGATTTTTTGGCACATCGTGTCAGCCTGCTCCTAATGCTTTTTTGCCTTTTTCTTTTTTTCTCTTTCTTTTTAATGACAAGGCATACAAAGACTAAGATGGATGCCAACTCTTACTTTGTATATTATTTTTTATAAAATAGAAAACATTTATTTTAAGACATATTAATCTAGCTGCATTTTGTCAAGTGTTTTGAAGATATGTATGTAAAACTTTGTTAAGTCACCACAGAAGAAATTTACTTCTACTGCAACTTCAAGAAAGTACCAGTACTAATGTTTTACTACAGCTGCTATATCTTTAGAATATCAACAGCTTTAAGAAGCTATTGAAAATTTTAGAAATTCATAGAATTTTCCTAATTTACATTTTTAATTTTTGCAAATCTGCTCTCCGAATGGTGGAGGAAAAGCCAAATCCATTACAGAAACAAGATAAAATAATATTTTAATTCTTAGTATCAATAAAATAATATATAAAATTTAAAAAACAGATCATATGAAAAAAGAGGAAGTTTTTATTTCCTGTATTCATTGTCAGGTTTTTGACTGCACAACTGTACATTATATGAAAACACAGTAAAATGTGCACTTTCCATCAGAAGAAATGTCCATTGATGAGAGTCAATTTTAAAATGAAATTACAGCTATGTACAGAAATGCCAGTTAATGCTGCTAAAACATAAATAACATAAATGAATAAGAGAACCACTCAATATTTGGAAGTTCATTAGCATTGCATCATTTGAAGATATTCCACTCACTGCACTTTCAGACTGTGTTTCAATGCAATTACTAGGTATCAATTTGAGCATGTAAATTTTCTTAGTTCATAAAAATGCTTAATGCTGTCTTCTTTTTTTTCAAATTATTTTCTTTTACTGGAAGTACCTCTTTAATATTCAATTCCTTCAAATATACTTCTAGAGTAAAACCAAATTTTATGACGTCTAGAGTAAAAAAATAAATTTGTCACAAATTTGATATAACAGTCCTTTAATACATATTTCGAACAGTACAACAAAAAAGAAAATTAAGTTGGTTATGATTAGGCTTTTTAACCCTGCTTCAGTGATGTAGTACTAAAGTAAAACTATAGAAAAGCCACATGTATCATTTAGTAAAAGCAATTTTCATTCAATGCAGAAGAGTTTGCTCCTTTGCTGTTTAGTCACACAGCCCAGAAGAGAATAAGCAGTTAAAATCCTCTTTACTGAAACAGGCATGGACATATAGCAAAATAACACAGATACCTATCAAATATATACCTCAGGGAACAAACACCATAATTAAAACAAATCACCAAGACTGAAATAGAATCAACAACATCAAATATCTTAAAAGGGACAGAGAGCTTAATATATTTTTTCTTACTTCAAGTGGCTTCCATTTCTTAACCCAGTGAGTCCAACAGTAAGAAAAAAAAGTATTTTCTTACAGTATCTGTATTCATCTTCTAAATACAAGATGCTTGTTAAATGCATCTCAGTTTAGAAAGCCTTTCATTAAGTCATAGCACCAATAAAGGTTGTGATGGCAAATATCTTCTGAACTACTTCACTCTCCCTTGACACAACGTGGCACACCACTGGGGAACTGCTGCTGCCAGCACTTTCAGTTAGTGCTGCAGGAAATGCAGGCAAAGTTGGTTTCCTTCCCAAGGAGGAAGGACAGCCAGAGGGACCACTGGGACAAGGCACTGGCAAAGGCGAGGTGAAAACCCATTTTGCTTGTAGGAGAAGTGCCATGTGATCTGCTGTCACAGCCCTAAGACCTGGGCCCATGGAACTCTACGGGACCATGGCATCACTGCTTAGAGATACTCCTGAGGTTTTGCACACCTGGAGCTAGTGAGTGAAGGAGGGACAATGCTATCTCACCAAATTTTGTAGACAGTTATGGCCTGATAGCTGAGGATGATGTTGTGATCATTTCTTGTATTTTTTATTATTTACATTTAGATGCTATTTGACCACTCAACCCCCTACACCTAAATTCTTAGCTATTTCTCCTATACACAAAGAGAGAATGTGAACTTTCTGCTCCCAAAGTATTTCATTGTCAAATCCTGGAGCTTCTTGGGGCACTATCAAGTGCTCTTCTTTTAATTGTCAATTCTGACTCTTCCTTGATTAATGGATTAAACCGTATTTGTCTTTCCACTCACAAATACTCCCAACTCCAGCATGTGATGAATTTATTTTGTATTACTCTGTTTTACTGTCTTTGTTTCCATTTCCATTCCTACAGCCTACATGTGGAGTGGCCTCCCCTCTTCACTTTGATGTACCTATCACATTCCTTCTAAAAATACTTTGATGACCTTAGGCTCATACACACTAAGCTGTCCTTGAGAATTACATCAACAATTTTACTTATTTTAAAATGGAACAAAGAATCTTCTTTGTTCCATTTTAAAATAAGTAAAATATAAATCTGATCTAAATAAAACTGTTAAATAATGTGAAATAAAGCTATCTTCCAAGATTTCTTACACTGTGTTTAACCTACACCTTAGAATTTCCAAGTACCTTTTCAGAAAAAAAAAAAACAAAAACACAAAACAAAACAACAACAAAAAAAAAAAACAAACAAAAAAAAAAACCAAAAAAAAACAAGAACACTTTAAACTTAATTCCCTTTCCAATTTCTATTACAACATCATCTATTATTCTTTAAAGTCTGACAGGCCACAAGCTGGCATTAGAATATTAGTTTTTTATTTCTAAGCCAATTAAACAAATGCATTGTGACTCATCTGTTCTGCAAATGCTTTCAACAACTAAGTCCTTCTATGCAATCTCCCAAGCACACTTGGGAACCTTGACAAGCTCTCTGACTGATTTGGGGTAAAATGAACAGGTTTCCCTATCCTCCTTAAAAACAATTTCCAGTATCAGAAGAAAAAAACAACAAAACCAGATCAATGAGTATTAAACTGGTACAAGTGTGCCTTTTAGTACGCATTTTTCTCAGAATCAGATTCTTTTTTTCTTTTGATTCTTTCATGTCTCTGCATCGTGTCATTGAGGATGTGGCTTAAAAGTTTATGTTGTTCTTATTTTCTTTGACTGAAATTTATTTAAAATTTCAAGATACATTTAAATGCCGACTTGGCAATTTTTAATGTAAAATTAATTCAGTTTAGAAACAAAGAGAGAGATGGATTTCTAGTGTGAAAGGAAGAGAAGCTCCTAATTTTAACTTCTGTAACATTAACATACAAAATTAGGAGGCAAATTTAGTTGCTACAACTGCAGAACAAAAGTCTGCTTTCCTAATGCCCATCTAACGTTCCCAAATTTACAGAGCTATTTCCAACTGGCAACACAACAAGTGACAGTCAAGTAACATTGCTAGTAATTATTCTACCTAAATGAACTAATAAAACTTCGAGAAGTTCAGCATCATGCCGTCAGTTTTCATCTCCCTTTCTCAAGTTTTCCATTAATTTGAAGCACATCATGCTTCTTCACAGACTCCTTAGTAAAACATAAGCACTCAAGCAAAACCAAATTGGGCTGAGCTAATTTACTCAGCCCAAACAAAACTACATATGAAAACAAAAAAACTTTTGCTTATTATTTTATTGGGATAAATTTGATTACATTGAATTATTGGGATATACAGAAAAAAATATGCATTAAAATTGCTCAGTCTAAAAACAACATAGTAATTTCCTGAGAACATGTGTATATTCACTATTGTCTGCAGAATGTGTCTTTGCTAATTTTTCAAAAAGAAGTCAAAGGAAGGTCCTTGAGTGAGCTAAACAATCAGGAACTCAGCGTTAAAACAGGCATAAGTGAATGGCATAGAATCCTTCTCCATACCTTCCAAGTTTTTTCAGTAGCATATAAAAGCCAAGTGCTTGTCTTCTAAAAAAAAAGGTGCTTTTATGCAAAACACACCAGTAAGATTTTCATCCTAAGATAACTTAATTTGAAAACGTTTCCTGAGAACCACATAATAAGAAGAATGAGCTTATTATTTTATTTTGTGTTACATTCCGTAATTGCTCATCATGAGCTAAGAACCCTGGCAACTAAAAATAGCATGACATTACCTTACATCTCCCTGATGACAAATCAATTCCAGGAAAATGGCAGCACAACAATGCCTGGGACCACATTTTTAACTAAATTAAAAGGATTTAATTTTAATAAAATAATTTGGTGTGAGACTACTAACATTCTAAAGAGAAGAATAGGAGTTCACTGTTTCAATGAACCTTACTTTTTTGGACAAATTTTAATAAGCCGCTTCAGTTTTACCCCTTATATGGATTGCATTATGAAAAGATTTGGTCTGCATACCTTATCTACTAAAGTTGATGATGTCTCTTCTTCATAATTATATCTTTCTATTACTTCTTGTCTAATTGTTACCTAATAGTTTTTATCAAAGTATCTAGGAGTACTAAGTTGTTGTAGCCACTTAACCCAGAAAAGAGAAAATAATTGGTGACATGAAAATGCTGGCAAGTCATGTGAATACTACTCCCCTTTCCATGTTGACATGGAATTAAATTGAAATGAACACAGGTAGTGAGAAGTATATCAGCAGCATAAAACTTTACCAATTATACAGATAAACACTGGAGTAGATTCTCTGGGGAGATGGTGAATCACACCAGATTATTCAAACAGTGAGTACCTTTCAGCCTGGCTTATATGGACCACACCAGTCCTTGTATTTGCATGAATCAATAGGTTGATCTACATATGAGATATTTCTAAAATCTCCTCCTTCTGCAGGAGAGGGCCTACAAGCCACTGAACTCCTAGATAAATGTCTAAATAAATTTATCTATAGCTACTCTTACTTTGCAGCAAAAGAAAGAGTGAATTCCTGGGACTCCTTACTCTGTTTGCAGCTGCCAACTATTAACATTACTCTACAGTGCTTTTCACATCTGCTTTGCACTCTCCTCAGACTGTTTTCAGCAGCCCACCACCATCATGCATTTCCACCTCCAACCATTCCCCCATCTCAGTGCCTTTCAATTATTGTCTTCTGTTGATACTGTCACCCACTTTTAAAATTCTCCCTCATCTGACTGAATTATTGGAAAAAATATATACAATGAACAAAAATTAGAAGGTTCTCCATCTATCCTCTTTGATTAAAAATTATTTTTTTTTCTTTTGTGTATCAGCAAAGTACTGAGCTCTAATTTTATGTTTGATATGCATAACTGATTCCTACAGACAATTTTGAATGTACTATTCATACATTTCTTGTTAGCTTACATACTGCCACTTTAAAGGAAATAATGCTGTCCTATGAAATTTAGTCAAATTTCAACCATTCTAACTGAAAATTATAAGAGTACCAGATAAAACTGGAGTGAAAAAAAGTGCATTCTTCTGCCTGTCTTTTCTAGAATTCCCGCCTCTGATACTATGATGAAAAATATCTGGCTACTCTCTAGTTTTGCTGAGCAGAAATAAACTTCAGCCTAAGATGTATTATTTGACTTTAGCAACAGTGAATAATGTAAACGAGTAATGGAAGTCAGATGTATTGCAAAGTGATAGAAAATTGACATTACATTACTGGATCAGCTTCTTCAGTCAGGCTATCTAATAGCATGATCCAAATCTATAAGCAACCCTATAAAAACCTATTCATATTGTGTTAATAGTAATTCTAAAGCAGCTGTAATACACAGTTACACCAGGCAGGATATATTTTTTTCCTATTTCAGATGAAGGCATAACATGAACCATATCAATTATTTCCAAAAATCTACAGAAAACTAGAAGATATTTCTATTTTCCAAACAAATTTTCCTTATTTCAGACTCTCCCTCTCATTCCTCAGGAGGACCTCTTGGCCTTACCTACCCCATGAGTATAAGTGCTCTTTAAAGCACCTTGCTCAATTAATACCTAAAGTACATTTAGGGTACCCAGGTCATGCAGCTCAGCTGCTGCCCTTCCAAACTTTGAGACCTATCTGTATCCTTGGAACCTGTCACAAGGGAGCCTGTGTTTGTATACTTGTTACACTTTACTAGCAATACTGAACAGGTGACTTGAAGGAAAAAATCTTTCAACTACCAAGAGTAACCATTTAAGATCTTTGATTATACCCTGAGCATCACAGTACAGCTGTTTAAATTCCTCTGCCTTGAACCAGTTCTGGGCATAATCAAGGCCACATTCATGCCTAGCATAAACTAACACTTATCACAATCCCTTCTACTACTTTCCTCCCTTTTTTTCTTTTCATCTAGATCCCTGAATAGTCTTTATTGCATGTACCTTTTCAAGTGAAACACATTACCCAGCTCCTCTACCCATAAACTCCTCTGCTGTGGTTTAATTTCCACATCTATATAACTGCAATCTAGTAAATTTTCCTTCTTAGAAAAGCTTGTGTCACAGCTGTTGCAGCTGTGGGACCAGATTATTTACCACTACTGTCTTAAGTGCAATCACCATATTCTTAAGGAAAAATGCTGACTCTAGGAAAGACTCACTGACTAGCCACATTTACTTTAGAATAGAATATACGTTTAAACAAAGAAGAAATTTATAAAACATTTCAACTTTTCAGAAAAAAATAGCCTGAAGCCGAAGTGGCAGTCTCACCCAATGGTTTTTCTAAGTAGGAAAGGCAAGGCCCTTTTTAGGCAGATTAATGACACTATGCCTTTCTTTTTCAGCAGTAACTTTATCTCCATTAACAAATGGAATAAGAAATTGCCTACAGCTGTAGCAGTTGCTTAAATTATGATCAGAAGCCTGATATAAAAGTACTTTACATCAATATAAGAAGAGGATTACAGCAGTGTTAAAAATTAATATACAGTGGCCTTTTTTCCCTAACACGTCTCAATGTGGTTTGCACTGTAACATGCATCACCTTTTTATCCTGGCAGCTGTGCACGAGAGAATGGGTGTGCAGCTAAGCTTACACATTGAGCTACTGGGAGGTCAAGAGGACTTGTATAAAAACACCATTTCTACTGAGAGCAGGAAGAACTTCATGTTACTGTATAGATATACTTCTGACCTGGTTTAGATTTCTAAAAGGATTTTTCTTCATTGTCAAGGGGGGAAAATAGTAACTGCCATTATACGGACTCTAAGAATAATATAAGAAAACAAAATCCTAAGTAATCCTAAACAACACACATTCTTAGGGAAGCACATTATCAGCATGTGAGTGGCATGACAACAGTTGTAGAAATTACTTCCCTTTTGTACTACTTTGAATATATATTGTATGTTTTCATTGTTACCTGCTTAAAAGTACACACAAAGTTCATATTTTCACTTTATATATACCCATTTTCTATTATCATTTTTCAAATATCATAACATTCTATATCATAGGCCCTCAAAGTTAAATTTATACAAACAATAGTACCTATTCATCAAGATAAATTTTAATTTTAAATCTGCGCATTAATTCTGACACCAAAGAGGGCACAAAGTTTAACTTCTGAGCATAGACTAAACATTTGCACTGATTAACAGCACTAGAAAATTGTGTTCAGACAACATTTCAAGTCACTTCCCAGATTCCTTTTTCATCATTCTATCAGGAAAAAGTAGGATTAGAATTCAATCACATCTTATACTGTGCTGATGAAAGGTTCATCTGAATACATTTAAGAAAATATGAAGAACGGGTTGCTTAGAATGTCATTTGTAAAGGAAATTACAGGCAGGGTTACAATTCTTCATATGGAATGTCACCACGTGTTTTGTAAATCAATGCATTTTAAATTATTTTATAGGTTATTTATCATTAAAAAACCCAAAAGCCTGTTGCCGTTAAAACGCTTCCCAAATTCTGAATTTCAATGAATGATTATTTACAATCTTACCTCTTTTCACTGTCACCTGCTGCTGAAGTTGACAGCAGGGAGAAGTTTATCTTTCTGACACTACTGGCACCACTCAGTCTTTGTCACAACAGGGTAGATAGTAAATCCTTTCCTCCTCACATCTTGACCCCACCAAAATTGTGCATCTAGTCAATGAACTACTGTAATATGCTGGAAATTTTGAATACATAGACTTGATATGTATTATGTCCTATTCATTCTGTAACAGCTTTACTCAAGTTAGCGATAAGCATAATTTACATCAGCTCTAACTTCCTAATGTTATGGTTTTGTCTTTGTTGTTAATTCCATTTCATGCACTTAATGCTCTAGACTGCATTCAGTGTATACATCATTATGGTAAGCACATTGGCATGCACAGGCAATACAAGAATAGATTATAATTAATCCCATAGACAACCAAAAAAAGGTGAAGTTGCATCATGCAATGAAACCAGCTTGGCCTGGGCTGCCATGCAGAAAAAAACCTACATCAATGAGTCTGCTGTACGGCTCCTAGGTAAGAGTTGATATGAAAGAGGTGAGTTATTTCAGCAATGAAGTCACAGGCTGAGAATGTTTATACTACTGTAAACAAAATACTGTACATAGCACCAGTATTACTCAGGGATGGGGGAGAAGATGGTTGGAAAGGAGGACAAAAAGGATGAGAAAGAAGAAGAGGGAGGAGGAATTATAAATTACAGTAACCAGTCTGTAATCCAATCGGTTCTTTTAAATAAGCATTTTGTTATTTCATTCAAAATAATTTCATTTGAGCTTTCAAAGCAAACCTGAATTTTCAGTATATTTTGAAGAAAAAAAAAATGAAATAATGAGATACAGAGCAACTTCAAAATGTCCAACGTGTTCAGTAATCGATGAATAACTAAAGATCATAAACACACAGATATGCAGAGGTGAATTTTTCAATGCAGTGCACAGGATTCAAAAACCACAAGTTTCACTGATTTGAATGCATAATCAACCAAACTAATGAACATGGACAGTATAAGGGATGCATTGATATGAGTGATTAATTTGGTCACATTTTGCTGCTTTTCTAGTAAAAGACATCTCTGCTGAAAAAAGCAGGGTTTTTTTGGAACTTGTGTTGAATTGCCTTTACCTTACTCACCTTCACAGTTGCAGTGAACATAAAAATGTGACTGGAATTATAGAGTGACCACCTAGCCTGTTCTAAATCGTGAGCATTAGGCACAGTACTGCACAGCCTGATCCCAGAGATGTAATTGAGCAGGTTATTTATTTTATTGCAGCATCCACTTGAGGTGCTACCCTGTGATGATGTAAGTACGATTTTGTAACACTGTAAACTATGGAACAATGTGTGTTCCATTACAAAAGGATTTTTTCCCATGTTTATCAATAGATACATTGTTTTCAAGCAATTTTTCATAATTACCCTTAAATTAATATTATCACTCTATTTTTAGCACAGTTCTCAAATACATAAATTAGTTATGCAGGGTAGCAATTCACACAAAAAACCAGCTTTAACAAGAAAACTAAATTTCACTTACTGTATAAGGTTTTTAATATAATCTATTGTTCCATTCACAATACAGCTACTTAATTATCTTTGTTTTTATACACTTGTAGCTTTGTGAAATATTATTCTTTTTAGTAAGCAAATGTCACAGAAATTAAGATCAAAATAGAACTAAATAATTAATAGTAGAAGTAACTTTCTGGCCTCTTGGAATGTCTTAGAATATTTGTAGAGAAACCGGTCAACATATTTTGAATCTGACAGGTAAAAAATTTCGAAATTTCTCACTTCAGATATAAAACCTCCAATAGTGAAATTCACATTCTTTTCCCAGACACTGCTAACCTTTTCACAGGGACAGAACTTACAGTCAAGACTCATACCACTTTTGGCCACTCCGTGCTATTTAACAAGGCTAGTAGAATCTTTCATTAAAATTGTGTATTAAAGATGTGAATACTTTCTTGGGTGTACAAGTATACACTTACAAATTGCTGCACAGGGCATGCAAACGTTATTGCCTGAGAAGGAGGTTACTGAGTCAAGAGCAATTAAAGCACTGCTGAAACAGCCAAATACTAGCAAATTGTTTAAGGCAAGCAGAAGAGGAGCCCAGAAATTTAGGACCTCAGACTTCCAAAGTGTACCATTCAAATAGTTACTGTACAGGCAGTAACAGGAATTCTGGTATAGACAGTATGTACTATAACATATAGTACATATACTGTATGTATCACAGCACAAATTATACATGTTATATATGTATACTTTCCCATTGTTGTGGAAATAGAAGCATCTTTCTTATCGTACTTAACACTCAGCAAAAGATGAAAAGCAGTCCTTAAATTTAGTTTTAATAACACCAATACACAGTAATCTTTCATTTAGCTATGACAGAGAAGTCCTCAAGGTTCACACAGAGCACAAAGGTGGTTTGAGTTCTACGATCTCATCACTCTGAATATGACCATAGCAACATAAACACAAAAGGAAAAGAATCATATCCTTGGGATCTGCTACTAAAGCAGCAGAGCATGATAGAAGCTACAAATGTAAGGATCTCTAATGATCAGGTTACACTACAGTTTACCACACATTTACTCAACAGTTTATTTCCTGTAAATAGTGATATTTTTGCTATAAAATGAGCCAGTCTTTGGTGATTCAACTATTAGGTTTAAGAAGAGATTCAGTCATCTGTTTTTGGACTGTTGCCAGGAACCAACATCATGTTAGACAAGTTTTCCTGCTTCAGCTAGAGAGAACCTACCAAACTCATTTATTTCCTAACAATCTAAAATAGCAGGAATTTCTCTTAGTGTAGCCAAAAGCCATAACAAACTACATAGTTTATAAAAGTCTATTGCAAACTATAAAATTTAATCATTATGAAGGATACTGTACTATTTAAAATAAACTACCAGAATGATCAAATTTTACTAAATTTCTGCCATATTTAGCCCTGGAGTTAATTCTTTCAAACCCCTGAAAATAAAACTCCTTTTAATAAACCAACTACTGGCAAAGTTTAGTTTGACAAAACAGGGAATCCAATTCCTAGTTGTAGTTTCCCGTTTTGAGGACTTGGTTTCACTTAACCAGGTAAATGAGTTAGTAAGTTTTAAGACTTAATAACTGTTTGACTGAAGAAGGCCATAAGCAAGTTCCTGGAACAAAAGGGTGACTGGATTCATATCCATTAACCTGTGGTGATTTGAATCATTACATTACCACTGCATTTTAGCTACAAAACCAAACATACTGAAGTTTCAAATTTCCCTAGGCAGCAAAGCTTATTCAACTCACATCAGACAGTTATGTTTATGACACAGAGCTGGTTTAGAGAAAAAGCTTCCTTTCCTTTTTGAGACCTCGCTAAAGAGTCCACAACGCATTTACTTAGCCATCCTTTCACATGCAGGGTAGAATAACATCATCCTGTCCTGATTGCTGTAGCTGTTTATTTCACTCCTGTCCCCACCTCAAGCAAGCCCACTACTTTTCCTTTGAGAATTCACTCACTTCCCAGCCAGTTTCTCTCATGCAAAGAAAAAAAAAACCAAAACCGAACCCCACTATCTCCCTAATACTCTAATTTTTCCTATAAGCACCATTTAAGGACAACACATCAGTTTACCCCGTCTGCCAAGGATTTTCCCTAATGTCATTCTGCACTTGCAGCAGTTCCACATAAGTTAATTAGCACAACAAATATTAGCAGCTGTTATGTTAAAGCACAGGCATAAACCTCTGGCCTTGCAGAATATATATTTGGGATAAGATGCATAACCACTGCACATGTGTTGATTTTATAATTTCTGAAATATGTTACAGAAAGTAAAATAGAAGATGAAAACTTTTCTCAAAGTAAACATTGCAAAAGGGAATTTAAAGTAAGTTAAAACATTTCACATTCTCTAGAAGAACTGTATCTACACAAACACTTGGCAAGGGTAGAGCGCTGATATATGCAGGTAGCTTTGAGATACTAAAGGCAAAAGCAGGATACAGCAAGTGATATCAGAATCCAGTGGCTTAACATCCAAACCTGGGTCTAGCCAAGGGCTTAAGGAAGCTCAGAAAAACTGGTAAGAGTTGTAAGCCGCAACTTATTCACATTTATTTTCTACTAGAACATGGTTTAGTAGGATTCTATGTCACTCACTGAAAATACCACAATGAGTGTTACTAAATACTCAAAACACCTTTAATCCCAAAGGACCTGTCAATACAGAAACAAGAAGAAACTATGCAAAATGCATTGGAGTACTAGGAAGAGAAGTATGCCAGGACTTCTGGGAAAAGTGAGTGTGGATAAAGAAGTAAGGACTCAAATGCAGACTTGCTAATCTAGCTCTGATGAGGACTGTAAAGAACATGTTTTTATTCAATAACCACTTATTACAGAAGCTCACAGCAGTGATCATCAGGCAGTATATGAACTCTTATGATATGTCAGGATTAGTACTTTAGGGGACACTTAGATCCTGAAGTATTGTAATGTTAGATTAGACCACAGACTTCAAGTTACAAACCATGTATGACAAACCTATGATTACTGATTATTATTGATGAGCATGTCTGCACCCCATCATCTTATTACTCTTTCAAAGACATACTGGCCTGCATGTAAACCAAGCATATTTGAGGAAACCTGTGTAGGTAGATCTACCTTCTTTATGACACTGCACAATGACATTTTTTAACAAAGCTGTCAAACTTACAGCCCAAACTTTGTTACCCATAGAATCATCAACCCATGGGTACTGTAAATCCAGATGCACACTGAACAAGAGTAACTAGACTGGCCTTAGGAAGCCTTGGCAGTCTTCTCTCCATTCTTGCTGCTTGTTCAGATGAACACAGACTGCTAGACCAAATATTCTGCAGTTCGTTCAATCTCTTCCAGCAGCTTGCCAAGGCCTTAAGATGGGTTACAGTCATCATACATAATGGCAGTAAGATACTGGAGGTTATCAATTATTGCAACTTCACTGACAGACATGCTTTCATACAAAGTCTGATGGTGAATTATGGTCTTATGAAAAACAAGTTGAAAGAAATGTTCCTGACTGATCATGATAATACTTCATTTCCATACCAGTAACCACAAAAACATCTGTGCTTCCAGAAGTATCAAAGTTTGCAGTTTAATCTATTTTGAAAAAACTATTCAAGCTCTATTCAAAAAATGTTTTTGTTTTATATTCACATTTCTTCCCTTTCCCAAAAGGCATTATTATTAATTATGGTATTAATTATTATTAAGTATTAATTATTAAATCCCCTCCTTTAACCAATTTTTGAGAAAAACTGAGACAAGTTTTCATGACAGCATTACCATTCTGCATGTGCATGAAGGACTACTACAGTTAAAAATGTTTAACAATTTAATACTATGTAAATGTGTAACTGAAGTGTTATACTTGTTATATATTAAGTGTTATAAGTGTGATAATTAAATACAAGCCCAGCCAAAATAATCCGTGCACCTGCAAAGTAAGGAAAGGAATGTTCTTCCTTTGATAAAGACTGGCCATATGCTATAATTGGTTATGTCTTTCTCTCTTACAAATAACATGAGCAGTTATAATGAGGAGCATAATTTTGTTACGACAAAGTGTATATAGTACAGTAATTAAGAATCAAAATATTTTGGGGTTCTCATACAAATGTGTAACATTACTTTCATTTTGGATGAACAGCAAAGATGAAACACTTCTTAAGAAAAAAATTACTGTACTTTTTTCACTGCAAAATGGTCTCTGTCTTTAGGATCTATGTATTTAAAAGTCTAATCCTTTTCTGCCTAGTCATTTATTTTGAGTGTACAGGAACAGATAAAAAGTTGAAGAGAAACAAATCAAAGACTTAAAGCCAATGTAGTTGTGAGAAGAATAAAACAGGGAATACTTACTCTACTTAAAGTGCTTCCATTTTTTTTTTCCATTAACTACAGTTCACATTCATGATGTTCTTATAAATTACAAATATACATCACCCTAACTGATTGCTATACATTGCTCTAAGTCCTGCATTGCCTTCCAACCCAGTGTAAGAAACCGCAGGACATTTACAACATGTACTAATGGACTACCTTTTTTGATATTACGTTAGTATAACATTATGAAATTAGTAATCTACAGGATCGACAATCTTCCTGGCCAGTAGGGATTTCTCTGTGAGGAATTTCTCTTTTTATTTTTTTTCAATCCACTTGACAAAGCTCAAATATGTAGAGCAGAAGGTACACACTGCAACTCACATTTTCCTCATTTCTACTTGTTTTCATTTTAAGGAAACAGATGACAGTGTCAGAAAGGTGGCATGATAGCATGATCCAGTTGATGATCCAAACCAAAATTCTGGAGAGTGCATAGGCTATCGAGTGAGAGGAGGCAGAAGATGAACCCAAGTAAACCATGGAAGTACCAGAGACCCCTTCCTACTCTGTCACTGTTGGGGCGGGCATGACATACAAATAGACACACTACATTTCAGAAGGCTAATATCCCATTTATTACAACAGCTAGCTGTCTTTTATACACTCTACAAAGTCTACACTTTATTCATTGGTTTCAATAAATCGACATAGAATTGATTGGTGTAAAACCCATCTCCACCTCTGTTTTCCACAAAACTTTTCTAAAAATACTTTTCCCAGCTGCAGGTTTTCTTCTTATTTCCTTCTTCTTCTTCTCTTCTTGGTCTCCAGGCCAACGGCCTTGCTAGAATACCTTTCAGAAATAACCCTTATTCATTAACCCTCTCTGGCTCACAGGCTACACTGCTCCCCACAATAGCGTCAAGGAACGATGAGAGTAGAGGATAGACTGGTTTCATACCTCTCTTTAAAAGCAAGAGAAGTCCATTCCTTTCTCTATTTTGTCACACAAAACCACTGAGCCTGTGTCATGCTCTCCACAGCAACAGCTACTGCAGGGTAATACTGTCCTTGTTCCTTGCTGCAAAGCCGTAACTCTAGGAAGTGCAGAGGTACAGAGAGGGGACGTGTCTCTATTAATAGTTCTGCTTGAGCTATGATTGCACTTCTCAATACTTGTCTTGTGAAACTGATATCCTGATCAACATATCAGGACGGTGGTACCAGCAGTTAGCATTTCCAAACTCCAGGTTCCCACCTGCTGTTTTTCTTTTTTTTATGAGTTTTAATTCTTCACCCAAATCTGTAGTTTGAAAGAGAAATACATCCTTTATTTATTTTAATAAAGCACCACTGAAGCCCTCCCCTCTTTTACTAAAATATATTTTCAATACTTTATTATTATTAGAAAAAATATTTAAATAAACAGCCATGCACCTGCATGGAACCTTATAGCCACATGCCATGAAGTCAGTGCTCACAATTATTAATTTGCTTAGCAGGTCTGCTGTCATGTTAAGGTCTATTTCCATTGTGTGTTCCATGGAAATGTTTCCTGGGATAATTTTGTATCTTTGCAACTGCTCCTTCACGAAAAGTTTTTTTGTTTTTTTTTTTTTTTTAAGTACTACATATGCATTTGTATGTACCTCACAGACTTTGCTTCATACTGTATCACCCACTTGCTGTCTTCTGAGAATGCCAAAAAGTATATAACTCCAAAGACTGCTTTTCAAGACGTTGAGAAAAAGCAATCTTCAGTGTAACATCTGCCAAGTTTTAGATCTGAAACTCAGAGAATGAAAAATCTGCCTTTAAAAAAGTGTTGCCACTCTGCCAAATATACCCTATTTCTTCCCTCCCATTTCTGTGGTATTTTACCACTAGCCTGTAGCTGTCTGCTTGTTTACTAAAATTTTGGACCTTGTTTTCTGTTTTGTTCATCCTCTAGGCATTCAGTCCTGGGAGTGAGGGGTGTTTTTTGTTTGTGCACAGAAAAGAGGTAGGCTCTAAAGGCACGAGGGACCAGCCTCTGAGTGAGGCACACATGATATTAGAGCAGTCTCCACAGCCTTTAGATCTCATGCAGGCAAGTAATTTATTTTCATTTACCTCCTGCCTGAGAGGTTATTTCACTGATTAATCTACACAGACAGGTTCATTCCTGTCTCTCCAAACACAATAAAATTGTTAGTGACACTACTAATCAATAGAAAAGAATTCCAATTTATGTTTCAATGTTGGTCACCTACATGCAAAAATTATCTTTCATCATGAACTCAAGCTTCATATATGTAACAACAAGAGTCAGAAAACTCCTTTCTGGTGTATGAATCAAACTCAACCATGCATCAGCCATTACCAAGCTTCAATGCAAAACTTCCAAAAGGCTGTCAGCATTCTGTTTGCTCTTGTACCACTGGCTGGCATCAACCTATCCCTTGCTTTCAAAGCCCCTTGGTTTCAATTTACTGATAGATTATTAGTTGACAAGTACAGACTTCGCCTACAATGTGAAGTGTTTTGTGCCTGACAGCTCTATTGATCACTAGAACTAAGAATTAATCATAAGAACAATAATTTCAACAATTCTTTTAATAGAGCTTGTCCTTCTCAACAGCAAACATCTATGGGACAAAAGAACTCCTCGCAGTTGGTGCAAACTTTGCTTAGTGTTTTGTAAATTGTCCCCTGCCTTTTCAACAAGTATTTGAGAAAGACAAGATTTATAGGGATAGACAGTAATGTTCTTCAACAAGCTTTACAAAATAAATAAAAGGGAATTTTGTCTGATTTTCATGATGACAGCAGGCATTCACTGCACCGGTTTAATCCCACTAATTAATTCAGAGTGAAAAATTGCACAGTTAAGACCAGGGGTTTGGGCAGGAAAGGGAGTTAGAGGTGAGGGGGAGCCTTTTTCTGAACAAGAAAATAATGAAGAAATTCTAGCGACTGCAAGTATAAAAACATACCTACATAATTATGTATATCTGCATATGCAAAGAAAAACAGTCCATTAAATACATAAAGTCTCAAAGATAAAAGGTGTTTTAATAATTTCCCTTCCTTCCTCACAACTTCTGAGAGCATTTTTCAAGGGCAAGGATAATAAAGGAAGATACACTGAAAGCACCCTTGTTAATATATAATATCCAGTTGTCACGCTCTCAACTTTACAGATTGGTAAATTTACTGATTCTTAAAAAGTTCTTGTGAAAATCAGCTTCATAAATTGGGAGGGGAAGGGAGTAAATATATCTAATGCTCTGTGTGATCAGAATACATTTATTTGGAATTCAGTATAAGCACCACACACAATATATTTATAATTTAAGCAATCTTCTCTTGCAATTAGCAGGCTTCATAACAGCTACAGAGCAGGTCTAACATTTAAGTGTAGAGAAAGGGGCTCAGCCAAGTTAAGCATAATTTTTTTAAAATACAGTATAAATATGTTGAAATACCATTTATGGAACCAACTAAAAGTTTTGTGAGTTAACACATCCATGTGGAAAAAGACACTTCTGATCAATCTGCTGCCAGATTTGTTCATATTTCCACTTCACAACATGACTTCTACACCTCCCAAAATATTAGGAGATAATTGTTTTAAATTAGTACTTAGCAATTACGATAGTGCTCTGTTGGCAGAGAAAATCATGGTTCTTGTGTTGACTCACAGAACATCATGTTTATCAGTTATGGCTTTGCAAATTTGCTCACGTATAACACAACATCTGAACTACTTCGGAAGAAATTACTGGATTTCTCATTGCAACCAAGTACTACAAGCTGCTACAAGTACTACATTGCTACAAGTACTGCTACATTACAAGACTAAGGCTTCATACAGATAAGAAAAGCATTTCCTTCTAAAAGCAGATTAAAAACTACAGACTCTTGCAAAATCAGTCCTAATGTCACACTATAAACTCACTGGGATTCAGTTCTGCCTGCCATTTGTTTACCAAGACAAAATCTTGGAGAAACAGTGTTGGATATAGAGAAAACAGACACTTGAAACATTTAATCATCATATTTCACTTATGCGAACCCAAAGGATCTCATTATTCACAGAGCAGCTAGCAGAAACTATTATTCATTAACCTCCTAAAACCTGAAATGTAAACTGGGGATTTTTTGCAATAACTGCTTACAGAAAATGTATACAAAGTTACTGGACATCATACAACTATCCTGTCTCTACTCATAACTTGCAACACCCATTTTCCCATTACACTTCCACCAAAGGAATTTTTACATACCTGTTATTGCTAAAATGAGATGTCTTTGAAATTATCAGTCACATGGTCACAGATATGGACAAATGAAAATCACATCTTTTAGATTTTTTTTTCCTTGCACATACAAACTTACTATGAATGCTGAGGAATTTGTATGTATTATCATCTAAAGTAATTATCTCAATTTCTTTTTCTTCATTTTTATTTGAGTGCAAAGGTCAGTTTTGCCACCTGAAGCAAAAGCAAATGCAGAGCACAAGCACCACCAGAGGATGAAAATCAAAGGGCATTCCTCATTAATATGGTTGCAAAATTCTTACTGTAAAACTGACATTCACACTTTTGTCAATTTAAGTCCTGCATACTACCTTTTTCTACCTTGTTCATCTGTCCTTCCCAACTCACGCATTTTCAGAAGTTAATGAGAAGAGCAAAGTACAAACCAAGTCTATCAGCAAATTCTAGTTCAATTTTGGGGAAAGGTGACTAGTGATCACTATAGTTTTATGGGGTCTTCTGCCTTTGCTAATGATAACCCAAATTGTCCTCTTGCCAACATCCAATTTGCCTTTTGCTTTTGCACAAAAAAAAGGAAACTGAGAGAGCTTCTGTCAGGAAATACACAGCCTGAGAACAACAGCTTCACTTGGTGACAGGTGAGACCTGCAACCCACAATTACCAGCTGGAAATGCAACTGTAATCTCAGGAAAATCAGCTAGAAATTCCTGAGCTAACAGTGTCTGTTCAAGAGAATGTAATCAGCTGACAAAAAAAAAAAAAAACATGGGAGTCACAAATATTTTGATAGATCTTCCATGAAACACAACTACGTGTTAACCTAGACCTCTTGATTAAAAACATTAAAAATGGTGTGAAATATTGCCCAAAATAAGCATATTTAGTGACCTTAATTTATTACAGGTCCCATAATCACATCACTTGAGGAAGTAGTGAAGAGACGTGTTATTTCTTTCAATTTTTTGGTGCTTGTCTTTCTTTCTGTTCTGTACACCTGCATACTGTTCCACTCTATTTCTAGGTTCAGTAGAGAAGAGATTGCTTTCTCCCTTTTTATTATTACAGAATGATTACAGAATAAATTACAGAAAGGTTCTAAAGGTTAAAACGCACAGGCCTCAGGCTTATCAGCAACAACATCAATCTTAAAATCAATTAAATATATTCTGTAATCACACCATTATTGGAATGATTAACACAATACATGGATATTGAAAATCTACTGTCTTTTCTAAGATTACTTTTCCAAACACCACAAGGAAAAACTAGCTCACAGTACTGCATCTGGATTTTGCTATTATATTACAAAAGACTTTACTTCCTATGTTTGCAATTCAAAAACTTTTCTTACAGACCTATGACCAAAGTCTGAACTATGAAGAAATAGCTCAGCTACAATACTCAACCAAAACTGCAGTTTTGCTACAGGACAGATAAAATCACCAGGGATCATGTACTTAAGCTTGCCTAGTACTGAACAAACAGAGAAAGAATACACTAATATGAAACCCTAAAACTGAGGAATGATTCTGTAGGATAGGCAAATGATTAAAAAGCAAATTGAGTTCTCCTTTCCCCAAACCATTCTGCCTGTGTGTCTTTCCTCCAGCTCTAAAATCGAGTTTATCAGACTGGGTGTTCACTGGGGGTTTTCCTTCCATTTATTATTCATCTTACTCTAAGCTCCTATCATACTCTGTATACTACCCTCCATTTACTCAAAAGATAATCAACTAGAACCTTGGACTTACAGTGTTTAGAGTAACATAAATGTAACACAGAAGAAAAACTATTAGTTTCTTCTCCAAATTACCCAGAAAACTTTGGGGTTATATGGAAACTTTTCTCTTTTGATGTGCAGTCTTCAGTTCGCCAAGTTCACAGTCTCAGCTTTTCCAATATAAATGCTTAGTACTGAAGAAAACAAAAGCAGACCACAGTTTATTTGTAAAATAAATGTAATTACATGACACCTTGGTGAAAGACTAAATTATGATATATTAGCAGGCTTTCTACATGCATGAAACCACATTATTATGATATAGAATAGCACATGCATGTAATAATGTGGTAAAAATTACTAGACAGATTTGCAAGGATAAAAAACAACACAAATCTATGCCTGGCTAGTAGCCCACATAAAGGCACCGCCCTTACTTAGAAGTTTTACCTATAGCTTAAAGGTATGCCTAAAGAAAGAATTAAGAGCAAGCTGGAGAGGAAGACAGATTATATATAATAGATCACATATATAATTTAATATGAAGGTTGGATTAAATGTTTCAAACGAAGCAATTATTTTAAGATATGCTTGATCTGTGAATACTTCCAAAATTCATTTTTAACTGCTTTCTGCAACCAAGGGTCCACAGATTTTCCAACAAATCTCAGGCAGAGCACTCTGGTGCCTCTTCACAAGTTCAGTTTTAAACAGATCACCAGATTTTGAAACAGAAGGTAATTTTTTTCCCACCTCTCTCAGCTAAAATGACTGAAAATTGTTGCCAAGTTCTTGGGGGGTTTAATCTAGGTTTTATTTTATTTCTTTTCACTATCCCTGAGGAGTGACTTTCCAATGTCATGCACTCCAGTGCAGTTTTGTGTCAGGCCAGGGCACTGCAGGTCTGACAGGACTGAGCAGGAGTCCTGGAGCCCCAGGAAAGTGAGGAACTGCAGGAACCAAGGGCTGGGGCAGACACAAAGTAGACCTGGCCACCTCCACAACAATGACCTGGCCATCCCCACCACAATGACCTGGCCACCTCCACCACAATGACCTGGCCATCCCCACCACGATGACCTGGCCACCTCCACCACGATGACCTGGCCACCTCCACCACGATGACCTGGCCACCTCCACCATGATGACCTGGCCACCTCCACCACGATGACCTGGTCACTGCTGCAAGTGCTGCCAGGAAGGGGCCCTGGTCCTGAGGGAAAGGGCCAAGCAGGAGGGAGGTCAGGGTGGAGCCAGGAGGTCACAGCTCAAGCCAGGGCTGGGGCAGCATGGCTGCAGCAGCCAGGGCTCCGAGCAGCCTCTCAGGGCCAGCAGCCCCTGTGGGTGCCAGAACGAAATTCCTTCTAGATCTACATGTGCCAAGTTAATATTTAACCCTGTGGAAAATTTGGATGGCTGAGAAGCAAAGGGATTTTTTTTTTTTATGGAAATATTGTCACAGGCTTATGTTATAGAAAGTTGGCCAGGAGCTGCAAGATTAAAAATTGCTGCTTTTACTTTTAAGTAAATGCTGCAAAGTATTATTTGTGAAACTTATTTCTTAATCTCTCCTCCCCAGTAAGTGCTCTCTGAATTGACTCCCACACTAAAAATTAATTTACAGGGCTTTAAGCAGTAAAAAAAAGGACAACAAAAATACAACATTATGGCTCTGACATTAAGGACATAAATGAGGTGGAACAAACTCAATATGAGCATTTATCTGTGTGATTTTATTTTTTTAATCACTATCTAGTGTTATTTTCCTTTAAAGAAAAAGGTAATTACAAGAATCTGTAATATTAAGATAATGCCATCCCTATAACACTCCCTGTGGATTCCAAAGGCACTGAAAAACACACCTGACATTACCACACATAATAATGACTAGGTCAGTGTGATTGCTTTTTCTGATCCATCCTGTAATAAAAAGATACCTTGCTCTATATCAGAGTAAGTCTACAAATAGAGCAATATAATTCTCCTGTAGTTTAGACATAAGTGCATTTTTGCAAAATGTATTTGTACAAATATTAGGAAATAGTATCCCAAAATTAAATGACAACTATAATATGAAAGAAATTAAAGGTAAGGTTCTAAATGGCACTTTGAAACAGAGCAAAACAACCTCAATACATTTAGGAAAAAAATATTCTGCAATCAGTTTACAAAAATCCTGAAATGACTACTATGCTGCAGAAATTGTCATGGTTTTCTTGGGAGAATACTGACAAAAGATCATAGATCCACTGCTTGGATGCTACACAGAAAATAAAAATTATTTCATAATAATGCTCGTTCTACAGATTTAAAAACTAGCATCAAATTTAGAAAATTGAAGTTTAACACGAAGTTGCCAGAAAGTGTACAGATTTTTAATTGTATGGTTTGGATTTTTTATTTTTTTAATTTGCATCTTAGTCTGTGAATCTATGTAGGTTAACCTCTGAATAGCAAGCACTGGAATGAAACCTGTGGAAACCAACTTTTTGGCTATCTTTCCTAAACCACTTTCAGCTCTAAGCTCAAATGGAAGTCTTACTTTTAACTATCCATTTTTACTAGCATAGTCCTACTTCTGGAGTCAAACACATTATCATCAACATCTGTTAGCAGAAATCAGTTACAAAGAGATTCGCCAATGGCTGGGGTATCTTTTCTGTCAACTTTTTCCCATATTACTGTTTTACATACTAGGATTGCATGGAAGCTTGGAGTGTGATGTTACATCACAATGACAGCTTACTGTAAGAGGAATAACTGAGTTCTCTTCATAATCATGTCCTCAGTGCCAGCCAGTGAGCTAATGGGAAGCCTGAAAGCTTCCCTAAGAATGAAAGGACTCACATCACTGCTATTACAGTAAACAGCTCCGCTACAAATCCAAAGCTTTGAAGTTCTCACTGTATAACATCTGCCCTTAATTCAGCAGTTGAAAATCCTTTGACTCTACACACAAACCCCTCAGTCAACCTTGTCTACTTACCTATATTTTGACACTCTGCAGAGTCTAATAGAGATTTCCAGGCCTGCCATGTAATACAATCTGAGCTGTTGGCAGCTACAATTGACTTCACATGCCATGTCCTTCTGATCTCTGCTGCTAACAATACTTTGTCAACAGATGCCATCACGTGCAATTGTCAAGAAGAGCCAACACATGTGTTGTTCAGTTCTCAGACTTCCTTCCAAAGATATAAAGTATGTATATGATGCAGGCAGGCCCATTACAGCCACTGTTAAGTACATTGGTTGCTCTGTAAGTTTGCATCAGCATTCAGTTTTAAAGCAAACTGGTGCAACTTGCTTGTGGAAAGGGAGTTGATTGAAAAAGCCCCTAAAACTGACCACTGTTCCTTCCTACCTGCCCATGAATAGATCACTATTCCTTGGCAGCTGGAGAAGGTGAGCTCTTATATCCCTGGCTTGAATCTTTGGCAGTTTAACTATAGTGTGAACATTAAAGCTCGTGGCAGACTGTGAAATCCCTATGTGCTACTCCATAGCACTTGCACGTGTATAAGAAAATGTTTCAGTATGGTTTCCAGACCACAACTGCTAACTTCAAGATAGTGGGTATTTGCAGAATGAAAAAAAAAACTGTATGCGCTGCCCAAATACATATCAAATGCATGGAAATTCTGTTTCATTTGAAAAAAATATGCCATCTAATCCTATTATGAATATCTGGTAAGCTATCTTTTCAGAAAAGTAGCAGTATTCTAGTCACATAATGAAAAATATATTCTTTCTAGAGTAAAATTATCCCCCAACATCAGAATTATTCCACTCTCAAATACAATGAAAAAATAAAATTTTTAGAAGCTACATCAGCCAAAAGGAACAATTCATAAAACCCTAGTTTACAGTGTTCTACACAATTAGTTACTTGCCAATTTTCTGATATAATTTGTCAAAAACAAACAGTTCTGAGAAACTGAAGAACAGTACTTATTTTGAAGAGGTAGCTTTTTCACAAGTACTTATCTAAATAAAGAATTTTCAGTCTCAAAATGATTGATCAATATTATTATGAATTATTGAAAAACAGATATTGGTCTCATTTTAGGATACATAAACTTTACATAGAAATGAAAATTTTACATGGCACTGCACAAAGAAAAGGACTTAAGGAAACTGCCATGTTAAACTATGATTCAGGAATCATTGTGCAGTATGAGGGATTCATGGTTCCATCAGAGTTGCTTAAAGCAGTAAATCAAGAACAAGAATTCTAGAAAAATATAGGGGTTTTTTTGTTGTTGTTTTTGTTGGTTTTTTGGGGTGTTTAGGCTTTTGTTTTTTGTTGTCTTTTTTATTTTTTTAACATTTTGGATGAGATTTCAGAAACCTACACATCAATTAACCTGTAAGTTACTTCAAGGGATAAAACGTATCCAATTTATATGAAAAAATAATGCTATCAAATGCTTTTGAAAAAAGGCCATTTAGCTCAGATTTAGACAGGTACCATTCTGGAAAGAACAAGAGGCATTAAAAGCAGAAGAAAGACCATAAAATAACATTAAAAAATAAAAATAACTCAAACCATTGCTTTAGCCAGCAGGCAGATCTACAGTACCATGTTCTCAGTATGAATCTGCTCGTTAAAAATATATCTATATATATATCCATATAATTTCCTATGCTGACAGCTGCTATAAAAATTCTTGTAAAAAGCTCCTAAGTACAGCAGATTTGATTCCCAACTATATTGTTACATAGCTTATATTAGGAGGGGAGAGACAAAAAGTATCAGCATGAACTTTTAGGTCTTACAGCTCTGAAGAGTTTAGTTTCTATTCTTGTTACTCATGACAGCACTGAAATTGCTTCTGCCAGAGTGATTACATGTTTTTACCGAATTGCTTTAAAGTCTGAGTCTCACACATGCACCAGGGTTCACTTAAGGTTCCCATTCTTCTTGCAAGTGACCACATCAAAGCTTTTGTCTATAACCAATTTTCTTTTAGGCTGAAATGGTAAATATTCTCCAGTATTAAAAAAGCTTAACAGAATTACTTTGATTACTCATGTATGTATGCATTCTAGTCACCAATTAAATATCTTTTGACTGCTTCAAACATTTCTTCACAAAGCTGCAGACAGCTTCAAATTAAACTCAACTGGGAGAAACGGAGCACAGTGATGTGATGTGGGATCACTCTCCTTCATGTGGGAAGTGCTAGGGAACAGTAGGAAAAGCTGGGAAAACCAAAAGAAATGTCAGAACATAAAATCAGTGAGGCAGTCTGGGAAAGACAGTGACAATGAAATCACTTGATTGGAAAACACTGGGAGGTGCTGGGCCAATTTGGGCCATTTGACATTCAACCTTGGCCACTACAGCCTGCTTCTCCTGTAATGTACCCTAAATTAAGTGGATCTTCAAGGACAAGGATCTAATCTGATTCCTCAACTCTTTTTACCATTTTTTTTCCTTTTTCCTGTTACAAAAGATGCATCCCAAGATAAGAGGAGATACCTGAAAAGTGAAAAACCCAACAGAAAAATAGTGCATTTCTCTTCAAGCCATTTCCCCCCTCACTTGCATCGTAATAGTCGATTTTTTTTGTACTAATGAAGAAATAGAAAATTATGCATTACTTACTATGTTTTTTTGAGGGTGACAAGGCCTATCCCATGAAAAAGAAGTAGAGTTTAAAAGGGGATCTTCTCCAGGTAAGAAATGTTATGTTGATTGAAATGTGAGAACACAACGTAAGGATCTGAACTGGCAAACCTCTGTAAATTTTTGTAGCTGTCTCAGCATAGGGGAAAAGAACCTCCCATGAAATTCAATTGGTTTTTGACCAAAAACCCCAAATGAAATCAAAGGTTAAGTACTGTCAATGTCACATAAGACTGAAATGAACTTTTTTTTAATAGCTGCCCTTTGCTCTTCACAAGCTGTCAGTTAATTATTTTCTAAATCATGTCTAGCCTTATATTTAATGCAAACTAGCAGCTAAGGAGACTGTCAAGTACTCCTGTAAATTCTGTGCAAAGATCTTGTGAAAACCAAAGAAATCAATTAACTAAAAAATTAAGCAAAACAGTTTATAACAATCAGCCTCTGTATTATACCTCTAAAGGTTAAAATTTCCAATAATCTGAATTTTGGGGGTTTTGTTTTGCCTGGGAAAAATAAGTGTCTTTTTTTAAACCTAGAACAAAATGTTCCTCTAAAATACCTACTGATTCTTAGTGTCTGAGCAATCCTTGTTTATAAAGACTGGAGATCAGACTTTCTGCACTCCTTTTAATGTTTTCCTAGCACAGCCTCTTTCTTTTGGGTTGCCCTTAACCCTGCCCTGCCTACCACCACCTTCCATAATTTTGGCTTGAGCACAGAGCACTCCAAGACCTAAAGATGACACATAATCACAGTTCTGGATCTGGATGCTACAAATCCATCAAGCATACGTATTGAGATCTGTGAAGATGAAAAATCATTACTATACTTCTATAAATATGTATTCAGCATTTCTAAAACAGCAGCAGCACACTGCGGTGCACTAAGTAGCCCCAAGAGACATGGTAACAATTCTGGGTACTAAAAGAAAATTGCCACAGCTCACTTGTCAAAGCTTGTATAAACTGTAGGTCTGGAAAGATTTTTTTTTTTGTCTTCTGATGCTAGTACTAACATAGATGAGTTTTGTGTAGTTTTGCTATACTGTAAATTCAGTTTAGTACAGATGAGGATAGCACTGAAGAGAATAATTAATTTTTTTACATCAAAAATAGATTAATTTCAGCTCTGTTTAAATTCACTTAGGAAAATAAGCAGCAAAGATTTTTTTGCTTTATACAGTGGTCAATTGACTAGGAAGAACCTAAAAATGTTGCATTACATACTTAATCCCTATAACTTTAATGTACAGAACACGTACAGCTTGTCTATAACATCAACAGTGTCTCTAAGACCTGAAGTCTAAGGACTCTCTAGAGAATTGTGGCAACTGTAATACTAAAATTGTATGACAGAAAATATTCTCCATGAAACAGTACAAATAAATGTACCTAATGAACTCACTTTATGTATCAGCATGTCAAGCTAACATTGATTTCCTAATCTGTCATAATAGCAAGTTGTAAACAAAGAACTGGTGAGGAGGAGTTGCTATTCTCTTCTGGGGTAGTGCAAAGATGTATAATGTTTCCTTTCTCACACTGACAGTACACAAATTAACTGACATAAATACTGACAATACATACATTAAAAAGCAATACACCACTTAATCCTCTTAAACTGTGACTAATATTATACATATGCATCCCCTTTTAAATACCTTTTCTTCTCCTAGTTTGTGGCCAAACTGTGGATGAATGTATTTGTCTGAATACAACGGCTTAAACTTCTGATCTTCCTCTTTCCGTTTACGTGGGCCTCTGATAGCTGTGCATTTCTCATATAGAAAATGTTAGGGCTTAGCTAGTTTCTGTTGATCTTTCCATTCAACCACCTATTTTCAAACACATGGATTTAAAGAATTTATTTCTGTCTATAATGTGTGTCTACATTACTGTCTTTGAACTGACTGAATTTGTGTTAGAGAATCACTAACGAGTTACATAATGATCATATAATGTATATATCATGATTCCTTCCCTGTGCTGTCGAGATCAGTGTCAGACTCCACAAGTTCAGGGGGTCTCCCTTTGTGTTAAGAGATATCAGGCTCCCGAATCACATTGAGGTCTGGATAGAGTTTATTTCATTCCACTAGCATTTGATGTAAAAATCTACATCATACGCTGAGTGGGGGCTGGAAAAGATCTGGCAGCTGGCATGAGTGGGAGTAAGCAGCCTAAGGACAGTGTGCAAAATGCAGCAATGAATGACACTTCCATTTTTATCAGAAACTGAGTCTGGGTTTGTTAAAGAATCTGATATGCTGCTTAAAACTGTATTTCTCACCTGCAATTCTTTCTTCTTCCTACTTTCAGCACTGCTGTGAATTGAAATTCAGTACAAATGGGGCTCATTAATATCTGAAAAAGGAGGGCAAGTTATCACCCTAAGAAGTCTCATCATTCTTCTTGACTGAAGTTTGATTTAGAGCCGAGTAGCTGTGAACCTTCTTTGCTTTACCCATGTTCCGTGACTACCTACAGAATGCATATGATTTTGAACACATACATTCACATGCATACACTCAGACCTAGAGAAAAAAGAGTATGCATTACATGCTCAAAGTCTTAGTCTAATATAAGACCCCAAAGGAAAATAAACAGAATCACAAATGTAATACTAGAATCATTAATATCTATTTTGCACTTCAAAGAATGATACTTTAATTAGAATAACATCAATTGATATTAAAGACCTATTAAATAAACTTGCTAAAGGGGGAAAAAAATATCTACTAAGCAAAGATCTGTTTATGCAGTATAAAGCATTGGGGCCTCTAAGGTGCCAATAATCCTTAAATCCTATTGATTAGAATATAATCAGAACCACAGAATACTCAAATATTCCTTTTGTATTTCTGTAAGCAGTTTTGCAGATAGAATTTTTGGTTCTGTGTCTATGATTAAGATAGACAACTAATTAAGGGAATAATATCTTGTCATTCAAAAATTAACAGTTATGATAAGCAGATATCAAAATTACTTGCCTATTACTACAAGGTCCTCTTGGTGACATTTCATTTTGCTTTAGAAGGACCTTTAGTTAATGTCTCTTAAAAGAAACAAATATATTTGGCAAAAGCCTAAATATAACTGAGTGCAGATCTTGCTTTTGCACAGTGGGTCTGATCTGATCAGTTTCTAGCTAGAGTTGTCTTCTCATTATTGTCTGTATGTAGCAGTTCTCCTCAGACATTCAACACATACTTCAGGACAAACTGCTGCAATTCCATATTGAAAGAAATCCTTTAGTATAAAAATCATTTATCGAAGATGTCCCATTTAAAATAATTCTATTTCTATTCCTATTAGGAGAAGTGGTAAAAGACAGAGGGTAATCTACAATATGACCACTGGGGGTCATTCATTTTACACAAATGTTCCAGTATGGTATTTACTGGTTTCTTGTAGGAAAAATATTTTAATAGAAAGAATTATTTCCAAAGATAAGAACACTCAAATATTAATATTCAGAAATATTAATCACCTGTGTGCTCTCATTTTAAATGGTGAATGGGAAAAATTAACACTGCATCTTTAAAGATCTAGTCACAATAATATCAAGAAACAGAAAAAGACAAACACAATATTTAACATCTATACAGGCATAAAAATTTTAAAAATCCCAAGCAACACCTTTTCCAGATTTTCTGTTACATTCCTAAGGGAACTAAGAGGAAATTGTAACTGCTTGGACACATATTATGAAAAATGAAACACTGTGAACTCTGATTTACCTACTATGTTTTGCTTTTATCAGATGGTCAACAGTACTTCTAAACACTATATATGGAAGTCTCAGTGAAAACAGACCTGAATGCTAACACTGAGAGAAAACCAACATTTGATTCATGAAAATGTCTGTGCTAAATAAAACCCAATTCAATCCTTAGAAGCATAAATCCCATATACCTGGTTTGACAGTTAACCATAAATAAGACTTAAAAATCCAACTGCTGTTTAAAAATAAAACAAATGTAGCATGCTCACCAAAGACTGAAAGATTTTAAACTATGAAAATAGATATTAGATACTTGCATCTAACAGCTAAAATTTGTAAAGTTTTAGGAAGTAGCTAATTTTATCTTACAAAGAAATTTTATTTATATACATACTTACATGCATTAAGAAAGTGAAGCACACTAAATCTGTGAGCTTTTTATGAAAATTATATTAAATTTATATGTATGAAATTATATAGTATGAAATGACAAGTCATACATTGACAACAAATTATGTTGATTTCATTTTTCCAATGAAACACTTAATGTAGCTACCTACCTGTCAAACAGTATCTGTACATGCAAACAAATCACTAGACATACCTATTACTATTTAGTTTTTAAACTTGAGGTTTTTGTCCAACGCAATAGTTCCAACAGATATTTTGGCTACTAATTTTTGATCAAGAAATCATATGCTTACAGAAGAAGAGCAGGCCTCCATTTCAGTTTATATTCTGTCTCATTACTAGCTCCAATTTATTACTTTTCATTCTCTCCCAGGCATACCTACTTTCCTATAGGGACGTTAATTACTATTAAAAGCACATAAACAAATTCAGTATAAAGATAATAATACACTTAAAAAAAAATACCTCTCTATAATTATAGGGTTTATAAACTATACTAACAGATTTACTCCCACATAAGCACAATAAACCTAATGAGCAGTGACACGAACACAAAAACAAGCCCAACCAACTACATACAACCCACAGCCTTAAGACTACTCCTCTCGTCCCATCTTTAACATTCCAAAATTACTTTTGTTACAGATTTTTTTTTTATTTTCCTTTTTTTGAGTCATCAGCAAGCTCTGAAATCCCAACAGGCCTTTTAGACTTGGCAAGATAATTTTTTCCTTTGCCAAAGGAGGAGGAAGTTCATACAGTAATACTACCAAAAAATTAAATGTGGATATTTTATAGTGGGAAGAATCACTCCCTGTGTTTCTTTACATTCCCTGGCATGCTTGGCATACTCATTTTCATTTTGTCAATTAAGCTGAGTTGCTCATTTTAGAAGCAGTATTTTTTTTATTTGCTTTAGGATCAAATAATTTCCACTGGGAAAAAAAAAACTAAAATCAACCTATATCTTCTGTATAATGTATCCTTAACAACAAAAATTATTCCAACATCCCAAATGCTTCTTAAGTTCTTGGTTTAATGATAACAAATAACACCCCAACAACATTACCTCTTAATAATTTTTTGGGGAATGCTACAGTGTCATACCAAATCTCTTAATTAAACCATGATGAATATCTTTTTGTCCATCAAGTTATTACTATGCCTTCTAAACCTGTATCACAATCTGCCAATTTACTTAAGTTTTGGAAAACTGAGATCATGAGTGAATATGAACTGCACCGAGAACAAGTGAAAAAGCAGCAATCTCCATAAAAACAAATTATACCTGACAGGATTCCCCTCTATAAAGCTGAAACTATCTCAAGCTTGATAAAGAAATTAGAAATTAAGAATTAGAAAGGCTGTTTACTCTGTTTTGAAATTATACGCTTTGCCCCCACATTTATCATTGTGCAAGTCTGTTTATATTTACAGTACTCCAAGAGTACTGAAGCAAAGTCAGAATTCAGCTGTCCTCAAGATACTTTGCTTGGTGTAGTTACAATTTGCCACAGTTTAGAATTAAAATGAAGGGGGGAAAAAAATCTCCTAGAATAAGGATCTAATGAAATACCACCGAGTGGCTGATTGAGTAAGAGCTGTTCTTCTGGGACCCGCTCAGGACACCGAGCTGCCCGAACTTGTCAACTGTCCTGGGAAGCTCCCCTTCAGGAAATGGCATCTTCTCTCTTTTGCACACACTGATGTATGAGCCAGGGGCCACAGAAGACAGCTAAAAGTTGTAAGTAAATACCTAAGTGATAGCCATATTTGGGAGAGGTAAGAAGAGGTTCGTACTCACTCTTCTTGTCAGTGTACCTCATGTAAATTACACCCTTATAGAAAGCCAATCTGCTGAGATTACTTACTTGAATTTGGATTTTTACCTCATTAATTTTGCAGATGAGATATGCCTGGCATTGCTGAACCCAGGAAAACTTAAGTCTCTTATTACTTCTTGTTACTTGACAGAAAAAAAAAAAAAAGGTCATTACCCATTTTTCAAAAACCAAGAAGCTGCAGATAATCAAGGTCACAGATTTATGTGACTAATTCTAAAGTATCGTGTGAGGCACAGAGGATGATTAAAAGTAACAAAATCTCAGAAGCAGAAAGCAAATCCCATCAAAATCATGTCCGAGTTACTATTTTTGACAACGAAACGCGAAGTGCAACCAAATGGCTGAAAAAGGGGAAGATGGGAAACACAGTTCAACATCTGGCAGAGCCGATAAACATAGCAGTTTTTCAGATGTGTTTGTCACAGACATCTCTCTCAAGCCACTCTTCAAGAGATCAGAAAAAATCTTTTTTCTGTCCCATTTCCTACAGTATCATATACTGCAATATAAGAAATATATTAAACTGTAGAGTCCAAAGGAGGCCATGAGGATGGTGAAGGGCTTGAGGTGAAGCCATGTGAGGAGGGGCTGAGCTCACTGGGTCTGTTCACCTGGACAAGAGGAGACTGAGGGGAGACCTCACTGCAGGTACAGCTTCATGTGAGGGGCAGAGGAGGGGCAGGCACTGATCTCTGCTCTGGGGTGACAGGGACAGGACTGAGGGGATGGCCTGAAGCTGAGGCAGGGAGGTTTAGGATATCAGAAAAGGGTTCTTCACCCAGAGGGTGTCTGGGCACGGAACAGCTCCCCAGGGCAGTGGTCACAGCACCAAGGCTGACAGAGCTCAGGCAGTGTTTGGACAATGCTCCCAGCACAGGGAGTGACCCCTGGGGATGATCCTGCCCAAGGACAGGAGCTGGACTCGATCTTTGTTGGTCCAGCCCAATTCAGCACAGTCTGAGATTCGGTGCTGATTCTTTGTAATGCAGTATTTCACGTGACAATAACTACTGCTGGATGGATGGTGCTGTGTTACTGCATAGTACTCACAGCAACATCTGAAATGCTTCAATACTTCTGTTGAATTCATTTTGTCAGGGACAAAATTCAAGGAAAGTTACAAACCCTCTCCCCCCACCCCAAAAAACAGGAAGCGATGCCTGATACACATTCAGTGTCACGAGGAGGAACATAAAATAAACTCCCTACAGTTCCTTGGGGAGTCCCAGCCTTACTAGTGCCTGAGTAACCAGAGGAAGGAAACTTTGGCTTCACTTACTCACATCAAGATATTCTAGTGATAATTTTTTGTTGTTATTCTAATTGTTAATCTAAATGTAAAAAGCCCCAAACCACAATTATTTCTGTATTGATATTAATTAATTTCCTAATTACTGCATACCTTTTCCCATGTTGTGTATTTCATCTGGCAACACCAAACAATAGAAAATTAAGTCCCACTGTAAGCTCTCACTTCAATACAGAAACTAAGAGTGAAGAGGTTTTCCCCTTTCATCCAAGTCATCACTGAATATAATTTGATATGTAGACCAGTGAATATAAACCATATTGTTTGGGAAACTTTTGCTGTGTGGGTTGGTTTTTTGGGGGTGGGTTTTTGGCTGTCGAGCATTTTTTTTTTCCCAAACACTGTTGCTAAGACACAGGGTTATGAACAGTGACAGGATATATTTTCCAGGACATAAATGGCAATGAGTATATATTCCATTTAAACCACTAAATGCCTTAAGCAGGAGGGAGGTGCTTGTATCTGCTTTCTCTCAACTTAATTTTTTAAACAAGGTCTTGTTGGATTAGTGGGCTTTGAAATGGAGATGAATTATTTAAATGCAGTGATACAATTTTTAGGTAGGTATGGTAGCACTGGAACACTAATAAAACACAGCTGGAATAAATACTTTTCAAAACAGACTAGAAAATTTAATTATTCAGAAAAACTGATGTCATATGCATTACTGCAATAGACTTCAACCCCAAAATATGGATTTATTTTATTCTTTTATCCTTTCTATTTACAGGTTTTTACAAGAAGTAACAAAATAATGCAACTGCTGTGAAAATGTCCAGAAGAAACAGAAACACACATTTTTTTGTTCTATTCAAAGACTTTTTCTTAACATGCTTTGCATCCCAGGAGCTGTGAGAGAAACTGGGAGAACAAAGAGAATATACGAGCCACTACAGCAAAGCGCTGTGCTCATCTGTGTCCACAGACAATTCAGATCTATTCAAGTTATAAGGACCCATTTTCAGAATGGTTATTTCTCTGCAGACACACAAAAATACTAAAAGCATTATGCAATATATGCTAACTAGCACATATAATATGTGAGCATGAATACAGCTATCACTGAAGAGAGGGTTCACCAGCTGGAAAGAAATTAAATTCTGGGCATCAGTACAAATAATACATAGCTTCTGCAATGCAAACTGAAGGAAAAGTTTTCTTCATGACTAATAGGGTGGTATTATTTTTGTATTGACTAACTGAGCAGCAGTAAAAACAGAGACCACTACATTAATTTTGCCTTTCATAAACAATTATTATGCTTTTTATAAATAGCCAGAGGAGAATAAGAAAATGCAGATATTCGTTGAAATGAAGCACTCAAAAATCAGTGAAAATTCAATGTACAGTACCCAATATGGACTGCAAAATACTTGAGCTGAAATGTCAGATATGAAATAAAATATCAAAGAGTTCGGGGGGGGGAATAAAAAACAACCAAAAAAAACCCCTGTTACAATGGTTCGGCCTAAAACCTTGTAGTATTTAAAAAACTGAAAATTATCTTGTTAAATTAATAAAAAAAATAAGGCATTAAAATATGATTAACATGTCTAGAAATATCTCGACAAAATGTTAGTGGAAAGATCACTAACAGGGAAAATTAAAAAAAAGAGGGAAATGGAAGATTGAAAGCTGACACGTTTTTAAAAGCAAGGTCAGTTATCCACAGCAAGTAGTTCTCCAGACAAATGGAAAACTTTATATCACAACAGATCTTTAAAATTATGTCTAAATATAAATCTCATCAGAAGATATTTTTTCAAGCAAGTACTACATAAACTGTTATATTAAGAAATGTGACAAATTTACCAGAATAGACCCTTTGGCTTAAATTACAGAAGCAGAAGTGGTATTTCACAATCTCACTTAGCCTTTTCCCCAGTCAACAACCACAGGAATTTCAAATATAAACCATTTAAGAAATCCTTAACCTAAGATATTGTAATGTCTCCAGATGCACCTAAGAATTA
Source organism: Cinclus cinclus (assembly GCF_963662255.1). Lineage (NCBI taxonomy): Eukaryota > Metazoa > Chordata > Aves > Passeriformes > Cinclidae > Cinclus > Cinclus cinclus. The sequence continues at coordinate 22,868,997 of NC_085052.1, forward strand.
AATTTAGAAAGTGAAATACGTCTTAGTTTTATAATAGATAGGTAATCACCAATAGTGGTCCAGGAGGAGTTTAATTTTTAGCTTTATTTCATCTTTATAAATTTTCCAGAATAATATAATAAAAAATAGGATCCATTTCAACTGATGTTTCCTTCATTTAGCATTCAAAGTTCAAAGAACATCCCTGGTACCCTGCTGCAATTTAATTTTAATTAAGGCAAACCAAGGTAATCCTTAAACTACTTTCAGTCTTTTTGTTTTTATTCTACTCCCTTAATTTTATACAAAACGTTTGCAACGTTTCAGATATACAGGAAAAGTGCAGTACTTTTAAAAGTGTAATATACAGTGACTGATAATCTTTATACATTGACTGATAATCAGTCTCATACTAAGAACAGTAAATTTCTTATTAACTGACTTTGATACAAGTTTATGAGTCCTACTTCTCACCTGAATTTCATCATATCATTATAATGTAAGTCACTGGCAGGAAATTTCAAATGAAAGGTTGGAAAAATTTAAGCTTAAAATTAAGTTATCAAAGAGCTTTGTGAGAATTTAAGTATTAGTACTATTCAGAAAGAACAAGTGCAGAGATGAATGGATATTCTGCAAATAATAGTATAGCAACTGTTGACATCAGTATCTATTTCTGTTTTTTAAAAATCAGTCACCCACCAGTGTTGTGACTAATATGACTCTGAACAGCAAACTAGCCATCAGTTATCTGAGTTGAGATACATTAAGCCATCTTTTACTCAGAATTAATAGTGTTTAACAGTATAAATAGTATCAGAAGATACTTCATATAATCCATATAATGCTATTCTTATAGTACCATTTTTTCACAGGAATGGATAGAAACTGAGCCAGCTTGGTTGAAAAATTATGTTTTTCAGCAGAGATGGAGTATAATTAAGACAAACTTTAATAATTAGATGAAAATAGAAAATTCCTGTGTTGAGAAAATATTAGACTCAAAATGGTAACAAGAACACATTGCTGATGCAATATCTTTTAGGGCTGTTAGCATCAGACTTACATTTCTGAAAGAATCTTACATGTATCACAGTCTCTAGCAAAGTCATGTCATTTCCTGAATGGTAAGAATTGATTATTTTATGGATGTTGCAAAGAAAACAGCTTGCATAAAACTTGCTATTTCTAATGCTTGTCAAAGTAAAAAATCTGTGAGAAAGACAATTGAAAATCTCTAAGAAAAAAACACTGCAGCAATATGGTTTTATGCACCATAAAATTGTTCCCCTCAAGGGGCTGGCCCCCATTTTTGAGGCCAAATAATTGCCATCAGTAGCACAAGAATAAATACCCCATGAGTTAAAAACTTGTTAAAGAACAGCCTGCTCCACTCCCTGTAATTGCTCTACATTTGATAAGAGCAATAATAACTTTTTGAATGTTAAAGTGAGCAAGATCTACTACAACGCCACCAACTGTCATTTTTCCATTAATCACATTTGTATTTAACACCTTCTATTGAGGCGTGTGTAGGGTACCCTAACACACGTACCTGGTGCTGAACACAGCTGATTGCTCATCACTGTTCTCATGCAGCACCATTTCTGTGCCTCACAAATAAAAGGGTAACAATATTGTAATACCCCATTGCAAATTTTCTTCTGTATACAGTAATTAGACCTTACAATTCCCTTTGTGAAGCTGGTATCCTGTCAGGCCAACGAAGATTTAAAAAAAAAAAAATGGTGGGATAGTGATGTTTGTTACATTGCACCAGCGATCTAGAAAAGACTCAAAATGCTCACAAAGTACAAGGGAGGGAAGAAAGCCTGCAGATATTAATGTTCATGTAGATGGGATTTCCCTTCTCTTTCGTTTCAGTTTTGTTGGATTCCAGCTCTGGTATTTACTGAACAGAGAGCTCTTTTCCTCCTGGTTGCTTAATTAACATGGTACAGTTGGCCCTGTGACTCTGTCAGAAATGACACATGCATCAAAAGTGGAATGGGTGTCCTTGCTGCAAGGAATTCTATTTTTAAGCAGAAATGACTCATCAACTACTGGGGTGTCCCAAAAGCTACGATTTGTCAAGCTGTCAGAAGGGAGGGGTGGAAAAAGCAAAAGAGGTCATATCTTTATTTGTATCTGTAGCTTAAAAAGAAGAGGGGTAAGGCTGATTATACACTCAACTCCACACTGAAAAGCAATCTTCTAAGCAAGCCATGTTTTGATAACAGCTGTATGGTCTGGTATTTTAAAAACCTCAGCTGAGTTATCTCCTCTTTTATATTATACAGATTTGGGAATTTGTCCAGTATTAAGAAAGAATGCTTCTAGCTCAGTGTGCACAACTAATCTGTCTATAGTGAAAGAAAGCATGGGACAAAATATTTGCAGATGCACTGTCAGATGCTTCGGGATAAAACAAAAAATGCAGACATTCTCTTGGAAAGAGGATAAAAGAAAAAGGTACTAACCTGTATATCAATTATACACTGGTGGGGGTTTTTGAAAGAATTTGAATTGTAATTTAGGAGTATGTTCCTGTAGCAATACTGGAAACACATCAAGCAACACATGAGTTTATGAAAACAGAGAAGTGAAACTGAGAAGGCCATAAATGTGATCTACATAGTTTCATTACACAAACTGACCTTCAAATTATTGTGTAGGTGGTGAAAACCAACAGAGGGCAGCTTTCCTGAGAACCTGTTTCCAGTGAAAGTTATCAGAATCTAAGCTTTTAAATCTAAGCAAATAAATGTTAATCGAAATATTTGTAATCCATATTTCCAATGTTAGATCCAAGTCATTATCCTAAGAATGCATACATAAGCATAACAGTGTCAATAAACTTATTTTATTGATGCTCTATAGATAGTAAATTCTTATTCAGAGACAACAATAATTAGTAAATTGTAATTCATGCCAGCAGCTTGTGTTTCAGATGGTGCATAATATGTAGTGCTGCAACACAAATAGAATTTTCAAAATAAATAAAAATTTAAAAGACTAGCAAACCACAGGAATGAGAAGCTGAAATGTATTACAATTGTTTTTTATCCATAGTAATAGGTAAAATTTTAAAAAGGACATTGGTTCTGGGGTTTTTTAGATAACAGAGATAACTTTTAACAGTGCTTTCACTGGACTCAGAAAACTGAGTTCATGCAGAGATATGAATTGCATATGGTAGCAAAACTAACACAAGATTTATGCAAGCAGGGCAGCAGAGGATAAACTCCTGAACTTAAAATATTTTTTAGAAGTGTGGTTTTCTAAACATGCCTGATTATGCCTGACATCTGCCTTCAGGTGAAAGACAAAGGCTCTTGGGCAAATCAAACTTTGAGATCCCACCACACAAAAGCTAGTGGAATTTAGAGCAGATGGGAATAATCTTCCCAAAACAGAACGAGAAATAATGAAAACTGCCAGGAATCAACTGGAAGCAGCTGTCAATTTGCAGTTCTTTTTCACCCCGATGTTTAACCTGATGACTTTGGATTTCTCAGTACACAAAAGCAGAAGCAATTCATTGGAAAAGAAAGATGCAGTTTGGCACATAGGAGGGTTGAGTACAGGTGTTATTCAAACGCCCTTTAACAATGGGCACTAGCTTGGAGAAAAGCTGCCAGGTGAGGCAACAATCTGCTCCAGCCTTTGTCAAGCCACTGCCTTGCCCCCACCACTTGAAGGAGTTCAGGTAGCTCACATGTAGCATAACACCATACAAGACCAAACCATCCCTCAGCAGAGAAAAGGATTTGACTCAAAAGTATACTGTAACACTGATGTCCAAACATCCGTGTTTAAATTTATTTCTTGCAAACAGCTCCAGAACAAGCAGCAAACTCATTTGCCATAAATGCCACATGTCATAAGTTGTCAGAAGGGACTTGCAAAACAGCAGGGGGGAAAAGTATTTTCTACCTCATGGTATGATGTATTTGTTGGGCTTGTTAATTTTCAGACACAAAATAAAATACTAGCATCTAACATAAAATTCTCATAAACATTCCTGTATGTCTACACACAGCCTCCAGATTTAAAAAGAAAAAAAAACAGCAACAACAAAACACTCAAGAGATCAGCCACTCTAAATGACCAAAGTCTTATCTAAGTAATTGTGGCTTTGAACTGCAAAGCAACATGTTATGAAAACAGCTTGCCCTGAGCCAGGATCACAAATCTTCCTCGGGCTTGGATCCATTTCAGTCTTCTGAGAGTCTCTGAGTTTATAATTCTGATCAATAAGAAACTGTGTTACAAAAGATGAAGGTGTTAAATGCTCACTTTTTAACAACAGCATTTTTAGGCAAAAAAAAACCATTCCTGTAAGATTGAAATTGGATAGACACCCTTGCCACTCTTGCAGGCTTAGATCTTCAGAGCAACAATGTGGTCTTAATTTCCTTTGAGCCTCCCAGGACACACAGTCAGCTTTACATTGCAGAAGACATGATAATCCATATTCCACCATCCTACCAACCAAAATATCACCAAGTATAATTTGTACAAGCCAAATACCAGTGATGCACGAAATTTCATGATCATCCTATGAGTCTCTTTTCCAATATTTCACCACTCTTACAGCTATCAAACTTTCCTGAAGTTCCAAACTGAATCTGCAAAGCTGTAAATTACATAGACTTTATCATTTCTCCAAACGCCATAGAGAATGACCTGTGAGTATCATTCCACTTACCTACTGAAATAGTGCCAAGTCTGCCCTCCCTACCTCACAGGGAGACATTTCACTGTAAAATCTTACTTCTTTGAAAAAGCCTTGTAATGTAAATATAGCTAACAAAGCTATTGAAATTAGACATCTAAGTCAGACCTCCATTTCCAATGAATTTCCTCCATTCATCCTTCAAAGAGAAAAACCTGAGAGAGCAGCATGCCTAATCTTCCTAAAAAGTGCTGTCTTAAAAATGCGCCGGTAATAGATTTTTGCCTATGCTGAAATCAGATTTAACTAGAAATTGAAGAAGGAAAATCTAATGACGATTTTTATTTTTTTTTAAATATTAGCACATTCCACCTAACCCTTAAAAAAGAATTATCTGATTCCTGAGATACAGTACTCTCATTTGTCTGGGAGATGACCAGAATTTAAACCATATAAGAATTGGCTCGTGAAAAAGTGAAGACTTAGATATTTTATGATTGAACTCTTAAGCCTGCTTTGTTCAGTATAAACACATTAATTTAAGTGACAGATATTTACTTAAAGGCCTATCTAGCAACATTTTCATACAAATAAAGTCAGCAAATATCACTGCACGAACGAAGTTTTGCTATTTCAGATTACTGACTTATTTTTGGAATAATAAGATTATACAAACTTGAACTTCAGTGATTCCTTACCATAGCATGCAACTGGCTGTAGCTGGAAAGCAGCTCTGCAGAAAATGACCCGAGTCCAGAAGTTCACTATAAGCCACCCATGGGGCCTTGCAGTAAAGAAGGTCAGCAGCGTTTTCCAGGCTGCATTAGGAAATGTGTCTCCAGCATGGAGAGAAAGACACAGGGCAGTGAGAGCAGTGATAGGCACAAAGATGTTAAGGGACTGCAATCCTGTCATTCCAGGAGGGCTGAGAGACTCTTGTCTGACAAAGGCTTAAAGAATCGTATCAACCTCTATAACACCTGTTGGAGCCTCCTTCAGGTATTAAGAAAACAACCAAACTCTACTCAGTCACACTCTGTGACAGGCCAAGAGGAAAGGACAGTTACTGAGATCTTTTACAAGGCCTAACACTTCAGAAAAGTAATCCCATTGGAATTTATCACATCATCAAGGTTGTGCATTGCAATTAGCAAGAATTTCTGTAGAACACCAAGGGATAAAAACCAAAAATTTCCCTAGACCTTGATTTGTCAATTATTATGGAAGGAAATCTATTTTTGTTTGCCATTTTATCTGAAACTCATTCACAGTGTTTCTCATTTAATTCATTTGCAACAATTAATTTTCATTATTTAGCAAACACAAACTACTGGCATTGATTAACAGAAACTTCATTACAGTGGTTTGTCTAGAGAACTCAGAATATCTCCATACTGCCTAACCACAGATTCTGTACACCAGTGAAAATCAGTGTAATCCAATGTGGTTTCATTAATGTGATAATCACATACAGAGGAATTCCCTTTTTTCATTATCATGGTTAGGAGAAGTTGTTCGGGTAGTGTTTTACCAATTTTATCTGCATATAATTTGCCAAACTCAAGCTCTCTGAACATATCAGAGAATGAATGCAAACACTGAGCTAAGAGATGGATAGTACATAAATCATGCATCTATTTTTTCAGTATACCTCACTACATCCAGATTTCCTAATAATTCAAGATAACAGCTATAACGATTGGTGGTTAAGGGACAATGTCTAACAACAGAACTAGGAGATCTATAATCATACCTAATCCCTTTGTCCTAGAGAGCCAAGTGCATAGAACACATGGACAATCATTAGCAGGTGGTTTTTCCCCTCCACTGTGGCCTGTATCTTTTGGATTTTGCCTTATAATAATCATATCACTGCTGCCGCTGGATTTGACTCATAATTAACACCATCTGTGCCTAACAAAGACCTTCCATCATTCTGGTATTCAGCTGCCTGCAGAGGCCATGCACTGAGCTGCACACCCACCTGGCTTCAACTGTAGCATGCTAATGAAAGCAATGAATCTTAGCTATGGACACTTTCACAGGAAAATGTGCAGAGCAAGGAAGAAAATTAAAGTTCATTGTCACAAATAGGGCTTTCTTCTGGAAATCACTTTTCAATTAAAGCAATAATGTTACACACTCAGTACTGACTACAAGCACAGTAAAGATAAAATTATAATACTTATGACCAAAAATCTTATTTAATGATGTATCAGTTTAAAGGGTATTGACTGAGGCTTTCTGAAGCACAGATTTTGTGATTTGCTGAGAATCAGCAGTAGGAACAACTGAAATTACAATTCTGTTATAATACTAAAAATCAAGTTACTTCAAAATAAATACAAGAAATTCACTTACACATTTAAGCAAAATTTTCTTGGAATCAGAAAATTACACCTGTCACTCCCCTTGACAAGTGAGCACTTAGTAAAACTAAGGGGAATTAAAAGTTTCTTTTCCCCTTTTTCTGTAAAAAATGAGGTGCAGAGAACACATATAACTAGATTTCCTTCAGTACGAAACAAAATTTATCACAGAAATGGCTAGAAACTGATGCAGTGTTAACAAAATTAAAATTAGAAAAATATTAAAATGTTACAATGCCACCAGCTGCAAGGTACTGCAGCAGACTTCCATGAATGCAGGGAACAGTACTGTTTTAATCTACTTGCCAAGACAATGACCACTGCAATTTTAGCAATTTCAGCAATGGTAAACAATCGAACAGCATTTCCTTGAACCAGATCCCAAAATTTTAAGTCAATTTCTACATCTCTTAGTCATGCACCACAAAAAACTAACTCTGCTGGGTACTTGGTATGAAGGAATGCTCCCATAGCCACTTAGTGTGGGTTAATGAGCATATTAAGACAAAGTGGAACTTTAAAAACATAATTAAAATATTTTTTGCATGAGCAAATTTCCCTATAAGCAGGAAGGCTCAAAACAAAGTTAAGTACAATTTAAATTCTACTTAACTCCTCAAATACAAAGACTGAAATTGAAAGGCTAAGTAAAATCTGTACACACTCAAAATACTGGTAAATATGTACTTCAGAGTAGAGAACCGTGAACTGCAAAATGATACAGCACAGCCCTAAAACTGGTTACTTGAGAACAAAAGAAGTATCAATCTTTTATATGTCTTGCAAATTGAAAAGAAATAATACATTCAGAAAAGCAAACTGTAAACTGAAAACTATAATAAAATCAAAGCTCAAACTGAACTTTTTCTGTGAACTGATTTCTGATCCTATTAGACTCATTTTTTCTTTTCATACATCAGGCCAATGAGATCCACACGAAATTCAGATGCAGCATTGTGGATTTACAAATGAAATGAAAATTGCCATTTCCCTGAAGGGCCATGAAACCAAGAAGGAATCATCAAAATGTTCTGCAGATTATTCCAGTTAATATAGAAAAACTTAAATCTAAAACCACTTGAGTGTTTATGTTTACATCGACTTACTGAACTATTAAGATAAATTTCACACCTCATACATGGTAAAAGGGACAGACTACACAAATGAACACGACATGAATTCTCCTGGACAGTGACACTGTATCCGTAATAAATTTAAATAAATCATTCTCACCAGGCTTGTAGTATTTTTTGTAGAACATTTTGCTGAGCTAAATCAAATATTTCAGAAGACAAAACACAGACGCAGTAGCAAACAAGCAGGAAAGCCAAACACTACCACAACTTATCCTCAAATGTTCCCACTTTAAAAGAGAATTCATAAGGACTTGAAACAAAGTGCTGGTCTTAGGGAAAAAAAGTATTTTTTCTAGTAAAACTTTCCAAGAGAACTTGCTAATGACATTTTTCTCCCTGTGCTGTACTTCTCGAACAGAATATATAGATTTCCAATGCATCCTTCCTTCCTAGTTAATTCCCATGCAGTGGCAAGAAACCAGCATGAATCCTCCAAAACAAGAAACCAGACTTTCCATTTTGCATTATTTTGTTAGGCAAGTTCTCCGACATGTTTCTGGTGTACTGTTACTAAACAAGTCGACAGAATCACCTAGGTTAGAATCATAAAGACTATTACCAGAGGTGACAAAGACTTGCTTCACCCTAAACAATAAAGACAAGACCCCAAAAAACTAACTCAAAGGTACCACAGGAGACAGAAGAAACACAAGAAAACTGTTTTCCTGGAGGGAATCACAATCCTTTCAAAACATCATCCACATAACAGAATAAAGCACAAAAATACAATTCATATGTGTCTTTAGGAGTGAACTTTTATGCAGTCAGATATATATGTGGATACTTTATATACATAATAGAAGTTGTACCAAAGAAAGAATAATGATGCAGTAGTCAGAATGTCAGCAATGAAGTTTCAATCATGACAAGGTGGCTTAACACCTAAAGATGTTTCCATCTTTCTTATAATTTGATTAAGAGTTTGTGGTGGCTAGAAGTATTTATTTATGCTCTCTCTCCTGTCATAGCACTAGGGTATAGAAAGGGGTATAGAGATGTGGAGGGTATGTAGGGTATTTTCTGATAGTTTTAGAAACATAAAAAGTTTTAAGGAAAGTACCCTTTTGACTAAGAATAGACATTTGTGAAAAGCACAAAGGAGATGTATATGATCATAATTGTGCCCATTTTCTGTGATGAAGTATGGTGCAGAATCCGAATTTTGTACCAGAAACAGAATCACTACAGAAATATTTTATAGCAACACAAACCTATTTAATTGTCTCTGCTGAGATGTATGACTAACTGGTATGGAGGATGTTGCAGCTGCACCATCTTCTGAGCTCAGACCTCTCCAAGGAGCATTGCACTGGATATGCCATTTCAGCTGGTACTACTCTGGCAGAGTGTCTGTCGGAGTGATCACTGAGCAACACTAAAACACTCTTAGTTTTTACCCTTCTCTCACAGCTGTGACAACCTTCATACTTCAATTCAGCCTTCATACTACAATTAATCATGACACATGCTTGCTTGAAAAAAAACGTTGTGGTCTTTTCACTCTTCCCTTCAGTATCTATTAAAACAGTGTTGTTTTTCCCATCTTTCTTGGTGCCCCCTTTGGTATGAAGTCATGCAGGATTCCTTTGTGGACATACCATCATTGCATCTATAAACCTACAGACGGATGAAGGGTCTGGGATGAATAGATCACTGGCAAGATCTATTAGACTGCTCACACTAGCACTCTTCAGCTTTGGATAGAAGACACAATTTTTCTAATCTCGACATGAGAGATAGAACCAGGTGAGAGTCCATGGCCCAGGCAGAACACAGCAGCTCAGGAATGCGCTCTTAAGGGAAAGCTCACCCTGGTGCACATCACCAACTCTGGTGATCAGCACTAGAGCGGATTTGTCCCCACTGATCCTGGGCAAGCTGTAGTCTCTGCTGTTCCAGCTGCTTTGTTGAGGATATCACAAGCATTCCTCTTACCCTACCTTCGTTATTTCCTGTTTGACCAAGTCAAAAAGGAATGGCTTTTTCCAGACATGAACTTGTGGATCTTAAACAGACTGATACAACACTGCATTTGATTCTGCATTGCTGAAATGGGTGTCAGGTCAGCAGAATAAAATAAAGCAGAATTTTTCCCTTTGGGGATATATCTGGGGTGTTTCTAACATTAATTACTCTACCAAGCATTTCCAAAAACAAAAACAAAAACAAAAAAACAAAAAAGAAGAAAAAACTGAAAAGACCAAGATGTGTGTATAGAACTAAATGAGGGCGAGGGGAGAAAGGAGAAACGGAAGAGAAAGCGTGCCAAGTACAGTATGCTAACTTCAGGTTCCTGAATTTAAACCGCAGCACAAGTTAACTGTTGACTGAAAACCAAGAGAAATGCCCAGTTAAAACACTTGTTGGTCAAGCAATCAATAAGCTGGTAGCAGTACATGGATTAGGTGGCCCAAAGAAAGCTCAAGTGTCCCAGAGACTCTCCCATGTTGTCAGCTTTGCTCTCCTTGAGGAAAACAAACAAAGACTCAAGAATGAAGTGCCTAAAATTCATTATATATTCCATTAGTTTCACAAAAAAACAATTACTCCAACACATAGCAATACTTGATCTGAAACTGAAACATAAATAGAAACAGATTTTAATCTATTCCACACTTTTGACTTGGAAATACCAGGCATTCAGAAGCTTTGCCATTGTGCTGTAAAAAGTTTAACAGAGGTCTTCAGAAAGGGACCATTTTACATACTTCAGTGGTGACATATTAAAAAACAATTGCTAAAATTAACACAAACACTCTTGGCAATGTTAAGAAGGAAAACCAATTGTCCTCACTTCAAGGGAGCTCAAGACAGAACTTGAGTTTTCCGACCCCTTGGCTCCTCTCCACAAAGAAAATCTCTACCTTAGTTATTTGCATTATACTTAACACATCTATGGCTTCAAACTGGCACAATACAGAGCAGGCTTTGTGTATTCAAGAACGTCTTTTGCTGGTGCCACCACCTTCCTAAATATCAGGATGTACAGATGTCAGCAGTGGAACGTCTGATTTTGAGTGACTGACTGTTTTAGAACATCATTACTACAGTTACAGACAGCAGGCAGGCTCACATGGACTGACTTGGGTGTACATCTTAACTGCTGCAGTAATGGAAGGCCTTAAACTAGTTCAGAGAAAAACAGCACGTCTTCATAGAACTTTAAATTGCTATTGATTCTTAAGAATACCACTCTCCCAAAAAAATTATTTTCAAGGCAGAACATTTTTTATTTTTTATTTCTGTGTTAGGCTACCAGTCTGCCTGTTACAACACTGACAGTGTCCAGCACAACATGAACACAAGGGTGGAGTATGAACAATGCCAGAATTTGGTCTGAGTTACCATTGTTTGTATCAAACCACCACATAGCCCAACAAAACTTTCTACTGCCTGGCCAAAACCTCGACACTGCATGATAATGTCAGTGTAAACCCAAAGAATACTGGGATGCTTTGCAGACTTTGCTTGCTTTTGCAGTAGTTCACCTTATCTTGGTAGAACCCATCATGCTGAGAAGTTGAAAATACAGAGATGCAAGATACAGTGCTTGTACTGTCTAATTCATGCAGAGGTTTTTGGAAGTGTTCTTTTCAGTCTCCCAAGATGCTTTTTTCCTCCTCCAAATTGCAATTTTCTGACAAATATTTTTAGCCTGTATTTCTTGTCCTAGTCTTGATTTTGAAAGATTCTACACATGCATAATGAATATAAAAACTGTAATTTAGCAATACTATGTATAGTCTCAATCCACAAAAGTAGTTTTCCTCTCCATTCTACATAACCAATGTGATTGTGTTCAATTTCATTTATGTAGTATCTTTTTTCCCATTCTTGAGTTATTTTTGAAGAACCTATGCTATTATAAAGTTCTTTGCACTCAGGTGATGAGACCAAGCACTGATTTGAAGTAGATGAATAGAGAAATTTAGAGATGCATAATTGCTGCAGGAAAGGAGAGAAAGGAAAATGTACTGAAATACTCACTTTGATGAATCTATGAAGTATATTACAAGAGCACCAATACTAAGAGCGAAGACTAAGACAACCTACAAAAGAAAAGAAAATAATAATTATTAAACAACATTAACTATTCTTTTACATTAAAAAGACAACAAAAATAAATCACAATATACTTTAATTTCAGTTCTGATTTTATTTAGAAAATTACTCCTACTTGAACTTCAAACATTATATATTATCATAGAATGCTTTCTTGCATTGAAAAAGAGACAAACAGTCTGGATTTACCAAGCCTATCCTTCAGGATTGCTCACTGGGGCATAAACCAGGAGTGCCACCAGGTTAGACTAAAACTTCCATTTATATACATTACTCTGAAACCCACAGGAAACTCTTAAGACTGCACTCCTGTCCACTGAGACTACAGTGAACTTTCAAATAATTTAAAGCAATACTTGATGCAGCACATCATGACAGTTACAACTTTTGTAGATGGGCTTAACTATTAAAGCTACAGATGAGCACAGGAATAAAAATATCTTGATTCAACACAGGCTTCAGACCACTTTCGGAAATTACTGTATTATGAACAAGCCTGACTGAGGACCACAGTACAAGGAGGGGACACACAACATTTTCATTCTAAGCAGACTTTCTGAAACAATGTAGATATTCCTCTGCTCTCAGCTATCACTCCATGCTGTAAAGGCAGCCTCTGAAGCAAGGTATAGTAATTATTACACAAGCAAACTGAAGCTCTGCATGGCCAAACATGGTCAAACATGTAAATACCTTCCAATAAAATAAACTCGTTATTATATTAATACTGCATAATTACTACTTGTTACAAGAACTATTCAACTGAAAGCTTAAATTATTTTTCCTTACTTATATATCTTGCTGACCATAACATTTTTACTCTGTGAATGTCTGAAAAAGGGTATTTTGCCTGAGTACAAGTATCTGTTGTCTTATCTGATGCATTATCACCTGAATCAGTGAGATCTGTCCATCAAATTCAAGAATCGAAGCATGGAATTCATTGAAATAACATTTTTGCTATCTATGTCTAATATAATGTTAACACCTAGAGTTTAAATCTTCTTTCCTTGTGTACAGGTGTTGCAAGGTGAAACAAGCCATTAAATTCATACTAACTGGTAGGAGTCTCACCATCACAAGAAATTATAGTGGTGAACAGAACTTGTGGAGTTTTATCTGACAATATACCACAAAATATGATTAGCAGTGATGCCAAGTCCCATTTTTCTCTGAATTAAGGTTGTGAGAATTAAATTATTATGCACACTCTGGCCCACCTGTTGGAATATTCCAAGCTACACACAATCACAGTTTTGATCTGAATCAAATCTGCTCCATTACTTATTATCAATCCATTTTAAGGAAAGTCTTCATATTTTTAAAAACAGAATTTTCAAAAGTGCTGAGTGTTCTGAGAACACAGAGCTTACAGTTTTGGCAAAAAATTCTGATTTTTCCCAAACCAATTTTAAACAAAGCTATTCACTTTTGAATAATTTAAAGTCAAGCATTAGCAGTAATGTTTTACCCTGCATTCCTTGGAATCATTTCTATACTAACAGCACCATCAAAAACACTATTAAATATAGGTATCTCTGGGGGAAAAAAAAAAAAAACAAACGGAGGAGAAGAGGAAGAGAACCCCAAAAAAGCCAGAGTACAGAAGAGATTTACACTATGGCAGGAGTTTTGGGTTGCAGAATGCTGAAATGGCCACTTAATGCTGAAAAATACTTTTGCAAAACTAAACTTGTAATTCATCAGGGACTCTTAAAATAGTGTTTTCATTCCTTCACTTTCACAAAGAACACAAAGACCTAGCAAAATTTACAAGACTTTCATTTTCTTTTTCACACAGCCAGTCTAAAGTTACAACATTCAGTCACTGCTTCTTACCCAAAGGAGTCTTGTAGAGCAAACTCAGCACAACACTGTACCAGCCTTCCATTTCAGTTATATCCAACCCTTTGTTAATCACTACTGTGCTGTTTAAATCTTATAGAGATTCTGGGTGAGTGAGACCTTCCAAAACACTTAAGGCTTTTAAGTCTCCTGTGACAGTTCATTTCACTGCCACTAAAATGCAACTATCTGTATTTTGCAAGCAGCTCCGGATTCCCATGCTCTGCCAAACAGTGAGATATATATGCATGCAAGACTACAGCATTACCCTACTGTAATATATACACCTGATTTAAAATCAAGGCTTATTTTCTCTTCTATTGCCTTGAAACACATACCTGACATGATTCTTAATGCCTCAAAGAAACACAGAAAGGGTATTAGAAGAAAATGGAATCTTAAACTCCATTTCTTTTTCCTTCTAGCACAAAAACAGATTTTTCCTTTGCTAAATGACAGAGGAATTGAGCTGAACTTGAAACCATCAAGTGTGTGGAAAAAGCAGACCCTGAACCAATCACATTAAAGTTATACTAAAATAAAATAAAAAAGTAAATAGATTTTAACAAAACCCTAAACTCTTGTATGCTACATGATAAAGTCTCATATGCAAGTTTACTGCTGTACTCCTATCTAAATAAACTGGAGTGTAACCTGGTTATTCAGACCCAGGACAACAATTACTGAGTTTGTTCCGGTATTATCCAGACTGCCAGGGGAGATAATGTCTATTTTAGAGACCTCACTATGCTTGAGGGCTGTCATAAACATACAGCCATGTCCCAAATTCACAGCAACTAGAATCTGAGGGAGGAAAAAGCACATACATATGTGAATCGCTGCCTTCTTCATTAACTAGGCCATGGCAAGAAGCTTGCTTGCTCTGTTTATTATTTCAAAGCATTTGCCAAAACATTGCAATTGCTACACATCTATTATAACCTCTCTATACAGAAGGAAAGAATCCTTTAATTTATAATGGCTTGTTGTTTGTATACAGTTGAGAAATGTGAATTCTCATGCTAGCAGCTATACTGACAAAGCACTTACTAACAAATTAAAAATAAACAATCTCATTAGATTAAAGGAAAGAGAGGAAAATACATAGAAGAGTTGCTGCATATTCCTAAATCTTTTTCTTTAAAAAAGGAACAGAGAAAATCCAGCCTCGAATTTCAACAAAAACATAGAATGCCTGTTTGAGGCAAGAGTCAGAGAATCTGCAGTAAAATCCATCTAAGGAAAATTTAAAGTGTTTTGACTGATTCCAAGATGCTCTAGAAAAGTTTTGACTGCAGTCAAAATTTAGGCATCCATAATAAATATAAAAAGAAAAAAGAGAAAGAAAAAAAGGGGAGTTTTGATAAGGGTGAAACAACATATTGCAGGGAAGCACCAACTCTGAGAAACACTGTCCCAGTTAAGCTCACCTTCCAGGGCCAGCCCATGTAACAAGGGATAGTCCAAGGGGTGGCACTGCTCCCCACTGTAATTCCTTAACAGCATTAAGAAGAAAAAAGGGAAAATGAACAGACTGGTCACATTAGACAGGAGGGCTACAGTAAATAATGAAGAACCATGAAGGGACTCTAGAGCTGGGACTTCAGTCTCTCTTACCCTGCAACTCTTGAACATTCTGTGAAACTCGAAACAGAACTCTTTGAAGTTTCAAAGGCTAATTCTTGCTTGTACAAGATTAAATTACCCAAACATAATTAATACAAAATAGCATAGAACTCAAGGGGCAAAGCAGAAGATCAAAAACTAATAATCATCTCTTCTTATTTTTGTCCAAAATTAAGTATTAAAATAGGAAGTATGCTGTGAAAAGAAAAAAAACTTGCCAAAATCTGTAACTCCTAACACCTCAGGGCATCAGAGTTCTTATTTTTTCTGACAACAATCTGTTCTGTACTGCTCTTCGAAAATGTTTCCTTCAAACTCTTATACTATGATTAAATTATTCAACCCAAAGGCTACTGTAATGCTCAGAATATGCTATGTTGTTATTAATATTTCTGAAATTCACTTAGTTTTCATTTCTACATTCACACAGTAAATTCTGTTAATAAGCTACTCAGTTTTATCAAGTATGATTTAAAATAAAATTACATTATTATTATTAATAGATATACTTATATTTAAAACTATCATATTATAAAATGTGCATTATTTTCTATATTTAATATATATTTATATTATATATAATTATATCTATATGATATACATAACAAGAACACTTATTATTTCCTGTATACATAAAGCTAAAACCTCAGTTATCCATCAAACTTTTGTTACCCAAAAGTTTGCCAATAGCCTGATGCTTTCATCTAACTTGGATGAAAATTCTCATACCTTGAATATAAACCCCAAACATCCTTTAACCATTAAATAAGAAACCAACTGCAGTTCTTTTGTAGACAGACAGAATACACTTGTCCAAATTTGTTAGGAATGAAAAGCTTAAAAATCCAGGGACACACCTGCTTCAAGTTACATTTCAGAATTTAGGAATTACTTCTAGTTTGGCAATCCCAGCATGGAATTGCAGACTCTAAGAGATGTACCCATATCTGTGCAATTATTGCCATCTAACAAAAGTAAGACCTTCCTGACCATAGAAGACCCAGAATGTCTTACCTAAAATTGCTGTGCCACTGACAGACACCCTATAGGCAAAGAATTCTGAAATCATTCCATATAGAAAAAGCCACAAGTGGTAATAAACTATGCACTGCAGCTGACACAAACAACTGAGCAATTAATACATCTTAGATTAATATAAATACAAATTAAGTGTTATTTACTATAAAACAATACAGATGCTTGCTCTGAAAAAATCAGTGTTCTACCATTTGTATACTGCAATACTTCATTGAGATGTTTTTATTTCTACTGCCTTTGAACACAAACCAGTGAACTAAAGCAGCTGCTTGATGTCAAACTATAGAATTCATGTAAGTTCATCCAAGAAAATTGCCTTCAGAACTTTGTGATTTTTCTAGTCAAATAAAATGTATTCAAATTTTTATAGAAATTGGTAGTAAATTTCTGTTTAGAGGCTTTTTTTTTCCCACTGTACCCTGCCTGATAACCAGGAGTAAAGCAGAAGAGGATCTCTCTAGTCCATCAACATGACCTAGGACCATGCTCTAGATGAAGTCGTACAGTGACTTTTCTCTGGGCTTGAACACGCTGCCCTGCCTACAGTCTTTCTGCCTTCTCTTTACCTGGGCTTGCCTGGGCCAACAAGGCAGAAGCACAAAATAGCCACCATCTACTCTATGAGGTTGTGAACTCCCAAGGGGCTCCTACAATGCCATTCTACCTCACTTGGGTGTGCTACATCGTACTTCTTATTGATGAAATGCTCTCTTAATATTTTCTAGAGCAACTGCATTTAATGTCATTGTTCTTTTTAAAGAAAACTGTCTGAGCATGCACCAGTTGTGAGCCACCCAGCAAGAGTGAACAATGAAACACAAGCAAAGGAGGGCTGAAGTAAACAGGAGGAGAAAGATGAATTGACAAAGTAACAAGAAGACTAAACAAGATTCCATCTCACTCTTACCAGCAATAAATACTAAATGAAAAGCTCAAACAAGGATACTAAGAAACTGGGAAAATTTGTTATTTACCTTTTATTCAAAAATGCAGGGAAACAGGTTTTGCTGTTACTATTCCCTGTATAAGAGTCATGCTTCACAGGACATAATACTATGACCAGGCAGCAGTGATATATGCATTGATGCTCAAAAAAATACAGGCAAAGTGCAAATTCTACAGCCAGCACCTGCTCTTGAGGATAAGGACAAGGTACTCTGGATCTTAAGGATTCTGCCTCCTGGGCAGCATCCTAGCTATTAAATCTGTCTGTGTGACTTAGTGATCCTACCACTTTGCATGCAGAAAAGGCAGGTGGTGAAAGAAAAAAAGAAAACCAAAGGACAATAATCTTCATTTCTACTATTGTTCCAACCTTTCAATCTCAGCTAGGATTTAACATCCAATTCTAGACGCAGCTAAAGCACTTTCAAGCCAATTGATGAGCAGCCCCATCTTTCAGGGAAGTCAAAAAAGGTTCAAGAACACACAGCTCCCAAGAGACTTCAGTAAGGCTTAGTTTTAGCTTGAAGCAATTAAAGCACTGAATCCAAACTTTGCAATTTTTATAGCCACATTAAAAACTTACCAGAAACCCAGACTTCAGATTGTTTACGTAGAAGCAATTTCCTTTCAGTTACATTTTCTGATTTTGTTTTTTGTTTACTGTTATTACAGAAAAATAAGTTAACTAAAAAGTTAATTAGCTATTAAATTTTATGGTAACTAATTTAGCCATCACCACACAATTAAAACAGTACTGTAAACTTTGGCACCTTTAAGAGATTTTTTGCTGTATAAATTTTCCCCTTCACCAAAGCTCATACAGATTTACATTTTCCAACACAAGTCTGATTGTATCCAAAAGAGGAGGTGAAGGGGAGTGAAAAATTACTATCTGATTACCAGTGGGCAGTAGATTCTCAGTGAACTGTCGGAAAATCCATAGCAATGATTTAATTTTAAAACCAAAAGGCAGCAAAGTAGGCAGGCCAGCATGACCTCTGACCGATGACCATGAGTAACCAGAAGACTTGGTTATTGTCCCTAGTCCTACCGTTCTTGTGGTGTGTGACTTCAGCATATTACTTGACCTCTTCAGGCTCCCTCTTGCTTTCATTTGGGAGGAATCCTCCATGTCAGCTCCTCAGGGCAACCACTCTCTTCACTACAGGTGTTTGGAGTGGATCTTGTACAGCTGAGAGCTCTCCTGAGGCCACAGGAATCACCAAGAGCCCAAACAGGACAGTGGCAGCACCACCCATGACAGCAAGCAGCTTTGTTCAAAAAGGGCTTTACTTATGTAGAAATATTTTAAAATACTATATTTATTTTAAGTAGAGTTATCAACACTCTAAACTAAACTTTTTGGCAATTTTTCTGGAACTATATTTTTGGTACCACTTAGTTACTATACAGTATAAAAAGGTTGTAATTTATTATTAAAACTAGAATTCTGTATTTATGGTAAATATATATTTTAAAAAAGATAGATAGATAGATAGACAGACAGATAAAATAGTTCACATGCAATGAATCTCTTTTTACAGACTTGAAAATAAGAAATATAGAAACAACATTTCTGGAAGAGAAAACAGGTACAGCAGACAGAGAAGACCAAAAAAAAAAAAAAAGTCATATATTTAGTTCCCAAATACTGAATTTATGCATCAGAGCAGTAATTTGGGTATATTTGAAAGGTACAAGTAAAAGCCATGGTAAAGGCCTGAATCACTGTGAGCTTGCCTAACCACTCATGACTGTAGTAAGTAATTAATATAATAGGTCACTAGGAATAGAATATGGAACATCTCTGAATGAAACCACACTAAGGAGAATCAGTAACTTCAGTCTGCCTGCCACAAGCTCTGTTTTCTTTTCCCTCCAATAAAAGATTCAGCTTTCTTACACAGAGATGAGCAGACTACCTCTCATTTGAGCAGACTGCTTATTATAAGGAATGCTGTGAAATTAAAATTAAGGAATTATTAAACTAGGTACCAGACTCAGAAATATTAAAAATCAAACCAGAAAGTAAACAAAAAAACCCCAAAGATTACATCTATGTACTTTTCCAGACACATTTCCAATCACATTTGAGGAAAAAGATTTTTAAAGTTAGTATTTTTGCTGTGATCTGTTCTGTACATGCTTCAATATATGTTAATATTTCACCTTTATTTTGCTTTCTTGATAGAGTGGGTTTTTTTTTTTCTCAACTTTCTACTGACATACTGACAATAAAATGAAAATTTCTGTTTAATCCATAAATGTGAAAAGACTGAGATTTTCTAATTAGTGAAAAAATACAAGACAAAAAGTCCCATCTGTTAATGGTGCTCTGTAGCTTGAAGTTAATTAGGTTTGCTGGGAGAGTGCCTGGCAATATGACCAATTAAAATACATGTAACTTTTCCAATTCAGTATAATTAGTCAAAAAAATAGCAGTACTTTCTATCAAAACGTGCCATTTGCTAGAGCTAAGTGGATGGCATTTTATGTCTGTAAATATCTACACACGCACATTTGGTGGGGCTTCTCTGTTCTCCTTTCTAAAAGGTTCTTTCTCCTCATTACCCAGCAGTCACCCAAATTAAGGTCAAATTCACTCTTTGTATATTGGTAGAAGAATAACTCTCACAAATTTCCAGGGGATGCATGACTGGCTCTACAACCATGCTGAGCAAAAGCGTTCTGTTGGTGACCATCACCCACCAACTAACTGTGGATGTCAATGGTCTCCTTTTCAAGCTCTTCACTGTCCCACTGCAGGTAAGGGCTGCTAAAAAAAAAAAAAAAAACAAAAAACCACAAAAGAACAACAACAAACAAACAAACAAAAACCCAAACAAAACCACAAAAACTAATTTCACTGTTCTTGTCCGTACTTCAATATACCATACTCTTCATCACTTACTATACAGATTTTGGTAACTAACAACAAAATAGAACATCCAAGAAACTGTCAAAGAAAATACAAGACAGAAAACTGAATGGTGGTAAAAATACCAGAAAACAATAATACTGTAGGGTAACCAAAATTCTGTGTTTTTAAAATGCTAAAGTCAGAAAGATATTTCTGAAGTAAAGGGTTTGAAGTAAGGAAACCAATCAAACGTGTTCTTAAGAAAAAATGCAGTCAAAAATTTGGACCTTCTGAGAATTTAGGCCTCTTCCTCCAATTCACAGTGCTTGTGTACAGTATTCCACGTATTAACAGGACTGTTAGAGGGAGCTCAAGCTTTACTGCCCTGTCATAAGAAATTACTAAAAGGAAGCACATTTCTTTGTGAATGAATCACTTTAAGGATTACATTTAATGAAATTATTGACCTTATACATTCAAATTAATACTGGCTTGTATGGCAGACAAAAGGAATCCTCACATTCCTCAGTTATTTTGACATTAGTCTGATATGCAACCTACACAACAGACAGTCATGCCAATAAATGTTCAAAGAAGAATTAGAGAAAGAGGTTACTCCCCCTTGCTAAGGTTTTATAATGGAATAAATTGGTAAATTTTCAGATTTTTATGTTACTCATATTCCCTGCTACTATTCCTAAATTTTTAAATAGCAGAACTCCACAAACACAGAAACAAATACCTCCCAGATCAACTGTTTAGGTTCTTAGTCACAAGGACTCAACGTACAGCAAAGGTAGATACAGCTGTGGGCATATTTGAAAACTTGGAAGCTCTTGGCTTCAGTAAAACCTAGTAAAATTTCATTCAAGAGAAAGACTGAATCAAGAATGCTGAAATCATTCAGCACACAACAAGAGCATTTAAATGCTTGTCAAAGAATGTACTTTAAAGCATTATGAAAACAAGACAGAGAAGGGAAAGGACTCACTGCTAAATGCATCTGACAGGTTGCAAAAAGAGTTTCCTACTGCAGTAGTAACATCACAGTTCTCATCTTCCATGTACCATTACCTAACATGGGTTTTTTCTTAAATCTTTTAAATATAATGTAATAAATATAATTTAGCACTTCTATTTCCAGAGCACAACAATTTCTGATACTTGCAAATACATTGGTCAACTTCTACTGAAAGTCTAGAAAAATCCATGATTGTTTCATAGACTTTCTTAGAGAGGCAGCCACTAACATGACTTTTCTAACAGGGACCACTAAACCTTCAGACATTCACAGGAGGATTTTCAGGAACTCACTGCTCCTCAAGTCATGGTCTCATCTCAGTGATCTAGCACAGCTTAATGTCAACTATATCAGAAGCTTTCTGTGACAATTAACAGAGCTATCAAACACCAGCCATCAATGAGCAAAAGGAACAAAAGGAAACTGCATTAGGTAGGAAGGCGGGGGGGAAACTTGGTGACTGAGCTAAAGAGCACGGTATTTCTCAAAGTCACCTTCTTAAGCATCTTTTCCCTCCTTTTTCTCTGCCATTGTTTGTTCTTCAGTCATTTTGCCAAAATTGATGGCTTTGACTGATAGCCACAGGAAAATCTCTCTCATACCAATCTGAAGATGGAAAAACTGACTTTTTTATCACTAGGAATAAATCTAAACCTACTTAATCATCCAGCTATACATGAGAATTTGTGAATTAAAAAAACTGCCTTTAATTAGTGTACAAAAGAAAATTATAGAGAGCAAGTCTGAGCATTGTAAATTGTAGCATTCACCAAGTTTTAGTCATTTTAGTCATTTAGTCTTAAGATGTGTGACAGTTCTAAACAAAGGCATAAACCTCCACAATTTTACAGGGGCTATATCAAACTATAATCCTTATAAGACCTCTCAACTTCCCACAGCAACAAAAAAAAATAGACAACGTGAGCTCTTTTGGTTTTTACACTAATTTGAACTGAAAAGTTTGTCAATTAATTGACACAGTCATTGATCATGAGATGTGAGTTCGCCACATAATTAGAAAAGTTTAGCAGTTTTATTGGAGCAGTTAAACCTAAAGTAGACTGTTCAGGGTTGTGGTGATCCTGGTTTATGGGTAAGTATTCACTCAGAGTAAGAACGCCATTTTCAGCGGGCTTTAGAAGTACACGGAAGAAATGTTCACACAGTGGTTTCTGCAACTTGAAAAAACATGAATGCAAACTTTCCTTTAATCTTAGGTAAAATCTGCACAAGCATAATTATATGTTACTATACTATCGGTCAAATCTTGATTCACAGTTTGGTGCAAGACTGCACTGACATGCAGACCTTGGTATTTCAGAGAAAGGCAAGGAACTTTTTGATGCCATCAATTATAGGCACCGGTGATTTCCATACTGTTATTGCCAAGGTGATGGCATGTAGTGATTATTGTTAATCTGGAATTACGATTCAACATTATGTACAGGAAATTATAGGAAATTCACATGAGGTATGAAAGTAAATCACTGATTTGCATCTCTAAAGACCAAGGCAGAAAACAAATGATGCAGCAAGCAAATATAAAAGCAATTTTTCCACAACAAACCTTTCCTTGCAGTGAATATTTTTTCTCAGTGGTAGGATGGAAAGACCAGTTTCTCTGTTAGGATGCAAAGACTGATTTATTCAGCCAACCTGCTCCCTGCAGAGGAGCTTTCCTGTTTTGCTACGTAGTTATAATTCTAAAATTGAAAGCTTTATTGTGAGTCTTTTTCTACGTGGTTTGAAGATAAAATAATATAATCGCATGGCCAAAAGCTTGCAGAATCAACTTCAAATGTACCTCTGACAGCCTTGTATAGTACCCTTACTTTTAAAAAAATACAGCAGTGACCATTAAATACGGCCCTGAAATCAAGTGTTACCTCAGCAAACCTTTTGTCTTGCTAGTGACAACATTGTCAGGTCCTTTAACTTTCACCCTTTGGTATCATAGCTTTTGCTATTCTTTTATAGAACATGAAGAGTTTAATTAAAAAACAAACAAACAACCTTCACAAAATCCTCCTTTCCTTAGGGTCCACAGTATCTTTCGATCTTTATCTGTCTTTGCTAGCCTATACTATTTCTCATCAGCATCCTTATTTTTCATACAGACACCATCTTGAGGGTAGAGACCTTGGAAATTGCCTGCCTTCCCACCTGCTTTATAGGGTCCCTTATGAAGGTCTAAGAATGAAATGCCACCAAATTTCACTATGGTTTCATTATTTGCAGGCATAAAAGAGGGTGGAAAACAAGGAACATCCAACTTCAGCTTATGTTCTGTCTCATAAGTGTCAGTTGGTACCTAATTTTTCCCCTTTTCAGCCTAGCCACAGCCTCTAAGGCACTTGTGAAAACCACCAAAAAAAAGAGAAAACAACACAAAATTGGGGAAACTACCAGGTAATCACATACCTGTCATGGTGAAAGAGATTTATAAGAGATATTACTACGACTCCATGTATTTATATTAACACGCAGTTTCAGTTCACATTTTAACAATATTACAGAATGGGCAGAAGAAGTACATAATGGGTTGAAGGTTGTTTCTTTAGTATTGTAAGAAAAAAAGTATTTTGCATGAACTATAAAAAAACATCCAGGAGCAAACCCTGTGAAAGGCAAAGAGGTTTTCTCTGAATAAGTACTGCAGAACCTGGCTGAGATTCTGGTAAGTTAAATTATGGCACTGAAGTATAAACCCTTTATTTTTTCTTTTAATGTGCCTTCCTTCCCTGCCTCCTGAAACTCTACTTACTATTTATCTCCTACAGAGTTTCAGTCCTGTGTTGCTCTATTCAAAAAACATGTTATTTTAAAATAGGTCACCTTTCTACAATCTATTTTTAAACAGAAAGTTTGAAAAGCAGACGTCAATGAAGTTACCTTTTTAACTCGCCTTTATCTGTAGCAAGAGTTTAAGTCCTTAGCCTGGGATGAGAAGTTTCTCTCTCCCAGCTCTAGGCCCAGCTGCTTTCCTCCACTGTGCTCCAGCAAACAACCTCACTTCCCTGATGCTCAGCCTCCCTAAAGACATAGTTCTTGTCTAGTAATAGAAGCTTTAGTAAAGGTAAAAGGGAAAGACCATCAGGGTGAGTGAGTGGTCTACTTTGGTTTTCTATCAAACTGAAATCTCACCAACCCCTGGGTTTTGCTCCCAGTGACCTCCCCACTCCTCTGAAGCAGTTCACTGCACTTACAGCCCCACACACAGGACAAAAAGGTGAGAAAAAACAAGAAAAATATTAAAAGCAGTCCAATGACACTTAAAAAATGCCAATGACACTTGAGAAGTGTTTATACCAAGTCTGCAAATGAGAAATATTTATACTGTGGTGATGACACTGCACAAGAACGAACACTAGCAAGTCCTAATACTAACAAATAATTTGTTTTCTCAACAGCTTGGCTGATGTGCTTCCTTCCTGACTCTCAGGCAGAGCTGGAAGACAGAGCTTTCAGCATTCATAATTTCAAACACTAAGTTAAAATTCCTTTTGCTGGTTGCCTAACACCTCAGAATGCCTCTTTGATCAATCTTACAACAAAGACCTATGAAGAAGTGGTCCAAGGCAGACTGCTAACTCAGAAAGGAAGTCTATGTACTGATCCATTAACATGACTGCCAGCAGCACTGATGCATCCCTTGGGGATATCTTGCTGAAGTAGTTTCTCAATCCATGGTTAGGTTTCTTACCATGGTTACAGGTGTATTAGACACCAGGAAGACCAAGCACACATCTATATATGCTTACAGAACTGAAGTTAAAGCTGCAGCTGTCTCTTAACTATAAGAACTAGAGTAGGATGTCACTAGTGACAAGACCATGCTGCACGGCTATTCCATGACATAAAACATGAGGAAATGCTGCTGTGGATGAGCAGAGACTCTGTTAGAACGGGAGACAGAGTCTGCACAGACACTCTGCTACAGACACTGGAGGTACAAGCTGCACTGTAACCAAACAAACTTTCTTATTTTTGTACCAGTCCTTGAATGAATTCGAAGCAAATGACCACTGTTTGCAGTTTGTTAACTCCAACTGCTTTACACAATTTTCAAGAACATATATCAAGAAATACAGAATGTCTTAATACATATGATTGTATATGATGACTAAATCAACTTGTCCTTGTGGAAGTTTTCCGACAAAACAGCTGTGTTTATGTTTGCTATCACTGTATTTTAAGAAAAAGTCAAATAATTAAACAATACATCAGTGGAAACTTACATAGATAACAGCTTCATCAAAGATTGGAATTCCATCCTTTTCAGAACAGCTAATGGTTTGTAGACACATGATTTTTTTAAAACTTTTATCTGTTTAAAACCAGATTCAGGTGCTAAACCACAGCCTTTGAACGTGAGAACCTTCACTGTTATGGCTCTAACTCCCATAATTTGAGACGTTCTATTTTGTGTAAATAACTGAACATCCTTGGAAAGGGGAACATGACACATCACCCACAACCAATTTACGTGATATAGTCTGCTCCCCTCTCCTTTTAAGTTGGAATGATTGTTTTCAAGTAATACAGTTTATCTCAAAGCTTTGCAGAACTGGTCAGCTCCTATCTAGTAAGATTCTAGTTTCTTACCTTTTAAGTTATTAGGGTTTTTCTTACCACAGGACCATCTAACAGTTTGGTTCGCCTTTTTTTTTTTTTTTTTTTTTAGTAGCCAGCTCTGTTCATTTAACTGTTTTTGGAAATAAGCCCTATTAATTCTTGCCAAAGAAAATATAACCACTGTGCTGAGGCTAGCAAATTACATAGGACTTCATTTCAACAAACCAAATTGTGACAAAACTGCCAAAAACCCAACAGTGATCCATTATGCATGAAAAAACAGTTAGCTTAAAGCCCAGATCCATTTATTATGCAACAAATTGAAAGAGTCTAATGTCTTCAGAGTAAAGCTTTGATAAGAAGTTGTCCATTCTAAGCAGATTCATTAAAACTGTATTATTTAGCTGGTTACCAGGTTTGATTTTTTTGTGGCTACTTTACAGTGTTATTTTGATATATTCCTTCCACTGAAAGAGATTTGTTAAATAAATCCAATTGCTCCAGGAAAAAAAAATCCTCTGAGTTTAGAGTTTAAAATGTGGCAAACTGTGTAATTCATTGACTAGTATAATACCTTCACCATAAATAACCCTTGTTTTCCTGACAATCCAAAAGAGTTTCTGCAAGGAAGAAAGGAAAAGAAATAAGAGGGGGAAGGCAGGATAATAGGGCCTGCTGTGGTAGGACAAGGGGTAATGGCTTTAAACTGAAAGAGGGCTGGTTTAGATTAGATACAAGGAAGAAATCCTCAGATGGTGGCGAGACAAAGGAAAAGGTTGCACAGAGAAGTTGTGAATGCCCCATCTCTGGAAGCGTTCAAGGTTTGAATGGAAGGCTCTTCGAAAAACTGGTCTAATGAAAGATGTCCCTGCCCATGGTAGCAGGGATGGATTCAGATGATCTTCAAAGGATGCAACATTCTCAAGCCATTCTGCGATTCCACAATTATAAAAGTTCATTATTTCCCATTAGTTGTAGAACCACAGTAGTAAAAAAAAACTTTACTGGTAAAAAAAGCTTAAATGGAATCAGTTAGCTACTAAACCTGTCCAAGAGGCAAGACAAAAGCACTGCAACTAAAGATATAAAACCAGGGGGTTTATCATAACAACTTTAATAGCAATTATCATCATAACTTTAAATAGTTTTCATTGTTTTGGGGAAGTTTTTAAATTCTTCTTTTGAGGGCAGCAAGTATACCTTTTTATGGAGAAGTGGGAGTACATGCCACAATTTCCTTCCTTTCCTCTCTCTGCAGCCAGTTAGCTACTGATCACCGTGGATTTGTGTCAGACTCAGGAGAATCTGGATATACAGACAGGCTGGGGAATGAGAGGCTGGAGAGCAGCGCCATGGAAAGGGACCTGGGGATCCCGGTCAGTGGCCGCTGGAGCGTGCGGCAGCAGCGCCCTGGCAGCCAGGAGGGACATCCCTGTCCTGGGGCATCAGGCACAGCATGGCCAGCCAGGCACGGCAGGGATTGTCCCGCTCTGCTCTGCACTGGGGCAGCCTCACCCCCAGTTCTGGGGGCAGTTCTGGGTGCCACAATATCAAAAAGACCTTGATCTGTTAGAGAGAGTCCAAAGGAGGCCATGAGGATGGTGAAGGGCTTGAGGTGAAGCCATGTGAGGAGGGGCTGAGCTCACTGGGTCTGTTCACCTGGACAAGAGGAGACTGAGGGGAGACCTCACTGCAGGTACAGCTTCATGTGAGGGGCAGAGGAGGGGCAGGCACTGATCTCTGCTCTGGGGTGACAGGGACAGGACTGAGGGGATGGCCTGAAGCTGAGGCAGGGAGGTTTAGGATATCAGAAAAGGGTTCTTCACCCAGAGGGTGTCTGGGCACGGAACAGCTCCCCAGGGCAGTGGTCACAGCACCAAGGCTGACAGAGCTCAGGCAGTGTTTGGACAATGCTCCCAGCACAGGGAGTGACCCCTGGGGATGGCACCATGCAGGGCCAGGAGTCGGACTCAATGAGCCTCATGGGTCCAGTCCAATTTGAGATCCATTATTCTAGAGTTCTCAATTTCATTATATTGCACTACTTACAGCGAAAGATTTTTTAAATTATGCAACAAATTCCAATAAAATCCAGTACTCACATTATGAATATATAAATTACCTAATAGTTTTCTTTCATTGACCAATAAAAAGGTACGCCAAAGTGTTGATAGCTAATTTGTGTGTCCTCCAATAGCACTAGATTTTACACAGAATTCATGCTTTTTATTATATCTGGGTTTGGTTTTAACTTATTTCATGAAAAATATTATGAATAATTTTATCTGAGAAGTATAAGCTGTATTTTAAAGTATGTATTAACAATTTAAATTTCCTCAACAAAGTGCCTTAAAATAATATGCTACAGCTAGTGATCCTGCAGTAACAGAAAGGCAAACTAGAACAGTAAAACTCTCTCTCCAGTGCTACAAGGCCAGATGTTTATGGCTAGTAACAAATTCAATTTAGGCTTCTTAAAATGGAAGAAAATTTTCACATTAATCATCTTCCACTTCAATAATCATGACACTCAAAAATGCTTGGTGAAGTTATTATCTCACCACTTTTTAAAATCAAGTATTTAACAGCAATGAGTCAGTTATTAAATAATTCTCTTTTTGTCCAGAAGATTTCAAATTCTGTGGCCAGATTGATGTTCATATATTTGATGTTCATTCTGTTGTCTCGGTGCATACACAAACTAAAATGAAAAATGTACAAGCGCACTGCTATCCCTTTTACACATAAAAAAAGAGAAGCTGTTATTGCTCTGTGATGTCAGAGTGCTCTCAGTACATGACTAGCATTTGCTCATGTTGACATAGACAAAGTATGAGGATTTTACATTCTTAGTTTCATTTACTCTTTATTTGTTCACATGCACAAAATACTGTCTCTAGCAGACTGAGAAAGCCCACACTTTCATCTTTTTTACAACAGAAAGCATTTTAATGGACAAAAGCTCCTGCCTTCAACTCAAGCTACTGAAGCTGCTTCATTGTGATGCAGAACTCAAGGCAGACACTGAAATACCACTTTCAAGAACACTCTGATATGGTAGTGTAAACCACAAGAATTAAGGGGATTCTGTGTATCTCTAAGCTCAGACTGGCCATGGCAGTTCAGGATCCTGACTGCTACAAAACTCCCTGGGCTTGCTGTGACCAGGTTGAGGCAGTGGGGGCTCCAGGGTGAACTGTGTGAGAAGCTGCTGGAAGTTTCCCCATGCTCAGATGGAGCCCAGCAGTGAAAGTGGGGGCTCTTGGAGGCTGTGTCTGGGAAAAGGCAAGAAGCAAAGAACAGACAGACTTAAGAAAGAAGGCAAATAATATACCCAGCATATACATTAACATCTACTTAACTCTAAAATCCCACATCGTACATTTATCTGTTTATAGCATGCACATTTTCTTCACACTGCTTCTTTCACACCATGTGGACTGACACAGTTGGAAAGTAGGCCATACAAGTTTCACATGAATAGCGTACTTCAAAAATTGTTCTGGCAAGTTGTTTAAAGAGCCAGGTTTTTCTCTGCTAGTTCTTGTGCAGAAGATGTGTTTTGGATGTTTGAGCTTCTCATTGGAAGACTACCATTAAGCTCAATCATGTGAAAACTGAATATGTTTTGAAACCATACAAACATTAAAAAAATTTATTTGCTTCATACTTAATTTTGAATTCTTCTGCTCACTGTATGTGTGACTAAAATTCACTTCAAGTCCTACTCCAAGTTATTAACTTAAGAGAACCTGGATTATCTTTTTTCCTGCACCAAATCAAACTCAATTTGAACCAACAACTGACACTCAGCCGTCTTCATTATCCTGTTTTTCAATATGATGACTATTTCAAGCTCTTTAATGATCAACAGTATCACAGCTAATATGCATTAGTCAGCTTTTAACGTCACTGCAATAAAGTTGCATAAGCCATGAATTTATGATCTCTTTTAGTTGCAATTTCATGGACTGTAGTTTATAATACATACACATGCTTGGGTTTTTTTCACCACGTGGAACCAACTTGCCACTTATAACCAATCAATCAAAATTAAACTTCTGAATGAAATTCCTTCTTTTTTCAGCTAAATGACATTGCATGCTTTCATTGATTATTGTATGGGTTTATTGAGTTTTGTATGATTTCTTGGATTTATAATTTGGCAAGGCCTGTAAAGCTGAATACCATAAAAATAAAAAATATAAAACAGATACAGACAATGTATTAAATTTGAATGCTAAAGATGATGGAAATCAGTGACAAAATAAGACACTTGCTCAGATGTCTTAACTGGTATACACAGAGAGCAAAAAATTACACTTAACAACACTTGAAACAAAAATGAAAAATATTTCTATTTGTATGCTATTTTTTTCCATTTAGGAATAAAGACAACTTAATGGCATCATTCAGTTCTGAAGCTTATTTAAACCTCAGTTAAATTTTACAGCAGGAAAGTATTGTCCCTTTGCATTTATCAACTTGATAAACTGTTCCATCCAGTAACTTTTTCTTTTAAAACCTACATTTGGCACAACTGAAGTTATGTAAACACGTATGAATTTTTCCATATTATTTGGAATAAAAAAGAAAGTCAAGGCTTTATTTCAACCATTTCAAAATTACATTTGCAATTTTCTTTTTCTTTTCAGAAATTTTTGTATTCCAATAGATGTTACATGATGAGTAAGAAAAAATTATTTACTGCTTTGTGGGAAATAAAATAGTATCAAATGCAACTTTAATTGTACCAACTTGTCAGGCATCAGAAAAATAACCTGCCTGTCATCTATTTCCATCAGTCTCATTATTCTTTTACTGTCTCTACTGTGTTTCCAAGTGAAACTGATTATTACTGTTAAATTATTACCCATCTGGAAATAGATCATCTTCTCCAGGGCCTTGCTGATTTACTAACAACTAAGTTCCTTGGTGAATTTCCACTTTGCAAAAGCAGTCATTAAAATTAACAAGTTTAAGTGTTTAGTGCTTTGTTCTCCTAACAAACACTGGAAGGTGCTGTTGGGGGAAGAAAAATAAACAAACCTTGGAAGTACCTTATGAATGCACATTATCAGGTTTGACTCATTGTTCTTAGCTCCAATACTGTGTCACAGCATAAGGTAATTAATGTATAATTAGTAGCATCAGTAGCAAAAGGATCACTTTGCATTATGTGACCAAAACCGTATCTCTCCTGCCTCAGTACTCTATGCCTTTTTATCTACTCTGCATAGTTGCTACA
The DNA here is from genome assembly GCF_963662255.1 of Cinclus cinclus. Lineage (NCBI taxonomy): Eukaryota > Metazoa > Chordata > Aves > Passeriformes > Cinclidae > Cinclus > Cinclus cinclus. Next base: position 22,900,379 of record NC_085052.1, read on the forward strand.
GGGGCAAAGAGAAACTAATTTTGTTTGATTTCATTATTTTTGGAGTGACATTGAAGTTATAAACCCTCTGATAGAGCAAACTTAAATTTATACTCAACAGCCAACTACATCTTTACTCTAATGTAATGTCGCTGTCAAGCAGTGTCTAACTCCAGCATACACTAGCAAATACCTTCCAAACCTTTATGAAACTTCAAAAAGCTAAGACATTTACAGAAATATACCTCATACCAACATAATTAACTTTTAGCAACTTTTTTTTTTTGCTCTGTTAAATTACCTTTCACAAACTAGAAAGAAGGGACAGCCTATTCCCCATTTTCCCTCTCTTTGTACTGTTTCCTCCTATTACAAGCAGTTGAAAATACTGTTTCTATTGTCTCCTATTTTTTAGCAGCTCCTGTTCTCCTTTTTTTCATTGCCTTGCACACAACTTTTCCACACACATTTTCTTCTCCTTGAAAGATGTTCTTTAGACTTTTAGGTAACAAGGTTTTGTGCTCCATGTATATAGATCACTCTGAACAGGTTTGCCTTTGGCATGAAAGGGCAGGGTCTGACTCTGCCAGTGTGCAGACTCTTAGCTGGCTCCCCCTGCCTCCCTGGCCTGTTAACTGGCCATAACTGCTCGTTGGTGAATGTGCTTGTCCTGCCTTTAATCTCTGAGTACATTGCATATATATTGCATAATGCTTGGCATTATCCTCCATTACTTTGAATAGTTGTGTAAGGATAATTTTATTAAACCTACTCAAGATAAAAAGCAAACCTTACATGACAAAAAAAGGAGAGTATGTTACCATTAACTAAAAAAGGTAGAACAGGCTGTGGGCTTTGACAGATACTTGTTTTGCAAGGTATTAAAGTCCAGACCAGTTTAAGACTTACAAGACAAAACCAGATGTCGAATTTTTAACCAATCTGTTCACCATGTTCTTTACTGCTTCTAAGATAGATATATACATTCATACAAGCTCTCAGTTCTCACAAAACCCTGGGGGAAGATTATCACTAATAAAGCCTGGCACTTGGTATGTGCTAATATTCAGCTGTATCCAGTAGAACAGTTTGGAAAAAACATTACCCTCGAAGTAATTTTATTCTAAGAAAACAAATAATTTCTTAAAATAACTTCAGCTAGGTATCAACCACCATTTTTCTTCCAGTTTCAGTAAACACCCTGCTCAGGAAGATTTTGATGTCTACTGTCTCTAGACCAACAGCGAAGTGCCACTTGAGTTTTTAAATATAAGACTGGCAAATAAATGTGGTGATAGATACAGAACCCAGTCTTGTACAAATAACAACCTAAGTAGGACACATCTTTTTCAGGATATGTCAATAAACCAGACCCTATCCAATGCCATATCCAAGCCAACTTCATATAGTGAAGCTATATGAAGATCAGCAGCTCCATGGCAACCTCATACACAACACACAAACTTCCCAAGAAACCAGACATGTAGTCAGGCATCTAATGTATAGTAAGCTTCATCTGCCCTTTCTTTATTGCCAGAAGTACCTCATTTGGTTGTCATAGAACTAGGTTTCATACCCAATACTACCAAGTACACTTTAAAGAACAAAGCTGATTCATTCTGCCTTGAAAATAACATCTGTGCTGTGTTAATGAACGCATATCTGAGATGTACAAGTAGCACTCTTGGTGTTTTCCAAACTGAGTAATGGTAATGTGGGGGTTTACTGGGTAAACTAAAGGCAACAAGCATTACTCAGCTGCTGAGGCCTGTCACCCTTCTTATGAAATACTACTTCACATGTAAAATTTCTCATTGAAACAGAACTATTTCAAAAATAGTGTATGAAACTGGAATGGGGATAGGTGTGCATGTTGCTTTTTTGAATGCAAACATACACCACGTTCACACAAAACTCTACTCAGCCTATGTGAATATCCTACATGAATGTTCACTGCAAAGTTGAACAGTTTCATCACACAAAAGATAATAAAGAAGGGAATAATTATGACAATATAGTTGTGATACTCAAAATTATTTTAGAAAAATTAAAATGCTACAATGTTTAAGATTAGCATGCCCTGACACGTATTCATAACTCTAAGGACTGTATGATGATTATGTCTTAAGATCCCAGCTCTAGTCACACACTTGTCTTTAGCACTTCTCTGTACTGAAGGGATTTTTTATCTATGAATGGAAACGCACAAACTTATTTGCAGGGCTCCTTGATTGATGTTACTTTGACTCCAATTTAAATCTGGTTTGGTAATTCATTTTACTACTTTTAGAAGGAAGTGTGAACATTCTGATTCAATGAGGTGCAATGACTTCCAGAACAGCAAGAGAACAATTTTCATTCTAGAAATGATAATATATTTGGTGGCATTCAGTTTGTACGAGTCCCACCTTCCTTTATTATTCCCCCATTTTTAATCTCGCCTGTTTAAAATAATTTTCTGTTCATTAAAATATTCATATCAATGACATGCCATAAAAATTTATTATTTTATATTTATATTGAGTTTAAGGCATTTTAAAAATCAATTAATAAATATATTATAAAAATATTTCATAGTGCAAAGAAGGACACTCAGAATCAGACCAAATTGTGATTAACTAAGATATTATCTAGCTAATGAGATTTACAAAGGGATTTATAGCCTTTCACTTCCAAGACAAAGTTTGACTGTACATAAAGTTATGGGAGAAGACTTGGTCAACATAATATTCTTAAGGAATACACATCCCCCATCTCTCTGCTTACACTAGAAATATCACTTTTTCCTTTGTGAAAACTTTTTGAGAAGATAAATATGAGGAAGAGAATTCCCTCTTGAGAAGCCTTTCTCTTGTATCCAGAGAAGTGGATGATCACATATCCTAAGTTAAGTTGCTCAGTTTCCAGGCACTTCAATGAATTTCAATTTATAGGCCATAGAAGAACAACATACTAAAAACAGTACACATTTCAAATATATTCTAAAAATATGCAAAATTTATTTTGTACCTGCATTTCAAGAAAAAAATGAATTCTTGCAGACTATTACAGAATGGTGAAACCAACTTGAATTTCTAAGCCTTTATTCTTCACCTTTGTTGCTTTATTTTTTATTGCGTTTCAGCTAATTAAAAACTTGCTTTCTTTAAATGAGGTAAGCTTGTGTTTTTATTCCTTTTTTACAGGGGTGGTAGAATCCTTGTAGAAGTTTTAAAAGTGTGCCCCTATGGACAATATGATGTTGATTCTGTGTTCACTTTAATTGGCATATCTTTTTCTTTGTTCATTCTACAAAATCTCCTGTGTCTTTCTTTTTCCACTCATCCTGCTATGTTTTTGACTGTTTTTTTTTGCTCTGCTTCCAACCCACACTTCATCTCCTGCCAAGGGAATTTTAAGCCATTAATCGCTGTCAGATTTCCATACTCACAACATTTAACCAAATTCAACAACTCATTCATCCATATTGCAAAAAAAATAAACGAAGGGGGGAAAAAATAGAACTACTTGAGAATAATGGAGAGTGCTAGCTTTCTAGAGTTTGATAATTTTGCTTAGTGCATAAATATACTGAGGGGATAAACATGCATTAATCAGGACTGAAATTACCATCTAATCATGATTTATTTTTTTCTGTAGCTCTTTAGACATTTGCATCAATAGAATCAGAACGCATACAAGAATGACCCAGGAGTGATCATGCACTTACTGGTTTGTGCTTACTTTTCAAACACTAAAATATTGTTTGAAATGCACAATTTCACTGGAAAACTGAGTATCATCCTAACATATCCACAAGCAAGTCATTAGGAAAAAGATTTCCATAGAGGTCAGTGCAACACTGGAACAGCTCTCCTGGAGACATTATGGAATCCCTGTCCTTGAAGGTTTTCAAGACTCAGGGAAATAAAACCAGAGCTGATCTCATCTCTTTGGTAGTTTACCCCTGCAAGGATTCATTCTGCAAAAGTTTTACAAAGTTCTCTCAGATATTTGTAAAAATAATCTGTTGTGGCCTCCCTAACTGAAGGGGAATGAGCAGCCCAATACCACAAAATTACAGAATGTGCAGAGTTGAAAGAAACCATCAGGATCACCAAAGTACAACTTCTGGCCCTGAACAGGACACCCTGTGCCTAAGAGCATTATCCAAGTTAACTTGAGGAGTAAATAAAGTTCATAAGCACTATGACACTGCTGAATTTTACAAAAATATCAAATAAAAAGGCATGATCAAGCAAATTGCATAGTCAGGTAACTGCAGAATACTCTTAAATATGATTATGAGGAAAAAAAAAAGTTAAAAACAAACAAAAAAAGTAACTACTTCAAAAAATAAACCAAGACAGCATATATTTAACATAAATTTGAGATTCAAGACCAAGAAAACGATCACTAAGATAAAGTGGAAACTGAGATGAACAGAATGAAAAAAAAAAAAAAAGAAAATAATATGAAACTTGAACTATGAACTATGAAATGAAACAAGGATATAATAGCTGGAAATTAAGATTTCAGAAGTTTTTTTAAAGTATTTTATTATATCCTTTTCAAGGTCATTACAGTAATGTGGGGAGTTTACTATGTCCAAAGTGCATGATGCTGCTTCTCATAGAAATGCTCCCCTAAAATAATGGTTTTGGTAGTTACAAATGATCACAAACATAAATCTACTTTAATTTTAAACAGCCTTTTCAGCCGTAGGCCCTAAGGTCATGGTTAAATTTCTTATAAATAGATCTGGACCAAAATCAACTGAGATTAAGCGAGACCTTAAAGAGTTACAGTTAATGTATTACCTGCAGAGGATTACAGAGTGATGTTTCATGCCAAACCTTTGTCTAACTCAAATGTCACATTCATTTAGGAGAGGTGTCTGTACAAGGAGAACAGCACTCTCCCAACCAGTTTTCCTCTAAAACATTCGGACTGGCATATTTGATTTCCTTCAGTAAGTGCCACGTAGAGCATTATGAACCTTTGCAATGCTCCCTTCCTCTGAATGGAAAGCTAGACTAGCACTCAGGACTGCACTTACCCGTTGATGCATATGCAACTTCTGACATTACTAATGGAGCCTAATTAGCCCTATTCAACACTTCCTTTTCATATTATTAATTGCAACAGGCCTCATGTTCTAGTGCAGCATGAAATGAAGCCCACACAAAAGAAAACAATCCCCTTCACACTAACAGATTTTTTGTTTATCTTCTAGCTTTGCTTTTTATTAAGAGATTGGAGGATGGGATCTAAAGAAATCATAAAACAGATTTAAATATACTAATGTTTACCTAAATTTAATGTGCTGCCACCTCTTTGTTGCCTATTGTATCCTGGTAAATGGAATTGGGAAAAAAAGACATTTTTTGGATTAATGGCATGATTTTAGAGCATCAGTCTTCTGCTGGAAACAGACACAGAAGAGAAGTAGCATAATCACCTTCTTTCTAAACAAGTTAATTGATCATGAAAAGGTGCAGAAAAATAAACCCTTTGATGGCTAGTAAATTAAATAGGGCACAGGGATAAATAAATTATCATGCAAAGTACTAGGAAGACATGGAAGAAGAGACTGAAATGATGTGAAATTACCAGACTTCAGAAAAGCTACAGATCCCTGACTACTACAGAAAGAGAAGCTATTACCACTACGAAGTCACTTTGAAAATTATTTCTTTTTTGTTTGTTTTTAAATAAGGTTGTTGAGAATTTCTAAATTCAAAGAGAGACTAATTTTTTTTCCTTTTTAGGCTATTCTGCTTTATACTAATGAGGCCCTAACATTGAAAATACTTGCAAATTTGTCAACCACAACTGGGACCTAAACATTCCATGTTTTTCAAGCACCATCATTTGTTTCTGAACAAGGGTCCAAAATCTGAACTTAGATTTGTTTAACTATCATTACATTTACCTGGAAAGATGAATTAGTGTAGCATGACCTGCCTTACACTGCAGACAAAATGAAAGAACAGCTTAGAGAAATTCAAACTGTCAGAACTATCTTGGAACTTCTAAATACTTTTATTCCAATATAGGACTCCGTGTGTGGCTTTTTTTTTTTTTAAATGACAAGTCAGTAATGAACATTATGCTGAAGCCAAGCTCACCAACATTTTGTTTGCTGTTTCTTCTCTGTTTCATCCTACTCAAACTTGCCAATAATTATGCACTAGTTTAGTCTGCTGGTATTAGCCCTTACAGGTCAGCAGGAGATTATCAAGGAGATGGAGAATAGACAACAGGAGCTGAAAGAATCATCTATCTAAAATATTAAATTCATTTATTTATGAAATGATGTGGCCACTCAAACACAAGGACAGAAAGTGCAGTACTAGAATGTTACTGTCAATTCCCTCCTCTTCCTCTATGTTCCAAGTGGAGATCAAGAATACCACTGCCAGAACTGAGGAATAGCAGAACGATGAGCAGAGCTAAGAGTCAGAAAGCCGAGTCTGAATATTTTCCTGTATGCATTTCTATTATACCTATTACATACACTATGAAGAAGGACACTACATGACAGCAAAATAAGCTGAAATAAATAGAGACATTAGGGGTCACCAAGCAAATACACCTTGTACAATATCAGAGTTGCTATTTGTATACTATAACATCATAGAAAATATTTAACGCGTCAGCAATTTCATAATGAAAAAAAATGAAAACATGTAATCATTCAATACCCTTTTCTTGAGTTGATTTCTGTCCAACTGCAAACACCTTTAGACACCTTTACAGGAAACAATTTATAGGCTTGCTAAAGCTATTACTGCAATGCCATGATGATGGTAAATCAACCAACTGATTGAGTGTACATATGCAAAACCCAAAGCTGGCATAAGCAGGAGCATTTTCACTAACACCAGTTTCTACTGTGCCTATTTTCACTATAGTATTTTGGGCTAGAGAGTCCAAAGCTTTAGGAATCTTGTACAGTTAAGTGGTATAACAACATTTTGATAAGTTACCAGCCATTCTACCATTAAATAGAAAGCAATGTTTCGGGCACCTATGTATCTTCTTGCAGCTCCAGGGACACCACAGTAAATGTGTTCTAAGCAAGACCGTGCTCCATGTATTACACATGTGCATCAATACCAATGGCATATTAATTTCTGGGTTTGTCAGGTGGACTTCCTGACAAGACTTCTGCAGATTCCCTGAGTTCAGACCATTACCAGAGAAGAATTTTTATTATTATCAGTAATATATATTATTAGTACAATGCATATATTTCTGTAATAATATTAAAATTATTAAAAACTATTATTTTGCTTAGTACTGTAACAGGTTCAAGTTAAAACACATACACACTTGTAAAATGTTTGAAAAGCAGCTGATTCTCAGTCCTGCTGCAGCAATGGGACTTAAAGCAACATGACCATATTGTCTGAGCAAAATATTACAAACACCTCCTTTACCTCTGCTTTTTTGTTGTTGTTTTTGATTTTTTTCAGGTATTTTGGAGGGGGGGGGGTGTTTTGTTTTGTTTTTTATTTTTTTCAGACTCAGACAATCTCAGCCTTCGGAGAAACAGAAACCTCATACAATTAATCTCAGCAGGATGGTTGCTTTGGAAATTATTAATTAAGTAAAAAGCACTCATCACTATAATTGGCCTGAAAGAAAAAAAAAAATGAAAGTAATGCCTAATTCTATAATCTGATTCCATTAAAATAACAAAATTAATTTGGTGAGGTAGGGATGAATGATGTCCTGATTGCTGAGGGCATGGCCCTGCCTCCACTCTCCCTCTCCCTACAAGGCAGCCAGCCCTGGTGCTTCCTGGCACAAGCTATTGAGGTGAAATGGGTAAAACAGCAGGTAGAGGTTTGCCACTTAATGGGCACTTACAGGAAAAAAAATAATAATTCAGACATGCCCCTAATAATCCACAGCCCAGCTCTGAGAGCAAAGCATTCAAATGGAACAGGCAACTCAAAACACTCTAGAAACTCTCACCTACAGCTCCCAACTTCACTGATCAGGTAAATTGTGGGTATGAAAATATCTCTTACTGTCTATCTCTATGGCCTCTCATTGAAGATTTTTTTTGATTAATAGCAGCAAGTTCAACCAGCACAAAGAGTTATAATGCATGGGCCTTCAAATTATTGGTGTTTAAGCAGATTTTTTGAAAATAAACTCCGCATATTCCCAATCCTGAGAATAAACTCGACTGACTAACAGAGAATACCAACTGAACCACAGAGCAGAACAAATGCCAACCAAGAGAGACCAAAGATTCTGAGCTGCTGAGAAACTGATTTCTGCTGGACTTCTAGGAACTTAACAGTTTGGGAGGCCAAGTGAAATTTGTGCATACAGTAAGCACTATTTGGGAAGCCTTCCTGCCAGCCACGTCCTCCTGGACACTGTACAGGTAATTTACACAGAACACAGTGAAGACTTTGGTTTGCCTCCACAACCTATTTTGGTCTCTTCTACAAGAGGCTGTATAGGAACAACAGCTATTGTGCAACCATAAACTGCAATTTTACTAAGCAAGATTTATAATATTTATTAAGCAAGACTAACCATAGTAAGTCCTCAACAGGGAAAAACTATGCTTTAAAAATTTTAACAAAAAATACTTGAATTTTACAGAGTACTAAGCTATTATTCATTTTCTTCAGAATATGTTCCTTAGGGCACAGATATCCTTTTCTCTGGTCCCTTCCTATTTCTTCTTCCCTTTGAGCTACTGAAGGTGTATTTCAATCTTTAAAATGTCACAAGTTGGCCTATGATTTTATGACATGATCATGTGACAGGGACAGCATTAAAAAATTTATTAATTCTACAAATGTACTGTATGGCAAACAAATCTGACTACTTTCAGATTACCATTCCCAAATGTACAAGGCTTATGAGTCAGGCATCAATTATTAAAAGACTTTGTTTTAGACCCAAATTCAGTGATCTTTCTAGTCATCTCCTGGTGTGAATTAGCTAGAGACCATGCTTCTAAGCTGAGGATCTTCAAGATATCTTTAAATTTTAAGAAGAAAAAACAAGCCAGTATTCTTAGCCATATAAAACTGTCATATATGTAACATATTTGTGGATGACCTTTTTCACAAATATGTATCTAAGTAAAGCCTTCTTTAATGAAGCATTCTGTCATTAAAACAATCTATCATTCATATATATCCTAAAAGATCAGGCTTGAAAGGTGAATGTAATTCTTTACATTGATGAAAAATAATTTATGGTTGACATGGACAGCTCGAAAATATATGGAGATTATCAAAGGCCAATAAGGATGGATGAACTGACACTTTGAAGTTTTGGGGGCAATAGAGGAGATAGAAACAATACAGCTAATTTTAATACTAATTAATAACAAATTGAATAGTCCTTGATTTCCTTATGAACAGACAGAATAACCCTCAGGACAACATTTTCCTAATTTTTTCTACAGTCAACTACTTAAAAGAGGTGACGTGTCCTTCATTTTTAAAGGGTACATATTATAGCTGTATTTTAATTCGAGACAAAACTTGTAAATTCATTAGCCCAGCTTAACTGTATAATATGCATTTTTTTTCACTGTGTCTATCCATAGAAACATGGAGATAAAAGACATGGCTTATAAAAGAAAGTATATTTTAAAAAATGCAACCAGTTAGCCAAAGTGTGATGCTTTCAACATTACAAATCACAAGATAGTAAAAAAAATATTTCAAGGCAAACATTGTTAACAGGTAATTCATTTTGTGTACAGAAAAACAAACGGAGTGTGGAAAAAAATCTTTTTTTTTTTTTTTTAAGTACATCATGCTAAGTACTTGAAAGCTATACCGTTATTTCACAAGTATCCAGAAGACTTCTAAAACTTTATCTAGGATGAAAAAAATGGATTAATTAATCTAATCTGTTCTGACAGCTGCAATCAGAGATCATAAGATCAGCAGGTAAAGGACAATTTTTAATGGTATGTTTACATATCGTCATTTGCAAAATGTGCAAAGTGCAAATTATTACTGTATTTTCCATAATAAAAAACAATAGCAGTCAGATTTCTCAGTGATGTCAGCATTTTTTCCCCGTAACTTCCCAGCCTCAAAAGGTGTTTGGGCTTCTGGCAAAGGATCTTCCACTGCACTGCATATTTGTGATGAAATCCTACTCTTTTTCCTGTTGCTAACACTTCCTTCTCCCCAGTGAATCTCTTCTCATTACAATCCATTCAGCACTTCTGCTATAACATTTATAAGGTGATTTGTCAACACAGTGATGTGTCTATATAAAAAACAGATGCAAGGTCCCTGACACCAACCTGATTAATGAGAACAAAGTGTAATGAGAACTTCTAGTGGCTAATGTCACAGCAAGAAAGAACAAAATAACACAGAAGATTCTTCTGGTACAGACTACTCCATATTAGAACTGTGTGAAATATGGTACTATTTGTCTAAATCTATGAACTAGTAACAGAAAAATAGTACTAAACCATGTCAAACTTCAGCAAAATAAAAACAAAGCAAACAAGCATATACTTTGAACTGCCCTACAACAGTGCCAGACATTTTTAACTCTCCACCCCGAATTTACACAACTGCTCAGGGGGTTTTATTGGTAAAATTTGACTTTTCCCTCTTAGCAGAAAGAAATTCAGACACAAAAAAAAAGAAGCCAGTAAGCAGTGAACACACTTGAATGAGGAATGCTAACTGGACATTTTCTGTTATGAGGAAATGCACCATACAAGAGGGAATGAACCATATGAACCATGCCCAAATGTTGCCATGAAATAAAAACTCAGAAGCAAAAACAAATCCACTGCCTCAGTCTTGGGTTGTTTCCCCTCCTGTCAGATTACCAACTCTTACCCTGCATATCACAGTAGTAAAACAAGAATATTCCTGACCCACATTCTTACATCTACTGGGTTAACTAAACTCTGAAAGCCAACTATTTTTTGGAAATTTGCACTCAGCATACATAGCCACAGAATAATGCAGGAGAAAAACTGAAGTAAAGGAAAAATCAGAGTAAAAAGTCAAGTCATTCAGCAGCAGAATGTACTAGCTGTACTTTAATACTTAGTAGAGGTCACTGATAATCCAATAGGCATAACCTATGCTAAGTGAGCTACTGCACTGTCAAATGATTGACCTTCAGATTGCTCTTCCTCATAAAAGGCTATATTATTCCTGGAAAGTGTAGCATCTGGCTTGCTCACTTCTTTGATGAAAAGAGGCAATGATCACTAATTTTACTCAAGTATTTTTTTTTTTCTTTTATCACCTGACTTACTGGCTAAAATCAATGTTCAAGTTACTGGCTGAGTTCAATGCCCTAAGCCAGGGGGGGAATAAATTACAAAATCATATACAGACCAAAGATAAACATTCCTAACTTTTGCTAAGATAGTATATCCCCACTGATTTTGGCCAAAAGGTTTTTGATCCTGTTCTCACTTTTAACTGACCAAAACTTTGACCTTAGGAACCGCTTTTATTAAAGCTAGTAATATATTTATGTTTTTTTTAAAAAAAAAAAACCCTTCAATTTCTGTAAGACTCATTCTCTTAAGATGTCTCAGGTGACAAATCAGAACATGTAAATCAGGCTCTTGCTCTAAAATAGCCACTGAAGTGAGTCAGTTACTGTTGCTTCATTTCTGTTTTTCTCATCCTCTCTGCAGTGTCATGGTATTACAAGGAGCAGTTTACCTGTCCAACAAATGTCTCTCTTAGAATTAGAGGCAGGTGCTGCATTACCTTTTTCCTTGAAAAATGCTGTTCAAGCATATTATGCATCCATTAGAACGACAGTCATGTACATACACACACCGTGTTGTGAGCCATCTCAACTCTGAAAAGCTGATAATTCTGTCACAGCTGTTGACCAATTAGACTGATGAACAGAGCTAATGACTACATTTTTTAAGGGGGAACCTAAGAAGAAGAAAACGTACCTTTGCTATTCACAAACTATAAGTACAGAGATACATGAATGGTATTTCAGACTACATCTCCTTAAAGATGAACAAAACAAACAAAAAAGTAGATAGGGTCATCATGTTAGTGGCAGGAAAAAAAAACTAACAGCTGATCCTGAGTGGCACTAGTAACCTGGAAATTATGCCTGTGTTTTTAAACTATGATAGAAATCTCCAGAATGAGTATGCCATCAGTCAGCTGTGATTTTTTTTTTAGTCTTATTATTGAATAACACAGATGTGGACTTTTTAGCTTGTCGTCTTACTTTAAAAATAAATTTGGATAGCTGCAGAAATCTGTCTTGATATTGTGTCTACCATCACATTTCAATGAGATTCCTCAAGACAAACAAGAACAGGTTGCCTACTATGACTCAGGCATCTTTTGAATCATACCTGCTATTATAAAATGGCTTGGAGAGCATTATCATATGTTATTTTTTTGTGTTTCTGGAAGTAAAAGCTATTGCTGCTTTCAAATTACAACACTCTATTAAACAAAAATTAATCAAAATCTTTTAAAAAGTTACACTGTTCCATACATAGAGAGATATATACATACATGGATATATTTTCTTATTTGAGAAAAATCAATGGAAGAAAAAATTTAGGAGTAAAACATAATGGAGAAGGTTTAAACAGGTCCCTCAGAAGGTAATTCTTATAAATTAAACAGCAGCAGAAAATTCAAGTACCCTATCTCTTGCAGTAAACTGAACATCCATTACATGCAAGCTCTGGTAAACAGGTACATGTGCCTGGGTTTATTAAAAATGCAACACTGTTGGGTTGCAGTTATTTCAGGCATATAGCTGCTCCCCATTATAGAGTGGCTTGGCATATACACTGACAATAGAGAACCACACAAAACAAAGAGTACAGTCTTCAACCAAAATATATTTTAAAAGGGGCCTTTTATGATAAGCATACTGTTTTAACATACCATTTTAAATACATTGCTTGAAGTGTTTTGATTTTCCTTAGTGGCCTAGAAGCAATTACCATTCATTTTTACAACCAAGAATATAGTGTCTATTCATCTTCAAGAGGGAAGAGTAAAAAAAGTAAAATTCCTAGTGACATACAATCCTTCTCTGTCCACATTTATTTGCTAAACAACCAGTATTAGCACTACTGAAAGTGATGTGGTTGCCAGAATCATACTTTCCTTTTTTATAGTTCTCATCTGTCTTACCATGTTTTCCAAAACAATCTTAGTTCCATGAAATTCTTACTTGCAGTGAAAATTCTTTCTCTCATGCAGTCTATGTACCACCTTCTTTGATATATTGCTGATATGCCTTGGAAGTTCTGAGGTAGTCAGGCAACATGTTCAAAAGACCACAAAAACTTTTAAAAACACTGAAATTACAGCATAAAGTACACTTCCCATAAGCTTTTCCTTGCACCCTGCAACACCTGAATTTCCTAACACACTGTTTACATTCAACACTTCAAGATCTGAATTAAGAGTTCAACAGAAATCCATTCTACTGATATCATCTGGCTTTGGTCCTAAATCAACAGAGGTCATTAAATTCTTTTCTTGTTCCTTGCTCTCTGTCAGTCACTTCAGTTTCACTATGATGCCATTCAAGCATTCATGGAAAATGGCTAACTTTTTATATAGTCACATTAACAAGACCTGATAGCCAAGAACAATATTCAAGAGTACAGAAATACACTTTTCAGTACATTCCAGTTAGTGCCACATCTCAGTTCAGTCAGCCAGCACCAATGAGATCATTTTTGGCTCCTTATTTGCAACTTAAGTGTTTGGAAATTAACAGCTTTGAATTCCATTAAGAATTTCAAATATAGAACAAATCAGTTTGAAACATCCCTTACCCACTTCAAATATCTCTTAAACCCTGGTTTATAACTGTCAAATTTTATAATGCACAGTTCTATTCATATGAAAATTATGGCTTAGAAAAGGGTGGATTTTACTGAATTTTATTTACTTTCCTGTAAAGGATCTCCTTCTTTAATGCTTTATGTTAACTTCATGTTTTCTTTTTGCCTATCACACCCCACTTATCTGGGTGCTCAAGAACAAAGCAATAGCAACAAAGTACTTCAGAGAATTTGGGAACATTGAATGCAAACTGCACTCTGACCCTCAGGGCAAAAGGAACCTTTAAAACATGTTTTATCTGGAAACAGAAATTATATAAGGCCTTTAAATGAGAGCAGTGATAATATTTAAAAAGTTTTTATAATCTATTCCACAAAAAAGTAACTCAGTGATCCTGGATGTTTAAATAAAAAGCAATTAACATGTGAGACAGACGATGGATCTGTCTTAATTTGCAACCCCGTAAGCTCAGTGTTGTGCCTTTCCAGGCTCTTTACATGATCCAGAAATAAATCCTGCTATATAGGTTAGAGTGAAACATGAGAGTGCACAGAGAGAGCAACACTGCTTTGTGGGAAAGCAATGCACAGAACAGCTTCAGGCTTTAAGAAACTAATAAAAGTGGCCTCCTGCAGTTGCTATTCAACTAACTTACCACTTGTGCCCTCAGTGCCTCTATCTAGTTCACTATATACCATGAAATGTATTACGAAGTTCATTATATCCACTTACCTAAGCTAGAGCTGAGTGGGAAATATTACCGGCCGAAAATAGCATAAGGGAGCGGTGGAGAGCTCCCTGATTCTTTCAAAAATATCCTACAATACTGAGAGGTTTAGATTTTGTTTCTAGTTCCCTCAGGGGTGACAAGTAGCGAAGGTAGCTATTGCTTATTACAGCACTTCCAGCACTTCATAGAATTAAGTATATGACTCAACACAAGAGCAGCTCATGATTTCTCCATGAAGTAGAGAAAACATCAATAACCTGCTGTATACTTCTTTTGAGTGATTGTATGGTAATTACACTGGGCATTCTGTATGTTAATGAAGTAGGGAAGATACTTTAAAACAAAAAGAAAGACATATTTAAATTTTTTAGGAATACTTGTGGGGCACTCACTGCAAAGTAAATCAGTCAGCAAAGAATTTAGTCACAAAACAATGAAGAGATTACCCCATGTGTCTGCACATATGACACTGGCCTGAGGCTTATCTTGTAAACACAGTAATAATGAGTTTTATTTTTGGGAAGCTATTACACTAAACAATGTGAATCTTTAGAAAGCATATATATAGTTACTAAGAATCCTGATCGCACACTGATTGGCCTCTAAACTAAGCAAACAAATAATTTTGGCTAGATTCCATTTTATATTTAGCACTAGCGAGTTCCAACTTTATTTTGTCCTCCAGACTCCATGTAGTGGGGCAATGCTGCTATAGTGACCAATGCAGGAAAATCACTTAAATCAAACTTTTCCATTACTAATTACTACACTGAATGTGCAGTTAGTAAAGTCAGCCCAAGTAATTAACCTTCTTATTCTAACAAGTTGTCAGTAGCTGCTTTTTAAAACCCTCCTCTCTGTGGCAGTACCTTGAATGATACATGCTGTATCTTCCTCAGTGCTTAGTGTTATGTTCCACTCACAGGTCAGGTTAACAATTTGTGGGTTTAGTACTAAAAATTATCTCCACTGCTCTCCTGAAGAGTCTGATTAGAATGATGACGTGATGAGGTGAGGTGGGAACACACTGGCAAGAAGGAGTATTTCAGACCATTACTTTCTGTTTTCACATCATTTTACAGAGAAAAATGAATCCAAAAGAAATAGTCATTTTCTGAACCATAACGGCTAACTTCCTGAATGAAAATCAGGGAGCATTTCAAAATGAAACTTTGTAAAGGCTGTCCTGAATTTTAAGGCTATAAAAAGGATTGAAAAATCTCTTCATTTCAAGAGTACTAGATAATGCACAGATTAATAGAACTGTAAAGGGGAGAAATTATAATGTCTAATTGTAATCTGATAATCAAAAATTTATACATACAAAAAGCATACAAACATATGTACATATGAAATTTGACCTCAGTAGAAAAAGGGCTTGGTTTTTCAGAAGCATTTAACAACTAATAGAGATACTTTTAAAAATAAGCAAGATTTTCATCTACTAGCTCATAAACAACTTTGCCACCAATAAATTTATTTATAAAGACAACCTATTTTCCCAAAATAGATGTGCCAAAAATTGCACAGAAGATTGTTATTCAGTGTGCTGGTAGACCTTTTCAAAGGCAAAGGAAAATTACTTTTATAATTATATTGTTCCCACCATATACTGTGCACCACAGAAAAATTTTATAGGAAAAACAAAGAACAAGACCGGCTGCCAGAGAAGTTCTACAGAAAGTGCTTAATGAAGTGATCTCTACATGAAAACAGCATTAGCAGAATCCAAAGAGAAACTGAGAGCTGCAAATGCTAATCACATACATACTTGGATAAGAAACAATTTCTGTATCTAAACAAGTTAGGTAAGTTTGAAACAGAAATAAATAAATAAAGTTTAGAAGCAAGGGCACCTGAATTAGTATTTTTATGTTTAAGACTTAGAAGTTTTCTTGGTTCTTCTAATATTTATGAGGCTGGTCTTGCCAACAGTGGTAATGCCACTGTTGCCACCTCAAGGATTTTTAAAGCTCGTGGCAAGCTAAAATCCTTCTGTCTAGCACAGCCTAAAAATCATTCACGCAATAAAATGTCCAAAAAAATCTTCATTGCCTCTAGCAACAACCTGCTCTACCTGTATGTGGTAACTAAAATTTTAGTATAAGCCCTACCTTCTTCACTAATCATTATTCATAGATGAAAGCAATCTTTGATTTTTTAATTGCATGGCCAGTGTATGGAGAAAGTGAATTCCATTAAATCTCATTCACTAAACTGATACTACTGCCTTCATTTGGGGAAATGTGTTACTCCTTGGAACACAGAGCACAAATATTACTATTATATTGGACATATCTTTATAATTGGGATACAAGAATTCCAGAAATCTACTGTCACTTTCTCACATAAATGGAACGAAGGAGAAAGAATAGAAGAATCACAAACAGAAATGTTCCTTCACTTTAATTATTTGAAAGCATCAAGGAGAATTAACTTTATGGTGTTGGCTCAATCATCTCATGATTCCATGCATCACAAACTACAGCATGCAAATAATGGCTTAGTGGGGGCTGTAAGATCTGTCTATGGGTAAATCTAATTACTTGCATTAAATGGATGCCTAGCCCCTTAATTTTCTAATTTTTCATTAGTCCACATATCCAAAGTTTATTTTCACCAACTTTTTGCCTCTTCATACCAGACAGTGTAATTAATTTCACAGCTTGTTACATTGATCTGCCTGCCATTGTGGCTTACAGGTAATTGGATGTTTTCGGTTTCCTGTTATAGCAATGCTTTTTCCAGTATCAATCACTGCAAAGCAATTCAAAGACTCCTAGAACATAACAGGTTCAATTCTCATGTGTAATAAAATCCAAGAAACAAAGGAGGACAAAGTAGTTCATAGAGAGGAAGATAAAACAATAAAAAAGAAGCATTCAAGGTTTTGAAACTCCCAATCAATAGATCCAATGTTTAAAGAGATTGGTCATTTTTAACTACTATTTCAAATGACCAGTTATGGAAGTTAGGTGACATAAAGAACAAGTTTAAATTGATAATTTTATTCACTGAATACTGCTACAGGTATTAATTCAACGCTTCTTTAAAAAAAAAAAAAAAAAACAGAACTTGGAAAATTGCCACCTAGTATTTGACCTGCAAAATTTTCACTTGGTTTTAAGGAATGAAGCAAATGAATCATGTCAAAGGAAGCTTCTCTGGTGGAGCATAGTGCTCATCTGAAGCTAATCTTGGACTAAGTATTTGAGTCCAACCTTTTTGCAAGCATCCTCACAAATCATGAAAATTAGACAGAGATGGTTGGAAGCAGTCACTGAGAAGCCAAGCCCTTACAAGGCCATATTGTGATACAAGGCCTTCAGTATTCTTTGCTATCCATTTAATTTTTCTAAAATTACATTAATTAAACAAGGAAGAACATGAATGCAAAACAGTATAATGCCTGCATCTAGCTTCCTGATATTAGGCACGTACATAGTTATATACATCACTAAGGACCTTTATCAATACAATACTGAGTCCAAGTAAACACCTGCAAAGATTTCCCCTTAGTCAAAAATTGAGATAAAATGTCCATACTAACCATGCATAGAACAGAACAAGCCCAGACTTATTCACGAGTTTGAATGCCAAGTGTCTCTTTGCACATCATGCAACAAACATCAGACCTATATAATGGAAATGCATGATGTCAGCTGCTGTGTCTGGATGCCGTGAAAGGATGCAAAACATCCTGATGTTGTATTTAAATTGACATGGCTTACTATATTGGGAGGTTTTGCTGTCTCAGTGGGAGCCTGGGGACTTTTGGGGGACATTGCTGTCAAACCCAGCAAGCAAAGATTGCCCTGTAAAAGGAGCCCTGTCAAATTCATTTGCATTTTCCACAGAAAATTTTTCTCCATGTTGTTCATACTTGGGAGAATCCATGTGTTTACTTCAGCTTCAAAACCAAATATTTAAGTTGTCAGTCATGTGAAACAAATTTCCTCTACAATTCCTTTCCATCAAATCAAACTGAAGCTAAGTATTATTGCAATTGCCTCAGTGGTACATTTCCTGGTCAGAATCAGCACTGAGACCAACTAATTCCTATTTACTGGAAAAACAAACAAACAAAAACCCAAAAGGCTGAGTCTCTGCCACCTCAACATAAGCAAACTACTGGCTAGTCCCCCGCACGTGTAGCTGCAGATTTATATACATCTATATAAGTATAGATTTATATCTATCTCTATAAATGTTGATATATTTTATCTATTTATATTTATATATTTGTATTTGTATTTATATTTATATATATCTTCTGCTTATCAAAAGCTTGCTGATCTCATACCAGTCAGACTGAACTCCTGCCTTACACAAGAGATGCTATATATTCAGCACAGGAAACAAACCCATTCTGACCACAAAAAGTTGCTTGGGTCATATCTCCAGGCTTTTCAAAATCCACTTCCCAGCTTACTTTGGCCCAAGTAATCTGAGAGGGAAAGGAAATCAGTATGGAAATCAAGATTTCCATGAGGCTGGTATAGGCATAGATGATTTTACAACCATTCCTTAAGCTGCCTTAGCTAAACCCAGGAGAAATGGAAAGAAATAAAGGCTCTGCTCCAGAGCCACATGAAAAAACAAAAGCAACAAAATGAGGCAGATTAATTAGTAACTTCAATGCTATCCCTCATCTAATTGAATATCATGTTATGAATTTATAATAAAGAATGCTGTAAAAACTTTAAGTAGTTTGCTGCCTTAAAAAAAGTTTTGAGATTTTTTTTTGATGAACAGATATTTTAGTCATACCTATTTGTGGTATACAACATTTGCTGAATATATTAGAATCCCAGGCCTTATTGGTTTTTACAGACCAAGAAACTAATTAAATTAAGGGAGTTGTTTTCTGAAAAATAATTTCAGGCCTAGACCCACTAAGAAGGACAATTACTATTCTGTAGTCATTGGTCTCTTATAGTCAGTTCTCTATTTCCTATTTATATTATTCTTAGATATTAGTGGTACTGTAGTGTAAACATGGAAACAGATGTGTATTTTCTCTTGTAAAAGTAACACAATCTCAGCACCCATAAGTGAATTTAAAAAATAACATTCAAATAACTTACTCTTATCTAAAGAAACCAGGTTTGAAGTGCTGGGGGAGCACTGCAACATATACAGAGAAAAATTGTAACTAAGACTGATACCGTGAATCAAACCAGGAAAAAAATCAAGTTTGTTGTTTGGAAGTTCTGGATCCTTGGAAGCTGTGGTTCTTAGCATTATCATGTGCTTTTAGTCTTTAGCATGATTTACATTCCAGAAAAATAGACACATAGCTAATGGTATTGCACCTAACTCACATGATTAAGAGTTTCCAGTTAGGTACTGCCCTTCTCAAGCAGTAAAAATTAAGGTCTTTAGGAAAATTTCTGGCAGGACCAATCCTGTCATCTTCTCTTTGGCATGCTTAAGGTTTGTATACCACTTTTAATGGAGCTGTCTAGCATGATTACCTAATAATTAATTTCCTTTATAAAAATAACATCAAATACCTTATTTTCCATTTCCCATCTGCTTTTTAAGTTAGAATAATTATTTATTCAAACTTCCTAATATATATATACAATGTATGTACATAGAAGAACACCTATTCCAGGCAATATAAAAGTCATAGCTAGCTGGTTTTTTAAGTACCAGATGAAACTCAGGGCATCTCTGTTTAACTGACTTCTAAGAATGCAGGTGTGTCTGAGTGATGAACAGGTGACGTGTAATGATATAAACCCTTGAAGCATTGCAACAAAGTGGAAAAAAAAATATTTATTGAAATGACCATCAATATCAAACATCCAAGCTGAAAAATAAAGATAAGCATATTCATCCTGCAACTCAGTGAGAGGTATTAATTTGAGAATCCTAGAAATCTCCATTACAGACAGTTTAGTTATGCTTAATTTCTTAAGCAACATCAGTTGAAAGATACGATTTCATTTTAATCAATACCCATAGAGAGAGCTTGCTTATGTACTCAAGTATATTTTCAATTACAGGCACAATTACATACTTTGAGATTAAGAAAAGTCTAAACTGATACTAGGATTCAGTAGAATAGAAGCCTCACTAAATCCCACTGAAGAGCTAAAAGGTTTGGGGAGAGGAAAGTGAGGATAAAAGCATCTGAAGACCCAAACCATCCTAAGTACTGGAAAATCACTTGATAGCCTATTATTAGCCTATTAGAAAAGAAAGATGCTTTATTTCTCCGGGAAGAATGTGAGATTTTTCTCATGTGAAAACCACATACTGAAGACAGAGAATACAGCTTGATTCTGACAATTGCATTTCATAAATGGAAATTGTCACAATACACTGTTCGGAAAAATCTTTAGTACTTTTAATATGTTAATATAGTAAATATGGAATTACCAGGATATCACACAATCATAGAGTATCTCAAGTTGGAAGGGACCCATAAGGATCACCGAGTCCAACTCCCTGCTCCTCATGGGAACACTTCAAACTAAGCCATGTGTCTAAGAGCATGACCACTTCCCTGCTGAACATCTTCCAGTGACTGACCACCCTCCCACTGAAGGAACAAAATCTAATGTCCTGTCTGAACTCACCCTGACATAGCTTCATTCCATTTCCTTGTGACCCTATCACTGATAACCAGAAAAAGCTCAGCACCTACCCCTTCTCTATCCCACTTGAGGAAGTTGTAGACTGGGATTAGGTCACCCCTCAGCCTTGTCTTCTCCAAGCTGAGGACACTAAGTGACTTCAGCTGCTCTTACGTGTCTGGCCCTTAAGGAATTCCAGAACCTTTGTCACACTCTTCCTCTGGACATACTCTTTGTAGATGCTCTTCTAATACTGAGGCACCCAAAACTGCACTCAAGGTGAGGCCACAGAAGCACAGAGAAGAGCAGAACAATCACCTCCCTCAACCAGCCAGTGACACTGTGCCTGATGTAGCCCAGGATATAGTCAGCCCTATGGCTGCCAGGGCACACTGCTGACTCCAACTCAACTTGTCATCAACCCAAACTCCCAGAACTCGTTCCACAGAATAGCTCTCCAGCCTCTCAGCCTTGTGTGTCAAACAAGGACTACCCTGTACCAGGTGTAGAATCCCTCACTTGCTCTTGTTAAACAGTTTGCTGAACGTCCAGCTCTTAGTATTATCCAGATCTCTGTAAGGCTTCTCCACCCTCAAGGGAGGCCACAGCTCCTCCCACTTCAGTACTATTGGCAAACTCAATGCCAATTCAATTCTAGTGTCCAGATAATCCACAAACAGTGGTGCCTGTGGAGCCCCACTTGTGACTGGCTACCAGCCCTAGCCAACACTGAGCTCAACCTATCAGCCAATTGTTTGCCCAATGTGTTACATGCTTGTATAACTGTATGCTGGACATTTTTCCCAGAAGAATACTGTGAGAGAACACAAAAATTTTTGATAAAATCCAAAAAATCAACTACAATAACTAAAATCACCTGCATACTACTTTCTCATCTCAAGCTATGCCATTATTCTCCCAATAGAATAACAAGAACAGAATGTGGCCTCTTGAGGAATTCTGAGAGGTTTGTTTTTTGTCTTTTTTTCAAAGTGCTTTTCTGATGGTACATGGAAAGTAATCATAAACCACATGTTATGACACTTTTGGCTTCCCTACCCAAATAAAAGCAGCTCTGAGTATGGGAACAAGCTTTAAACTGCTCTAATTACAGAGCCAGTTAAGCACACAAGGAAAATACACCTGCAAGAAGATCCTAGAAGCAGATACTGTCAAAGCAATTAAACACATTAAATATTGAATGTTCCTCTCATATAGTATTCAATAAACAGAAGGGTGCAATGTGTTTTCTTTTTATGTAGCCTTTTTGTGTTTCTGTAGATGAACTTTACTTTTCAATGCAAACAAACCAAGAAACAAAAGATAAGTCATTCATGCATGAATAAAAAAATAAGACATCAAAACATCAAGGAGGAACAGAAGTAACTGCACAGAAGACAGTCCTACATTTCAAGTATCTGCCTAACACTTGCAAAATATTTGATAATGATAAATGGATTCTCATTTCTAAGAGCTTCATATAATAAAAAAAATTGAAATATGGAGACCATAAGGTATTTTAACAAATCTGAAATATATCTCAGAATTAAGATTCAGACATCAAGATAATGATGAGGGGGAGGATGATGATGATTATAATAATAAAAAAAAATTTAGGACTGCTTTCTTAATGTGTTTAAATGCCACCTTTGAAAACCTAAACTGAAAGGGAGGCATAAATTTAAACAAGGTCTTTATTTATCTGTGTTACCTAGAAAAAGGAGTACAATTCTAAATTTCTTAACTTACATGAAGAGATACAATCTTTGAATAACTACAGAACACAAAAAAACCCCACCAGAGAAAATACTCATATAGGATCTACACAATGAAAGAAATTACAATATAAAATTGAGGAAAGATAAATTGTGGGTGGTTAACTATCTGCAATCATTTCTCCATACTGAGTTCCAGCAAGGCTAGAAAACTTGATCATTTACGAAGAAATACTAAGAGATATACAGGGTGATGATGTGAGTGGAGCTGCATAAAGTCATTCCTGCTAGATTTATCATACAACAAAATATTCCTAAGTGGGTGTAGGTTTTCCACCCAACACTTACACATGGGTGGATTTTCTAACATTTGATCATTTGTCTGGTATTTCAGAAGTACAGATAAAACAGAAAGAACCTACTCTGTCCACTCCTACTACATGATCAGATCAATGCTTTGCCTTGGGCTTGGAGCATGAGCAGGAACAAAAGTGAGTCATCCCTAAAGGTGTAGGCTTGGAGCACAGCAGGCTGCCAGCCTGCAGAGATCTGCCTCCACCAGCTGCATCAGCTTCTTGGAGCTGCAGCACATTTGTCCAGATTGCCATCACTGAAAAAGCAAGTTACTAGAGTTAATGTTCAGTTGTTATTCAGTCCCAAAATAGCACATCCATCTGCTGAAAAAATGTATAATTACAAGACTTATTGTTACATAAGCTATTTATTCCATACTGTTCCCTTGTCAATTTTGGAAGGTGCTAAGCCAAATTCTCTTCTGGGGCTTCCCTTCCATATAATTTAGATCAACTCATTATTCAAGCCATTATTTTGCTATTAGCAAGCATAAGACACCAAGGGAATGCATCTAAGCTACCAGGGACAAACAATTCAACTGCGAAAGGGCTCACTGATCACTCTTTCCTGAACCATCCAACTTCAGCCACTCATCCTTCTACAACTCCAACCTACACTGCAAGTCACAGATTCTGCCTGTGTATCTTCAGAAAGGTCCTCTGAGGTTGAGGACAAGGCTACAAAATCCAATCTAGGTGCCAAACTGCCCTCTGTATCAGCCTTCCTCCCCACTCTTTTCGGTTTCCAGTTCTTAACCTTCCTGTTTTTTTTCTCATTCAGAGATATCATAGTTTAATCCATGGTGATAAAACAGACTACACAGTTTCAATCTGTTCTTGGAACTTTTAATCTCGCTTGACTGTCTATACTTAAAATTCAATTTAACTGTATGATTTTTGAACAATTCAACTGAAGGTCAGCATTCAGTTCAATATCCCCTATGTCTCCCAACACTAGTTTGAAACACAGGTTCTTAGAATGCTGCTTGCCCTCTGCAGTTCTAACTGTGCTGAAGTAATCACACAGCTCAATCACACTGTCCATGCTCCAAACCAGAGTTAATGCAATATGAAACTACCAGAAATTGCAGAGAAGTTCTCAGAGCCAAGAAACAAAAACTTCACAATAAGCAAACGCTTACATGTTAGCTAATTCTAATCAGCTATAATGATGTTGACTTCATAGACAATCTTGGCCTCCTGTACAGCTGAAGTAAATACAAACCAAAAGAAAAAAATACTCTAAAATGGTAACAGAAACTCCAATTCAGAGACCACAAAAATATATAAACTTGTCTATTATTAATTCTGAAAACAAATCTTATTGCATGATCTAGAGTAAAAATTACAAAAAAGTTAGATACTACTAAGAACTATTTTATTTATATATATTTAGCTACTGAATGCTCATTTCATCAATGACATTAATTAAGATCTAATTTCATCTGTAATTTTTAGTAGTGTACTTCAAGCAAGAAGCTGGTTCAGAAAACAGAATCATATAGAAGCTTCAGAAGTTAAATCCACATTAAGATTTCACTGTGTGACTAGACAGCCAAGAGTTTGTCCTGATGCCATGAAGCTCTTAACTTGGGCTTCTATGGATTACAGTGCTGAGGCTCAGTAGCTCACAGGCCAGCTAATTTAATTCTTCAACAGCACATCCAACGGTTCTTGAGGCTTCATTCTGTATTTCTGAGCTAAGCTATCTCAGGACTCTGACTTATTTCACTAAACAAAAAAGAATTCATAAAATAAAGAAAAAGGCTTAATACAGATTTAAATGAATAATAATTAAATACAGTGTAATGCTAATATCTTCGTCAACAACACACCATAACAAGGCGTTCATTAATTTTCCCTGTTATGGCTGATCACCAGTACAACCTGTGTTAAAAATGCTTTTTTTGTAGCTTTCATCCTTTTCATGCTTACATTTGCCACATGAAAAAAGTTACTATTTGTGAACTAAATTTGTTTCCAGATAATAAAAGCTATACTATTTAATAAATGTATGTTTGTGCATGTTCCAGAAATAGCTACTCATTTTAAAGAGGAGCTATGAACGCAACATGGAAGACTAAATGGACTAAAATCTTCCAAAGAGTGGAAAAGCTCATATGGTATTTCTTCACGAGTATGTGTTTGCCTGAGGGTTTTCAATAATGGCAATCACTGAAGTACATAATGAAGCAAAATTCTACAAGCCAGAGAAGTCTGTATTTTTTCCCCCATCAAAACAAATTTATTGCCATTTGACATCTATAAAGAACTCTGCTGTTTTACAAGCTAAGGTAAGCCCAGTCTTGCATCTAAATTTTGTGAGGGCAAAAGAAGAAATCCAGCAAGCATGATCCTTCCCCCAGGTAAGACAGTTGTTCCTATGACATTTGACAGAATTAACATTTATGTATATTGCTCATAAAAGTATACATTATTAATCAGCTTTTCACAGCCAAAATCCAGTGCCTTACATAACTGTGAAGTAGAACACTTGCCTTGAGAAACCACAGTTCTCAATAAACAAGGAATCCAGAGAATTCTGTAACATTTTATAAATACAAAATATTACTATACAAAACATTACTATAAGATATACATAAATATATTTTGATACTTTGAGGCACCAGATCAGGGTAGCTCTATTGACACAATTAAATTTATTTGAAAAAAAATCTGTAGATTGTCAACTTAGACATTTTTCATTATTTAACTGATAAATTATTAGGAATGTTTTGGTATTAATTCCTTGCTTAATGACATAATGACTGATGCAATAATATCACACATGATCCACTCACTAGCATATCAAGTAATACGTTAGCATATCATACCTGGCAGGAAGAAGGGGAGATATGATAATTGTTGTCTTAAATTACAATTTCCCCAAAATAAATTGATCTACAAAAGTAGATGTGATGGATTGAAGTTCTATAGATCTATAGCATTTAACTCCCTCTTTCTGAAATGAGGAGAGACAAATATTTTTCTTCTATAGTCACACAGCAGGCATTTTTTCAAACTGTCTTGGTAATTGAGACATTCCTTAAACAGAAATTTCCCTGGAATTGGAACCAATGGCTAGCTCTCAAGCACTGCAAAAAGCAAATATTCAAAATGAAAATACACTCTTCCCATTAATTACCCTTGTCTAAACTTTGCCAGTGGAACCATGTTTGCAAAAGATTTAAAGCACAGTTTTGGTACCCAATTCCAAAGCTTTTATGCAAGTATTTATGTTCTGAATACAAAAGTATCAGGATAATCCATGCAAACTTCATCTTTTACACATTCCAGTATAGCATTCAAGAACAGATAGCTGAGATATAAAGAGTGACTACAGACTGTACAGGGCCAAGATACATCTACAGTGAATGAAAACTTAATCTAAAATGTTGTAACATTTGTGTTTCTTGGTTTCAAACATTCTGAGGTCTGATACATTATTGACTCCACAGTATCTGCAGCACTTCTACTCTATAAGAGCAATTAACCAAATTGCATCAAGTGATCATACAAAAACATACGTGCTATGAAGGAATAACTCCTCTTGGGTCTGAGATGGACAAAAGCTCTCAAGGAACTATCCTTTTTTTTGTGTAGCCTGGATATTAACTATTTTAAATGTGTGTTGCTCATATTATAAAATCAAACCCAAGAAAACTATCATTTACACAACAGTCTATCACAGTGATGCTGGGGGCTGGGACTGGGGAGAGTCCATATTTAAGTAGGTATTTAAATGAATGAGCATTTTTAGTTTTCTAGGATTCTTCTGCTGTTAAGATTGTCATTTCATAGACACCACTTGAACAAACTGGAAGGACAAGACAAAAACAGAGCACAAAGGTTAAATAGCATGAAAACTAGACAGAAGTACTTCTGAACAAATACTAAACTGCATTCTAGACTTGGATTAATGGGGAAATAATAAGTCTCTGAGAAAATTTTAAGTAATCACCTCAAGAATTTTGTCAAAGAAAAAAAAAAAAAAAAGTTGGGTAAGAGAGCACCCAAGGAATCATCTACAGTCCTGACATGCTTCTTTCAGTCCTACAGCTTTGCCTTAGCACGCGCCATTCCATATTAAATTTAAGTATCCTACTTACTTTATATAGCCCCTGTTACCATAGTATCTAACCACTAGTTGTGTTAAAGAGCAGGCTCCACAAGGTAGAAATGCCATAACACACATTTGGGAGGGGGGAAGACACACACAGTGGGTAAATGTCTTGCCCAACACAACTTACAAAACCCACTCTAAATAAATGTCTCACAAATTACATACTATTTCATGTATTTTGATTGGAAAAGGAAGATCAGTAAACAAATACTGAGGATAGAAACAGCTTTGGCTCAATCTTTTTCATTAAGACCTGTCTTTCAATTATAATAAAATCAAAAAAGAGTTTTGACTCCAGGTATCACAATACATGAGAAAAAAATTATTAGAAGGAGAAAATCTCTCAGAAAACTGAGGTGTTGGTTGAAGTTCAGCCATTTCATAGATGAGGACATGAAAGCAGTGAATTTGAAAAAAAAGTATTTCCAAAGCCCCATGTTAACAATACATTAATTCAGAAGCCCACCATTTTTTTTTTAAATTGTGTTTGGCAGACATGTCTTGAGGAAGAATGAATATAGGATCACAAAGGAAAGATTGGTGCTTTGCTGGTTACAAATAAAGGAGCAGTGAAAAGAGGAAGCATCTCCTACCAGTTCAGAACGGATATCTTTCAACAGGTTTGGTAAAAATGTTAGAAAAGACTGAATTATTGTTCTGTCTGTACTTGCTGCGAGACTCTCTTAACAGCAAAGCACTTCAGCTTTCTGCATTAGGATTTATTTCAAAATTTTCAACTGCCTTGTCTGTTTAAAAATAAGCTTTTCAGAGCAGAGATTGCTCTTATGATTTCAATTTTCTGACCTTTCTACCTGGCACCAGTCTCAGGTGGGGCTTTTAAGCAGCAACAGACTGTCAATACACGAGTTAACTGTAACACACCACGTTTAAACATGCCAATGATTTGGCATGATCTTCAATTTACATCTTTTTCACCATCTGAACCGACACACTGAATAAACACAGTTGAATGGGCAATCTGAACTGTAAGGTTTCTCTGACTGTATTGAATGCATGGCAGCTTGCATTTCTTAACATGCACTTAGCAGAGAGATTTTTTTTTTTTTCTTCACTTAGGTAAGTTTCCCCCAACACTTAAAAAGTCTACTTACATGAGTGAAACTTGAGAAACAAATCTGACTATCTTCTGACTACACAAAGGAAATTTTAAAAAGCTACAGGAGTAGATGCTGAAGCAGACAAAAGCACGAAGTAACTTGCTTTCTCTAGTCAACGGGCAGGTGTTACCACTGGAATCAGCTGCTATGTCCTAACAGCTTGAAATGGTGTGAATGAGAAGCTAATTGAAGTATGGAAATGACCAAACCACCCATATTTCAAGTTAGTGAAGTAAGGATCCTGTGGCAGGAAAAAAAATAGCAATGACGCTGATAAGTCTTGAATAAAAGCTTGTTGTGTTTGGATATAGATGTTCCAATGGCAGTTGATCTGCTAGAAGTGTCTGAAGAGACAGACCTCCCAGACAGTATTTTTTAAGTGCTTCCCTAATGGGAACAACACTGCCGTCATATCCCTAACCCTCATGATTTTTCGTGACAGAGAACAGACAGATATAAGACCAATCAATCTCATAAGGCAAGCTGAGAAAACTGGTGATGCAGATCACACTTACATTAGACTAAATATAAAGAGAATCCATATAAAACATCCATAGAAAGTGCTACTGTAAACCTTAAGAATTTAGCAAGCTAATAAAACATGAATCTTTGTCCAACTTAAATATTTTCTATTTTTAAGAGTTCATTTGGCTGTAAATGGCGGTCATCCCTAATCCAAGTACTGTGCTTGTAGCAGATGTTGCTTTAATAAGGTGATCTGCGCCAGAGATGCTTATAAAACTGCACACAACAGCACAGGATTTACTGCTCCAATACTCATCCTCTTAGATTTCAGGTTCTGCTCCTCTCAATGGAAACTTTCTATTAGGCTGGCAAAGACAGATTTCAAAATACGGGGCAACAGGGTTTGGCAGAGCACTGAGGAAGTAGCTATGAGGATGAAATACTGAAAGGCATAGTCATCACAATGGGCACAATCCCCAGGGCAGCTGAAATGTAGTGTTTCAAACACCAACTTTATGCTAGTTGCTTAGCTATTGTGTCAAACACCAAGGAAAAGCAGACCTATTTTGGAACACTTCTCATAAATTAATTCAATTGAAATTAATCAATAATTTCAGTGATATAATGGATGAAAGGATATGTTTATCCTATTCTTCAACCACCAGCTGTACTTGGGGCCTTTTTTGTTGTGGTTTTTGATTTTGGGGTTGCAGGCTCTTGGAGGCATTTTAGTACCTTGGCTGTTTGCTTGTTTTTTCCTTCCTCTTTGAAAGCAGCTTAGTGTTTACATACATTTTTAACTGGGAAATATTTAGTAGGGCAGATTATCACCAGCCTCACTTACCACAAAGTATGGTCACTCAACCACATAGTTTCCTATATCTTCCCAGTTAGATCAAAGCTGTTCACATTTACATACAAACTCCGAAAGAATTGAAACTACTGCATTTAGTCTACATGGACTTCAGAGCTATCAGGACAGAGGACATGATACTGAGGTGGTGACTCCGGAGACAAGTGAAGAGCAGTACCTGAAGAACTGGCACTGTGAGTTTCCTAGGTTGCATAGGCTGACTATTCATCCATGCAATTTAACCTGCTTTGAAAAATCAAACACCTGTATTTCCTAAATCCACAACACATCTGGAAATGCATCTCATGCATTTGGCGAAGATTAGTGACATTTTTACCAGTTGTGAAGTCTAAGGTATGTCCTGGTTTCAGTTTGAAACCGGGCAGAAACCCTAATTTTGTGTAGTGGTTTTGGTTCATTAATTTTAAATTTTCCTGCTCTGAGATAGGGTTAGGAGGAAGGCAAAACAGGTTTAACTTTAAATGGTACAAAGAGAAACTTTATTACTAAATACAGTAAGAGGGGGAGAAAAAAACAACCAAACAAAAAAAAACAACAAAAAAAACCCTCAGAATAAAACTTTAGACCACTTTTTTCCTTCTACACACTTTTTCTTTCACACTGAAAACGTACAGAAAAACAACTTAATTAGTTTACCATTTCTAAAATAGTCTTTCACTAATTTACTTGGAAGAGAAGACTTCTCTCTTCAGTCTATGGAGATTTCTCCAGAAGAAACCGTTTTCCCCTGATG
Organism: Cinclus cinclus; assembly: GCF_963662255.1. Taxonomy (NCBI): domain Eukaryota; kingdom Metazoa; phylum Chordata; class Aves; order Passeriformes; family Cinclidae; genus Cinclus; species Cinclus cinclus. The sequence goes on from NC_085052.1 coordinate 22,930,867, forward strand.
TAACAGTGATTGATGTCACAGTGATCAGCCGCCCGGGAGAAAGGAAATCTGATCACTGTGTAAAAATCCCTTCCTCGACTAACACTTTTCCCACAAGCATTATTGAGGACCATACCAACTTATGGGACACACTTTAAGGACTGCAACAGTTCAAACAAAAGCTCACTCCATCTCTACCACTACAGGTATCGTTTTGAAGAATATTCTGGAAGAGCTCTGAAGTTTGGATGCTTATATACAAAGTGAAATTAATCATTTATGCTATAATAAACCTTTAAAAATCAACAAGAACAAACTGTATAAGCTGCCACACGTGCATAAATATAAACATGTCACTCAACTTTTTACAGAATCTTGGAAAAATGAAGAACTGAAGAGTATTCATCCCACAATTAGAAAGAATGTCTGCAATCAATACTGAAAATCAGTCACTCCTGTCATCTAGATTGAATTTCTGTGAACACAGCCACAATTTACAAGGAAAACTGAAGATACTAAAAAGTCTATGCACAAGATTAATTTAGAAAACTATTTTAATAATGAAAAGATCTGCATTTTAGATAGTTGTCATTTTAAGTTTAACCAATTTTAAAGCATTTAACAGATTATAAAGAATTCACAGCAATTGCAGCTCTAACTCCCCTTTGATTAAAGTACTGACACAAGAGAAAAAAGAGGAAGCAAGGATATGAACTCACAGGCAGAAAATAAATTAACACTCAAACCCAAAAATTCCTACTTCATAAACACTACCTACTTTCTAGGCATATACTAATTTGATGCAACAGCTCAGAATTTGCCTCAGAATTCACATAACAAAATCCAGTCATATAATCTCCTTGCCACTTAGTCTGTTATTCTGAATTGTCTCTATGACAGACACCGTTCCTCCCATGATTTTCCTCTTATTCCTGTCAATATCTGAGGCTTTTATCCTCTCACTGTTGTTATCTGCCTAAAATTCCAAGACCATCCATGGCTTTTCTCTTTATGTCTCCCAGTGCTCAACCATCAGAGTGCAACAATGCCTTCTATCTCTTAAAAGTACAAAGTATATTTACTTAATTAAATGTGAAAAATATTCAGGAGGAATTGCAGTCAGAATTGAGATGTGTACTAAAACTAAAGGAGAGTAAGAACATTGTCCATGCTTGCACTACAATGTGTAAAAACAGATTTTAGAATATAAATATTAACTTTCATGATGTCGAACTCATGAAGTTTTATCTAGTTTCTGGTGCTATGAGGGGAGAAAAAGAAAGATTGATTTCAAGGGTCAAATATGTTTCCAGTTTCAGAACTAAGTTCCAAGATAATTAATTCTCAATAGGAACTCATTACACTTCGTGAATGAATTCATCTATTCGCCATCATTTCAGTGACAAAGGTTCTTGATACATAGATTAAACTCTCAGTTGAACCTCAGTTCTATCACCTCGTACTCTCACCTCTCCCTCAAATTGAAAATACAAGTCATTCATTCGGAAAACCTATTAGTTCCTTATTAATAGGACAATGACCTTCTGAACAAAATGTCTGTCTTCTTACCCAGTGAAATATTTTGTTCATTTCAATTTACAATAGAGAACTGCCACTGTTAACTCTTTGCTGACTGTTTCAGTAGTATTTAATTACAGTAACGTTACATTTGCATTATGCAATCCACATAAACAGTAACATCAGCTTAACCAGCAGGTAAAAACAGTTCTATTGAATAAGGAAAATACTGTGTCATTAATAAGACTGGCTTAGAGGTCATTTTCACATCTCCTCCAGTTATTGTATGTCTGAGAACATCAATGCCTTCAGGAGGAATTTTAAAAATAACAGAAGAACACTGAACAATTAAGAACATTTCTTTGTTACCTCGGGCAACTGGCAGTTGTTTTCTATGCTGGGGTTTTGTTTTTTGTTGTTTGGTTGGTTTTTTTGTTTTGTTTTGTTTTGTTTCCACATGCTTTACATTATTGCTGAATCTTTTTTATAGGTGATGTGATCAGTACAATTCATAATATACTGAGAGCACACCACCAATGTCTATAGCATCCAGTCTGGCACATTTTAATCAAGTTTTGGAAGAAGCTCTTATGTTATACACAGAAAAGCTTGTTTGAAGGCCTCTTGGTGGCATTTCTTGGTGGTATTTTAAACTTGTTTCATGCCTTCAACACTGAAATCAGTAGAGAAGAGATTACATCAATCAAAGCAGGTTTGCTCACTCCACAGGCCCTAATCTTTATGTGATTAGAGATAGGAGTTCAAAACCCAGCCCAGTTTGTGAGAACTTTTCTATATAAAAGCTTTCTTATCAAGGGTGGTTCTAAAATGCGTCACAATTCATTTTCTGGTTTGGACCTTTTTTTTTTTTTTTACACTTCATAAGGGGTATTATCTACAATTCTCAGCTCTTTGGGCACTGCCCTGATAGACTTCAAAATTAGTATCAAGGGTAAGGAAATGCTGTTCTGCAGGCAGATAATAATTCATTACTATGTTCCATGAACTAAGATACTTGTTAGTATGCAGTTTAACAAAGATATTTAACTTATCTGTCTGTCTGCAAGCAAGAACACTCTTGCTTTAAACTAATGATGAAATAAAGGTGGAAGAGTATTTGAGGAAGCTTGCTTTATCATCATGGAGTTGTTGATGCGTATTGTCTTAACAGTATCTTCGATGCTGTTCAGTATAGTCCTAAAGCATCCTCTCCTAACAAGACTTCCCAGCAGTTAAAATTGTCATTCCCTGCCTGAGATCTTCAGAAAGAACAGCAATATCAGCATTGCCAAACCTTCACCAAGTTAACCATGACATCTGATGATCTGCACATGTGTACCAGCATGTCAAGAGTGGAACACTCCTTCCTCAGACCCAATACAGTCATCATGCTAGATGAAATAAAATTACTTTTTAATATCCCAATAAGAAGTCAAACATTCAGAGAGTTACATACTGAAAAAGTGGCTAATTTTTCAGAGAGCCTGCATGTAGATTGCAGAAAAATTTATTTCTTGAACTTCCACGTGCACTAATGTTCTGCTGAACCTCTTTGCATTGAGCCAAACCATTGTCAGCAGTGCCAGTGATGGGGACAAACAACCAAGGGATCAAACTGTGGCACTCACTCAATGACAGACGGCAATATCAAATTGAACTTGTTCTAAAATAGTGAATACTGCTTCCAACTACCATTTATGTTGTCATTTTAAAGCACTATTTAGCACATTCTACTATGTCTAATACAGGATCTCCAACATGCTCGTGGTAGGATCATGATAAAAGACACTCTCACATGAACAATTAATGAGGGACATTTCCAGATCATACCAAAGCAAATTATTTATTCTGAATTATCTGCAAAGAGCTGGTGGTTTAAATCATAAATTCAAAGTGAGTAGTCAACAGTCCTTCATTATATAAGCCAAACAAAACCCTGAAATCATAGAAATAGGGAACTGTTTCTCTTGTAAGCAATCTGAAAGTGTGAACAGAATGGCTTTTATGCTTTTAGGAACACTTGGACCAGTTGCAAACAAGCAATTCATAATACTGAACCCTAGGATTTAGATACTGTCAGGACAAAACACTTCCTGGTTTAAAATGTAAAACATGGTAAAATACAGAGCTGGCAACACTGTTGGCCAGTTCCCAAAAAATGTTTTCTACTCAGTTTGAAAGGACAAAACCGCTTTAAACCCTCCCTTCCTTGGAGATCCTTCTTTTCAGTAGTAATTTCAGCTGCCAACTAATCACAAAATCACACCTGTAAAAACCAGTAAAAAATTGTCCAACCTATTATTCAGACAGTTTGTAAGCAAGACATAATCTGGATTAGTCCTCCTAGCCTATGTTTTTTCAAGGATTTCTTTCATATGCCCTTTTATTGCTCCTTTATCTCACGCTAAACAGGTTTTGCACAGACTTAATCTTTCACCAACAAAAACACTACAACAAGAACGATTTACATTGCTAATGGTGGGTTTCAGTTACTTTAAAAGTTTAATTGGTGGGCTTTCTTTTTTTTATAGTTACTGAAAGAGGCCTCATGAAATATAGTCATGTTGTCATAGTTTAAACAACATAGGATGAATTTCCTCTTCGCCTAACTGTAGCTTTACTTTTCACACCAATAGGAAAGCTAACACTGTTTTTAAAAAGCACAATTTTAGATAAAACATCTGTCAAAATACTCCTTTCACTTGAAGGCTCTCTCTTTTTATTCTGGTTTTCAATACATTAAGATATAAGTGGTACAATGAGGAGAAAGGTCTACAAAAACCATGCCCAAATGAAACAGAGCACTACTTGCCCTGAATTTTACTTTATTGTACTTTAAGGGGTGGCCAAGGGTGGGTCCAATGAGTCCTCAATCTAAGAATAAACAGCATTTACTGGGATGATGCATTATGCAGTGATAAAGTTTAATTTGAAAAAAAAATCAGGAAGAGCTCTTATCAAAAACGGTTTTTGCAGCCTGCCATAGGAAGTGATAGTACACTGATGTGTGAGAAAACATCCTTCAGGGGTGCTGAAAGCAAAAGAACTATGAAACTCTTTCTGACCTCACAGCTGTCAGAAACCAACAGGATACATTGCCTTAAATGACCACCAAAAGCCACAAAGCTGCATCCTGTGACCATCAGGCTGACCTGTATTCATCTACAATGGATACCATGGGTACATTTTAGGCCATCACGAAGGAAAACAGGCAAGATCTAGGATTTCCTGTCATTTAAAACCTGAATGCCCAACACTAATGTAAAATGAGAACTTGTTTGGATTTGAAGTTTTGGTGTGGGTTTTGGGGCATTTTTGGAGGGGTGTGCAAAACAGTGCCATACTAAATGGAAATTCATGCTCAGGGAATGAAAGAAAACTGCCCTGTTTCCTCAGGAAGATGACAGTAAGCGACAGAAAGACAAATGCATACTTACTTTTACAGCTCAAAACAAAAAAACAAACAAATCCCCATAAACCACAGAAAAAATCTCTGGGAGCAACACTAATTTGGTGCTACAGTTCACAACCACATCCTGAGTTGCTTGAAAGGCTGGTCCCACCTCTTGCACTGATTTGCAATGTTTATTGTATTTTGTTTGTTCGTTTTATCTTCCACTTCCTATTCCCTCCTTTAGTGAGCAAGTGCAATTAGGGTTACATATCTTAGAACTAAAAAAATCAGTTTTGGATAGAAATTTCTTGGTCTGCCTCTAAATCACGTTCTAATACAAGATACCTGCTGTAGACCAAGACTACTTTAATATATTCAAGTATGGGCTAAAAGCAAATGAGGCACAAGTGACATTCTGGTGAGGACAGTAAGAAGTTTAGGTTCCTCAGAAGCAAATCATTAAACATGCTTGGCTTTCTAAATTTCATAACTGAGTTCAAGCCACAAGCTTGTTCAGATGTGTTGCATAGATTGAGCTTTGCTATTTATATATATGGCTCTTTATGGCTCTTAAAATTAAAAAAAAAAATCCATCTTAAGTAAACACACTATGTGTTACAGATGTGTGTGTAGCAGATGCTGATGACTGTGCGCCTCTAACTGCTCTAGAGTCATGTCGCACTACTCACTTGAAAACCAGAAGATTCTTCAATAATTCATGTTGTTCACTTCATGACAGACTGATATGAATTTTAACTGCAATAACTGGGAACACAAAGTATTGCAACAGTAGAACAGCCCTCCCCATGTCTCTGTTAAATCATTTCATGGGTCACCTTGGAACACCAGGCAACCACACTGTAATTGTTGAAAGTTTCTGTCTTGTGTTGCAACCCAACAGAAATTACAAGATTGAAAACGTTTACGGTGGGCTAACAGCATCTTAGCCAGGTACACTGGCACAGATTTCTCATGCAGGAACTAATGCAGCATTAACTTTTTCATTAGCTACAGCTTTCTGTTCCCACGTCATGTCACCCACATGTGGCTGCTGCACACTGCGGCAGCTTCCCCATACAACACTAAAGCACTGTGATTCAGTGACTGCCAAAAAAAGTCCTAATGCTAGTTTAGATATTATATGAAAATACCAACTTTCAGCTGGATGTTATTTCTAGAAATCCTTGTTTCATAAGAACTTATGGTGGGGTTTCCAAATCCAAACTGATATATTCCACTTGCGTAGAAGCCATGCTCTAAAGCAGCTCAATTTCACTGGTTTTTGTCAGTTTTGAAAACAGGAAAAGACTAAAATTTTGTTGTTGTTTATGGAAAAATGAACGCAGAATTATTTAACTTGGTTTTCCCTGAGGGCCTTGAGTAAACAAGTACCAAGACAATGAGCAAAAACAACAGCCACACAGTATCACAGCAAGATAATGAGGCAACCGTGTACACTCTGCTAATTACCAACAGAGACTTCCCATAATTAAAGTCATCTAAATGTCAAGTTAAGTTAAATCAACATCAATTCCTTGGATTCAGAGATATACACATTTAAGATTTATTTCTATTTATATAATTCATAATATTTTGTGGAAAGGAAAGTAGTGGATGTGAGCCTTAGAGATAAAACAAGGTTTATAAGACTAAAGTAAAAGTGCATTTAGTAGGGCTCTTGTATAAATCCTATATAAATTGTATGGGTGGTTATACTTTTCCATGCACCTTTGTTCTGTCTCACAAAGTTTTCCAAGGATAACAGTTTCCTTATTATTTTTTTTTCTTTTTTAAACACTAGACAAAAATGGGATTTTTATTTAAGGAAAGCTTCTTAGGATTTTTAATTTGCCAAGCACCTCTGAAATAGTTTAACTGAAGTAAATGAAAGCTTAGTTGGAGTCACTTCAACTTGGCAAAAAATGCTTAACATAATGTGTTAAAGACCCAAGATGAGAGGTAGTGGCACATACATAACATATGAAAGTCTATCCTCTTTATATCATTGCATCTCACATTTTGCTTGGAGTGAAATTAGGCATTGTCCCTTCTGACTTACAGGAAAAAATCTAAAATAATTTATAATTTAGACAATTTGAGATTCTTCTGAATATCTAGATATGCTCAGACATGACTACAAAGTAAGGTGCAAATGGATTTTGACAGGAGTCTACATTTAGGGGACAGTATCTCCAAAGCATTTAGATATATTTTTATGTTCGTGATGGCAAGAATAAATTCTTCTCACTTGAACTTATTTAAGGAGGAATGGGAACATGTCTAGTTCCCATGTGCAAACCAGGAAACAAGGAGATTTGAAGTAATATAGACTTTCAGCCATTAATTACCTTCTTTCACAAGGGAGATAGTTTTTATTCCTACCCAAGAAAGTTCTGCCAGCCAGTGAAGGGGCTATGATGAATTATTGACTTCTGCCTAATGCCATGGATATCAGCCATAATTTCCACTTATCAATGGAAAACTTAGGACAAGCAAGATCAGTGTTTGATGTTGCACAGCATACGAGGGCAGAGTTCATCCCAGTCTGAAGTCTTAAGCCACAGATATATTCTTTATATATGCAATATATACATACAGATATCCTTCTAAGATGTTTATATATAGAAAAAAGTACATATGCACACAGAGTGCAGTACCTATTATTTGCATTTGCACCTTAAAACAATTACCTCAGCTTTGATAATCAAAAGAATCAAGCCCAATTCAATTTCATCACAGCAAATAGCAAGATGAACTTATTCCCAGATGAACTCAGCATAATAGGAACACTTTATACCAACTCAGAAACATAATAAAATTTTAATGCTAATCAGGAATTGAAAACACAATGTGACAGTATAAACTTTTAATTTAAAAAATCTTTATACAGGCCTACTTCTAATTCTGCCTTCCTCCTCTAATATTAAGAATGCCAGTCAACAGCTGATAATACTTACTTATTTTTCAAGCTAGAAAAAGGTAGAATATAAGAGCTGGAATCAATATGATGCTCAAGCTGTTCACAGACTGGAAAATAAGTAAGCTGTAATGTTTAAAAGTTTCACTGAAGATGCGGAATCAGACTGGAAAGGATCTAAAGCAGTATATTCTAGAAATTGCACAAGATTCCATAAATTAATTCAAACAGGAAGAAATACATTAGTATTGCAGTATCACCTGCATTCAGTCCAGGAAAATTACCATGGAATTAGGAAAGATATTTCATTTGTAGTTTTTAATAAACTCTTTTCAGTTAGAATGACCATTCACCTTTGCCTTTACCCAAGAAGGTGACTGGATCAAAAAAGCAAATTGTCATAAATTTTCTTGGGCAATGTCATGAGTCTTGCAAAGGCCTCAGGCTCAAGGGGGCTCAGTGATCTGGTGGCCCTGTCAACAGAGCACAATGAATGGGCACATGAACAACCCAGAGAAATAAACTCAGACTCTGTTCCCATAACCATCACCTCTTAGTCTTTACTAAGCCATTAAATACTGCCACTCTATCAAGTTCAAACAATCACCTTTGCTCATGACATCCTCCCTATGTCCATATCTACTGGAAACAAAGAACAGTATTTCAAACGTCTAAAGGTGTTCAAATTTCCTTTCCAGTCTAGGAAAGTTATCCAGCTTCACACTTAGCACTTTTTAGGGCATTTCATTCCAGGGACTTCTAGACTTCTACATGCAATTAAAAAAGAGAAAGTGTTGGGGGGTTTGGGTTTTTTTTTAATAGGGATAAAGAACAAAAGAGAAACAGAACCAAAACTGCATACTGCAGCTTAAAGACCAAAGCAGATAGAAAAATACGGTGATTCACTTGACAGTTTAAAAACAAAAACAAAAAAAAAGGGGGGGGGGGGGGGAAAAAGCATGAATCGATAAAAGCAAAAGAATAAAACGTTGGCATTTCAGATTATTTTGCTTTTAGAGATTCTAACATAACTCTCTGCATCCAATGAAATAACTGAATATGTGGTTAAATTAGCAAATAATACTGCCATAGTACCAGGTGCAATCATTCATTTACTTAAAGCATAGCATTTATAAAAAAGGGACTCTTCCACTTTTGGTCAGGTCAACAGGCTGACAACCAAATTAAATGCTGAGGAAGAAATCTAAGGACATGAGTTTTTAAACATCTAAGCTCTATAAGAAAAATAATTTTAAGATTTTCATGCTTTGCCAATCTAAATTAATTCTGTACAATTGAAAATAACGGAATACAAATAAATAAACCTTAGTGTAGGCAGACAGGCTTTCTAATTATGCACTGTACTAAGTGTACTGCTAAAATTATTTAATTACTTTACTGGAATCAAATGATATAGCTAAATTTTTTTCTTCCAAATTCCTTGTTGTTAAAGACACTTAGTATTTGCAAGTAAAGGATAAGTTTGAAATAAATTTCACTGCAATTTTTAGCCATGGAAATGGAAAAAACTCCTCGTCCTGGTCCCTCCTTGTAAAATGTTTCAAACTAAGCACATGGGATATCCTTCAGAGATTTTATAAGGCTGCTGAAAAACCAACAATTTGCCAAGTTTTGGGGGTTTTTAATTCCTCTTACTTATCCTGTCACAGATTTCTGAAATTGCTCAAAATACCATCCTACCACACAGAATGAGAACAGAAGCACTACTGAACAATAGTTCAACGTTAAGCGTGGTGAAAACTGAAACAAAACACACAAATCTAATATCCAACAAATTTACTATTCTATTATTGCTTTAGCATCCTTAACTTTTCTTTTGCACTTGTGCATTAAAATGTTCCACTTGATTAAAAATCACATATCTTTTCCAAACTGTCTCTGAGTTCATGAGAGAGTGTGGTGCACAAAGACAACACAATAAAAACCATTTTAAAGACTGCATTCATGCTTCATCTGTTACTGAAACTTTAAAGTTGGGTAATGAACACCACAGAAGTTCTCCACAGGAATAAATCCCTTTAAAATCTGGTTATGCTGACAGTTTGAATAAATTGACAGTGACCCGCATATCAAAAAGTTGCAAAAACTTTAAGACTTTTAGGACATTTTTGCACACATAGCATTTGTGATGTAATCACAATGTCAGTATTAAACACGACAGAAGAAATGCAAAGATAAAAAGATGTAAAACCCCTGAATCTGCTTAGCAACAAGGTATAGGTAATACATAAATTCCTTAGCCAGCAGATAAAATTCAGAGTCTGAGGATTACAGACTCTGCTGCAAGCTATCAAATTAGAGAATTATCTCCCTAAAGAAGTGCAGATGTTTGAACATCTGGGTGACTTGAACTGGACTAGATAAGACAGTGTCTAATCAGTCTAGAGCATACAAGCAGGTATGACAGCACAGAGTGATGCTATTATTGCTATCCATATGTCTAAATCAAAGAGGCAAATGAGTGAATTAAGTGCCCTAAACAATCTCTGCTTGGTGAGATACCTTGTTGTTGTTGTTGTTGTTGTTTTACATGTGGTACTATTTTAACTGTGTCCAATATTTAATCTGGTGTACTATCTGCACACAGAGTGCCAAAAGTAAACGAGACATTGCAATGCCTTTTTATGAAGAAAACCATCACTTAGCAGCTCTTCATCTCACATCTTTACCTGTAAAGGGAAAAAACCCTCACACAATTCTCTTGTAATAAATGCCAGCAAATTGGAAACATGAATTAAGACAAAATCCTTTCAAGGGACAAATGAAGAATCAAACATCTGAATACCAGAGCTCTGCTACAATGCAATGCATTAGACTGCAGAACCAGATAGCTTTGTCTAATGATGACATCAGTAAAAATACTTGTTCTGTTGAAATAAGAAAGTAATCAAAGAAATTGAATTATCATAAGACTTTTTCTGAGAAGGCCAGAATTCCTTCCAAGAGAATGATTATGTTACAGCTGCAGCTTTCAGGTATTATGTGTTACTGTAAGAAATATTCCATGGAATAGTTTGGGTTGGAAGGGACCTTAAAGATCATCAAGTTCTTATTTCCCTGTTATAGGTAGGGACATGTTCCCCTAGACCAGGCTGCTCAGAGCCCCATCCATTCTGGCTTTGAACATCTCCAGGGGTGGGATAACCAGAGCATCTCTGAGAAACCTTTTCCAGTGCTTCACTCTTTACTCTTCTTGACAGATGACTAAACAAATACATGTGCAACTTTATATATTGAAAAAAATAGACTACTTAGTATCTCAATTCAGATGTAGAGTTCACAGTTAAAACTTGTTTTGAGAGAACATTTACATGTTCTTACTGAAGATGGTATGTGATTCAATAGGTGGACAAGATCACTAATATTTCTGTCAGTATTTTCAATCCCAGTATGTCAGCTAAACGACAGTGGAAACAGTAGGCAATAAGTCTCAAAGTCTCTTTTCTTTACCAGGTCAGAAGAAGAACCATCCCTACATCAACCCTCATTCAGTTTTCCTTTTAAGTAGTCAGCAGAAGTCAAATGACATTGTTTTCAACCTTCTTCAAAACACACCTTGCAGCAAGCCTTTCTAGTAGAGAGGCTTTGTAGTTGAGTAAAATATTTTGCAGATGATAAAGAATGCTACAAAATAACATTCTTTTCATATTAAAACTGCATTGCAATCTCCAGTTCAGAAACAGAAGTTTTGTGTTCTGGAATTCTAGGCAAGTGCACAGTCAAGTCCACAGTCTCCATACCCATAAATACAATGCAGTAGGTGACAGCTATCTCCACTTCCATTATATTTAATTCAGCATTAAAATAAAATCTGATAAAAAAGAGCATATAGAAGGATAAAAAGGGGAACTTTTACAATAACAAAAAAGTAGGGGAGCACACCCAAGACAAACGCAAAGCAAGCATTGTAAGAATCCCAGGCTCCCGCCATCGCACACTCACCGTACAGCGCCTCTATCCATCCTATGATGGCCTTTTCACAACACAGCACAAAACTAACTGTGCAATGGTAGCTCTGAAAAACTGACAGGCAATCATGGAATTTCTACACTTCGAGGTCATCATGACTACTGCTTAAAACTCTTATTTAACTACTACATTATTTACAAGCAGCAGAAAGTTCACTATAAGTTTTCTTCCTCAAGTGTTCAGCAGAATGATGTAGAAAATTAAGAAGTCTACATTCATACTGATTTCTGTACTGGCTCCTATTCCAAAATGTTTTGGTTTGGTGTTCAAGGTTTTGAGGCTGCTTTTTGTTTTCATTTTGGTTTGGGTTTGTGGTGGGTTTTCTCTTTCTTTCTACATTTTAGGGTACACGTCCTTTTTCATATTCAAAACCTAAGAAATTAATCACAGTAAGATCAACAATATCTTTTACTAGCCTTATTGGGCTTTTTTATTCCCCACACTCACGCAAAAGAAACTACTTCAACTGTTACATAATAACATTACTCTTCTTTTCCAAACAGAGGTAAAACAAGAATTTTCTAATACAATCTGACAGAACTGGTCAGGCATGCTATTTAAAGGTAATACAATTTGAAGGCAGGTTACCTCATCTGAAAAGCCCTCTATAGTAACCTGTCTGAGCAATAGATCCCACGAGGCATTCCCCCTCTCCAAGTCAACTTCATGCAAAGACAGTCATAAAGAAGCCACCTGAGATGCAAAGTAAGCCAATACTAAATATGTCCAAGTTATCCTTCTGCCTTGAAAGGCTGGAAAGGGGTATCACAGATATTATTTCCCAGTGCTTGGTCCTCTCATAAATCCTTTCTCCTTTATTATTACCAGACAAACGGCTGGAGTCACAAAAGAATGGGATATTTCTTCCAAACAGGTTAACTTGGCTAAATAGTCTTACCAATTAAACAACTAACTGCAGTCATGAGTTTCTGAAACTGGCATAGTGTGAGGTCATAAAAAGACCAAAATAAACTGTCCAATAATCAGGCAGAGTATTGAATCAATATTCACTTCTCATTTTGGCTATTGACTTCCTGGGTAAACTTTCATTACAGAATTTGAATTTGGCTCACATCCTCTTTTCCATCTTAATCATACTGAAAGCTCTCTAGAAAAGCATTTGCTCATGTTCTTATGTCTGTGCAGTACTTAGCAAAGCCTAGCTCTGATTTAGGAGACATGATGAAAATGTTACAGTTTTTTATGCATTTGTTTCCAAAACCTAGACAAGGTTTCTTTTATTGATTTTTTCTTGCCCACAGGGCCTTAGTAAAACAGTAAGAGCTACTAATACAGTTTTCTGTTATACTGGTGGAGCAAACCCATTCAATGTTTTGTAGGTAAGACTGATATGACAAATGAGCAGTCAGAGAATAAATAAATACATATAAAAACAAAAATAAGCATAGCCTTTACATTCCAAGCAGAAATGAGAAGATAGATTTATGGGGGAAGAACTGAATTTATTGAAAACCTTTATTCTCAGGCTTTTTCTTTCTTCAAGTGGTAGATATTTCTGCCTCATATAGAATTTGAGCCTGTATATCATGGTTCTGACACTATCTCTTTTTCAGGAAGAAGTAAAAGGATTTTGTTGCTAGGGTTGAACATGGTAGACATGCTTCAAATGAAAATCCAACCTGTGTTTGTGTGAAAACGGAAAGAAGCAAGAGAAATGGATCACTTTTTCCATGTTAGCATTCAAAACTTAAGTAATGAAACATTCTTATCATAATGAATGAGTCATACCTCAGAGTATCTTAGGGTTTTAAAAAAAATTGGTACTGGAAAACTGATTTACTCTTATAAAGAGACTCTCCTGGAAAGACAACTTTTGTCAAAATAACTGCACCTCTAGCAGGACATCTGTGAGTACAGACTTTTTACACATCATAATCTTGAGTACTGTACCAGGGGATGGAGGAACTCCCAACAAGAAAATAATACATTTTTTAAAAAATAAAATTAATTTTAAAAAAAGGATAAAGTCAGTGATTCTCGAGTGGAGGTTCAGTGTCCTGTGCTCATCATCCAACTGAACAAAATATAGTGGATTACTGTCTTCCATAGATGATAGCAAATAACCACGTAAAATGTTACTGGGAAAAGCCAAAGGTTGGTGGCTCAATCTAGAAGCAGTTTCCAGGTTATGTCTTATATCCACATAAGTTAGATGAGGCATTACTACATACCTGCCAGAATTTATGTTAAGCAACTTCTCTTTTCTGGCATTTTAAATGAGCTCAAGTTAAATTCCCAACCAGAGTTAATTGAAATCATTATGTTGTCAAGACATTTCATAATATTAACATTAGATTGATAGTCTTTTCATGTAACTGTTACAAAGCACTTCTCAAAAGAAATGCTTTGCAATTTACTATCTTAATTAAAATATTACCAGATCTATTGATTTTAAAGGAAAATGCTGACACTAGTATAATGCTTTCCTTATAAAATTTATTATTTTTTCCACAAGACTGGATTAACCTGGCTAAATATGGGGGGCTCTAGCAGAGCAGGACAAGAAAAAAAACTGTATTTTTCCTTCTCTAACAACTATAAACCAAGCTGAAATGTGCCTCCCATGCAATAAAGTCTTTGAATTCTAACTGCTGTCTATATTCAGTAAAATACTATGAGACTGTATTGCTGAAATGGTCACATTAAAAACATGGGTTTTCTGTAACTACAAAAAAACTACTTTGAGGAAAAAAAAAAACAACTAAGCATTAAGCTCTGCATTGTAACTTCCCTTGACCTTGCTTTATTAGAAAGCAGCACGAAGATCTCTACATGGCTGCATGAAAATACTTTATGGAAAAATCTTATCTATAGACCAATAGATAATGTCATGCAGTAGTAGGAAAGTAGACGTGATTTCATACAAAACGTGTGCTTTTTACCAGTTATCATAGAACACTGAATCTGTCAAACCTAGTAATTTTTTGTCACTTAAGTTGCAAGAATAAAATTCACCTTTATTTATTATTAAACGTCTATGCCACATTTAAAGGAATCAGCATGGCATTAAAGAGAAATGTCCTTAGGACAAAGTCAAAAAAGAAATCAATTTATCCAGTTCTGCATTTAAAGCAGGTATTTTTGACTCACTGTAGTGCAAATGAGCAAGTACTGTTTCAAAAGACTAACAAAACCACTAACCAAATCTAATCCTTATACTTTAAAACCTACACATAGAGTTTAAGTAGCATAATATTATGGCTAATCCCTGCTCCCACTGTAATCAGCAGAAGATACACACAATCAGGAACTTGTGTTTCCTTTGCTGTCTTCTGAGAATACTTATTGAAGTACAGTATGTATAGATACTTAAGTCTTTGGGAATAGCCATCACATGGATGCATTTCCATGTAAGCAGGGGTATAAACTTAACAGACCTTCAGTTCAGCAGGAAGTGCACTATTAGATGGCCGTATAAGAAACTGTATTTTGCTGAAACTTACTGGTTCACATTCTCTTCCTACAAAAAAAATGAAAAAAAAAAATCAGTTCCCTAATTTCACAGAATTTTACCATGGAAAAAATGGCAAGGTTTCCATAGGGGAATACAATTCAGGCTTAGGAATGAAAATGTAATTCTCTGGTCAAAGAAATGAGAAAAGACCTCACTGGCAAGTTTAAAAGTTTTACTAAAATTTCCAGCTTCCTTTTTCCATCTTGAAGCTCACAGACTCAGACTGCAAGTAAGAGCACAGAATCCCAACACTGAAAAGATGTCTAGAGAATTGCAAGTGCTATAGAGAACCATATAAAAACCACAATGTCCCCAAATAAGAACCTGCTTCAGCCAAATTTTTTCTCAGGCTTTAACTGTCACTACCATTAAATTTTAATTTTATGTTCATATCTGGTTGTGCCAAGGGACAGGCTTGACAGAGGGAGTTTTGACAGAATTTCATTTCTATTCAACAGCATCCGACCTTGAGCCTAGAAATTCCCTAAAGGATTGTGGCACGAGAGTTTTTCTGTATTAATTCTAAAGTCTATTCATCTTCCTTTAAGAAAAAAAAAATCCATAATCAGCTTTACATTAGCAATAGGCCTGCACATGCATTCTCTTTAAATTTCTTGTAGGAGGACAGGTGTCTGCAGTTCTCATAAAGTTTCATTTGGCTCTCTGACAGGAACATGCTCTTTCAAATGCATTATTTTCATCCTCGAATATACCATCTACATCTGTCCTCAATTAAACCAGTGTAAATATGGATTGACTGAGCTAACTTCAGTTAAATTACACAGTTAAGTATGAGACCAAAACTTGACCCAGAAGCTAGAAATTAATTTAACTTTGTGTTTCAATATGCTTTCAGTCTTACAGTTCCTTATATTTTCCTCTGAACTCCTTTTTAGCATTTTCACAAAGAATCACACTAAGTATTTTTGAAACAAGCCAGTAAGCAGGAGAAGGTAACTCAAATAACACACTTGTCAACACTTCTGTCAGCTAATTTATGCTTTTTAGACGTTTTTGGCATTGCTAGCAAATAAAGGCATGTATTTTGTTTTTACAGTTCTTGAAAGTGTAACTGCTTATCACAGCAGACATACTCCTGTCAAGTCTTTCTACATAAAGACTTAAAAATTCAACTGGTTTACCTTTTCTCTAGTCTAAAAATTAGAAAACATCCAAACACAGACCAAATAGTCAATAATATTTGGACCTAGTACAGGCAGTAGAAGTACTAATTATATGCATTCATATTTAATGAGTGCTGCCCAGGTGAAACTAAATTCTTTATAGCCAGCTATTCATTTTCATAACATTAAACCACCTTTTCACATCTCTCATGCCAAAACTAATCCAGCATAAAAGACTAGAAAACATATTCAAGAGGCACTTCCTGTATTCATTTAATGTCTAAACCAGAATTATTGTACATGCTATATTCTGTCAGAGAAATTGAAGAACCTAGTATCATTCACAAGAATAAAACTGTAGAAAATGTATTATGTTAGGAAATAACAGGCATATACATAGCTCTATGGAAGTGTGAGAAGCAAAGGAGCACTGGTTTCTTCTAGCCTGAGAGATGAGAGCAAGGCAATTTCTCAACATACACTTTTTATTGTTTGTTTCAACTTAAGGGTAAATCATGAGAGACTACACTGCATTTCAGACTATCAATCCCTGATCTTAAGCAAAATCCTTCAAACAACCATAGAAACCTCCCAATCTGATACAGTCTGACATGTTCTGTACTAAAAGAAAATATGGCCAAGATCATAGAAAGACTGAGCATTTTGAATGTTTAAGAATAAACCTGCTGAACTGATAACAAAAGCCATTAATTCCCTCATTTGCAATGAATGATATGATGAGCCAGCAGATAATTAGTAGTTCATTTTACAGTATTCAAGCTGTATCCGGTACTATCACATCAAAAAGAATATAGAGCATGCTTTAATTTAGTATCAACTGAACTGGTCAAATAGTCATTAAGAATAATGTAAAAAATCTAGAGAAAGATGGGGTCATTAGTTCCACCCTCCTGAATTTCCATCCAGTAAATACAGGGCTTTATGAATGCCTAGCAAAACTCTCTGTGCAACCAACTGTGCCAAACCAAACTTAAAACTGTTCCTTTTACACTTTGTATTGCTGACAAAAACAATGGGCCTTCTTACATAAACACCTAAATTACACTAAAACATCAATATTCATGCCAAGTCAGAAATTGTTGCAATATTAAAACTTTTTTAAAACAAAATGGGAAAGAGGATTCGTACAGACTCATCACTGTACCAGTAAATGAGACTTAATAGCAGATAATAAAGCCATTGCCAATCAGCATTCTAATTGCAAAAGTGTAACAAAAATGACTATTTTTCAAGTTTTTCATCTATTCCTATTCCTTGAAGGGTCAACAAGACAAGTGTAGATTTCATTATAAGTGCAAGTATCTGATGTCAGTATTCTTAGTGACAGGAGGCAAGACAGGGCTCAAGTCTCTGTAAATCCAATGCTTGCTTTGTGGAAAACTAAAAGTTTTCAAGCTTCATCTTATGCTTATTCCTGTAACTCCATATCATTGAATTAACTCATGGTAACTCAACTAGTTACATAATTTCAGTTTTATAAAACCAGATTTAACTTTTTTTTAAACACCACAAGCTGCATTCTCTAAGTGAAATAAAACATCTCACAGAGGCAAGCTTTTCATTTGTAGAAACAAAACAGTGGGTTTGCATATGCAATGGAACTACATCATTAAAAAAATCGGTCTTTCATATCAAGAGCCATCAGCTATAAAGAGACCATGAGCAACTAGTGTTGATGCCCAAGGCTTTTTCCAAAAGGGAATACATAATATGTCTAATGGACTGAATGGCAAGGAAAAATTCAGATTGTTTATCTGCCTGCACCTATCAGACCCAAAAGAGCTGTTTAAAATAGCAGAAGTGACGAACAAAAATATTAAGAGCATGTATAGTAAAAAAATATTTTGATACATGAGCATACAATCTTCAAATTCATAATATATAAGTAAAAACCACTCATGTATAGGTATACAAAATTTCTATAAAGAGGACACATGCATTTCATAATACTAGCTTGATTTAACTCTATAGAACACAAATGTATTTTGGACCAGAAAATGTGTATTGGGAAGAAAAAAAAAAACACAAAAGGAACTGAACAATTAAATTCCTGATTTCACTGCTTTTTACAAACTGATCTTATAGCTTTTACAAGCATGGGTAATTAATCTGAATCCTAGATTGCACAGTAAGAAAGGAGGAATATGAAGTTTATTTCATGTTCAAAGCCATCCAAGTTACTGTTACACCTGAGAACAGAAAACATGTCAGACTTCAGCAGCCACATGCTGCAGCTACTGATCACACCGCCTCTATTATTTTTGAAGGGTGACAAAAAATGCTTAGGAAATTAAATGCTTTTGTTATGGACCATACCATTATCCATGAATCCTCTAGATGATACTTCAACAAGAGAAGAGTTTTCTGCCCAAGTAACTCTTCCAAAAGCTTTAAGCCAGTGGCTGACAACTTTCCAAAAGCCTGATGACACTTAAAATTTTTTATTGTACTTACAAATACCAAACATCAACTGTAAACCTGTTATCTCTTGACTTGATTTTCTTAGTTACTCTTCATGGCCATCTGCAACAGCAAATTGAAAACTACCAACCTAGACAAAACAACTTTGTAATAATAACCATGAGAGAAAACAAGGCAAATCAGAAAATGTAATCTATTGGGAAATTATTACAATAATTTTATACAGATTGATAAAAAAATACCTGCAGGTTTCTCCAATACTCTTCTGTTAGCATGATATGCAAACCTTTTATGCTCTACACGCTGGTTTATGTTGCTGTTTTGTAATAGGAAAAAACCTTTGGTTTCACATCTACTCCATTATTTTTTATATTCTTTTAAAATCATCTAAGTATAGCACAAAACAGCTTTAAAACCTTGTCTGACAATG
Organism: Cinclus cinclus; assembly: GCF_963662255.1. Classification (NCBI taxonomy): domain Eukaryota; kingdom Metazoa; phylum Chordata; class Aves; order Passeriformes; family Cinclidae; genus Cinclus; species Cinclus cinclus. The sequence continues at coordinate 22,950,136 of NC_085052.1, forward strand.
TGCAGCTTGATCACATTCATTGAAGCAAATCAGGCATAAGCATCAATGACAAAATTTGCTCTGACCACGGCTGAGAACAAAAAACAAAAACCTGCAGCCCTGAAAGAAATAAATCTGAGCAAACTACTATAATTTCCAAGAAACAGCCTGCTGAATTTCTTAGAGCAGAATGTAGAACTCTCTGATTTATCTGAAGCAATAGAGCTGAGTGGTCCAGGTTCTGTTTACATATACATGGATGCTAAACTGTAACATGGAAAAGCAGCCTGGAAACACTGTCCAGACAGTCCAGTGACACTCACTGCCCACACAGGTCAAGCACCAGCTGCCCGAACATCACAATCTCTAAGGCTGGATTCAACCTTACAGCATTTGAGTTGGACAGATTTAAAACTCCAAAACATAGCATCCAGAGTCGCAAGAGTAGACCGTCTCCCTCGTCATAATGAACAGATTAAAAAAATAAGGATAAGAAGCAAAAATAAGCAGCTGACAGGGATATTACGAACATTTTGCATTGTCACTAAACTGCTGACAATATACTTGTACTTGTTCCCAAGACACATAGCAATATTGTCTCAAGGGACATCCAGCACCTTCAGAATACACATTACAAGATTAAATATAATGGCTGACAAGAACCAAGAGCTTCATATTCTGCAGCAAGCTCATGACAGTATCACATTTTGGATATCACAACAATCAGATGGCTCACTAAAATCTACTCATCTCTACTGAAGTAATTTTTGCAAGATTTTACCCCTGACAGGCACAAACTGATTGTTTTTTTTTACCAATCTCTAGGAGTTAGATGTTTTTCAATGAGGGGACTGTGGACATCTGACAGAACTGGATGGCTTAGTTTGCATGCAGTCAACACAAGGCAGGATCAGGTTCCACATTTCACTTGTAGTTCCCAAGTCTTATCCCCATTCTAAGCAGTAACAGGTACACTATGCTTGATATTTTTTTTTTTTTAAGTTTGGACCAGAAGTAGAGGAAGAATCAGATTATATTTCCTTTCGATCCTATTTTCACCCAGCATCAGTTAAGCCAGTTTTGTGACCCCTCTCTTCAATGTCACAATTAGAAATTCCATAGCTCATAAGAAGGCATGGCACTACATTGCAGAAATTGCCTTTTCACCCACCTATCCTAGATAGCTCTGAGGAACAGAGGCAGTCTTCACAAGACTGAAAGAGCCATCAGGACTCTTTCAAACTTCTGAAAAGTTCAGTCTCTTTCCCTTTTTTGCCCATCTTCCCTACTTAAAACGTTTCTCCCAGCCTTATGCCAGGATAAAGGAAAGCATCTGCAAGATGAAGGCTCTAACTCGGAAGGAGGAGCAGGATCATTCAAGCAAAAAAAGGAAGTTTCTCCCTTGAACTCATGGTATTTTGCTGTGGATTTAAGGAAGGTTCTGAGAGCTTCCAGCTGAAACACATGGAACAGGCAGTTAATATTCCCTGATTTTTACTTCCAATTGACAACTTCTCCATCCTAGTTTCCTACCATTATATTACCTGCTCCCTTTTAAGAAAGACAAATATAGTGTTACTACTTCAGTTGAGCCAAGCCTCCCAAACCTTACCAATACAGACATCAGACTTCACAGGAAAAGTGAGACTTTCTGCAGCTTTTGTAGTAAGCTTTGAAGTTGTCTCTGCTACAGCATTTGAAGCTGAAACAAAGCATTAATTAAAGCAGAGAGGAATCTCCTGTGCCAAAGCAACACATATTTAAGGAGCCACATATAACTACTGACACCTGGAGGGATGTGCTGAGAATATTCCTCAAGAAACCTCTGAATATTCAAGTAAATACCTAAAAACAGTTTCAAAATTAAAAAAAAAAGAAAGTATGTAAGAAGGAAAAGGAAACTGATTTTGATAGACAGTATTTTGTGTGAAAATTTTGTTTAACATCAAAATGGAGATTTTTCTTTTTACCACAAGCTTAGCAGTTTGTTCCATTTACCCCACACCTCAGAACAAATCATTGATGTCAGCTCTGCACAAAAGCATAATGCAGAATTTTCCTCAACAATTTTCATTATCATATCAGTGTTTTGATTACAAGCACAATTTTTAAAATACACTGAACACAAAGAGAAAAAAAAAAACATAAAACCCCAATAATTATCAACTGCATCATCAGAGCAGCCCTTCACATGGGAACAGCACAAATGCCTTAGGGGAAGCCATCTGTCTTTTCTAGTGAGCTTTGTAAATATGCAGAATTGTGTTTGCATCTTTTGTTCAATACCTGGCTACTGTCAGTGGCCCATAGGTGGAAGGTAAATTTCCCCCAACCACAAATTTATCATGAGGATCAACACAGCATTACCAGAAGGCACATTTCTGTATTTACACACTTGCATTCTGGATTTATGCAAGAAACACGTAGCAAAGACTTTCCCTTACTTACGTTTGACATACATATACAGCAATACAGGTTATTAATAGTGATAAAGTCTTACAACAGTTTTTCAATAATGAAGACTTGTATAACAGAAGTTTACCTAAACCAGCTTTGCCATCTGAATAGCAACTACGTTCTTGACTTTCTCCAAATAATCACACCATTCAAAACTTAACACATTATTTTAAAATGTGTTTTGCTTTTCTTCATTTTAATGACAGAATGCCACAGATACCTTAATTTAGACAAGAAAGGAAGTGGTATTTGCAAAAAATGTCAGCAGAAGATATTTATTCCCACTGCAGGAAAAGCCTCATGCTTTTAAATACTGTTAGAATGGTTTCTGCAAGCATGGTCAACAATCTAGAGGTCACCGAAGTCACGGCAGCACAGCCCAAGGTCTGAAGATAACTTTACAGTGGGCAACTTCCATTGCAGCTGCTATAACCTGACTGAAAATAGGGTAAAGTAGGCTGCTGTGAGATCTGGCTTACAAAAACAAGGCCTATAAAAATTAGGAATTTTAATTAATATAAACTGAATGTGTGATGTATACAGTAATTTTCTATTTTTCCACCTTCTGAGCAAAGAATTCAAATGCAATTTAAAGTCCTGTTATGAGTATACTTCATATAATTTCTTTATTAAATGTACTGTTTATTCTATTCTTGATTTGATTTTACCAGTACACGTACCTTATGCTAACCTAACCCATTCTTCACAAAGCAGTACTTAGAACTGGTAAAACTGAGGAGAAAAAATGCTGGTTTTGTTTGATTAACCACGCAATTCATTAAAAATCTCACAGAAAAGAAAGTTTAATATTAACATATGTTAATCATAATCATGCTGAAGTTGAAGGGATGCATCAGGATCACTGTGTCCAAATCCTGGTCCTGCACAGGACACCCTAAGAATTATCATGCATCTGAGAGCGTTGTCCAAAATATACTAATAAAAAAATAATAATAAAAGGAACCTGGTGGTGAAAAAATCTAAATCGGCCACCTTTATTCCCATACTACAATGTCATAGCTGATATAAAAATTGCCTTATTGGTCCTAGCTATCACCTCATATGGGGAAGTTAGCATGCTCTTATTTTTTATTATTTTAGTTTAACCACTACAGTATTTCTTGAAGCACAAGAACCACTGAAATTACAGCAGTTTCTCAAAAATACAAAGTGCAGCAACAATCAGAAATGTTACATCTACATGTAGCACCTGCATGCCCAATTTAATGATTCAATTTAAAAGACATATGCACAATAGAACAACTTTCTCACAAGACTCTGGGCAGAAGCCCACCCTTTGATCTAAAACAAAAAAGCCTGCAAAAAACCCTCTTGCTATTGTCAATAATAAATAAAATATTCGGGAAATGCATAACTGGAACTTAAACTAGCTGCAGTTACCATAGAAACGAACAAGACTTACTCAACACTTCCTACTCTATTCCATTATCATTATCTCATGAACTTACATGGAGAATATTGTTCCTATTCCTATGGAAACCCTGGAAATAGCCCACATCATTGTCACAGATTAAGGCAATCTAGAACTCATCTCTTGGATTCATTTATGCACAACCAAGGCCTATGAAAGATTAAAAATAACTAAATGAAGTTCATTACTCAATAGAGATGAGCAGAATCTAAAGCATTCCGTGTGAACAGTAGGTAGGTGAAGAACCCAACACTGAAAAGCAGTTCACCATCTCTGAACATCTGCAGTGATCAGATCTGTGCAGTTACACTGACACACTGCAAGGTACATTCTCAGCAGATGTCTTTTGGGCACTGCCTTTTTACAAACACTCCAACTCTGCCCTTTCATCCTTATGTCATTTCTCTTACTTGATGGTCAAGATGAGGAAATGGGAACTTTTACACAAATGTAGTAATAGTATATAATCTAAAACACATACGTAGGGGCAGGCAACAAACAAAACCACACCATACCACTCAGGGCAAGGAACATTTTTTGTTTCCTGCCTGTGCACCGTCAGATCTAGAAGCTGAGAAAGACCTGCCCTTTCTCCTCTAAGTTCAGAATTCTAGAACGCAGCTACAGGGAAGATAAGGCACTATTTATTTTTGCCTGACTAGGGGATTCTTTAAGTCCCACTAAACTTTGCTTAACTATCTATGAAGAATTGTAATGTCAGAGCCAAGAGACTGCAAAACAAAATCTTTTATCAAAGAATGCTTGTGCTTCACTGCTGAAAAACTGTCATATTTGGACTTGTAAAAGGCTTGGAATATTAGGAGTATGAAAGACTAAATCACTGAAGCATGCATTCAATTTCTATTCTCTAGTCAATCAATATATTTTATTCTAAATTAAGCCCTATTCAGATTAACTGCATCCTAAGAATATTACACATGCTCGGGGGGGAAAAAAAAGTATGTTGATTTCACAAGAAGATTGGTTACAGGACACTTCCAGGATGAGAGGAAACTGAAAGAAAAGTAAAAAAAAAAAAAAAAGAAAAAGAGAGCTTTCCTTATCCTTGAGAAAATTTATTAAACTTGATATTTAAATGCTGAGATGTTGCATACTCATGTTTGCTCAAGATTTCTCTTCCTTCTTTGACAATTTAGTGAAATAGCTGATACTGTCAAGAACACTATCAAAAAACGTTAAGTGTATACCAAGCACACCTGCTTCTCCAATTTCTTATCTGTCAAATACTAAATTATCCTTTGAGCTCCTATTCTCATTCAAGTAATGAGACAACAGTCACTGTCTTTGGAAACAGGGAGAAACCCCACAATTTCTATACTATTAAATTTCACTTTGGCAGCTGGACAGCTTATCACAAGAGGTTGTGGGAATTTTACCCCCTTGACATTATAAGTATTGGAGTCCTCTTATTCTGGAAAAAAAAAAAAAATAGAAGAAAAAAAAAAAAACAGAAGAACAAATCTATTTGTGAAAACTACTGGGAAAAAAAAAAAAAAAAAACACAAGCAAACAAAACCAAAAAGCATATAAAATACCTACATATATTTCCCAGGAAAATTTACTACAAATACCTGTATAATTAAAGATACACTGGTTTTCTTCAAAACAGTAGTGAAGCTCTCTACCATTTTTAAATAGTTCTTCAGAAGTCCACTCAAGGGTCTGCGGCTTTCCATAGACTGAAGTGTGTCAAATTCTACAATATATGTATATCTTTCTTCTGTATATCAAGCACTACATCTAATTAAGGAAATATTTTTCTTCTTACTCAAATGATATAATTTCAGAAAGAAAAATAAGTTCATAAACATGTTTAATTTCCTGCATCTTGAGATTAATTATGAAGGTGTCTTATTCTTCTTTGAGAAACGCACCTCAGAAATCTTACACTTTCATCATCTACAGCACTTTACAGCACTTCAAAGTAAATCAGTATTTCCCTGAACAGATTTTAAGTAAACTGTTACCTTTTACTGTTATTTCTATTTATGCCACTCAACATCAAATGCAGACAGAACTGCACAGGTTCTTAAATCATGTTCTTATTCAATTTAACGCGGATGCATTTTAAAATCCTATGTCAAATTCCAATCTGCATTGTTTAAGAGAAAAAGTCACATTTTCAAAGGTTGTGCCACCAAGAATATTATGTTCCAGCCATGCTTCTCAAAGCTAAAGTAAGAGGAAAAAAGAATATTCTGGCCACACAACTTTAAGCACCTTGCTTAGCCAGCTGCACTACTTCAGAAAACAAAAGCAATTTCTAACTGAAGAACATTCTGCATCTCCTTATACAAATCTCTTCCTCCAAAGCCTGCCCTTCATATGAAACTGGGTAGTGTAAGTATTTCTTTGTGCCTAAACCCCTTATGAAATGGCAGGAATAGATTTTAGCTTCTAAAGCAGTAAGAATGTCTATTTCTATTTCAGTACGTTACCTTGACTATAGTCACATAAACTACTGAAACAATTCAATATTAGTACGATCCTATGCACACTTTTGTATCTCTTACAGACTAGAATTACACGCTAGGAAACATTCAGTTGGCATAATTATAACCAAGTGACAGTGAAATGCTTTGAAAATTCAACAGTTTTAAGTATTTAAAAGCTCCCATTTTTGCTTCTCCTGATGCTCCCAACAACAATGCTCTAATTTCTCCTCTTTGTTTAATCTTTAAATGCAATCTTCCCTCTAATGAATGGAATGGGAGGAGAGGAGATGACAAATATGGTTGGGTTTTTTAAACATTCATTTCAGATACAGAACCCTCCCTTCCCTCACAGCCATGAATTAATTAAACATTTTTAAGAAAACTAGTGTGGAGGGGAATCATCTCTATCAAAGACTTCAGTGTTTGTCTCTGAATGATTAGATAATTTCATTATTTGCCTCCAATGACCCATGAATAATAAGTAACATCCTTTAATTTCGAGCAGACACACTAAAACACATGATTTTGTAAATTATGTTGGGAAAAACGTATTCTCTGACTTGAAAGTTCTCAAGAAGTTCTCTGGCTACAGTGTTGCCTAAGGCCCTCAAGTCTGCATCTGTTGTATAAATAGAAATAATTTATTTTACTAGAGAACTGTAGAAATGGTCCAATGTCAATTGTAAATGTCCAATCTTGTACTACAATACAAAGTTACAACCTTTAAACATGTATGTTGCACTGTCCATGCTGTTGGCCTTTATCTTCTTCACCCATGGGTAGCCATAAAGTTTAAAAACTAAAGAGGCAATTATGGGACCACCCATTACTTAAATATTTGTTTCAATATTCACAAAGCACTTGGACAAACTACTATGCTAAATTAGAGAGCTGTTTTGTAAGGTTACTAGGGAAGAAATTAAAGCTAGATCAGACATGTGAAAGAACCCAGAAGAGAGAGCTCCAAAAAGTAGCCCTTTCAGACTGCCCAAACAGCACCTGACATTCCACTAAGATTAATTGAGAAAAAAATGCCTGTCCATGTAAGAATAATGATGGGAGCTTTATCCCATGAGCAGCAAACAAATGAACCTCTGCTTTACACTGATGTGTGTTCCACACTGCACTAACTTGTCTCTTTCACTTCCCAAATAAACCCAGGCAGCGTTCCCACAATAGCCTTCAGGTGATCATGCTGAACTGAAGTTCAACTGTAACTCTTTTCCCAAGTCCATCTTTATTGGACTGCTTTTTAAACCTTTTTTGCATCAATTATAAGCATAATTATTTTTAATTTCAACTCTCACAGTGTAAAAGGGTATTATAATTCCTTTAGCTGCACATATCTCATACAATTTTGATTTCCCAGAACTGTGAAGTAACCAATTTTTTCTTCTTTAGGGGAAAAAAACTCTGCACTTCAGTTCAGAAATATAGTAGCTGGCAGGAACAAGCTGTATTAAATTAGTAGTAATCCATTATTAAGTCCTAATATTTTTAAACTATATACTTCAACATAAATATTGATTTGACTTTGCTACATTTTAAATCTAAAAATAATGAGAATATTATCCTCTAGCATGAATTCTCACTGAAGCAGTTAACCTTTAGCAAATATTCTCAGAAAGTAAAATTTAAATGAATGGCCAAAGGGTCTATTCTGGAAATGTTCCTCCATAAATCATATCCTGTCAATTCAAATACTGAATTTGATAAGTGCTATATTAAAATAACTGCACCTTATTCTCTAAACTGACCAAAATTAACTAAGAGGCTCCATGCACTGCTACTTATTTCTCAGATGGTTAGGCATATTGATAAACCCAGATGTGCACAACATGTGCTGTTATACCTTGACAAGACTATAAATACACTCTCAGGAATAACCTGACACAATGACATTGGCCAGCTGGTCCCTTATAAAATGCAATGGTATACTCTAAAAAATACCCCAAAGAAATAAATGAAGTCATCAAACAGTGCTCAGTAAGTTCTGCTATACTGAAGTAAAATGTATTTTATATAACATATATTAGATTTTGGTCGCAATTTTTGTTTTTCATCTGTGTTCATGTATAGCCCAGTAAAATCAACACAGGGCAATGTCTGACTGCAAAAGTGGGAGCAGAGGACTCTGCTCTGGTTTGGGGAATTTCCAGCCTTGATACTTCAATTGAAACTAGAAGTATGACTTCCAGGTTTTTTATTTATAATGCCAAAGACGTCAGGATACATGCAAAATGCCATTCTTTAGAAGACAGTCACTAAAAGACTGCCAATATAGCAGCACATAGAAGACATGTGCAGCAAGGGATGCTTTCCAGCTATTGATAGAAGTCAGCCACTAACAAAAGCAAAGAATGGTATTTTTAGGGAAAAAAAAAATCAAAATACTCTTCTTGCAGAACCAAACAATACAATGGCAATTAGGTCACCTCAACTTTTTGCTGCAGGGGACTTCATTAAGAAGTGCAATCTCTTTTCCTCCTTTCCCTCCCCCATCCAAAGCATTACTCTATAGCCCAAAACTGACTCACTGTGAAGGATCTCCAAACCAAAGTAAACAATCAAAGACACAAATCCTTTGTCAGTTTAACCCAAACTAGTGACAAGGTTTCACTGGGATTCTCTGAAGTTTTAAACAGGATTTAAATAACTTTAGCTCCTAGTTTATAAGTATGTGCTTTCCTAAACACCAGCTAACTACAAAACTGCATAGGAGACACTTTTTACTGCAATAAACTCCACAGAAAACCCTTGCATTTTAATACCTGACAATGCTCTAAAGAAATTATGTTCAAATAAAGTGCAAAAATAAAGTTTTTCCCTTTAAACCACAGATCATCTGTTTCCATTTGACACATAACTGTTCACAGATTAGAAGGACTTCTATGCTAATCAAGAAAAATATGAAAAGAATACAAAATCTGGATTAGTCTGTTGACTATATCACAAATCTCATTGCATAGACAATTCAATCTTTTCCTTGCTTTCCAGTTCTGACCACTCCCTACATTTGTAACACTAGGCTTATTGTCCAAGTTTGCTTCCATTCTTCCAAGCACAACTTCACTTTCAGATTAAACAGGTCTATAGTTTTAACACCTAACATGGAATTCATAAAATCATTTCTTGTAGTTCAAAATCATGGAGCAAGAGTAGTGAAATAGGCTGGAGAGTGGACTGGCAGTCAGTTTTTCTTACTTGCTGTCTCTGCCTCTGCCTTGCAGTGGGAATTAGTCTGCTATTTTACAGAAAAAATTGGGATTGACTCAGTGCTGATGCAACAAACCAATCAAAAATCCTCCACTAATGCTGGAACACAGTGCTTCTTAAAAACATTCCTTAAAGTAAAAAATAGAAAACCATAGAAAACTTACAAGTACTCTGCCAGTTAACGTCTGGGCAGATATCATGACTCCTGCCCAATCCTTCACAGACGTCATCCATCCCACTTCTGCTGCCACATTCTCCTCTTTTTCATCTGTTGGTTTGCAGGCTCCATCTGCCTGTGTATCTCCACCACCATTGATCTTCTGGGCCTCCTGCAAGGTAAGTATTTGGGTTAGTTCGTGTTTAGCAATTTGACAGTGAAAGCCAGCAGACAGGTAGGACCAAGAATGGCTATAACAAACAGAAAATGTGTCTTCCTGGACCCCTGCTAGGTGAAATTAAGAACCTACTTGGCTACATCTCTTTAGAAATAAGAGAAATAGAAATGTTCTATAGGGTACCAGACTAACTAGATAATAATACTCTCCTGACATTACATCTTCAAAACATATATTTAGCACCAAATATACTACATGTTCCTTCATAACAAGCAACAAAATTGACAACAGCTCTGTATGCAATTACAGAGTTACATAAAAATGAATTTGTCAGACATACACTGAAAGACCTTTTGAAGTATCAGTACAAAATAATGCATACTAGGTGTGAACATAATTTATGTACAATTTTAATTTGCTATCACTAGAATTAATTATCTGAGTAAACCTCCAATGAGAAGCATGATGCAACAAGACAGCAATTATCAAGTGTGAGGGGAACAAAATTCATCATAAAGAATCTGCAGGGAGCTGCCACACTATCAGTGAACCTGTGTTTCAATGAAAGTGTTTAATGTATCACAGGAATTACTCTGTCAGTAAGTGGCTCTCACAGAATGAAGAGCTAGAAATTAAGGAGCCTCAGCTGCACCAAGCTCCCTGATGAGTCACATGCACTGGAATTCATCTCAGTCTCTAGTGGATGCTGCAGCAAGGAAGTCGTGCTCTGCAAGTGCCTGCGGTGTGCTACAGTCATGGGTGCTGCACAGACATCAAGGGAAACAACAGGAAAAGCCAGCGTGGATTGTACAGTGCATCATATGGCATGCACAGTACCAGACTGTGCCAAGAGCATGCCTTTGGTGACAGTGTAATACTAATGACTTCCTGAATACTTGACAAGTAAACAAAAATAGGGGAGGCAGCAAAATACAGTGCTGAAGCAAGTCCTGAGCACTAGGTCTGCATTAGCCTTCCAAGCACCCTGCACAGACCAACGCTTTGCCAGATCTCATTCATAGTCTGTAGGCCTCTAAGCAGGAAATCAATTGCCATTAATCCCCTTTGGGATATTTTTATACAAGCAAAGATGCCTGATGCTGGTTATGTGATTATTACTACAGTAGAAATACTACCCTGTGATGGTCAAAAGCCATAGCTGTGAGATGGCCTTGAGGGCACAGCCGGACATAAGGGTACAGGCACTTCCTGAGAGTAGCACCGACCCAATAAAGCAATTTCCTTGAATCTGTCAGCAAAGAACAGTAGAACAATGCTAAAAATGTAATATGGAGACCAACAGTTGTTTTTAGAGAAGCTCAACATGGCAGCTTAATTAGCTAATCAGATTCTTTTTTCTCTGTTAGCATCCCTCCCAGAAAGCAGGCTCCATGTTCTTACTAGCGATTGCAGCACACTGTGATGTTACTATATTGATAATAACAAATTATTCAGCGTTACAACAGTAATTCAGTATGCTTCCCAAGCAAATAACGCAACAGAAGTTTAAAATTACTTTGTATTTGCATAACTGGACCTGGTTCACTGACAAATTTGGAGACAGTGAATCAGATGTTTTGCACTGGGCAGTGAAAGACGCATCCTGTGCAGCACAGGCGCGGAGCACAACCCGCAGGAACGAGCTCACTGCAGAGGACAGCACAGCCTTGGAGGGTCACAATGGGGCGCTTGGCTGGACACAGCCGGGGAGCCAAAGCATCACAAAACCATGGAGATCAGACCCCAAGAAATGCCTTCACCACCAGCAGGGTTTCGACTATAAACCAGCAAAGCAGGCTCTATACTCCAATTGAAGCTTTGGCAACCCAGACACATCTCCACTGGTGCTCGCCGCCATCCCCAGAGTGTCCCCTGACTCTGACACCCTCTGTGGCCCAGGACACCATTCCAGCCCCGTCCAGGGCTCCCACAGCCCAGTCCTTTCCAGCCCTGGTCTTGCCCGTCCCACGGCACGCTGACCCCGGCTGGCCCCAGGGAGGCTCCCGGGCCCTGCCCTGTCCCATCCCCCAGCCCCATGGGAGCCCCAAAGCCCTGACAGACACAGACTGCTTTAAAGTCCACACATGCCATTTCTTTCCCTCTTCCCACCGGTTCCTCTGCCTTTTGTAACTGCTAGAGCTTGTCTTTCGCAGCTGTAAGCTTCACACACCAGATTTTGCTCCATGGTCCTCCTCTGCATCGCACAGAGAGCTCTCATACTCTACAAGTTTCTGCTGAATGAATTAATGTGGTTTCCATAGTAGAGGAGGTATAATTATCACTTCCTCTCAGATAAGAAACTGAGGTGGTGATTAAGTGCCTAACTCAGTCACTGGATAAAGCATTGTCAGAGTCAGGATGAAACCACAGTCTTTTTTGATCTTTTCACCCAGCAACCCTTGCTTAAAAGTGCACAGATACACACCTTGCTAAAAACACTCACAACTACAGACTTTGCTATAGAAAGTCACAGACTTACAGATCACTAAGCAAAAAGCTGAACAAAAAAGTCAATTTTATGATAGTGAACCCGTAAGTATTAAGGTTAGAAAACTCTTTCATTGTGTACACATTCCTTACCCCCAATCTTCTTGTCAAGAGATGTGATTGCTCGTAAGATACAAAAATAATTTAAAATATCCTAACACTCAGTGAAATAGCAGGCAATTTACTTAATTGAAGGAGAAAGGTAGCTTTTATATTTTGAAAAGGTTATCATAACCTACAGTCCTTTCACTGTATTGACTTTTGGTTGCCAACAGAATAGAGCAGTAAAACATGACAAAACTATTCTGTATTTGATTCTCTAAAGGTATTAAGTCTGTAATACATTTGAATGGCTATATTTCTGTATTTATACTACTTATTTCACCTCTATTAAAATCTCCCACCCATCCTATTTCCTAATTAAAATTTAAGTAAAACAATCATCCCCTGCCAAGTATGATTTGGAACAGACTCTCATGATCAGCCTAGCTCTTTCCATTATTGTAGCTATAATTAATATGCAGATTGGTTGTTGTTATGTAATATTTGTATTCAGTTGGGATATTTTATATTTTTCATCTGCATGGCTAGCTTTTTTTCTTACTTAATTGGCAGTTAAGTATTTGGAAAAGTTTATCCCCAAGGCATTAGGCAATTGTGCAGAGATCACTAAAGGAGGTTTATAAAAGCCACTTTTTTTATATTGAACAGAAAAGTCAGTCCTGTTACTAAGTATATAGTCTTGTTTCATTGCTATTTCCTCCTCTCAAAGCACTGAGTAACCAACACCTGAAAAAGGTGCTTAAAATAATAATCCAACAGTGACAAGAGTTGCTTAATTATTTACAAGTTCAGTATTACAAGTAAGGGATCTTTACCCACTCTGCTTACCAGTTTTCATTATTTTAATTACTTGATGACAGGAACATGCAGGTAGATTAAGTGAGAAGCAGAATATTGTGAAATATATATTTCCTGAACTTAATGAATGGAAAATGGAAACGAGCATGATGAGAAGGCATGTATAGGAATCAGTGTTCATTGTTCTACCAATGGTTTGACACAGACCTGAACCAGAAACTTCAATGGTTTGTCTTCTACTTTCAGCAATAAATACTGGTTTAGAATACATAAGTTCTGGGATTCTTGAACACAGTCAGTTTAAGGAAGAAGAACTCAAAAAGGCAAAATTATAAAAATTTTGCTACAAGTTTTCAAAATGTAGTTCTGCCGGTTCCATTTCACCTCTAAAATAGCTATACAAACACAGAACCACTGCATGGACACATCATCCAACTCAGGACAACACAAAATAAAATCAGAAAATTATTATGAAACATTAAAACATCATCTAAGAATAATCTCTCTTCTTGAAAGCCCTAAAAACACATGACACCATGAACGACAACCTGCAAAGTACTCTCTGATGTATGGTACTGAAAACACCTGGTATCTCACTGAAATATGTTAAAAACCATATGAAACAGGCAGTCAATAAGAGAGAAAACACCCGAGTAGCAGCGTGGTGAAACAAAGAAATTGATTTGATAATCCCATTTATCTAACATGTAACTAGCTGAATATCACACAAAAATCATGTATCACCTGTAATGAGATACAAAGCATTGAGTCATGCCAACATCACTCAAGAGAAAGTAGTCCGCTCAATTTAAGCAGATGTTTAAAAACAGTAACAGCAATGAGGCAAACACAGCATTAGCCTTTGAATTCCACCCTAGGTAACATGAGATGAGAAAGGGTCAGACTTGGAGGAAAGAGAAAGCCAAGGGTAAACTAACTTCGAGTGAGGTAAGAGGTACTTCTAAACTGGTCTATCCTCATCATATCTTCGCATATTAGTTTACACTGACGTCAGTTATCATACTGTAGCTATGGTTTGACTTGTTTCAAAGGATTAATTATTGATACCCAGACAAACATTATTCCTTTCACTGCAAAAAAAGAACCAGAATGATCTATGGAAAACACGGCTTATGAGATAACCCGGCATTTTGCTCTCATAAAATATTCACAAGCTATAAAAATTTGGTGTTTGCAAATTCAAAAGATTAAGAAAAATCAGTAAAAAGAAAATAAAAAAACCAAAGGTTTTCTTATTAGTTTAAGTTCTTATTACTTTTCTTATTATGTTATACTATGTTTTCTGCATCCCCAAGTGATTTCTGAGAAGTATCTTGCCTGTCCTTACAACTTTACTTTCTGTGCTGATGACAAGAGAACCTTTTCTTTCCCTTCTTGCAGTGACCAACTTCTCTTTTGCATTTGTGCAAACCTTCAGTAATCCTCACAGTCTTCAAGTTCTGTGCCCTTCATATTTCTGATATGGGTTACTTGTATAAAATTCCCTTTTCACATTATTGCTTTTCACGGACAAAAATTACTGCAGTACAGGAATTAATTCTAAAACCATGATCTGAGAGACAAGAGAAACTAAACTAGTAAAATATAGTGTTCCATCCATAATTCCACAAACAGTACACAACAGTCTGCCAAATGAAGGATTCCCGGGTATGGTTCTCACTTAAGAATATCAAACAGCAGACACCTACGTTATCTGAAATCTGAAGAAAGTACAAAAAGATTCATTTGAAAGATCAAAAAATTCTACATGTTAGTGGAAGTGTTATAATGTAACACTTTCAATTGATGTTATTTCCAAATAACTCAAAAAGAGTCTGGCAGATTTCCATAGCAGCCTAAGAACTGAGAGGCATGCTGGACATCCCTGTTCTGTCATGGAATTTTGAAAGTACTCAGCCACCTTGTCTAATCACTTCATGTCTTCACCTTGCAGCTATAAAACAAGAGCAACAACAGTTTCTGTTGCAAAGGGATCCTGTAAAGATAAATGCATGTAGGATTTAAGTGTCTCAGTATTACACATAGGCAGCACAGGCCTAATCTAAGTGAAATCACAAAGTAAGACACTAAAAATCTACTGGTCAAGATTTTTAGAGCAACTATATAAGACAATTAAACATATTAAGACAGACCTGTAAAAGAGAAGCAATTAAGAACTCCAGCACAGGGAAAGGAAAAAAGACAGGAAGTCATTGCAAACTTACACATGTTCAGATAGACAAACAGTGCTTTTGCAAACTTGATTGGCTCAGTTTAGCAGTAGTTTATATCAATAGTTATGTGAGCTTTCACTGTAAGTTAAGGAGTTGGATGAATAATTTCATGTAAATTTATTGATAAACATAAGACTAAGTTTTCTTTCGTAGCTTCTGATTGTGTATCAGACCACATTGTTAGAGATAAATTACCTCTGAACTTATCATAAGACTACATAAAAAGTGAACTTACTGCCTGCAATATATAAACAAAAAAAAAAAAATAGGACAAGTTAATGATGTACAGGTTAAAAGCATTCACTGAAAATATTTCACAAAATGTGAAACTAATACCCAGTCCATACATTTATTTTCCTTTTTTATGGTTAACAGAATATTTCTTATTCATTTCCTCTAGGAGGAAAGACCAAATTATTATCACATTAAAATAGTCTCTGAAGGCCTTTTCAATTATAAAGTAGCAGACGAGGGCAAACAAGCATTTCACTTTATTAATGGGGGCACTACATTAAAATGAAATGACACATTTGATTATTCTTTGGTCCCTAAACACTACAGAAATTTGTGTATTAAGCAAATCAGACAATTACCATGTACAGCATTAATCTTTTAACTGTACTTTCTGTGGTTCAAGCCGCATATTGAGATCATCCTTTCAAAATATATTTTTAAAGACTTTTAAGTAGATTAGCCTTAAATATGACAGAAACTAAACATTAAAAAATATATGAAGCAATTTTAGATGGGACTGAGTTATTGAAAATATACAAAAGGGCTCCTTAATACAAAAGCACAGAGAAGGACAGAAAAGTGCATGCATTTTTTGCTATCCTCCTGCTTTTTATCTTCCCACCTAACAGAAGGCAAATCAAAGTAAGCATACAATTGAGAATAAAATTGATACAGTTGTCGTGAAATGAAAACTGCCAAATTACCTATATCCTATCAAGTGAGAAATATCTATCTGCCATAGATGACGAAACACTTTCAACACTCATCCAAAAGTCTCCAAGTGCTTCACAAATGGGAGAAAACACTCTTAAAAATGAGAAATAAGTAAGAAACAGTGGGGAAATTACCAAACTTGTTTATCTTGATTACAGGAAGTACTCTAGTTGATTGCTTGTAATTTTGTTGTTGTTGTTGTTAACATTAAGTAATGTGCAGTTCCAAGATTTTCAGTCATTACCTCCTGGCACCTATTTTTACTACCAAGAAAAGATGAAATAGAAAAATAACACATTTAATTGTTCTAATTTTAAGAGAAGTATTACTAGTAAATATTTTCTGATCTACAGGATCTAGATTACAAGAGTAGTTTTCACAAAAGAACTGTATGATAAATTCAGCAGTAAGAAAAAAATGAAGTAACTATTCACTGCCAGAAACAGTCAATTAAATAAGTCACTAAAGTGTTACAAAAGTAGAAAGCTTATTTCACTAAAAGATATACTCAAGCACCATTTACAAAATAAGTATCAGACTGCTTTGTCAGTGCAGTCAAACATCACAGTATCTTTTCAGTTGTGTGTTTCTCTTTGTCCTGCTCAATCACAGAAGGGAGGTTTGTAGCTATTAGAAAACAGCAAATTGCATTAAATTCATAACCCTCTCGCATGTGCTATCAGAGGTTCCCAAGAGAACATCTAGACTGAACTGCAGAATCAAATTTTTCCCCTCTTCTGTGAAATACAGAATAGCAAGGCAGCTAGCACCTGTGACTTAAACTCATGCTCAAGATCACGTTTCTACTGCCCAAAAATCACAAAGAATCCATGTATTAGGAAAGGTAAAGGACAAAGCACAATGCACTGTATCTACTCCATAACAGGAATTTTGCTCCTTATATATAAAGAAATTATCCACTCATTTCCTCAGCTGAAAGAACAGGTTTTCACCTCAAAAAACTTGCTGATAGGAATTTAAGAACTTCATTTGATTCAAATAAAACATTTTCACATGAAAGGGATGGATTAAACACTCGTGTTTTCTTTATACGTAAAACAGAACGTTATCAATATTTTATGGCAATATTGGCTATCTTCACTGCTGAGCCTCCAATAGAGTTTATTTTCACATGCATTTTTATGAACAGATTTATGATTTTTTCTGAAAGTTTTAAAAATTACAGAATAAAAGATGAAGGAGAAAGGCAGTGTGACAAAAATAACTGAGAATCACAAGTGTAACAGGTTGGTAATAACATAAAACACACGCACAACAATAATTTGAAGAATGCCAGAGAAGCATTCTATCATCTGCCAAATTCGATAAAAGAGTAATCTCTAAGGTGTTTTTGATTCAGGGGTAGCATATAACATTCATTCTCATTGTATTAAAAACATAAAGGAAAGTACAATGAATTAAAGGCAGCTCTCTGTAGGATATGAAGCCATATCTAAGCCCATCCTGATGCAAGAAAATAAGTTTCAGTATGCAGGACATAAATATTTGAAGATCAGCAGGTCAGCAAATAAGCAATTAAAACTATTTACTAGCACACAACACCTCTCACTCAGAGATTACAGAGTGCCATGCAGCTTTCAAACTGAAGGAACTTTGTGCAGGGGGGAGTCAGAGCACACAGATGTGCAGGAATCGGGAGCAAAGATACACAGCTCTACTTCTGAAGATATTGAAAATGCAGATTTACTTGCCAAATATTTTAATGATTACTTTGAAATAATTACATTAGACTCAGCATTTCTCTCTAAAAGACTAGTTACATCACACTGAAAGACATTTTAAGTGCTATTATTTAATCAAGTAGATGTGACTTTATTTATTACCCACTGCTATGGAAAAAGTTTAGTGTAATGTGAATCTCATTACTCCCTTGTAGAAACGGCAGACAGAAGTTTTTAATCTACAAGGAATTTTTATTCTTTCAGGTTAAATTTCTTTCAGGTAGCTTTTATTATTTTGGTTGACTTCCTAAACACTAACTGTCAGCATCCACATTATCCAATATCAATACTTGTAGACTACAAATACAGCACCTGATATATTTATGGTACAAGGATAAACAGCTGTTCCAAATTTACAGATACTGGCTGAAATCTAAGGGAGAGAGAAGAGGACTGATACATTTCTGTCTGACTTGCACATTACATCTCCATTAATTGTTACTTATGCTATATAGAATGAGAACAAAAACAGTGAATTCTCTTTGACTTTCTGAACTTCATCATCTTAAATAACAGGAACAACTTAAAGCAGCACAGAGATATCTTGCCCTGCCCTCGTGCACTGCTAGGAACTGATGCACGACTTTGACGTTGAACATTGCCTGTTTATGCAATCAGAAGCTGCACTGAGAAATAAAGATACGTGGTGTCCATTCTTGGCTCTCATAATGCATCCTGTTCAAGGCAGGATTGAATCTGCCTATACCAAAACCTGAAGGGGAAGCTCCTACTCTGATAAGTCATTTTTTTAAACTAAAACAGCAACTCTTTGAAGCTCCTCAGAGTGCTCAGAAACAGCCCTGGCAGAGTTGCATTCGTAGCAGAAAGCCAGCGAGGTGCTTAAAGTCAGTCATTGTTCTGTCTCATGAGTCTGCAGTTTTTGGTTTCAAAATTTATCAAACCAGCAGATGCAGCATATGTTACAAAAATATGTTACCTCTGAACACTCACTCTGCCTATAAATTATGCACGACACAGCAGACAGTTATTGTCACCTGAGCAGAAAAGGTAATGAACAGAGGTGAAAGGATAGGTCAATTTAAATTTCTAGCTCTTTTTGTAAAATTAAATAAGAAGTATAACACTTGTTAATCATCCAAAAGTATTGAGCTTTAATTTGCTCGACCTTTGTGAGAGCAGGAGTTGACAATGACAGGTAATAACGTTAAGGCTACTACAGAAATTTCAATCTTGAATGCTGTTTCTTTATATCCTGCAATTCTGTGGTAATGTAAATGTGATTACGGGGCCTAGAATACCAATTTTTTCTTTTAAATTTTGTATTAATTATTTTGATAAAGAGTCTGCAGCAGCATAAAGACTGAACAGTTCATCAAAGCAGGCTGTCACACTTGACACTATTCACATGACGCGCTTTACTGAACTACTCATCAACTTGAAACTTGGAGACTTTCTCCATTTACCATGCTGCATAATTACCTCATGCAGCTTTTCAAGATGCAGGTGCCCCCCCTCCCCAATTTATCTGTGAATGAGATCCATTGATAATCCTATGCAAGTATCACATGACACTAAAAATTTCACCTTAACTACTACTTAAAAGAAGAAAGGGCTTAATTAGCCCTTAGTGTTAAAAAAAAGGTAATGATTAATATATCAGTAATTCACATCTTCCAAATATCTGATTCTAGTTTATTCAGCAACAAGACACTGAAGTAATACATGTACCTAGGGGATGCATTTGAGAAATAAATAATCTCTCTGCATTCCAGATTCAGCTGAAGGAAATCAGGGGCAGGGGAGAGGGCATGATCTGGAGATCAGCTCTTTTTGGGGGGTTAAAAGTATGGCTTTTATTCTCACAAAGTAGTTTAACAAGGAAAAATGGGATCTGAAGGTTAAAAAAGCTGAAGTCTTAACATATCATGAATACTATTTTGTCTGCAGACCTACAACTCTAAAAAAAGGGATTCAAGGTTGTTTTTCTTCCTGGTCACTTTCTAAGCCCTCAGTGGTATCATGGGATGCACCATGCATAATTCAGTTGCTTCAATTATTAACGCCTGCAAAGTGCCCAACAAACTAAAAGTGATGGGTAGTTTTGACCTGATGCCCACACTGGCAACCACCATTGCCCAGAAGCATCTACTGGCCCTCACCCCAGGTTGCAAAAGATTTCTGCTGAATAAAATGAACTTTCTGTGAAGGAAGCCTCTTCCTTAAAACTGTCATATATCAGATTTTCATACTGTGGTGTTCAAAGAAAAGTTGATTTCAAATATATTTTGAGGGGCTCTCCATGGAAACAAAGTCTCCTTGTTATTGATTGGGTCAACAGAAAGAGCTGTGAAAATTCAAATGGAAAACTGTTACCTTGATTCACTTTTCACTTTGTATGGGATTCAAAAATTATGAAACCATTCAACTTCCTCTAAAAAACCACCACTATTACCTATAAAATTAAGTTGGATTCCCTCAGATCCACAGAAATCTTTTCCTACAGTGATTTCTGCTCTTACTGATAACCAACCACAAGAGTAACAGAAAACTATAAACTAAGCCAACTCCAATCTCTACGAATATCTTTTAGAGTAAAGCGTGTTTCACACAAAGTTCTAAGGCACTCACACACAACAAAGGCTGGCTGGGGAAAGGAGGAAAAGCCCCACACAGCAAACCAATAAAGGAGCTATTTTCTATCAGCTTTTTTCCCTATGGCTATTTGCTTCATCCATCACACACCAACAAATCTACACAACTCTACTGCTTCTACAGGTCACGAAGTGATCTTTGTGAACTATTTAAGTACACACCACCTCATTAATTCTCCTGCTCTATGAACTCCAGCAACATCTATGCAGGTATGGTGGTAAATGCAGTCACCTTATGTCTCAACCAATTTATGAAAACAGATACAATTGAAACAAAGAGCGAGAGAGCAACACTGGGCCCTCATACTCTACACTTCCACCAGAAAGGTCCTGTGTATGTCCCCCCTTACAATCAGCCCCAACAGCATTCAGCATATGAAAGCAAACCTTGTGAAAGTCCCCAGTGTCTTTTTTTAAGCATTAGTACCAGTCAGAAAAGGAAAAAAAAGGAGCCTGGATTTCTCTACAAGGGCTGTCAGGCACTGGCACAGGTTGCCCAGAGACATTCTGGCTGTCCCACGTCTGGAACTGTTCAAGACCAGGCTGGATGGAGCTTTGAACAATCTGTTCTATTGGAAAGTGTCCCTGTCCATTGCAGGGAAACTGGAACAAGATGATCTTTAAGGCCTCTTCCAACCCAAACCATTCTATGACACGGTTCTATGATTTTACTATCCTTTTCTCTGGATAGTACCATCTCATAGGGATTATAACCTAGAAGAAAGGGCTTGTAAAGATTGTAGAGCATCAGGCAAAAGTAAGCTCACAATGACAGTGCTCTGTGCAGAACTATGGAAGTGCAGTATAAAGCTAGCACTTCCTCTGCCAGGGTCTCAGCTGAAGGCAAGTTCAATATGAACAACTGTGAGTCCTGGCTGCCAAAGGGGTGTTTATCCTAACTCAGTAGGGATTGAGTGAAGAGCCTCTGAGCTTCCAATTAGTTCAGTAGAAGGGGTCCGGTGACAAAGAAGAATATGTTGGGAGAAAAGATTTATCATCTAAGCCATTTTTTCAGCAGATAGGGAGGTGTCATCCTTTTTAATGGGTTTTTAGTTTCTGTTGGCTGGATTTAGGAATGGGGGTTTTGAGGTTTCCCTCCCTTCCACTCCTTCAAACATAACACTTTGCCATTCCATGTCTGCAAGTTCAGCTTATAGTCTCCAATTCTTTCAAAGCACCTCCTACTATCATCTGGTACTGGGTAGTGAAAATATGATCAACATCTGCACACACTGGATGAAACCCTGCAATCTCCCAGGGTGACAACAGATGCTTTTGTTAGTTCTCATGTCTTACAAGAGCCAACACTAACCCAGGGACAGAGTCAAAAACTGAAAGTAACACTGACAGCTGGAATAATTCTATGGTTCACTGGCCACTGAGGCACTATTTAACCAAATAATTCATCATAGGAGTAAACACACCAAATTACCAAAATGGCTCTACAGCCTTTCACCATGCCAGAAAGATTTTTTTTTTTTTTTTTGCTACAACAAAATAAAAACATGATTCTAATGAAAAAATACCATTAGGCTGTGTCTAGACCCAGTAGTGTGTGGCTGTACTGTAACTGGACAATGGGATAATAAAACCAGACAGAGTAGTCCAGCTTCAGAAGGGGGATAAAAGTTCATTATTTTGAGCATTTAACTGCAAAAGCAAGCATATGGGAATTGCTGAAACAAAAGACAGTCTCAAATAGAGCAGGAGGACTGGAGGAAAACAGAATTAATCAAGTCCCACAAACTCATGCTTGAGGAAGGGCAAGGTTCCCACCAGAAGTGAGATTCTTAACTGCAATACATGAGTCACTTCATCTTGTAGGAAAAGAGGTATAAATACAAATCTTGTTCTTGGCAACCAAATTAGTGCAAAGGCCCTACTGACAATTAACTCATATCAAGAAAAGGACCAATTTCTTGCAAAGATTATACAGAGATGTTGACAATTAATTCTTGTTTATTAGAATAGAGTTTTGAGAGTTTGCTCGCTCCTGTCCTAAGACATCCAGCATCCCAGTGACGGTGGCATTGCTACCTTGCTGTGCTCCAGACACTGGTGCTCAGAAGAGTGTTTTATTTCATTACTCAGAGACCTAGCAACAGTGACATTTAATAAAGTGATCATCAATCATCTACAAAAATACATTTTTAAAAATGTATGATTTTCTGCTGTGCTCTGCACTCCCTGTAATCAGAGTGTTCTGCTGGAATCTAAGTGGGGGAAATTTTTCATCAACACAGGCATATCAATTATGAGAATGTCAGCCCTGCTGGATGCCAGATTCCAACTGTTGTTAGGTAGGCTGTTTATGAGATGGCTGCAGCAAAACAGCAGAAAAGTATAATAACAAACTGAATACTTAATAGGGAAAAAGTAATGATAGAATTATATACTTGAATGCAAATCCCAAATTCACTGTAATAAAATTCTTCCCTCATTCCCTCAGTGCAAGTTTGGGGTTTTGTTTTATTGGGTTTTTTTTGTTCTTGTTTGTTTTACAATTACTCACCCTCTGACACACACACACTCTCCCTCTAGGATACTCTCTAAGCTTAGGACAAGATTCTAGCATAGACACACGTAATACTAGAACTGAGCTGCTTGAGAGACAAAAGAGCTGTTTGAGGGCCTCTCCACTTACCAGTTACGTTAATATTCATGTTTTGACAAAACTACCCCAAAAAGCAAAGTTGTTCATGCTATCGATTTTTTACCCAAATGTGCTCAGCCAGCCAAAAAATTTCACCTCTGATAACTCTCAACCTTTCATAAACTCCTCTGAATCTATAAATTCTGTAGAGGTCCCTGAAGATGAAAAAAGAAAGCTTTCACTTTTATGAACTCATGCAGACTTATCTCTAGAACACAGAGCCAATACTTCTTCCTGTGTGTCTTTGCAAACAAAACATAGCTTGTAGAGCATTAACAACAAATGGTCCAGATGGTCTAATCAAAGTTATAATCCTGATTACTAGAATACAAAGGGTAGCAACCTAGGTATTGGCAGAACAAAACCTGGAGGATTTTGGCTGGTTAGCTTGGGGGCTTTTTTTGGTTTCTTTTTAACTTAAAGAAATGCCAAGTCAGTGACCTAAACAATGAAGTTGTATTGATTCATAAGAATCAATTAAGGATCTGGGCCAGAAACTATAAGCACACATTCCCACTGGACAGGACAAAACATTAGCTTTATAAATTACTCCATATGGTGGGGGTTTTCTGCTGGGGTGTTAGCTTGGAGACGGGTTTTTTTTGGTGTTTGATTTTGCTTTTTTTCTATTATTATTTTTGGTTGCTTGGGTTTTTTTCGGTCAATAATGTACCTTAAAAGAAGATGCACAACCTGTTTTCTGGGTACAGATGAACTGATAAATGAGTATCTGCATGATTAGAGGCTAAAGGAAAGAGTTAAGCATTAAGGATTTGTTCCTCTCTCCTGTTTCTCCAGGAGAAGTAAAGGTAAACTTTTTTCCTCTTAGCTTTGGTAAATCTGTTTCTCTCTCAACTCAAGTCCCTGTAATTTCCCTTATCTTGATTACTGTGCCACGACTCCTCCTACACTTTCCACCATGAAGCTATGGTTCATGTCTTACACCATGCTGAGTCGCACTCTAGGACCTTACAGACATTTTTAATATCTAATATTAAGTGTTCAATTAAGTAAGAAAAATTTTACACAACAGCCTTTATGGTTATCTCATATACAAAGTTTTAAACCTGATTTAACCACAAATACACATGTATTTTAACTTCAAAATTAAAAAAGCAACACATATTCCATATGCTTCCAACCAGTAATTCTCTACTGCTAACAAGATTTACTTGTTTCACTGAAAAGTTTCTGCTCACTACAGCAGGGCTGCAAATAAGAAAACTAGTTTTAATATCACTTTCTCTCTCTCTTTTTTTTTTTTGTTTTTTTGGCACTACTAAGAAAATCACAGTCGGTCTGCCTACATATATTTGTTTCTAGCATGAATATACGTCTGCCTTGGATTAAGGTCCCTTCCAACCCAAACCACTCTATCACTCTATGATTCTTCGAAAAAAAAATTTCGGAAGAGAAACAATACGGTCAAAATAGGTAGCAGTTTTTTCTGTTACATTACACTCATCAGCACCAAAGCAAAAAAAAATTATCACATTCTAAACACTTTAATGCCTGAGTCAAAGGGAGCAAATAGGGTTATCTCACAAGTAGAAGTTGATCAATTTGCAATTAGAAGCATTATTCATTGTCTCCTTGCTGAATATTCACTTAAAATTGGTAACACATACTACACCAGTACACATACCAATTCACATGCACAAATCCACCAAAATACCCACAGCCAATTAACATGTACAAAAATACTCAAATATAGCTCAGAAACAATTTTTATTTTTAAATTTGATATGTTTTATTTCCTTCTTAATTAAAACCGATTTAAAAAAAACTAATTGTGATCTAGCATCAACAGAATCTGTTACATTTGATATGGTCAGTTGAGTGGGGTTTGGATTTAGTTCTTCAAAATGCAAAGGAAAATATTTGAGAATTTATACTAAAATAAAGAAGACTTTAGTATGATCAACACAATAAGAAAAACTTTCTTTCCTACTTAAAACCGATTTTACTACATAATATCAAGACTTTTCATAGTTTTTAGCAGCCTTCCACTTAGCCCTCTACTTTACATAACTCCCTTCCCCAGCTAGAAACAATCAGAATCAACCTGACAGGTTTTTTGTGATAAATCTGATCTTTTGTTTGATTTTTGGAGTATGTGAAAGCACTCATTCTTTGAGAACTTGCTGTCATGCCTACACAAGGACATCAATGGACACTTGGAAGCACTGCCCAAGGGTCAGCACCACCCCAGGTTACGTTCCACACATCCAGCCCATGCTGCATCCCTTTGGGCACAAGGGTTTGATGCTCAGGGTAAGCAGCTGACACTTGGGAAGCAGAACAACAAACTAAAATCTGCCTATGCAAGTAATGCAGTCTTTTGGGCAAGAGGGATGAGAAAAACCAGGATTCTGTAACGTTATTAATAGGAATGGGAACAGTAGCCTTGGGATCCAGAAACATATGTACTAATCAATACAGACTACCTTCTCCAACCTCTTAGGAGAGGTCATTCTCATCTGAGCTGCCTAATCTTATATGTAGTAATTTCATTTAACTTTTCTAAAAGCAGAAAACAGAGTGAACTGTAGGCAAAACAAGTTTAAAGATATACTATTGTGTTTCAATTAAAGTTTTGTTTTCTGTATGTAGGAAGTTGCATTCAGACCAAATAGAAATAGTCATTTGGTAATTCATTATAGGTCACATAACTATAGAAGATAAATAACAGTACAATTTACCTTTTTTTGTATAAATAAAAATACAACCAAACAAAACATACAACAAATACAAATACACTGAAGCCTGATTTTATTTTCTGTGTCAATGAAGATGTATGTATACATCTCATCCTTATCTAGGAATTAAAAAAACTACAAATATTTCTCTGACGTGCACAAAAATACAAATTATAACATCGCATTGTAAAGGAAAACATACTACTGAAAATATAAAGGAAATTGATTGTTACCTCATATACACTGACCAAAGGGGGAAAAAAAATGCAATCATTTACAGGAGTTATATTTTGAAAAATAAATTTTTTCTTTTGCTGCTCTGTAGAAAACACCTTGAAATTACCAAGAGCTCACTCACAATCAGATGTGGATGCTGTCAGACAAGTAATAAACATACAAGTGTCTACATATTACAGCATTCCCCCTCAAAACGGAAATCACTGTACTAATCCTGTGAATAAACACAACCCACATTAACCTCATTACTATTAGCTGAATACCAAAAATCCCTCATTTTCATTCAGTTGCTTCTCTCAACACTGATCCTGTAAAATTGGAATTTGCTTTTGCACACAGCAATTACGAATACAATTGGGGAGTTCTACTCCACTCAGCCACCAAGGAACATTTGGAGACCAGGTAAAAAGCTAAGGGACAAAGTGCCTTACTTGAAAGTGAAGTAGAATTTCAGAGCTCTAGACAACTTGACATATTCAACTCATTTGCACACCTGAGACTGATTAGTCTTACATGGTAGATTACATGGTCTCAAAGTGAAACATTTTCATACTGTGATCATTACTGATTTGAAATCAGATTCTATGTTTTAATCTATAGCACTAATATAAGGAACAACCTTCCTCTCTCATGTGGTATATATAAGCAGAATCCTTTGCCTTGCTAAATAAACCATGCACAGACTTAAATTTAATTCTGAGAAATCTTCTGTGTGTCCTTTAGGTCATTTTTCAAAATTACCTCATGTTACTTGGTGTACACATAAAATTCCTTACCTGTAGTCTGGATCCTTTGACAGTTTCCTAATCTAATTAGTTTCCACTGGGCTATAGTACTTCTCAGGACAGTAAACTTAGCACACACCCTCATTTTTCTCCCTTTCACTGCATGGAAAGGATCATCATAAAATCCAAGCTAGTTCCTAATCAAGTTTTGGCAGTGATTTTTAAGAATGTGTCTCATCTTAAGATCTCTTGCAATGAAGCTGCCATTTAGAAGGCACATTGTCAATTCAGTTCTTTGTTTAACTCCTTGGGTCGGCCACCAGCAACTCAATCTTGGAATGCAACAGAATAAGAGCAAATGGGCAGCTCCCAAATACAGCAGAAGTGCATAAACCAGGAAGGCAGCTTTATCCACACTTGTCTTCTAATCCCAACAAAACTTTGTTCCTGTTATGAGACTATCCCTTTTCACCTGAATAACATTTTTTGGGATAACTGCATCTGAAATATTCTCAGTCAAAAAAGGAACTGCTACTTCAGCTGATGTTTAAGAAACTCTCACATACAGCAGTTGAAATCAATCTGGATTCCTGACTGCCCTATCAAGGATTACACTTTATTGTTTTCCCATCCAAAGAATTGATATTACAGCCTGTAAAGAAAATAAATTGAGTGTTACGGATAATGGAAAGAAAACTTCACACTCTAAACAGAATTTTATTTTTGCATATAGGAGTTTAAGAAGCAGACACAATAATTCAGAATTAAATACAGAGTATGGCAATACTTTTGACTAGGTGTACGTATGAAAGCAACATCTCTTAAATTAAGAGTAACCCACTGGCTGAGAATTACACAAAAATAGTTGAGTTTTATTCTTTTTGGTATCCTAGAAAGTAAGAAGTGAACATTAGACTAAAGATAATCAGGAAGAGGCTGCTATGATTTCTGAATAGTCAGATCTCAATTTATGCCTCAGCTTTGCTAAATAAAATC
This sequence comes from Cinclus cinclus, assembly GCF_963662255.1. Lineage (NCBI taxonomy): Eukaryota > Metazoa > Chordata > Aves > Passeriformes > Cinclidae > Cinclus > Cinclus cinclus. The sequence goes on from NC_085052.1 coordinate 22,978,205, forward strand.
AAGCATTTAACAGGCTAAACTGTCACTATTAACCAGTACTGCACCCAGTCAAGCACAACAATCATTGGATTGCAAGCACAAAGGTGATATGCCCAGTCCTTAATACAATACCAAGGAAACATTCCACCACAGAATACAAAAAATCTCCAAAAACCTACAAAAGCATTACTCTAGAGTTCAAGCAGCAGCAAAAAGTTCTTTAACAGCTACGTAGTTGAAAGCAACAAATAAAAAGCTACATGGAAAATTTCCAACAGTCTTTTGATAGCAATTCATTTAATATTTAGCAGCAACACTTTTGAAATTTATGTTTCACAAAAAGAGAGGGCTGTTCCTGGAAGCTCTACTACTGAGCACTTTCAGATTTCTTAAATCAGCATACCATGGGAAACAGCTCTATGGACACCAAATTGCATACGACTTTAAATTCTTAATGTGCCAGTTAGGACTCATTACAATTTTTTTAAACTATATTCAGACATTATTTTTATTTTTCCTATTTTTTGGGGGGGGCTTCAGGGTTTTTTTGGTTGGCTTTTTGTTTGTTTATTTGGGGGTTTGGGAGGTTGTTTTTGTATGAGGTTTTCTGCTTCTGATTAAATTAAGAACCCAACGTATGTGTTGTATATCAGACTGAATTCAGATACTGATATTTGGTTCACTGAACTCAAATTGTACCCATTTGATACTTAAAATTAATGAATAAAATTATTTTGGGGGGGGGGGAGAGTTCTGTTGTTTTTGTGGATTTCCTTTTCCTCTGCAGCTAGTGTTGCTGTTCCACTTACAACAGCTACTCTGCTGTAAGACAGTAATATATAAAAACTCCAAGGAGCCATTTCAATACATGGTTTTTTTAAGACACAAAACAACGTGTTTGAATTTAATTCTTTAAAATGACACAAGATACTTCCACAACATATGGAATCCTCTCCCAGATTAGTTTTATATTCTTCTGGCCATTTCAAAACAGACTTCTGAATTATACTTTGCATCTGTATGTTTTAACTATAAAGTCAACAACATACAGCTCAGGGATCATAAAAATCAAGGAGTATTAATTCTTCAGCCTTTTTTATTCCTTTTATCTGTACATATACTGGAAAGAAATTATGCTATTTTGGAACTTATTGAATAAATACAACAGTGATACTGATTCTACTTAATTTTCCTTCTGCTGAGCAGAGATGTACTGTGAAACAAACAAAAAAATAACCCAGCCAAGTGCACCTATTCCTGAAAGTTCCCTCTTCTATAATTAGATGTACCTTAAATTCCTTCTGAATATATTTCCACAAGGAACATTTCCGTAGTAAAATATGTACATACAAAATTTTTGTAACCATTTTAAATTGTCCCAACAACTGTGACAAATTACTGTATCATAAAATGTAGTTATAATTGTTAAATTACCACTTGACTAAGAGCTTAAAAATCTACCGGAGCAATTCTAATCTCCCTTAACAAAGTGTGATCAGAATTATTTCAACAGGAACATAAGATAAAGGTTACAGGAAGCTTCACCTGAAAAATAGTGAAAGTGAAGTATGGTATAGTGAAGTGAAAGTTCAGTTATAAATACTCATCTACTAGAAAAATAATCCTTATTTAGTCTTACATAAAGAAATTATGAAAGTCCCTCATGTCGGATGAGCAAAAAACCCTAGATTAGAACAGCTGGATTTTATTGATTAAGCAATACTATGTCTTCCATCCATTTTTACTTTCCTTAGAAAAGAGGTTTCCTATGATAACTGAATGCAAACATGCAGAAAAGGGCAGGAAATAAGCCATTTCCTACTCAGTCTGACTGCAACCCCTGAGGATTTGGTTTGTGTAGTAAAGAAAACTTGGATTTGAATGTCTCAAGCAATTGTATATCACTGATAAAGTTCCTGCATTCCTTTAGCCTTATCAACGGAAAACCACAGATTTCTTCTCTCACACATAGAAATGCAAGTTTCTGTCAACCACCTATAAAATCCAGTTTTCTAAAAATCCCCTTAAATTCAGTAAGTTTCAATTTTGTTTTCAAATATGTTAATATCATTTATCTTTGACCTAAACTTCATCTTGGATAACTTATGGATGTGTATCAACCTTTACAACTAGAACATTAGTCATAAAAATTAAATGGTTTTGGTCACCACACCAGATTCAGTTGGAAATGCTGCGGTTTGCTGCTCTGTTTGGGTTCAGTAAGACACTGAACAAGCTTATCAAAGAGAAACCAGCCATGAGTTGTTTACTGCACAGAAACCATAGAGGTCTCATAAAAACCATTCACATTGCAAACAAGTGAAAGGAAAAGGAGGGACAATTACATATGCCAGCCTTGCTTAAATATTCTTCTATAGGCACCCATTCTTGGCTACCATTCACACAAGAACATTTAGCTAGATTTATCTTGATACAAAGCTGTTTATTACGTTCTTAATCCATAAAAACTAATTACTTATTTTGTTTATTGACTGGAATGTCTGGCCTTGGTTTAACTACTCAAAAAGAAAAAGCAGGGCAAATGATCCCTCATAAAGAAAGTAAACACTTTGAATCAGTAGTGCTGCTTTTTTTTTCATTAGCTTCCCATGTTCCTTTTTTAAATTGCCTTTAGACACATATCAGGGGAAACATTCTCTGACTCTGGTTTTAAAAGGCTGAAATAGAAAGTGCAATTCTGTAATTGAGGGACAGCTGGCTGTTACCATGATATGCCAGATGAAGAGCCTTTCCACAGGAATTTGTGGCTACCACTGATTCTAGGTTAAACTCCTAGAATTAAAACCCCATTCATAAGGATTTGAAAGGCAGAGCTTAAGACTTGCCTTCCATATGTGCCTGTTCTCACAGAACAGTGGATGCTACTCTAACTGCCCACAAGAGCAAACAAACAGCACAGAAACATGGCCACAGGGAACATCTTTAAACTATAAATAAATGCTATTAACTGAGATCCAACGCATGCTGTGCACCTTATTACACTCTAGCAAAATGACAGTGCCTGGAAAAATGCCGAAAGCCTTAAGAGTTCCCTACTTGATATATAACATCTGAGCAATACAATGATTTCTTTGGCAATTTTTACACCACAGACTATAATTTATAGATGCCACATCTATAAATGGTTCTGCAATTAAAAAGAAAAAGTCATTTTCTTTACCCATCATTGCAATTTTCTGTTGATCCTAATTTTATCAGAAGGCTTAGAAATAATAATGGACTCAAACTAGAGTTTTTAACATATGCTGATACTTGATAAAATCCAACACTACATAATAAGACCATATTTGTAGTTCACAGTGTAAATTATTATAGACTATGCTTCCACTTCTTAAAGGCACTAAAATCCAATCCTGACCAACGCACACTGCTCATGAGCTTTGGTCTTAAAAGCAGAACTGAATTTCTCAATGGTTCTCTCTAACACATCCACAAATGAAGATCTATATTGGAGTACAAAGTTCCAACTGATTTAACAGGAGCTAATCCGTTTTAGTCTGCAGTACAGAAGGACATTTACCCTTCACTACAGATGCTACATGCACCATATTGCCCACCAAAGTTACAAGGCTGAATTGCTGCTGCGGGCTAGAATAATACTTTTTCAGCAAATGAGTTTTGTTTACTGCCTCTGCTGCTCAGTGAGTTAAAAACCATCAAGTTTGGAGCTGAAAATGCAATAGAATCAGTAGATAAACTGAGGATCCGTGCAGATAATTGTTTTGCTTTTGGCTATGGCATATGTATTACTTGATTGCCAATTTCACGCTCTGATACTGCTTCTTTATAGCAGCAGATGAAACTGAAGCTCAAGTACTCTGTTCAAAGAGGCTGATAAACATGTATTCCACCCCTTTGCAATGTTTGACACACTCCTCGCCCATTGTTCTGCTTTCCCTTTTGCGAAGCGAAAAACAGGCCCCTACTTTAGCTCTTATTCATGCCACTGTCAAACCCAATTTATATATGCTCTTGGCTTAATCAGTATGCTAAAAGGAATTTTAATTTTCCTGTTTACAGAAATCCTCTTATAATTTGTTGTGTCTGTTGAGTATTTAGGTTTTAGGTGGGGGGTTCACACTGCTGTGCAATTCTAAAAAAAAAAAAAACACAAGAGAAGAACAGCAGCACATTTCTCTGCAGATGGAGAAATAAGCATTGAAGAATTCATATTGCTCCATGTGCATTACTGAAGTTGCCAATTAAGGCTAAGATTCAGACTCCTTCTAGGAGCAGCAAGTATTGCTGTTAATTTAGTCATATTGAAGTTAATTTAGACCTTCCTTGCTCTAAGGACTGCCTGAGATGAAGATACAGCTCTACAGGACAGTCTAAGAGGGTAGCTGAGAAAACTAAAGCTTTGGCTGATCCCTCTATTATTAGAGCACTGGGAAGTCAAAGCAAAGTTTCTAATGTTACCTTTAAAGGAAGCCAAAGGAGACAAAATATATTGAAAGCTATCAAATTAATGATAATTACATAATAGTGGATCATACAAAAACAATAATAAGAAAAAGAATGGTTGTGAAATCAAGAAAAAATGGAGCTAAGCCAAAAAGCAAGTCTGAGATAAAACCTCAGGTTTAATTTAAATACATTATCTTCAGTGAAATATCTCCACGGTATTTTTATATCCATATTGTAATATGATTCTGTGTTCTTACATCACCTATATACAAGAAACTACCTATAATATTTTTGCTGTCAAAAAACCCTTAACTTCTGCATTCTAATGTTTTTAAAATGGAAATGTTTCCCCTTCTTTTTTCCCCTTGGGTTTTTTTTCAGACTGTTTTATTCTTAAGGAGAAGAGCTTTCTACAGAATTAAGGAGCACATCTAATATCTAGAGTAAACAGGAGATGCAACATGAGAAACAAAAATTGTGAGAACTGAAGCATTCAAAGAATGAGAGGGCTTGGAACAAATAAGCCTTTGCTACACTCACATATGCAATCTAAGAAGTGGAAAAAAAAAAAAAAAACAGAAAAACCACTAGTGTATGCAAACTTGCAAGTTCATGCTAATTTGTGAATTTAGCAAGCATATATATATATATGTATGGATATACACATAGACACACATGCATTCAGATATATAGAAACAAACATACACGTGACAGGCATACAATTTTAGATCCTGGACAACACAAATCTGGTTTCCTATAGAACAAATCATCACTGCCTAGCAACCAGAGCTATTTTTATGTCAAACTGTAATAATTCAACATTTCAGTTGTCTTTATGGAGATTGGGGGTGGGGGAGACCACTTAAATCCCATGTCTTCCCATTCGTCCCTCCAATACTCTGCCATTTGAACTTTCCAAACCCAAAACATCACTCCTTCACAGAAGTCAAAGTTAGGGCAATTTCACCATATAAAACACAAGCTGGAGGAAAATCCTGAGTGACAGAAAACGACACTTCAGTAAACACTCTTTTCATTCCACAGGTCAATATAGTTTACTGTAATTTTGATTTCTTATTTTCCAAACTCTCTATAGGTTCTGATGCACTCATAAAAGGTCTATGCAGTTAATACTGCCTAATAATGCATAGCACAGTTGCTTCTTATTTTAAGGGCTAAGTCATAACATTAGTCTTTAGTCTTCAACATAAAGCATTTTACTGCACACTATAAACAGCTGTATTGCATTTTAATTACAAAATTCACCAGAAGAAATGAATGAATAGTATTGTCCTGGGATTCTGTACATGAAGTTACCCAAAACTGAAATTCTCTTACAAGAAATGGAACACAAACATGATAGAGGAGGAGATGGGAGTTTAAAGCAAAAACAGGTATACTGTATTCCCAAATTCAAAGCCTGTTTCTGTCTACAAATAAATAAAAGCCAGATATACTGTGTGAAAATAACATCCTTGTATATACATACAAAAGATAAAGATAAGGTATTAAAAGACTTGATCTTGCACATTCAAACTGGCTGGGCTGTCTTGAAGATGACACCCTCCCCTTCTTATATATCAGACTCTTATACCTTTTCATCATATTATATGGTTTACTTTCTGAAAAATGAGAATCAGTTTTAACTGAAAGACAAAATTCTGATGCATTCACATAGCACTGCAAGGTAAAATGATGTCTCTATGGTGATTCTCTGATGAAAAATAACAAGAGCTCTTAACATTATATAATCTGAAAATGCACAAGACTGAAATCCCTGACAGAACCAAAAATATAGCCTTTACCTACAATTCTACACAAATAATACTTGGAATCAAGAAACCTACAGAAAATTGTATCCAAACATTCTCCTGGCAAGTTTACTGCTCCCCACCAAATAATATACTTTAATCACAATGTCCAATTGCCTTCTGTACAGTCCTCAGGTAAGGATGCGAAAATTAACTAAATAAAAAGTCAGAGATTCCTCTCAGATATTGTTCCTGTTTTAGGAACAAGAAAACAGGAACACAAGGGAGTTCAGACATTTCCCAAAGACAGTGACTTTAGGGCAACTGTGAATTCCAGTGCCGGCTTCCAAGAGGGAAAAGTACCTAAATTTCACTGGGGTGTGCTACATTTCAAAAATGGAAGAGGTTAGAAGACTGCACAGAACAAAATCAAGAGAATTTGACTTAATTTCTTTCTTTCCTTTCAGTATGCTTGGAGATAAATCAAAAGGCAACTGCAGTGGTTTCTGAGCTATGCAATGCACCAAGTAACCATTATGAAGAAACTAACCAACTCCAAATCTTTGCTTATTTAAATACTATGGAAGTCTGTAAAGCTGCTTTTCTCTGTAGAGGGTATCCCAGAAATAAGTTTAGTAAGGTAGCTTTTCTCAGCTGTTCTTTTTGGAATTCCAATTCTTTCTATGGCCTTTCCAGGAAAGTGATGTTTGATGGAAAACACAGCTAAAGCCTAAGAACCACCTTCAGTCACGTTTCAGAAAATAAATTGTAATTCCTTAGAAACAGTCTATGGATCTATACAAAAGCAAAAACAAGAGTATAGTATGATTCTTTAGAAATTCCTTTCTGTCATCCAGAAGGGTGGGTCAGTGCTAGCCTCAAAGCTTTTAACTAAATATGAACAACACATTCTTTAAAATTAGTAGATGGTTTCAAATAATGTACTCCTCATGCTTATAAAAATCACCCATAAAAAAAGCAGAAAAATACAATTCAAAGACCACAAGAAGAAGCCAAAGAACACATAGATAAATAAATTCCAAGTAAAATTTCAGTTGGCACAAGCAAGACAAATGTCCCATGCTACACAGTAGGCAGTATTTGATGTCTTTCCTGAACTGCAAAACTATCAAACATAATGTGAACTAACTGCATTTGGGACGACCAAGAACAATCAGGGCTTTGAAAACTGACACAATTTAAAGCTGTAATTGAACATAATACCTGTCCTTCACAAACTTAAGAGTTTTAAAACACAAAGCACACTAAGAAACGACAGCCTCAGAAACTACAAATCCCTTCAAGGAAGAGAATTATCACAACTGACAAGTAATTCACATCCAAACATCCTCCATTCACATGCATGTTACTTCCTTCATCTTTTGCTCTCCTGTACTCTTTATCAGCAAAATTATCATAGAAAGCTGGAACTTTTTATTGATTAGTCCACTGTTACACTACTTACTTCTCTCTTTTTTTTTATGCCAAAGAGTTCAGATCTTTAAAAGGTGCCACTTACACAGCGCATATGCAAGTGGATTGAAAGCATTTCAAATGTCATTTCCCACATAGGTGTAGAAGTCGAATGATATTAAAAACTTCTTTTCCTGGCTCAGATGTTATGTGGTTATAGAATACCTCCTAATATACATAAAAATTCACTTTAGTAGCTCTGGGGATTATAATTGCAAATTATCTCTTATATTAGCTGCATTATTTCAACAGTCATCATAAAAAAGATAGTATGTCCTCAAACCACATCATTATTTGCCAATGATATGTCCCAGTTTTCAGTTTATTCAAGTTTAGATTTCTGTCATGCCATATATTTTCTATAGCAGTGGAAAAGAGGAGCAATGCCAATAAAATTTTTAAAGAAATAAAAAATAAGCACATAGAGCAGTAGCCCTGGGTTTTTATATACAGCAGTCTTTACAAGTCAAGTGGGTAAAATAAGTTTGAACAGGTCTATAAACCTGCCCTCAATTATCTTAATTTTTAAAAAATAACACCAGTAACAAGGAATAATTGCAATATTTGTTTGATCTTTGGGGATTTCTTTTTAGTACTCCTCATGTGTTTCCCCTTGAGATACTGTCCACCCCAGTCTATCTGGGCAATGAAATGATAATTCATTCTTCACAGGCAAACATTAAGGAGTGTAGTCCTTGTTTGTGGAATTACCAATAGATGTAGCCATGCCTCATTCCTGAAACCTGGGTATCAATGTGTTTCAATGAAGCATGAGGACTATTTGATACATTTATATTAAAAATCATTAGCTTCAACACAAAATAAATAAACAAAACAATATCATACTGTTATTGCATTTGAAATCTTAACAAAACACCATAATTAAAAAATCAAACAACATCTACACATTTTAACATCTTTTTCTAATGCTGCTCTGCAGTCATTCAAGCCTGTGTTCAAGATGGTGCAGTCTGTGAAAACTAGGTCAGGCATGTAATCTCATTCATGTAATTCTGGTTTTCTCTATCCATTCAGTTTTCTTTCTTTGGTGGCTTCAACCCAAGGAAACATTATTTCAAGGAGCAAATAGGAACTGCAGTTTGTTGGTTTTGGTTTTGATTTTTTTTTCATTCTGTATGACTGGCTTAAGAAAAAAACAGCTTAAGCCCAGGAGATGCAAGATGAGGTTCATAGTATAGACAGGTTTCTGAGTAAGAATAAAAATACATGGTTCTACTTGCTAGAAACATCCTAATAAAAAAATAAAATAGAAAAAGAAAGGATGCTTAGAGTACTTTTCTCAGAACCATGCAGCTACATTACAACAGCAGGAGTAAATTGCCACATCTTCAGTCACAACTTTCCCCAGGAGAACTGGCAATGAGTAATACCTGTCAATTGGTGGTTTAGAATTTGTTTCCTAAGTATTTAAAGGAAATGAAAAAAAGATAAAATAAAAATTCAAAGCCACTTTGTTATGATGAAAAGTTAGAGCATGGCATCATCTCCTAAAGTTACCTTTGCCCATGGTTCTTTGCCATTATCATCATTTATTTCAAGTAGCCTGGGTATGAAAAAAAAGTCAACTATTATGTCCCTTTCACTGTAAAAGCACCTTAAGTTGCAGAGCACAGCAAAAACAAAACCTTTCATTATTACTTTTCATATTCAAACATGTAAATTACCACTCAATTCAGAAATGCAACATGTAAAACTCTTTTTGATGAGGCTTCATTAAAGAGCATTTAACACAAATTTAAATAAATGACACAACTGAAGACAAACCACACAATGTTATAGGGGTCATAAGTCACAAAACAAGAACTCCATTTAGCACTTACTGGCTTTTCAAATTTGGAAGCTTACAAAATACTTTTTGCCATTATTTCTAAACAAAGCTCTCTGAAGGATGGTTGAGAGCTGCTGCCAGACAGACCAAAAATAAAAACCCACCAAAAAACCCACTCACACCCAACTTCACACACCCAGCTTCCACCATGTGTTCTTACAGACTAATATTTGATTTACAACACAGCTTGCTTTTGGCAACTGCCCTCCCCAAAAGGATCAAGATGGACTGCATTTTTCTTACTGTTTCACAAACAAATTAACAAAAAAGCTTTACATTTAGATCAGAAGTCTTGAGCAAAATGGAGAACATTATTGAAGTGGAATATTATAAAAGTCATTTAATGAGATTCATCACCGTAGGGGGTTGAGGGGTATTTTTTCCCTGCTTATTTTTTCTAATACAAGCTTGCTCTCCACTGGAAGAAAAATAAATTCTTTTTTCAGGATTTCTAGTAATCAACCTAAGACTCTCAGACAAAGCCTTTTTTTTAATTTTAGAAATAATTACTGGGAAAAGATGCAACATAATCTTTGCCTTTAAACACATATAAATCTTATCAACTGCCCTAGCTTCACTAGAATTTTACTCCACATGTGTTAATGCATCAGCTTACACAAGTCATGACTGTCTTTCTCACAAGAGGACTACATTTAAGGAGTTTTCCAGTTCCAAAACTGTCACCATTTATCTGTGTAACACAATGTCCTCGTTTCCAAGCTCTAGGGTATTCCCCAGCTGTTTCCAGCAGAACTGCCTGAAGACCCTTCTAGAGAGGTAGAGTTATTTTATTGCCAGGTAAAACTGACACTGCACAGAGACTGCATCTAACTCAAAAGCAGCTCAGAATTAATGCTGCATGAAGCACCTCAAGTGTTTGACAGCATCATTACAGCTTTGTCCAAAGGACATGAAAAACTGGGGGTTTTTAGCTAAGATTACCTTATCAGATAAAAAATGAAGATAAAAAAACTGAACTTCAGAAAATTTCCAAGATTATAGACTTGGCCAGTTATGGAGTTCTACTATTTTATTGCCACAGAATCAATACTAGCTAAAATTGTGGAAACAACTACCATTAATAGTACATACTAAAGTCACAAAGTTTCAATTGCTAGTGATTTAAGTCATCTAGATTTTTGTCCAGAAATGGAAATAGCTAAGCACATACCTTCTGGGGGTGGGGGGGTGGAAATGCTTCAAGCAGCTCAGGAACTTGCTAATCAATTACGAGCCTATTTGGTAGGTGGGGGGGTGATAGTTTGTTTCACTTCTGTTCTTTTATATTACAAATATTTATTTTTCCCTCTCTTGGATGAAAGACAAAAGACCTTCAGAAAATATTGCTCAAAACCATCCATTGGCTGAAAGAATTACTTAGGAAATAAGAGGAAAAGATCATGAATTTATGTTTGCAGTTGATTTGCCCCAAGTATCTGAAGATTTCATAAAGTCACAAGGCAAAATTAAGGCGTACTGACAGTGTGATATGGGGACCTAAGATGAAACAGTTCTCTTAATGACTGAGGGAGAATTAGTCTTTGAAAACCAGCCTAGCAGTTCTGTTACAAAATAGAATACAGAAATAACCCTTCCCACCATTTTGAAGGATAATATAGATGAAAAAAAATATTCTAGGCTATGCCCAAAGGAAAAATTCTACAATACTTATGCAGAATAAATGTGCATCATAGCAGCTAAATAGTTCGAAATGCAATTGAGATTTCTGAAATCTTGAGGCAGTGCACAAGCTTATGAAGTGATAAATGAAACACTGCTGAATTTCTAAGCAGGGGTATTAACCCAGAATTACAGGTTAGTTTCACATATTAAAAGACAGAGAAAAAATAGCAGCAGCAGTGAAAACATATTCAGATTAGAAAATGCGATCAAATTTCATGGAAGATAACTTCTGCTCACCTTGCTCTAATACTTCCAACTACAGAGTAATTTAAGTATGTGCCACAATAAATAAAATAAACAGGGCTCATTCACCAAGCAGCATGTGGTTCTGCATTGTCCACATCAACATGGGCAAATGGCAAACAGGAAAGCAAGTCAGGAGAGATTTAATTGGCATCCAACCGAGCTCTTGGCTCCTGTGATTCAGAAGCTCTAAAAAACATTTTTTCTTCCATATAAATATTTCAAGGAAGACAGGATCAAAGCCCCCTCCATTTTGCAGGTATCTCACAGCTTTCATCCAATCTAAATTTAAAAAAAAAAAAAAAACAAAAAAAAACCAGTTAGAAATTGTGTTCTGAAATGGCAGCCAGGATAAATCCTCCTTAGCAAAGGGAGTGGAACCATCTAATCCAATTAGAGGCACCTGGTGATGTGACTGGCACTCTCCAGAGAGCCATCCAAAGCAGCAAACATCCAGCAGAGACAAATTAGGATTCACAACAGAGAAATGTGCAGTTTTTAGAGACTCAGATGTTGAAGGAAAACCTCAAATGGCTAGTACTCAATATTTCACTGTTTTATCCCCCTCCCTGTCCCCTCAGCCTAAATTCATCAAGGAATTTCCTGAAAACAGATTCCTGCCAAACTATTCTTGCACAGGAACAAGAACAGATGTGAATATCGTCTTTCCACTGAGCACCCCATGTAGATGTATCCAATAATTTATCCACGTTTCTGTATTCCTCAGTTCATGAGCCACTCCTGTGTTCTATTTTTACATAATTCTCAGCCATAGATGGACTGCTTCTGTGACACACTACTTGTCTGCTAGGCAGAAGTAGCTTCACTTGCTAATCAGAGCTCCAGTACAAAATCTTTTTCAGAAAACTGAGAAGCAATAATACAACTCGATAAATACACAGACTTTCTGATTTAATATATTTTATTCATCCAACTTCAGTTAAAACAGCAAGTTCCCTGCTGAAGTGTTAGGACTAGATGGGATTAGTTGAGCCAACATGATAGAAAATAATAAGACTACTAAGAAATTTATTTTTTAAAGGGAAAAAAAAAGAGAAAAATAATTTGCCTCCAGCCAAAGAAAAACAGATGGTCAAACTAGTTACGAGGACCAAACCTTTCTGCTGCCTTAGAAAGGTGGTCAGGATCACATGTATTTGAGCTATTCCTCACATTTTTTTTAATGTTACCAGCACATGTAGGTCAATACAGAATGCTGGGAAACACTCCTTACTTTGTGATGAGTGAAATAATCCTACAGACATGTCAAACCTACTCACCTATGCCATGGCTGCCTGCAGAATCATAAAAGGCATATCTTTTTTCTGTTACATTTATAGTTTTTTGGGTGTTTGAGGTTTTTTTGGTTTTTTTTTTTTTACATAGGAATAATTGCATTGATTATGTTCAAATAAAGATGTATTTTGATTTCTTCCATTAAAATTCACATGGAACTGAGAACAATTCAGTAAATCTCAGGTCAACTAATAGTAGAGCTAATGTATTACGACAGAAAGGGGCAAATTCAGGCATTAAGTTCTCAGCATTGGTAGGCTAAACAGGTTTTTATGTCATGTCCTATCAGTGTTAGCATGATACGCATCATTTAGTTACACAGATTAGCTGTATCTAATCTTAAAAATAATAAGTATACATTGATTCTGAAAATCACTTTTCAAGTCACTGAGCACAGAGGAAGCACACAACAGTCTAGATTTTATGAGGATTAAAGGAAGCAATGGAAGTTATAAACTAGAATGACAAACTATCTAGAGGAATGGGATGAGCTCCCTTCAGAGCCTAAATGAAACAATACTTGAAATTAATTCTACTGTAAATAAGGACTGTTATAATCAAAATTGTAATTTGCATTGCTCCAGCACTGTCACTTTGCATATAAAACCAGATTTGTTTTATTACATCTCCATGCAGCAATTGACATGCTATGTAAATTCTTAATGGCCAAGTCCCTCTATTGATGGCTATGTTCAGTTCTTCTCTTAATGCTGAGCTATTCACAGCCAGAAGAAGGTTAAAGAGTTCTCCAGTAGCAGCCAACATTTTCAGGAAATAACACTTAAAAGATTGCTGATGCTTAACATCTCCAAATAAACTTAAACAGCAATTTTGACTTGCAGGAGATCAGTTACACAAAGTAAATGGAACCAAGACACTAACCAACTCTATTCTTAGAGTTAAGAAACCAAAGCATGCCAAAGTGAAAACTGTATGAAAATAATGTTTCAAAAGCTTAGTATATCACAGATACCAAGACAATGAAAGGTAAGTATTGAGAATTCCTTACGGTGCCATCCTTAAAAGCACCAAGCTCAGCTTATCTTGCCTACTCCCCAGTGTCCCACTAGACACAGTTTCCATGTGAAAACCATGTCTGGAGACTGAGCCCAAAGACAGAACTGACTTGGAGTTTTGCAATTAAGCTTACAAAAAGACAACATAATCTATTACATTTGCCCAAGCACCCAACTGCTGCTACTGTGAAGGAGGCTGTGAAACTCTCAGCCAGCAGGAAGGATTCTGATCAGCCTTGAGTGGAACATAAGCTGCTTCTCACAGAAGACATGATAGCATAAGTAAGTAAATGAAAGTACAGTGTCCATAGGTTTTGTGTCTCTTTCTTCTCGTGCCTTCCATGGAGTGACTAGATTAGAAACTTTGCTCTAAGGGATAGCACAGATGAAGCATGTTTTGTTAAACATAGTACTAAACAGGGAGCTATTGCTAAGTTCCATTTGGCTGCTGATAAAAATGAGATAGAACCCTTCCTAAGAATCAGCTTTATTTTTCCAGCCTTCCCTTCTCCTCATTATCAGTTCTAGTCTCCTAATATCACCACAAACTACAATCCAGTTTAATACACCAGTTCTTTAGGTATCATAGAAATTCTTTGCAGTTACTTTCTACTACATTTTTAATAAAGTTGGTTTAGACTCATTTTTCTGAAGTTTCTTTAACTTCCCACCATAAAAAAAAAAAATCAAAGCACTCCATCAAAACTTTATTTTGCTTCATATGGAGTACTTAAAAACATAGACATGACTCAATTATTTTTAGTATATTTAAGTATTTCAAGAAACAACATAATGAACATCAGGATAAATCCTGAAAATGGGTAATTGGCATCATATGCTCTTGCATCCTGATCCCAAAAGGGCATCAAATAATAATTTGGAATTTATATAACATCTAATTTTTCATACATGAAGGTTTTTGTACATTCTCTTTAGCAAAAGGGGGGATTTACTAAGTACTTTCAGAGGCTATTAATACCCAAGAAAAGCACTTGCTTTGTAATTGAATATAAGACACAGACTTGCTGAAGAAGAAAATACTGATTTCTCTGCCCATATCTGCAAATCTGGCCCTACATTAATGACCACTGATTTGCTCCTGCACTGAGACTTTCTTAAAATCATGCTTCCCAAATGTTACCACAATGTCAGTGTTACAGTACAGAGGCAGAAGGGGAAAAAAGAACATCAGAAAAGGAAATTAAATAAGGAAAAAAGAGTGGAGCAATCAAAATACACTGGCAGTGTCCCCAGAAGGACTGGGGGAGAGCAGCTGCATCCTGCTAACACCTGGAAATCCCTGCCCAGGAATGGCCACTGGCTGCCAGCTGCTGCCAGCCTCCAGCACCACTGTCAGGAATGCAGCTCTTTCCCATCCTCACATCAGAGTCAACAATGCAATGTTTTCCCAAACCACATATGGGAGATAGAAAAAACTGTTTGTTATGAAACCACTCAGGTATTAGGTCATTTTTTAATGGGATTTGCCCTCTTGTGGAGCACTTCATTAAAATCATTCACTAACAGTATTAAAAAAAAAATCATATTATTAAATATAAAAAGCCAGAAGCATAGACTGCATATTTTAGTAAAGGCACGAGATGGTCAGTGGTAATAAAACAAGAATTAGGCCAAGCCTTAGAATATTTTTTTTTTCCTTCTGTAGTACATGTAATTCAAGTAACCACAAAATAACATATTGTCTGATCAATATTTATCCCCCTCCTGGAATAGATCTAGCTTTCAGAAACTTCTCTACATTTGAGGATTTCAGAACTGCTCATCACACTTGTCCTTGATTACAGCATATTAATTTAAAAATGCAAGAAAAATAACAAACCTTAATCTACGCATTATTAACAATGTTTTCATTATTTTCAGGCTCATTAGAAAGAAAATTCACTTCCTCACCCTTCCTTTTCAGTGATTTTAGCTGCGTCCAGATTTGACCATAGTGAATCAGTGAGTGAACTGGGCTCCATCTTTAGTTCTGGCTTTTGACAACACAGTAATCACAGCACCCTTACTGCCAGCCACTCAGTATCTTTGAGATCAATCTTATCTTTAGCTGCCAGTCAAGGAGAGAATGGGAATATAAAGCATCATGATGTAGTAAACCAGATAAAACTTATCAGCGATTTAAATTACACCAAAAAAAAAGGAAAAAAACCACCCAAGAAGATAAAACTTCCTCAAGAGGCCCCTTGGTAGTTAACTGACATCATCTTTCAAACTTATCAAAATCATTCCATAAAGACTTCCGAAGGACAGTCTACTATTAAAAGGAGATGAAGAGCTTTATTCAAGTTTACATTTCACATCAGGGTTATTAAAAACTCTCCTGTACAAATGCCATTCATGCAGTCTACTGCAGATGCAAATTAACTTGTTCTAAGGAGTTGTTATCAGATAACTATTTGCAGGAGCAAATTGGAAGCAGCGTTTCCATTACCAATTACTTGTCCAAATATCAGATAAATTCTATTTCTGGAGACTGTAAGGAAGGTCTCTGCTACAGTGTGACTCTACAGTTCTTCACCACTTTTTCTTTACAGAATCACTCAATTGCAAAGGAGCCACCAACCCATGAAGATTCCCCCAGTGCCAACCAAGAGCCTGTGACAGCACAGAGGTTTAAATGAGGTCTCTCATGTCCAATACCACACTGTAACAACTAGATTTTCTCATCATGTTTTGCTTTCTACAAGAATAAAATTAAATAATACTAAAAGCTGAAAAAACACCGTGTAAGTAACAGAGATGCATGATTAGGGGAAAATACTTTCTTCAGAGATACTAAACAGCAGGGACTATTTCAAACATAATTCTCTCTCAAACCCTAGAAGCTGGAAAACGAAGCAAGCAGGAAATATTGTAATCAAATTTCAGTCAAATAATATTTGGGTTGTATAGTTCAAGAAAATTTTGACATGGAAGTTCACAGAGAAAGCACTGGTGAGTGTGACTCAGCGAGTTAAGTGCTGCCCAGTATGATCCATCTTCCTCACTCTGGAGCTCCATTCAGTTTTACCCCTTTGGTCTAGACCCTCAAAGATTTTTAAGTAGCTCAGGATGAGTCTTGTAGAACTAAAAATTGAAAGCCAGTAACTACACACTTTATGGTCCGCTTGACTTCTAACACCGCTTTGAGTTAAACCAACAGTTAGCTGTTCCAAAAATTTCCTTTTCTTCTAGTAAAACAGGTAAATCTTCCATCTTCACCCTTTAAAATCCTTATGCACACATCTTTACTAGTATGGGTATTTCCTAGTACCAGAAGAAGAAAACAAGCTTTCATCCTCCTGCACTAATTTCATTCCATGTTCCACTTAGAGGGAGCAGCTCTGGAGCACAGAGGTCAGGCAGTGAGCTCTTTCAGCAGTTCTCTGCAGAGCCTACACAGCACAAGAGGAATGGTAACAATAATACACAAACACACCCCAGAACCCAATTGCTTTCTATCCTTCATCCTTCAGTGTGTGCTCATGTTTTTATATACGTCCCAAAGATTTTCACATCTTCTCAGATGCTGAAATTCCTTTTTCATAGACATTAAACAAAAAACACAGCAAGCATATCACTCTTATACAAGATGCAAACAGAGCTTTAAAATCTGAATTCTAAGTACCCTGTGGGAAATACTGCTGGAGCATGAACATTCATTAATTATAAAAACTGATTAAACTTTTCCTTCTTAAAGCCTTAAGGTTATTTTCAGATCCTGCCTTCACAGAATTGGGTCACCTTCATGCCCTGCCCCCCACCTCCTCCTCCTCAATACATAATTTACTAGCATTAATTACCTTAATTTAAAATAAATTCAAATCAGCAGAGCTTAAGGAAAAGTATTCCAGCAATACAAGGACTGCCTCTAGAAAGATCAGGGGGATCAGAAGCAAGCAGGAAACAAACTAAACCCTTTCTTCTTAAATATTGAAGAGAAACCCCTATGCACTTCCAGGACACAAACCACAATGCTGACTGCTCTCTACACTCACTACTTCCTTGCCAATCGCCTTGCTAACAAACTCGGACAAAGCTGGCAGTACACAAGGCAGCAGCACACCCTGCACTAAAGGTCCTGTAAATAATCCACTAGAGTTTAGGCACAGCTCTTGAAGCAGAGGGTGAACAGCAGCCCATCCTATGACCTCCCCCTGAGATGTGCAAGAATTGCAAAGGGGAAGCACAAGAGGCAACTGAAGAGCAGTAAAAGGTGTCTGAGGCACGGACAGAAAGGGGGTTTGGGTCTGTTTTTCTAATCAAAATTGCCAACACAAGAGAGAACAATACAGGGGTAAGAAGCTGCTAAGAAACCAGCAGCTAAAAATCCACTGCTAAGACCTGAGGACTAAAAAAATAAAAATTAAAAAAAAAAAAATCTTAGAAAATTCTACGCAGTCAACACAGCAACAGGTTCAGAACTTCCACGGTCTGTAACTTTGAGATATAGACAGAACAAGAGAAAAGGAGAACAGTGACAGTATTAAGGCCTATGGAAAAATGGAGTCAGTTCTGCCAGTGATGAGCAATTAATAGAACAAGGGAGTGCAATCATACTAGAACTATTTCCTAATTAAAATAATTACATTAGCTGGCCTTTAAGCAGATTTATTTATAGTAAGTGTGACAAGCTATTAAGGATTCAATTTAGATCAGAAGTCTCAAATTATGTCTTTAGGTATGGGGTGGAAGTGAGCTGCTGTCAAGCAAAATAACTCATCTCAGAGTAATTTGTCTCTGGCAAGGGACATAACTGGAATTATTCTGCTACGATCAGAATTCAAATAACTATGGACACACATAGATTGCAAAGTCAGTCAAAAAACTTCTGAAAGAGTTGTCAAATAACACTTGATTTGTAGGAGTTCTCTCATACGTTTTCTTACACAAATGGCATTTTTAAATTCTTATTGTTTTTGTCCTTTTAAAAATCAATTTCTATCCAGTATATTCTAAAATCTACAAGGTTCTCATGGCTGTATTTTTCCTATATTTAAATATGGCTGAAGACATTTGGAGCCTCTCACCTCTGATTTCCCTATGCAGATCCTATGAACTGTAAAACATCCAGAACCACCATATTAAGACTGAAACCTCCACACCGATCTACCTCTAAAAGTCACAGAATTTTAGAGATGGGTGAGGAATGAAAGAAGAAAACCCATAAAACATTGCAAAAATCTTTGTGTTCTCAATATTCATCACCAAATGTAGCAGAATTGCTCTCTAGAGTGGCAGATCAAGATGGAACAATGGGCAGCCCAAAGCCAGAGTGTGAAATCAATAGCTTGGACTTGCTTTTTCTAAATGCAAGTCTTCTGCTGGAAACACAAAATGCTTCTCCTGCCATGCAGATGTCTCATCCAGTTAGTCCTAAAGAAAAAATACCCTTTGTATTGTACAGAAAAATCTCTTGGAACTAGATCAGAGGTACTGAAGGTATAAGAGCTTATTGCCAACAACACTCAGCAGAAAAGCTCGTTTATGTCACTCAGAGCTGGCAGCCTACAGACATATACTGCAATTACTGCAACCCATACAAGTAGACATTTTTTTTTTTTTATTAATTAATTACACTTTAAGAGGTACAGCAATATGCTAAAAAATAATGTATATTATGAACTCAAGGAGAAGTAATTTCACTGACTTTATAAATTCAGCTGTTGTCATCAGTATTTCTTATCCAGCAAGAGTTTTTCTCATCAGATTTCCAACACTTGTTTGCTCCCTAATCCCAAACCCTTGCCTACAGATACTGCAGGCTACTTGATTCACCTTTCTGATCCCATTTCATTCCACAGATGCTGCTATTTCCAAGGAACAATCTTTTCCTCTGTAAGCCCTGATCATCATCCCACTCCAAGTACTGATATACATTTTTCTTCTACCCCATTGTTATCTACAGGGATTTATTGATTAACTTAAATTTCTAATTGGCATATTAATAAGCCAGTGATTACTTTATTATGTCAGGGTTCCCTTCAGCAAATCCCTTTGTTTGCTGCCACGGATGACAAAAATAGGGTTCTGGTGACATTAAGACTAAATGAGAGAATCTAGAATCCTGAACTTGTTGGAACCACCTGGAATGCAACATACTGCTTAAGTAATTGGCAATTAATAGACATCATCCCCCAATGGAAGCCAGTGCCATAAGCCACTAAAAATTCAAAAGTCTGCATTGCAGTTCAGAATGGAAAGGCCACATAGTGCTGCTACAATAATCTTTTCCTTCCTTTTTTATTCACAAGAAGCAGTGGGCATTCAGAAACCCTCATTTTTATTACAGGAAAAACCAACTGGACAGAGATGACAATATCCACAGGGCTGAAAATGTTTCATGTTTCTTAGTGATCTTTATGAAAAATGAAGCCAAACCAAAGAAAACACCCCACAACATTATTTCAGTTAACTCCTAAGTGGATGGGATGGATACCTAGACATACCTCACAAATTCACCACTGGATCAGGCAGTAGTAAAATGTGCAGCCAAGCTGCTTCAAGAGCCCAAACTGAGAATTGCCACTAGCACTTGTTCTGAAAACATGAGCGTCTGAATGCCATCCATTACCTCCTTTTGAAGCAATTGGGAATGTTTCCTTAGCTGGGCCTCTGGGGCACTCCCTGCTTCCCCTTGTATGATGTAACCAATTCCCACAGTGCTGAACCCTGTCAGACAAGACAGCAACAGCCCTAGCCCGTGTAAGCCAAGACCAAAAAGCTGACACTAACTTTTAGACTACTTTTTTCACATTATCTGCAGGTCTGTTATCTAGTAAGTCTGTGGGTAAACTAGATTTAACTCTCAGCGGTTTTCAAATGTACTTCAGCCTATAAAAAATACATATAGAAGGATTGAGAAAGTAATTTCTACTAGCCACAGTTATGGTTCAGACAGCTTTGATATGGAACTCAAGCAACAAGCCATTCCATACAGGTCATTCAGAAACCTATGCTTGGTCATGTATTTTTTGAAGGTATATGTTAGATTTAAATTAATGATAAAATAATTAGATTAATCTTTCTAAATTTCTAAATATCTAAATAAATATATTTAACTGTTTAAATATATTCTCAAGCAATAATCTTTTTAAGGTGGATACATATCCTCAGCTTTACTGTTCCACAGCACTGTTACACTTTAAAGGATTCACTATGCACTTGATACAGCTATTAGTGCACCACTGTAATGAAATTATCTCCACCTCAATTAGCAGTCTGCTAACCTAATATTAAATACACACACAGCTGTATACAAAATAATTTCATCAATTCTTAAATTTTAAAGTATTCAATAATTTGATGGCACACATTCTAAAATGAAAATATTTTTAAATTGTATGTAATAGACCCTCCCCAAGTAACAATTTTCTGCATTGCTTTTCAAATACCACTAGTGAAAACAGTAATAGTTACAATTACCTCCTCTGAGAGATTCCAGCTCTAATTTAAACCAATCTGACCCAAGAAAGAGAGGAAGAACATGCAAGCCCTCAATAACTTACATTAGAAAGACAGAGCTCTGCATTTATCACAACACTCCAAAAGCACTTTATCCTACAGCACTGGAATGAATTCTTAAGTCCCTCCATTTTATTTAATCAAAGCAAAGAATTCATTCTAGATTTGTACAGTTCATTCATCAGACTGAATTAAATTTTTGATAAGCCATTGTTAAATTTTTTATAAGGTAACGATCTCAACTTTAATAGGCCTTTCACTTGCTTCTCCTTTGTCTTCCAAATTTCCATGCTGTGAGGCACAGTGAAGGGCCTAGGAACTGGAGAAAACAAGCATGAGCTTCTTTAAAATACAGAATATCAGAACAGTCACAAAGCTTCAGAGATTAAGCATGAATACTCACAAAGTACGAAGCCAGCACATGCTATATTCTTATTAGAACCAAAACACTGTAACCAGGAAATGAATTTTTGTGAGAGTATATCCAGATTTAATTCTGCAAAACTCCAGATATTTAAAAAATATTCTCTTACCTAGAATCCCACCAAAGATAGTACCAGAAGACCATGAGAATCCATTTCTACATTTTTGCATTAAAATGCTTATTCCATCACGGCTTAGCATTTAGGAAAATCATCTTGTTTTTTCAGAACTTTCTTCACAAAATAAGCTTCTACCCTTTGTCTTCTACTGTTTCAGCTGAAGATGACAAGTAAAATTCTGTCTTTATTCCTGAGACACCCATGATCACCAACTGCTCTCAAACTCAGAGTTCCTGCCCCTGGTAGCCCCACCAACCAAATCTCTACTACAAAGCCAGCACAGCTTCCATTTATTACAGGTAAGTTAAAATGCTGTGGAAAAACTCAAGTTGATTGCTAAGTAATAAATACAAAACTCAATAAATAAAACTCAAGTTTATTGATAAAAGTAAATAAAAAACAAACAGTCTCCTGGCTCAAATTACTTTTTCATGAATGGGGTATTTGTTGTAGCTACTCGCAAAACAGATGTTTTATGTGGCAACAGGAAGAAGCAGCAGAGGTATCTGATTTTTTTTTCCTGATGATTTTCTAGAACTAGGCTTCACTCAGCTTTTTATCTAATTAATTTGCCCGAGTGCTCAAAAAGCACTTTCTGTTTTTGTTTTTTTTTAATTCACACAGTCAGAGATTTACATTTTATTCTCTTCTAAATTTTACACTGTATTAATGATACATCAGAAACAATTTTTAAATCCTAGCTCACACAAAATCTGTCACAGAGTCATCCAGGCTGGCAGGTACCTCAAAATATAACCTAGTCCAAATTCCTGCTCAAAATAGGGAAAATACCAAATTCAAAATTTCAAATTCAGCTTGCTTTGGACTTTGACCAAGCAGGTCTTTAAACACTGCCCTATGCCCTGAGTGGTGCTCTCTGTCTCTCCAGATATTCTTGTCAGAATATACAGAGGTATATGCAGATTTTGACTACTTTATGAAGTAGGATGTTAACAGTCTTTTTTTTTTTCCCCATGCTGGCTCAGTTTATCACAGAGCTAATAAGGGGATCCACTTATGTCTCTAGTTTGTGCACTTCCGTATTCATTTTAAAAATTAACAGTAAGAGAAATAGTGTTTCACTGGCTTATGCTGTTAATGGGATTCAAAATGTAGTCTTTGCACAGTCTTCTCAAAAAAACACAAACCCTAGGTCCCTAAAAAATAACAAAACCCAAAAGTCAGCAACTTCCACACCATGAACAATTCCAAAAGCAGCAAGAGAAGGCAAAGAAAACAAAGGACTCCACCCAAAATTCAGCTACTCCTGCAAACATCTTGCATCTCAAAACAAAGTATGTACAACCTGTTTTTTTCTGAGGCTCGAGAAGAGAGCCAAAGAATAAACTAAAATAGATTTTAGTAATTGTTTTCAAAATATATCCTGCAAAAGAATCTTACAATTTTTTCAATACAGAGTATTTTCAACAGCTAGGTGTATGTGTAAACAATGTCCTTCCTAACACTGCTTGATTCCCTTGGAAGTGTCCAGCACATCCTTCTCCACACTCCCAAAGCAGGAACTAAAAAAAACACCCTCAGGTGCTGCTGGAGAAGTTTAGGCTCGGAAGAGTGGCTGTAACGAGTCTCTAAGACTCAGCAGCATTTTCACTGGGACAGCACATCTGTGGTTTGCACGCCCAGGAAAAAAAACAGAAGCGCAGAGCAGTGGCTCAGATTGACACAGATTTAATCCCATATAATTCCACAACAGGCCCCATGCCTGCTGCCCCTTATTGGTTGGCTCCAGGCTCCCAAAGGCACGCAGCCAGTGGGAAACATCAGACAAAAGGACTTAGGTGGAATTAGATGGCATTTAGGCTGGGAGAATCTGGGCCACACCATGCTATCCCTTTTCTGAAAGCCCTGGACACTGCCAGGGTATTTTGACCACCAAGTAAGTAACAGATAGATTACTGGGAAAGACCTACATCCAAGTCATGCACTGTACTGTTCTTAGCCCATACAATCAATAAAAATTCTCAATTCAGTTTCTCCAAAAGCAACGGGTTTACAGAAGATCATGACCTCTAGTCCAATGGGATATAAAGGAAACATCCAGTTCATAAACTGGCTTTTTCCTCACTGATTTAGCTTGTGTGTAGCACAAAAAAAAAAAAAGATGATCTGTGACATTCTGCTCAAGTTTCTGCTCTGTTCTTTTGCTTAAATAAGGGAGACTACTGAGAAATGTAAAATCTTATTTATTGAAAACCTTTACCACACTCTACAGGTGCTGTTGTTTTGCACAGCATTTTATATCAACTGAACTACAGGAAAAGGGGTTTAGAATGATAAAACCAAGGCCACATCATAAACAGATTAAATATTTGCAACAATTTTATTGTGTTACTTGCAGAGGAAGTATTTGCAACCTTTTTTAACCTACTACACCTCTGTTTGGGATCAGAATTATTTAAATCAGAGCATGTATTAATGGTCACTGATACCATTATGTCTATACTATGCTGCACTTTTGCAAAGATTTATTTCCAAGGCAGAGAGAAGTTAGCGCTTATTTTTCCCATGCAGATTATCCGAACAGAAATTTCTTTCAATAACATTGAAACAATATTATAAACAAAACCTGATGGCTTTGAACAGACAGCATAATTGAAAGAAATTTTCCTTAAGTTACCTGTCTTTAATCCACTGACAGAAACATCAAAGCAGCATCAGGGATGGTGAATAAACTTCCTAACTAGTCTGCATATATCAATTCCAAACTTAAAGCTTTATACAGATACAAACTGATCAATTTTACTTCTTGAGATAAAGCCAATTCAGAAAGCAGAAATCTTACCTTATGGCAAAACTCCAGAACCTCAACACTAATCCTCAGGTCTTAAAACTAGAGCATACTGAAATATGGTGCATTAAAAACCAGGAAATCCAACAGATAAATATACATTTTGAAGATTTCAGCTGATGTCACCTACTCCTTACTTCTTGAAAATAGTTCTAGTTTTACAAGTTAAGAACTATAGCCTCTCCTCTGACCAGAATCCCTGTACAGTGGGAAAGATGAAAGTCGACAAAAACAATAGGTGACTTGACCAAAATCTCAATGTTCATCCCTGAGAGATGCGTATTTATTTATAAATTATACACATGTGTTCCAAATAAAGGAACACAGGCCATACACAAGAAACCTCAAAAAGACTGGGGATTTAGAGAATGGTTAGAATTATAAATGAAGGGAACGGGTAAAGGGAAACTTCTGTATTTAACTGATTCTAGGCTTAGAATATGTTTTTTTCTGTATCTTCCTGAACACAAGAGTCATTTGAAGGGGACATGCTATAAACTGATGGAAACTTTAACCTTTCAGCCATCAATGTTAATGATTAGCTTGAGCTATTCAGTAGCTTGAGACAGTTCATAAATCTCTACAGCTAATCAGTGCAGGCCACAGAGAACAAAAGGCATTGTTGCTGCAAACCTCTGTGGAAAAGCCAAGAACCAGAGGAATGAGGAAACGTGAGGATCTTCACAGAGCCCTAGAAGGTGCCTTCAGAGTACAGCTTCTTGTTCTCACAAAGGACAGGTTATGTTTTCCTTTGCAATATCCATTCAGTAGCCTACCAGAAGCTGTTCCCGCTAATGCCAAGTCAGGCACATTTCACAGCAAATAGATCACTGAAATGAGAACTGCACATCTGAACACTGAAGTGCAGGGCATGATGTATAACTTTGGTTTTCTGCTAAGGAGGCTTGCTGGTCCTCCTTTGATTATTTGGCATCTAATTACACCTCATGACACCAAAAAGCAATGTTCTAACTCCCATATTCACATTCTATTAGGGCCCATAGGAAATGACTGGTAGAAAGTATTCATAAGATATTATCACAACAAATCTTACTCTCCAATACTTCCAAATGAAAGTGGCATTTTTCTGTCACTCAGAACACTATTTAACATCTATTTCCTTGGATGTGATAATAAGCAGACACTAATCCATTAGGTATAAGTGTCCTTTGCTAACTCTGTTTAATTTTCTAGAGACAAGGTAGGACACGGAGCAAGGCAGGCTGTGTGCTTTGCACTTAGCAAGAAATGGATACCATCAATCAACAGTGGCTATATCCTTCCTTTTAATCACTCTAAATAGCTGGGATGTCAGAAATTACTCAAAGTGAAAGAGAGAGGTGGGAGAAGGACCACAGTATCATGCTGTTGAAAACCAGATTTTGTTTCAGAAGAACACTTGTCCTCAACCCTCACACCAATAACAAATGGATCTGCTGCCAAAGTGCATTCATAGTCACCACCACACGACTTTTCTCACTGGTAAAGGACTGAATTTCCATCCTTCTGCATTTGCCTTGTTAGATTAATGGTGCCCTCAATGGGTACACTAAAACAATTAAAATACCCCAAACCAAATTAAATTTCAGATTCCAATAAAGTATTTAAAAATGACCATCACCTGAGCTTTAGTACACTGGAAAACCATCACCTACAAGCAGAAGTACAGGAAGATTGTATTTTCCAGGTAGCACCTTATCACACTGGTCCCCTGTGACTGACACATGGGATATTCTCATACACACAGTACCAGCAGCACTTATGTTAAATCTACCCAAAAAAATTTAAAAAACAACTGATGCAAAATACATTTTCTACTTCTGCTTCTCAATGAAATTGATGCAATGTGTTTTCTCAAGGTGCTTCAGCCCTAGAGAATTAGCTACAGACTGAATAAACAGATCACTGTATTGTCTCAAAATACAGGTTTAACCTCTCTCACCCTAGGCAGAGGAAACACTCCAAAAATGTCACAAATGAAAATACAGCTATGGTTACATCTTCAGTTACACCAGGAACTGCAGCATGTGCAGGTCCTGCAGTAAATTGGTACTGAACTTTACCAGATTATTTTTAATATAGAAACTTGTTCAAATACAGGCAAATTACCTCTATTATTTCTAAAGTACGGTTTTTTCTACTGGCAATTTTAAGCAAAATTACATTGAACAGAAATGCATGCTATAACTAAACATCATTCAAAATCTAGATACTGGATTTTTCAACCAGACTGATCTTAGAGTTCTGTTATTACACAGAACAATGTTGCCTCATATTAAACACTCAAGTTTACCATGACTGGCAGAAACACGATCATCACAAAAATATGACAGTAGTACATAAGAAACATTTGAAACAGCATTTAAAATCTTGGTATGTACAGAAAAAAATTGTGCCTGGTGGCACACTGAAGCATGATCAAGTTATTGCAGGGTTTGATTGTGGTTCTGTGCTGACAGCTCAACGCAGCTCTGAAAACATACCCACAGGCTTTGATATACTGGTTTGGGCTAAAACAGCTATAGGCAGCCAAGTAAAAATCAGTCCAGAAGTTAAAATAAATTGGTAATTAAGTGACACTTTTCAGAAATATAATTTTAGTTCTCATTTCCTTTTTTTTTCCTAAATACTTTCTGGGCTGTTATTTTGAGCTGGCTATTAAACGCTAGGTTATTTTTAATGTCCTGCATGTGACAGATGTCTCTGGAAGAAAAGGCAGCTGAAGGACAACGAATTCCTTCTCTAGGATGGGTTTTATGTCCAGTGTTACTCTTAGGATCAACCCCAAAAATGCTCTAATAAACTCAGAAGTCACACTGACAACTTACATATAAAGAATTATTTACAACCACTGTTCTTTTTCTTTCTAAAGCAAGTCTACATTTGCAGGACATTTAGCCTCAGAGCAGGAAACTAGGCTGGAAATGCACTAGGAGTGGGATCTGATTTGGAATTGAGACAGGGAGTAAGGGAACTGGAGCTAAAGGGTATCCTACAGAGAAATCTGTAATTGCTTTCGATTCTAGAGTCATTAAAATGACAAGAGGGGTCGAGCACCCATACAGGCTCTCAAGCCAGCAGTTTCCTGAGCAGGTTGCCAGAGACCAAGTAATTGCTATGGAAAAAGTAAGGAAAAGGGAGAAAAGAGAAAAATAGGTACAGAAAAGTCTCTGTAGGAGATGATATCCTTAATACAGTAGTAAATGAGTCATTCATTACAGTCTGAGCCACTGTAAGAATTAAAAATTCTTCAATAATGCAGTATCAAACTGGGTCTGCAAGACATACACATTCCTGAAGATAACAGATAAATTCAGCACTGAAAAGATGCCACCAGATAGGAACAATGCAGCCCACCACTGATCCAGAAAAAATTGGAAAAAACTTCAGAGCACTCTCGACTAAATAGTAGATTCTTTCCTGAAATGCTAGAAGAGAAATAACAGGCAGCCTTGTGGAGGATTGCGACAGAAGATTCCTTTTTCTGAGTCAACATTGGGGCCTGGTATGAACTTGTAATCTTCCATTACATACTAAGGAGTGTGTTTGCACAACCATGTGGAAGTTGTTCCTTCTCTGAAAAGACTTCTCCCTGCACTGACACCACTACACTGTTCCCCAAGTCACATTTGGGTCACAATGAAAGGATAGCTAAGATGTGATGAAAAACACAGTCCATCATTAGTTTTTTTTCAAGTAGGTTACATCAGTCCTTCTGGATGCTACTGAGGCAGAATGTACAACAACAGGTGCCAGAGAAATCCATCTGCACTCCTTGGAAGTGCCAAAACACACAGAACTGGAAAATGTGTCTGCAGACTATCTCAGGTCCAAAATTACTGCAAAAAATGAAGTAAACCACCAGCCAAGGAATCTAGTAATATATGGCAGCAATTCTGTTCTTGTCCTAATTAGAAATAAAAGGCAAAGGTTTCTAATACCACTGCTTGGTTGCCTGGTATTCATTTTTAGACCAACATCTGAAACAGACAAGTTAGGCATTACTGCAGCTGTTTTTTCCCACGGATATTGCACAGAAAGTCACATTAGGGGAGAGACAAGACAGAAAAAAGCTCCAAATTTCTCTTGGATCCAAATATACTAAAGACATCAGAGACTTACTATCAACATAAACATGATTTGATAAGTACTTCCTTAGAAATTGGTCCTGTTTTCAATTCTGATCAGACATAATTAATTCAATGCCAGTTTCCTGTGGATCACTGACTTAGTTGACCGATAACACACTGTGCAAAACCAAGGTATTTATATATCTGGAACTTCAAGGATCAGAAACCATAGCACTGCCCATACCAAGAATAATGGAAGGAAGAGCTTACTAAGCCTTCAAGTTAAATTTGCTATCAGCCTGCTAAACACACTAGGAATTACTAGAAATGCAAGCCCTTACTGAGACTTTAGTGATTCTCAGGGATTAAAAGCACTAAGTTTTTGCAACTGTGTATGATATTGTAAAAAAGTAGTTTCGCCTGGATTAATATAAAAAACTTGAAGCTGGCAGCCTGTATACAAAATCTTGCATGAACCCTAGGATATAAAAAAACAGTAAAATTGAAAGCTTGGGAATGCTGACTAGCACTCAAGACAAAATCAGAACTGTATTTTTGTCCCAAGCAAGTTACCTTAATTTTTCAGGACTTAAATACTTCTTCTGTTGTATTCTAGTGATAATTCATTATGAATTCTATGTACAATTCACCTTAGTTTTGGAATCTCTAATTAGACTGGCAGACACATGTGAAAGAACACGATTTGAATCCTAATGACTCTTCAGATCAGTTTAGGTTCTGTTAAAGACAGATCCATAAAAGAGTATGGAAAGACTTATTTATGGAGAATAAAATATAAATAATACTTTTTAATATAATTTTCTTAGTTGAAGTGAAAGAGAAAGAAATACATGACTACACATCAAGAGTTGCTGAATTTCACTTCAGCCTGGCATGATGTCCTTTAGTAAACTTCTGCATCTTCGTAGTCAAGACATCATCTTTTTATTTGGTAATTTTATAGATATTTTAAAAACATATTAACCTGGCTGTACTAGAGGACAATAAATCACTGGTGAGCAAACAAAAATTTTCCATTTATACAATGCTTTGAATCCAGAAATGGCTAGATAGTGTGTCCTCAAGATGACACAACAGGGAAATAGCTTACTTGGTAAGGATATTCACGCAATGTAAAACTCAGTCACAATGCACAATGGTGTTTTTTATTTTGGGATAGCCTCAAGGATATGAAAAGCAAATTAAAGCTGTTTCTACTTTGCTCCCTCACATACCTTTTCTTTCTTCCTCCTTGTGGAAGATTATAAAATTAATTGCTGCCACAATTTTGACCTAGTAGAATTTCTATCTTTAACTCAGCAGGACCTAAATATTACCTCCAGATCTCAGAACACTATAAATAATTCCTGCTATTTCTTACCTGCCACCAAAAACTGTGGAAGACTCTCAGAGGTTTTGTACAGCCCTCAATGGAAAGTCATTTCTCACTCTGCTGAAATTTAACCTCATAATAATAACTGTTCAAGTAGCAAGGCTCAGGACAGCCTGAAGTTTTAAATAATCTTCTCTAGCAGAGCTTCCCCTGCCCCCTAAAATCTCAACTGATTTCAGCTTTTTCTGTCATTTCAGCACCACCTCAGGCCCTTCCTTATTTCTGTCCTTTCCACATAATTCAGTTCTGTTAAAAAGTGAAATTTGGCCAAAATTCAAATCTATGATTATTTCTCAAGACCTGAAGTCAAAACTTCCCTCAATTTAAGCTGCCCTTTTTAGCTTAGAAACAAGACAAGAGTACACTTAATACCATATCAAGCCAATACAAAATATTTTTCCTGTGTGCGTACCT
The DNA here is from genome assembly GCF_963662255.1 of Cinclus cinclus. NCBI lineage: Eukaryota > Metazoa > Chordata > Aves > Passeriformes > Cinclidae > Cinclus > Cinclus cinclus. The sequence goes on from NC_085052.1 coordinate 23,008,615, forward strand.
GTTGATTTCCTTCACAGAACTACGATTACAATAATTGTTTTATTTTTAAAACCAACATTGTGCAAGAGAAGACAACCTTAAAATGCCTTAAGCTTTTTCTTAAATTAAGTACTTATTTGCTAATATGAGGGAACTCAGCGTATTTTTCCAGGAGATCTGAAGTTAGCAACAAAATACAGACCAATTAAATATAGGACAACAGTAAATGCACTACAGGGAAAGGACACTACACCGAAAAAATCACTGCAAGGCTTTTGCCTAAGTATCCATTATCAGACATCCTTGTTTTTCACTTCGGAACTGTGCTTTTGCTGAGGGGTCAGGGGAGCATTTTATTTCATGGGACAAGGGAAGTAAGGGAAATGCAAAATTATCTAAGGCATTAAAGCGGCTTAAAAGCATCTAATGCCATAAGCTGCTTCCAAAGCCTTCGATCTGTTTAAAGGAGGAGGGGGATCAAAAAACCACACAAACAGAAAGTATTTCTGAAGGAAAACAGAAGCTTTGGTGAATCATTGGTTCAGGAGGCATATATATAAATGTGATATCAACTTCCAAGGAGGACATTTGTAATATTTGAGGGCAAAGATACAAAAACTCAAGATTAGCTTTCAGGACGATACGGTGGTGGAGTTGACATTATCAAATGCATAATTTATTCTTGGGGATGAATGGTTACAGCTCTGGACTAGCTTTGGACAGATAGAAACCACTGTTTCTAACAGTGTAGCTGGAAAGGGAGAGGTGAGGGGAAGCAGAAAGGGCTACAAAATACAACAACAGAATGGCTGCAAGCACGAAGCACAAATCTGCCCATGGACCTTCCAGGGCAAGATCTTTCCACACTGACAAAACCTGACCTTTTACCATAATGCCACTGGCTTCCACATTTGGTACCAAGCACAGGCAGAGCTGTTCTTGAAAAGGCATTTCTTTGAATTATTATATTTACCTGCCACCAGTAACATTCTCAGTTGTGGTTTTATCTTATGTCTAGATCTACATGGTCAATCTCAGCAATAAAAAAAAAAAAAAAAGCCAGACAAATTTGATATCTCAAAGAGGTGATGTAATATTAGGAATGCATCTTGTAGTTACAATCTTCAAAGCAGTAAAAATATCTGGCCTTAGGAATTTACTGAAGAGCAGCTAGCATTGCACAGTCTGCATGTTAGAAATGCACTGATGGTCTCTACTTTATTTTGCCACCCTTAGGAAAATGCTGGAAAATAAAGTCCTGCTCAAATACTGTTAAGGTTTTACAAAACAGGTCTCTCCTTGGTCCCTGGAAAAAGAAACAACCACTGCTCTTCTTAAATACCCTTCTTAATCTTTTTCCAGGTAGATTCTATTGCATTGGTAGACCTGAGCAGAGTCTCATTACTAAACAAGAATGTGGCTCTGTATTCCATGCCAGCAGTCATTCAGAACCTACTACATAATAAACAAGATGAATGCTGGGAATTTTCTATTAGGAATCTAGATTCAAGGGCCTTTAACAGCTTCTGAAGTCAGGACTTTAACTGCTCTCAGATATCTGTTTACCACTCAGCACCTATCCTGCACTACCAATAAGGTTTCAGAGCTCAGCTATCCCAGTTCTCAGTACTTTATGTATCAAATAAACCACATGATGTCTCAGGTACAGAATTTGAAGCAACCAGTATTTCTGGTGCCTGTGATTGAATAACATTCAATTCAATGACGAACATTCACTTGTGTAAGCACTTACAAACACGAATTACGCAGCACGGGACAAAACAAGAGCTTGAAACACCAGGGGAAGAACCAAGACAACTCTTCAGGTTGTGCTGAGCCTTTAAATGCCTTAAAATTCATGTTAAAACAGAACTAATGAAGACATTTTGAAGACCCTCCACAAAATTAGAAGCAATGTGATTGACTGAAGTAGGTAAAACTCTCCCTTGTTCCCAGGGCACTCTCAGCTTGCAATCACTAAAAGAGTCTATCACAGTTACTTTTCCAAAGGACTGCAGGGCTGACATCCACACTTCCCCTGTTCCAACTCTGCTCATGGGGATTTGCTTACTTAGTGCTCCATGACCACATAAAAGCTAAATTACCTATACCAGGCTAGAGGTAAGACTATGGCAACTGCATACTGCCCAACACACAGCTCAGCTGAAGGGGACACTCACCTTTCAGAATAAAACCTAAAAGGATGCTCAAATCTCCCAGTCCAACAGAACCAAAACAGCACTTCAGGTGTTTTTCTGTATCACTGTTACAGTTAATCTGAACAGTCAAAATGGTACTGGACAATCCCCATTAGGAGGCAGCTTCCAAGGGATGCAGGGCTGATGGCTCTACTCATCCTAAAAGGTAGTAGTGACCCAAAATCTACTTTGGTCTAAACAATTTCACAAGAAGACAATTTGTTTAAAACTTAGGGAAATTTTAGCACAATTAGCCCAAAAGGAGATATTTTAATTTGCTTTTTAAAAACATTGCCCAACCTGTAAATTATGCTGTAGTGTTTTCCCAGCTCAATAAACCATCTTCTTTTGCCTGTTACTTCTGCAGTTACTGCATATTGTTCATTGACTAGCTCTTCAGTGACCTTTTTTCACTTTTAATATTTCCAGAGTCAAAGCACTTCAGGATTATTTCAAAGTCAAATCAGTGAAATGTAGTTATTTTTATGCCTGTACTGAGATGGTCACTACTATCTGACATTTGGAGAACAATTAAGGACACACAGCCAAGGTAATTTTTCCTAATTAGAACAGTATCTGTACTGTCTGAGATGACTTCTTCCAAGCTTGAAACTGAAATCTGCTTCTTCAATGAAAAAGTTGTTTCCTCTACCTGAAACTCACCAACCAAATCTATTACTTTGCTAGACTGCTGGAACTGAAGACATTTATATCTATAAAAACAGCAAGGAAGCATTTTCCAAGTGAAAAGGAGCAGTGAAAAGGTATTTTGATGACTCAGGAAAAAAAAATGCTTGAAAAAAGGTATGCATAAATTAGACAAGGTCAGTGCTGGGAGACTTGCTTTTCACTTCTCTGGACACCAATATTTACCGATCTAAATAATCAGAAGTGAAATCATTATTCATTATGACAAAACTACTACTATGCAGAATCATCATTATTGCCATAATAAAAGTTTTCTTTAAAAGGGTAGTTCCAGTCCAAATAAACCATTTCAGCTCATCTTTAAATTGAGGAACATGGGAAAACAGCCAGTTTTAAGGCCACAAATGTATATTGAAACGGACCTCAACAGCATGACTTATAGGTCTAAAAGAAGAAAAGTAAACAAGTTCTACCCTCTAAAAACAGCTTCAACATCATAATTTTGTGTTTCTATTTTTTCAGGAAATAAAAAAAATGTGGAAAGAAGGACGTCACCATGTTATTTGTCACTTCCGATTTCAAACGCCATTAAAATGCCACACTTTCTAAGCTCTACTTAGAAATGCTTCCAGTAATGCTTCATTTTTTACCATCTGATGCCACCCACTGATAAGAAGCACAGAGACATGGAAATCAACAGGCAGTGCTCACTGAAGTGGGGGGGATTCAGATGCACTTTACATAGGAAAAACATTGTGCCCAATGATACCCTGCCCTCACTGCACTTCGTCAAGAATCTCTACCAAAACACATATACATCAACCATTCCTGGAACTAGTATTTGCTGCGAGGGCTCAGTCCACACCAGTGCTGAAGGCTCACACCACCAGCCCTTCTGGCTGCCACCTTCCCATGCAGCAATGATTTCTGGTTTGTGCAGCATGACCTCACCATCTTTGAGCAAGCTCTGCTTCAGACGACCAGAGAAATATTTCAGAAAATGGCTGTAATAACAACACAAAATTATTACAGAATCTAATTTTGGAAAAAAAAAAAAAATTCTAGAGCTTTTAGCTTCATGCTCTTCCCCCACTCTGTACTGCTCAATCATTAGCATATTCATACTTTCTGGATCGTGCTATCAAAATCTACATAACAGAGATGAACTCCCTCACACAGCAAATACGTGTGAACATCTCTTAGCAACAACCGGTCATGAGCCAGCAAGGAAACTTAACAGTGATCCCACTTAAAACATCCTACTTATGCATACCAAATGATAATGCCATCAGTAAAAATCCAAACTGTTCACTAAAGCAGCATTCTACCGAATGCTGGAAATTAAATCTTCCCCACAGAAGCCAGACACCAGAAGGAGCTATGCTTCGTCCTTGACATCTATTCCGAGAACACTTGCAAGGGAACAGTAACGTGTGCTTCTGTCCCCAACTGCTTCAGTTCCAAAATTCACATTCAGGCGCTGCTTAAAATTCACTGTGCACAGAATGTGCCTATATTACCATCATCAGAGAAATAAAGAAAGAGAAAGAGGGAAAATATTAACAGTTTTCTGTGTTACTCAGCCATATGGAAAAGTAATTTTGCCAGTCTAATACAGGTACCAATCACTGCAGCAACAAATACCACTTAGCAATTGGGCTCTACAAGGTCTGAAAAATATGAGCAAGCTTGATGTCAGCAGCCTCCTAATTGCCAGTGTGATAGCAATATCATTGTGATATTGAGGGTTTTATAGTCAGGCCAACTACATCTGCTCCTCCAACCGAATGGAGGGTGCCATTAGGTTAAATTAACTCATCTCCTACTAAGCCTAGCCTGTTCTCTTCTCTGCCCTATAAGGCTTTTAGGGGTAATCAGAGCAATTACAGGTGTAACTCCTCTCCTTTGCTATCATAATGTTCATTGCTTCAAGGAAGGTGAACCTCTAAAAAGTCAAGTCATGTTTACATGCCTAGAGATGAACTGGGTGAGTTACTTCATGCACACACTTTGTTTTCTGGTATTTATATCAGCCAGAAGGCCAAGCTCCTCATGGCCCTGAGAGTTACCCAGTGGGTAACAAAAACCCCAACACTTCTTCATTTTACTATATGCTTAAAACCTGCCTAACTTTATGTAGCATACTTCTCAAAGGGTTGTTATATCTTAGATAACAGGCAATTAAGTATTCACAGATCTATTTGGGGTAGATAGGAAGAGAACACTGCCATTAAGCATAAATCAAAAAGAAATAAGTGAACTAGTTCAGAAAGATGGATAGAAATAAAGCTTGACCCGACTCTCTGTGGAATACACAGGCCACACTAAGAGAAGAGAGACCAGAATTAATTTCACAAGAGTGAACTTCCCCCAAACAAGGTAATACAAAACACAAAAGCCAAAGGTGCTGTGCTTCGGAAGTGAAATGTCATGGAAAAAACAGCAACAAGGCAAGCAATGTCTTCATTAAATTCAGTCCATTTTCTTGAAATACTTCTTTAAGGAAGGCAGTGAGCTCCACTTGACTGGAATGTACCAAGGAGTGACACTAACAGCTTGTTACCAAACTACTTCTTAATAAAAAAGACTGAAAAATACTTTCCAAGAAGCTTTTGAATAGAACTTTGATCTCAAAGAAATGGATCTACACATTCTTGGAAAAGACATGTGTTACAGTTTTTAGGAAAATGCGGTAAATACTTTCTTTAATGCAGCAGTTAGTGCTTACATTAACTGGAAAAACTAAAACTGTCTCAGCTCATTACATTTTCTATAACATCTAACATCTTCTGAGGTATTCCTCTATCCTCATGCTTTTGTCAACTTTTATTTGACCTTAAGGCAAAAATGGATCTGCATTTTTCATCTTGAATCCTTCAATACACAGACATGTCTGAATAGCAATAGTTTCACTAAAAATTATGTTGCCATTCAGCAAGCTGTGACAGAAATAACTGTCTGAATTACTATCTAGGGGAAGCAGCCCTCCACTAAAGTTAAGACCATTATCACTGCTAGATACTTTATTCAAAATCATCCAGCTTCAGTGTGGGTTGTATAGTTTCATCACTCTTTTTGTACTAGCATATCTCATATTGAGTAAAAAGGAAATTATTCTTAAATACTCAACACAAAATGATAAAAATGTTTTGTAGCTTATTAGTTCAATCCTTTCATATTCATTTTAAGCATATACCCTGTAGAAGTCTCCAAAACTGTAAATAGTAGTTTTAAAAATATTACTTGGTAGGGAGGGTTTGATAGTTCTTATCAGGCATTAAACTATTCAACAGAGAAGTTCTACGCCATTCTCCTTCATATATTGTACCACTTGTACATTACTCACACCTCAGGAACACAGAAGCCCTTAGCTGATCTCTCACTGATGGCTTAAGCAAAGTATTTGTTTGTTGGAGAGTTGAACAGGACAGTTATTATTGTCCAGCTCAGATTCTGTGAAGCCAAATGTCAATAACTTGGGAGTTAAGTAATCAACTTAAAATTAATGCAGTCTCTGTGAATAATTCAAGATAATGCAGAAAATGTATGTTGAATAGCAAGAAAGTGCAATTTCTAGGTGTATGAAAGAAAAATTACATCAATCATCTTAAACATATTTTAATGTTTTTTAAGAAAAAGAAAACATGTTTCTGATCTGATTTTAAGATTTACTTCACAAAGCACCATTTTGCTGTCATTCTACCGGTTTCCAAGAATTCTATCAGGCAATTATGGAAACAACCTTGAGATGAAACACAGCATGAGGCTGCACTTTATTGCAATCCAAATTTCAAGTTCCTACACTTTGTATTGAACTTTACAAATACATTTATTACAGCAGGCTTATGCTTTTAAGTTTTAGCACGTCTGAGATGAAGTAGTGGTTTAAGCGAAGCGAGCGTACAATGCACGTTACCAGCGCTTCCCAGGGACAATGAAACACTGGAAGCTGAGTGTTGTTGGCCAGTACCTCGGGGCATCAACAACCCAAACAGGGTTTTAAGAATTCAGAAGGCATACATGTCCCAACTGCACAAGAAAGTTGGAGGTTGTGTGATGGCTTCTGGGATGAGACTGACAAGGCCTCAGCAGTGCAGAGCATTCACAGTTTCCAACATCTTCCAGATCATCCCACAGTCAAATAGGGACATGTGTCGAGAGAAAAGTCAGTACCAAACATACAAGAGCAATGAGTACCCCTCAAAATTGAAATGTAGAAATAAAATAAGCAACAATGAAAGAATGGCAGTAGGAATATTCCTCCTATCTTGCATCTTATGATTCATTTCATGTCAATGTGTAATGGAAGAAGTAAATGTGTGCCTTTTCTGAATTAGGCTGGTCCATTTTTGTGGCCAAAATGAACCAACATTATTAGCAATCCTCTGAAAAGAGGAATTTACTTAAAAGGCTGAAAGAGGACTTACTAAGAGTGAATCACCTATCTGCTGATCAGGTATTGTGGTAACCACCGGAAACTTAAGATGGTAAATGACACCACAGACACGGGCTGGCCACCACCAGTGCAGTGTTCTACAAGATTTCAAAGAGCTTCTCACTTAAAGTCTGCCAAAATGCCAAAAGTACGGTATGTTCATAAACTGGAAAAGTATACAGAAAGAAACTGGGTTAAATCTAGATGGCTACTTTCAGTTAAAAATCCCTCACCAAAAGTCTAAAGTAAGAAAATTCTGCAATTAGTTTACTCTGTTCTAAACAATTAAAAATATTTAAGGTGCATAATCTAATAGAATGTAGTCGGAGAAAAAGGCAGAAGCCCCTCTGTGCTGATACAAGTAATTATGTATGCCATTTGCTGTTATGCAGCTGAACTGACGCAAAGTTCTGCTTTAGCCCTCACACTGCAGCCCCTTTTACACAGAATCGGCAGCTTGAGTCTACTCCCACAGTGCAATGAGCACGCCATGAAGTGGCTGTGAATCACAGATGGCCCAGCAGAGATCTCTCCATTCTCCTCTTCAGTCATTCTGCAGGCAGGGAAATGCACTGGCTGCAGAGCCCCCACCTCCTGCAGCCTCAGCAGCAGCTCCACTCTGCTTTGCCAGACATCAGCCTACCTGCCACTGCCCAGCTCCTTAGCCTGGAGACGTGGTCTGTGCTCACTGCACACTAAATCCCTCGTGCACTGCTGACACTGCAGCACTTCCGAAAAGCTACAGATTAAGCCGCTTATGCCCTGCCTCGGTCTGCAAGGCAGTTCTCATTCACAGGTGAACTCTGTGCGCACATCAAGGGCACGGTGTGAATTAATAACGTGCCACACCTGGTAACGCTTCAGGTTTTCTCCCTTGTAACTATTTCTGCAGGTGGTATCCTTATGGAACATGGAAATAGCTATAGAAAAAATAGAATCAGAAGTTTCGCTTTCTAAAAGTGGCAGGATGAAATATTTCAGCATACCTAACATTCAACACTTTAAAGTAGCCATTTGACAATATAGAAGCGGAAAGTATTTGAAACCATTAGCACACAGTTCCATCTGTTGAAAAACTTAATCACCCAGAAGTTTTAAGTTACTTCTATATCATGCTGAAGAAACAATTTATTGGTTTCTTGGCAAGCAGCATTATAGGAAATATGCTGTTCTTCCTTCCTTTTCCTGATTAAATCCCTGCACGTCCAAAGGAAGTCAGAAGCACTAGCTTAGCCAACTAGAAATATCTTTAGAAGATACTAATAGTATCTTTACCAGAAATCAGGACAAATATTCCCATGGCACAGAGTAGTGCAAAGCACTTCGTTAACACAATAGCTAAACAGGGGAGAAACAAGAAAAAACCCTCCAAAGTACTAACTAGCTTAGTGCTAAAAGAGGCCTGGAACACAGTGCTGAGACAACAGCAATATCTGTATGACACACCTCTGGCCACTAAAATCAACACAGATTGCAAGATGAAAAAGCGGAGTCCCTCAGACAACTCGCCAGGGAAGGATGTGTTGTGAAGCAGCAAAGGAGCTTGGGCAGCAGAGCCAGAGGTGAGTACAGAACGCAGCTGTGCAGCACAACTGCACCTGCCCTGCAGCTGCCTTGCCAGGACAGCATATATATACCCTAGAAGGCTACAGCATTTCTGCTCTAGATGCGACCTACATACAGAAATCTCATCTAGCAAGTCTTCTCTGCAATACCAATATACATTATTCAGAGCACAGCCAAATTTCCTCGTCTTCTCAGAAAATTCAGGATAAACTTTGCCTGGCTATGTGCTTCCTCCTCCCTTCAGATGTGCAGAACAGATGTTGAAAGCTGTCAAAGGGCTGGTACCTCCACACAGAAAAAGTTAAATTGAGTAAAAATATTAAAGCCAGTTCTGCTACACTACAATACAAAAATAGCACCTGTTCCTCCAAGAAGAAAATGTGTTTCCTCTTGCTTTCTTTCAAAGTGGGACAAATCAGCCTCCACCCATACCTGTCTCCCTCCCTAGACTGCCAGTGCAGCCACATGGCTGTGATCTTCAGCAGGAATGGGCACTGATTTTCTGAACTGTGTATCTGAACTCAGTATGATCAGCTGAGACTCTGAATTTTGAATTTTACTTCGTACCTAGACACATGGACATACACACACAATATAGCATGTCTGTGCATACACACACAAATATGGTACAGAAGAAACACTAATTTGCTCTGAACAGTTGTTTGATGAGTGTAAACAATAATCCATGATTATCTGAAGTGCGTTAGCACTGTCAGAAAGGGCACAGTTTGTAACAAATATAAAGACCCAAAATGCTTACTTAACCCTTACCTTCTTTCTACCTCATCATGAAATATTTTAAACTACAGAGGAAAAAAAAATAATGGCAGATTTGAGGCTAGTCTTAACTAACATCTTGTACTGTCTGCTTAACAGCTCATTTATCATGAAACAGGTTAACATTTTTGCATTAATAAGAATTAAACATCTTAAGGACCATCCCTGCAAGCAGACATATCAAGGAAGAAATATTTTTATTATCTTGGCAACACCGGAAAGTGTAAAAAACACAACCCTATGACACTAGCAGTTATTATCTACTGAAAGTTTATGATCTGAAAACCATACAACTAAAAATGTACTGCATAAATTAAAGACAAAAATACTCATAGATCAGTTAAAAAAATCGTAAGAGTTTTCTTCCATTTACACTTTTCTGAAAAGTCTGACACTGAGTAGTAAGGTAAACCAGGATATTCCCTAGACTTCCTGACTTTTAACTTCAATATATTTTTATTTCTCCATAAACTGAAATACTGGCCACTGTTACTAAGCACTATTTATTTTCTTAGCTAAAAAATATAGCAACATAAAACTACACAGACACATTCAAAAGGAACTTTGCACAAAAGCCTCTTTGAAAAAAGGTTTTTATTAGGGTAATGTTTTATTAGGTAACACTTGGTAAATGTTATAAACCAGACTAATATTAGGCAGTATTTAAGTGAGAATTGGCAACATTACAGCATTTAAATTATCAATTAATTATCTGAACGTAATTTGGATTGGCATGTGTGCACTCACCTCAGCACCACAAGCAACTGCAATTTTGTAAAAGAATAGATTGGCTCCTATATGCAAAGAGCAGCTCAGCACACCAGCTACTACAGTGTAAGGGGGTAACAGTGTACCGTGCCTGGTTTTCTCTTGAAAGCCAGCAACCATAGACAAAATAAACTTTAAAAGCAAAGTTAGAAAAAAAAATTAAGTATTTTTATCTGTTTTCCTTTGTCCTACAGTTTCTCTTTGGACAATTTATCCACACACAACAGATAAATTGTGGGATCAAAATCGAAGCAAGTCCAACTTTTTTCCAGCTCGTGTGTACCACATGAAATGGCTCATGCATATCACAAAGCCTGAAATTTAAAAAGTGAGCTAAAAATATACTTTTTTTTCCCCCCCAGGCTCTTTAACCACAACCTACACTGAATAAGGTGAAGTCACCAGCCCAGAGTATCCCACCTCTGTATCTCCTGAGCAGCTGATTCTCCAGGACTCAAAAAGATACAGGAAAAGGAAGGGTGAGAGGAAGGAGAGAGAACAGGGAGGCAGCAACTCAACATCAACAGATCTCTGCCACAGTGCCATACAAACCAGACAATGATATTTATTTATGGCAGGCTCACAACATAAGCTACTGTCTGTGACCACTGTCTGCAGAACTCACAGACAGATTGTAATTTGCATCTATTCTCAGCCACACAGAGCAAATACCAAGTTACTTTGAGACAGTTAGAACAAAACAAAAAGCCAGCAACTAAAAAACTTGGACCATTTAGTATTTTCCTAAATGAGCTGGGAAAACAAAACCATTTATAAATTTTCTTTCCGTGTTTATTTCTCTCCCTCTACTAAATATTTTACTAAATCCTCAAGCAAGGTCGATGCCTACCAAATTACTTGACATGCAGCCTATTCTTTGTGCTCTTTCCTGCTCTGTGGTCTAGAGAAATACTTATTATGCTGTTATCCTTAGAGCAAAAGCACTGCTGGAGGCAGAAATACTCCATCAGCTGTGGGAACTGATGTGTACAGCAGGCCTACACATGATCTTCCCTGAGCAGCACAAATGCTTGGAATAATCTCTACCAAATGGCTTTGGAGGCAATCTGGTATCTACTAGGGATCTAATACTTCTAAGTATTTTGCATTTGAGGTTTTTCATATTTCTTTTAAATAAGGAGAGGGATGAAAAGTGAAATACTATCTCACCTACTAGTGACTGCTCATAGCACAAGGCTGGGCAAAATCCCTTCTTCAAGAGAACGGGGAAGGAACTTTCCACTCTTCTTAAATTAAAATCAGCCCTTTTATCCTGGACCTTGCACATTCCTAACCAGTGTCTTAACAAGAGTTTTGCTGCATCACAAAAGAATACAGAGACAAGACAGAAAAACCAAAGATGCCATCAAAAAAACCTGTCAGCCTTGGTTCACTCAATTTGTAACTGACAGAGTGTAAAGAAAAATGAGTTGTTCATAAAGGTTTCCGTCTTCAAGTTACTGGTGAAGAGAGAACAAGATTAAACAAGTAAGGAAAAATTCAGAGTACAATTTGCATCTCTGAGCAGGATGACAGTTATGCAGCCCAACAGACCACATCATTCATCTGGACGTGTGAAATACCCTGTGGAGAGGTTTGAATCTTAAAGTAGATCTCTCAAAGAAATGGATGAAATACTGCATGATAAACCAACTTGTCAGGAATCCTTTTACAGCTATTCCAACTGGAAATAAGCAGCCCTTTCAAGGAACGGCGGAAGAAAAATAGTTGTGTCTGATATGCTTTGTCTCTAAGCCGGAAGAAACTAGTCTGAAAAGCCTATTTACAATCTTTAAGGCATGTATTAATGCAAAGGGACAGGCAAAGATTCTTGGCAACTGCTGGGAACTAACTACACAGGAGAGAAAAACAGAATAGTATTTACAAGAGAAATAGAAAGGCCAACGGTAAAAACTGGTATCATTGGCATTAATTGCCCCAAGGGGAAAGGTATTACTACTTTTTCTAAAGGGATTTCAGTATGCTATATAATAAAGCAGAATAAAATATTCTCACACCTACTCTTAAGGGAATGAAATGCATTCTAAATTTAATAAGAACCTAAGATTCTTTCTTTTATAGACCACAGACTGGTTTTTCACTTATGTGAATAAGCCACTTTATGGTAACTAATATGTAATTGGCCTTTGCTGTAGATACAACATTTTGATATGAAATTTCCTGTTCAATTAAATTCAGTGGAATTATCCAAGTGAAGACTGATGGCTTAGACAATTATTAAGGTTTGGAAAATAGTTCCTCTTGATAACAATAACTAAAGAATAAGCATTAGCTAGGAACTGAACATTTCAGCAAATTACTATAGTCACTAAACACAAGAGCCAGCAAAAAGTCAAAATCTGACTTTTGATACGTAGAGTCTCCCTCTGAAATCACTATCACTTGCACGGATTTAAGGTGAAATCTGGTGCTGACTGAAAACAGCCTTTAAGATACCAAGGATTTCTGTGAAATCAGCACTTTGGAAAGCTCTAGATTAGAGCAGACTTATATCAGGACATAGTTTGTAAGCACTGCTAAAGACTCCCTTTCTTAATAGAGAACATTGCTAAAGACTCATTTTCTAAATACACCATGACGGTATTTGATGCCCAGGTTAACTACACTCTGCCCTCTCAAGGTTCCTGTACTTGGAGGAGGTGGGAGAGAATGAAAGAGGGCAAGAAGAGCCAAATCAAGGCACTGATTCTCCTTTGGCCACAAATCCTGCATCTCCTCTGCACAGGGAGCACGGGCAGCTCTGCCAGACCACCCTGGCTTTATTTCACTTCTGAACTCTATAAAAACTATTGTTCTGAACACTCAGTAGAGGCTTCATTTTGGAGAGGAAAAATGATGGCTTGTTCCCTATTTCATTCTGAGCTAATCTCTGCCTGCCTGGTTATATTAAACCATGCTGAATTTCCAGCTACCAACATGCTCTATCTTGCCATGCTGAGGGCTGTCCCTCAGGCAGCTTCAGTATCTTTAAACATTTCCTAAATCCTTTTTTTTCCCACAGGGCACTTTTGTTACACATTAAACATGCGTCACATCTTATCAGCAGCACCTTTTTTGGCCACCTCCTTTTCTCAGATGAATAGGAGAGGGAGAAAAATTATCAACCGTCAGCTAAAGCTGAAAGTACGCAGTACAAATCCAGTTTGGACTTTTCTTCTTACGAACTGAAAGCCATTAAAAACCAGATGCCTACTACCTTAAGAAGCCTTTTCTCCCATCAAGGCACTGATGAGTGAAGCATGTAACTCATGTAAATCCTAAGCAAGAGGCTTCCTCACAAAAAGCAGTAAACAAAAAGCATGGAGCTGCTGCCTATAGACACGACAGAATGTAAGCAACCCCACGGTGGGTAATGATAGCTATTAAAGTATACAGCATGGTTAAAAGAAATATATGCTCTTCAAATACCAAAGCTAATGAGGATTTCATCCTTATTTTCATGAGTTTTCTTTTCAGTATCAAAACCTGAAGTTGTATGAATGCACACAGTATTTAACGTGTGCAATGTTTGTTTCTACTGTTGAAAACTGATTAGAGGTCCATCATACATATATTAACATACAAACTTCCTCTTTCGGCCAACAATACTGCAGTCCTGTAAACACAGTTTTTAAACTATGAATAATAACTTTGCTATGAACAGATTTCTTTTCAGTGTGCTCTTCACAACTCAGAGGAGCAGAAAATGCTCCAAATGGTCACATTGCCCAAGGTGAAGAAAAGAGGTCTGAAGGAACAAAGGCTTGAGTTATTTTATTGCACTGAAATGTTCCTCCCCTGTGCTTAACCCAGCCTTTTATATACACATAGGAAGACAAAGAACTACATTTTCTGGGTATTTCCACCATTAAAAAGGATCTTCCTGCAAAAATCCCCCTAATTCACTCTATTCCAGATTGCCAATATTTTTTCTTCCATCCCACTTGTTACCCCATCCTGTTCTTCCATTTTCTGCATCATCCCCTGTCCCTTCCAGGGTCTGACCTTCTTGGGCTACTGCAGCAGCTGCATTTTCTACTCTCTTCCCCTCCCCCCTGTCATCTTACTGACTGCAAGACTACATTTTTACTATTTTACTATAATTTAATGTCAGGACTGTTATGGCATAATTTATTGAAATACAACTATAATTTCACTGTATTTTACAGCTGAAGTACATTTGAGCCTATAACTTAGAAGATACTTCTAGAGCTATATAACTTGCCACTCATAGCTGATCTATCAGCTGTATGGTCAAAGAAAAAGAGGGAGTGCAAGAGAGACTATAAAATGCTATTTCATGCATATATTTACAAAGTAACTTAAAGTACACAACATATAAAAATTGTGGCAGAAGACTTAAGAACTAAAATTCTGGAAGAATTTCTCTGGTAATCTACATACCCAGAAAAATGAGATGCTGTTTAAAAAAAAAAAAAAATCAACTTGTGACACACAAGTTTTACGTAAGACATCAGAATTGACCCACAGTGCAAAACAATTTTTTTTCAGTTTTATTACAGTGTTTACCCAGTACAGAAAATTAGGTCAGACTCTACCACCTGGATATGTCAACCAACAAGCCACAAAAAGCGTAACTCAGTCTGACAGCATTTAGTTATTTTTTGTGTGTCACGTGAGATAGATATAGCAGGGGATAAATTCAGAATTTTCTGTAGCACCTACTCTGTCAGGCACTACAAGTGCTGTTTATTGAGATTGCAACAATTCCTTTTTAACCTAAATCATAAAGATCTTTTCTGTACCTCTCAACATTTATTCTAATGAAGTCCATTTCCCTACAGAGACTTCTGAAACAGACAGACTGGCACAAAGTTTATTTCTCGGTGCCAAACCTGCAATTTAATAAAGAGATGTGCTAAGTCACTAGGAGATTTGAAAGGACTAAACCTTTTTTATTCCCCAGATGGCATTACTGGTCAGCTGTGTTCTCTCTGTTTGCCAGGTCTACAAAACCTTTCTTAGTAACTTTCTAGCTAGCTAGTACTCACTAGTTTCAGTAACGCTGAAGGAAAACAGTGGAAAAAACAAGATCAGAAATGAAAACTGACATGATACAGCACAGCAACTGACATGCACAAACAAAATATCTAGGATAAATGTAATGACCTAGTTGCTCTACTTAATTAGTGGTTTATTTTTAATATTTTTTTTGTTTTACTTAGAATTAGGATTAAAAATACAAAGGTGACAAATTTCTCATGTTTGGAATTGGTTGTTTATTAATTTTTATTTAAAGTATAGAGAGTTCCGCAACATTTTTAGTTACCAGCTAAAAGTGAGCAAAATGGAGACCAATCTAGTTATTTACAAGGTCTTTTAAAGTTAAACAGTCTAATAAAGAGTTACTATCTATATTATTTATATTTTTGACCCAATAACCAAACTCCTGTGACCCACAGTGCAGCACTACTTAACTAAAAACTACTACTTGAAATTATGAAGGAGGAACAAGAAGACACAAAGAGACAACACTTAAGAACCTCCATTTTTTTCCATACCTATTATTATACTCTAAAAACCCCAAATTTAAAACTCTTCACCATCTGAAATTACACACATCTATTCTAACTATACACCCATGACTTTAACTTTGTTACTCAAATTTGGAAGCTTTCTCCAAGGCCATAAGCAGTGTTCTCTTGGGGGTTAGTGTCAGGAAGTACAGAAAGTTCAAAACTCCCAGGCTTTTGGGTTCCAACAGAGAAATATCTGGTAGGGTTGACCACTAAGGAGGGAATTTACCCCAGGAATTTAGAAACCGTTCAGTGTCCATGCCATGAAACTGATCAGCACAATCTAGACCAGGCTACAAAAGAGCAGTCCAAAATCAGCTTTTTAGCTTTTCTCCTAAATGAATAAGGAAAACAGTATTGAAACTGATGGAAATCAGTAGTAGTAATCACAGAAACAGTAATCACAGATGGAAACTTTGATTAAAGCCATGTTCAGAGACACTCTGAAAAACCAGAGGAATTGCCCAGAATGCTGGAGTATGACATTTGAAAAGAAGACACGCATGGGCGTGAAGGGAGGTGACGTCTGAACAGACCTGGGAGTCAGGCCTCCAAGACTGCCAGCACTGATCCACAGCCAAAGTAATAAATTCACCTTTAAAAGGTTTAAATAAACTAAGTCTATCAGCATTTAATATAACTTGAACTACCAAAAGTTGCTACTGTAGTTACAATACACCAAAAATGAAATACGTCATGAATAGTGCCAAGAGAAAGGGAGGTTCATTAATTTAAAAAATAAATGTACCAACAGCTTTGTTTGTACCTTTTAGTGCAGAAAACAAAGTTCTGACATATATGTCTTTCTGCTAATGATTCTATGTATTTAGAAAGTCAACTGTTCTTACTCCTCCATTATCCAGGCAGCCTATGGCTCATTTACATGTGTGAATGCACAGGAATACACAAATATGGTTAATGTGCACTAGCCAAAATTCAAATATGACATCCAACAGGCCTGAATAACAGCTGTCATCACTATGAACTTTAGACTGTTTTTCTAGGCTTTTTTTAATACATCCTAGGAACCTTTCCTAAGCCCTTAAATGGCATTTAAACCACCAGTCAAATGTTTTTAGGCCAATAAATATGCATAATGCTTCTGCTGAATCAAAACATCATCTGCACCAACGCCTGGAAACAACCAACACACTTAACTACAGAAACTGATTCTCTTCTTATAGAAAAGTAAGCCACCATTGCAGTTCTAAACAACAGGGGTAAAAACCCACCAATATAAAGGTATGGAATATTTTAAAGGTGTGGTGTATCTTCATGACCACTCTACATTACTAGAGCAATAGGTATTTATCACCAGCATTCCATTACAATGACAAAAATAAGGTTGCCTCCTAGGAAAAAGTCATCTTCAGCTGAAGGGTCAACACTAATACTTTGGTAACAAGTGCACTGTAAGGTGCATGTAGCTGTTCTGGGATAGCACCACAGAAATCTTGACCATGTTTAAAAACTTTTTCATCATAAAGAAAACACATTATAACACCTATGAAACCTTACCTACCACAGAGCTACAGTGTGTTTACTGCCACTTCAGGAATGGATCCACCATGCAGGCCAGGGAAGTTTTTGTCCTCTAGTTTTATCCCCAAGTTCCCTCTTGCCCCCTGTGTCAGGAGAATGAGAGAGAGGACTGCAAGAGGGACAAATCTATTATTTCATTGCTACTCAGATTTCTTCTTGCTTTGCCTTCTAGAATTGGCACATTTGGGATCCCAGCTACGCAGAGAGTGCCTTCTTCTAAACAGAGACTACAAAAATCAGGCTTGAGCACAAAAAATGGAGAAGAGTCATAATTAGAAACAACTTGAAATTAAATTGCTGCAGAAGTGGGACTCCTAAGGGACTCAGCTTTGGCCCATTCTATTACCTTCTACCACTGACTTCAAGAAAATCCAAATTAGGTCAAGTCCATAGAATGTGAGTTGTCAACATGGAAATTTCTTTTACTAAATTTATTTTCTTTTCTAATTAGTCTTATAAAGTTCTCTATACTCCTAAAATGTTGCTGATACTTCCTTCTTTCAGTGGATTACTGCAATTCTGGTAATGACAGAGCAAGTTGTTTGGGAGCTGCAACACACATTTCCAAAGGAGAATCTCCCATGATCAATACTAAGGCACACCCTTCTCACCAAAAGTATGGGCATGCAGTTACCAAAACCCTTGGCCTCAGTTCTGGGAACACTGTGAAGGGCAGTAATTTTCAAGTCTTCTCTATTACACTGGCTTCCTCAGCTCCCAATACACCAGCATCTTATAAGCAGCTTAAAGTTGAAAACACAAGAGTATGCCATGCACCCTCATCATTTTGCAGTGGGTTATGTGAAGTCCCTGTGAACTGAGGCTGAACCCCCTCCAGCACTAGGGGTAGGACTAGTAGGACTGACCAAGGACATTTACAGCAGGGTTTGGTCTCCAATTGCAGCAGCAGTGAGAACTACACTAATATCATGGCACCTCCCAGGTATCATCTTCTCCATGTTCAGTTCTTTAGCTCCCACCATGTGCATATTTTCAGTTCTAACACCTTAATTATAACTGAATGAGAAATTTTTACTTCGGTTGACATTATTTGCCTCTCGCAAGTTTTTCCTCGATGACATTTACTCATTTTTAATTAGATACTTAAATGTTTGGCCTGTCTGGCACCACTGCTGATGGGCATTTGAAAAAAAAGAAGCGAATAGTAACAACAGTCCTTGTATTTTCTTAACCTCAATTTCTATTTTATTTTCATATGTTGTGGTTTAACCCCAGTCAGCAACTAAGCACCATGCAGACACTTGCGCACATACCTCCCCCCTATGGTGGGATGGGGAGGAGAACTGGAAAAACAAAGAGCTAAATCAAAAGATAATGATGATGATAATAATAATAATAGCAGTGAGGGGGGCAACAACAAAGAGAAGGGAGATAGGAAAGAGAGAACAACAAGGATGAGGGATGAATGTGAGCACATGCTCAGCCTGGTCCCCAGCAGCAACTGGCACCTCCCAGCCAGCCCCCCCCAGTTTATACAATGAGCATGATGCTCCAGGTTAGAGAATATTCCTTTGGTCACTTTGGGTCAGCTGTCCTCCCAAAGTCCTCCCTTTGGGCTGTGTTCCCTCCCAAAATCCTGTGCACCTCCTTGGTGGCAGAGCAGGGGAAACTGAAAAGTCCTTGACTTAAATTAAGCACCACTGAGCAACAACTAAACATCAGCATGGTATCAACATTATTCTAATACCAGTCCAACACACAACACTGTAGCAGCTATGAGGTAGAAAATTAACTCTATGCCAGCCAAAACCAGGACACCATACTACTTTCCAATTCAAGAGTCAAACAGCAGCGCCAAGTCTGAGCTAACTCACTGTACAGGTTTTAGTGCTGCTTCTCTCAGTGACATTTAGAATTGTGAAGGGAGTGCTGTCCTTTTAAAAAGGCCTACTAGAGTAACACAGATTTTATTTTTTTTAATTTTTAATTTACTACTATTACGGTCAAACAAAATAAACGGCAACTTCTCCAGACTCACAGGCCTCTTTCAGAAATGACTAATAATTGCTGCTATTAAGGAGCTAACAGAGAAAGCATTATCCATGGTCAGGAGATTGTTCTAGCAGATTTTAAAACCTCAAAATACGTAAGCTTTGCAATCAAATTTTAAAAATCACTCCCTGTTCCAGATATGTATCTATGCAACTTTATTTATCCAAGACAGATGTTCTCATTACAAAATATATGTCCTATTGCTCAGTTCATATACAGATTGTTTTTGTCAAAACACTTAAAACAGCCCAGGAAGAGTGAAGTAAATTCCACTGTGCTTTTATGCACCTACAGTAATGTTCTACTATTATTGTAGGTGATAGTTAACCATCCCATTGGATATTTTTTCAGAACCTAGCTCTTTAATTCTGCCCAACTCCAGCATTTCTGGTAACCTTCCACCTACCACCTTTATAGACTAAGAGGTACTGCCTAATGCCAAGATTTTGTTTTCTTGAAAGCCACTCAAGACAGGTATAGTCTCAGTGTAGTATTTCTCACTCCATGATAAAGCATATTTATTTCAAAGTTTCTAGACTTTTCCCCAGCATATAGATAGGCAAAACCTATCTCAAAATTATTTCACAGGTGCTTACTAGAATTGCATCCCTGACATTATTTCAATAAATAAATTAACTATTATTATGACTATTCCCCTTTCTTCACGTGTGGTATTTTATCTTTCAGTTGCTTGCAGGATCCTTATTTCCAAAAGTCTGTTCAACAACTGTAACCAAAGAAAATTCAACTCAAATGTAAATTCCTCAGAAACACTGAAATAAATGTGAAACCCACCCTAATGCCATCTCCCAACTATGCAACAGATCCCATCCCCCCCCCATAAGGACCTCCAAAAACAAAAAGTACAGGGTGGAATCATCATCTTTGTTAATGCACCTACGCTAGACATAAATCTCCAAAAGGTTAACTTGGCCAGCCAGATGGATATTCTATATTTCGAAAGAGCAAGGGTCCTTCTTCACTCCAGAAGATCTCATCTCAGCACTTCATCAGTTTATCATTATCTGGACCAGTATGTCCACTTTTCTCAGGTTTTTAAATTACATAAAATGATTAATTGAGGGTCTATAATTCCTTCATATTCAACTGGAATGTTCTGCATAAGGATATACTGCTCTTCTGTTTTAAGTATCAGGTCTTGAACTTTTATCAGCACATTCTTTATTGACTTTAAAATTAACATAAATAATCTCTAATCTTGAACAATAAAGAGATTTTACAGAAGACAAAAGTTAGTCTCATTTTAATTTGTGCAAGCATACAGCAGACAGGATATTAAAATAGATTATAAAATATTGATTATGGATATTGCATGCATATCAGAAATATACTTCGAGGTAACAGCTATTCCAAATGACACTGGTGCCCATCAGATACACTGTGTGGATATAATAAGTTAAAGCGTAAATCAGCCACAAGCACAAAATGTATCTGATGCCCACTGTTTTGTCACTAAATTAGTCACCAGCAATTCCTCCTGCAATGCTTCTGAAGTCTTCCACACGATGGTATATTTTCAGAGCTTTCTGAGTCATTGGGCCTGGAAGGAGACACTCCCAAGCACATTATCTCACTGAAAAAAAAAAAGTCCCACTGAACAGTATTTACCATTATTAAGTACATGCTTCCCAGTGAAACCCAGACACTGTTTCAGAGGGTGAAGCCCTGTTTTGAAAACAGTTCAATGCATGCCTCTGTAGCATATTTTCAGTAAATCCCAGAAGTACCAATTAAGCTATTTTGTTTTTATTATTGTTCAGCTGATACAAACTGGAAAATGGCATTTGGGCTAGATTATATCACCTTTGGCCACACTAAGTAAATATCTCATCCCTGAATGGTGTCATTTAATGTTATTAATGAGTGCTTAAACAAGAGTTAAAGGACCATTCAGTGACATGGAAAGTAGGAAACAAAACTTCTGATTCTTGGTTGATGCATTTTTGTGGGGCATTTGCAAATCTGCTCCAAATGTCCTGAAAGTTGCTTTATTCTCCTCAAGGAAAGCAAGAGCTCCAGTAAAACTGGCTATTAAGAAGTGGTGAAACTTCAAGAGGAAAAAAGTAATGACCACCGTAAGAGTGAAATGAAAGGTGCACTAGAAACTTCTACCACTCGATAACCCATTCCTGTCATTCACTACAGACCTGACAAGTTATTTGTTGGTATTCTGCAATCTGGTAAGAAAATATGGACAAGGCAGAGCTACACACACACAGGCTGCAAAATCCAACCATGGATTTAACTGGAACAGTCAGAGAAAAGTCTCTGCGCTCACACATGGACAACAATTCACAGGTGTTTATACAGTAAATATACCAAGTGAAAAAAGGTACAGCCACAAAACTGTCCACTCCAAACCTTGAAGTATATCTTATCAATCCCTACACAAATAAAATTCTGTACATTTCGTTGCAATTTTACTTTTTATTGGCTCAGTTGACCTTTTTATTTCTGCTAGCTTATAGACATCACTTTTGTTATCAACCCATTTAAAGACACCATTCTTTTGCTTCCAAGAAGCAACTGTGAGCTGATTCTTGCATAAGTGGGATATGTTAGTGCCTAAGACAAACATGGTTTAATATTCTTAATTTCCTACATATTATGCATACTATCAGTAAAAAAAACATAATTCATATTCAAGATCACATTCAAGTTTTAGTATTCTCATAAAAGACAAAATATCTTCTCCTCAAAGGCCAGAATTATTTTTTTCTTGCAGCTTCCTCCATTCCCACCAGTCTGCCATTCAAATACCAATCGAGTCTAAAACCAAAAGCACCAAATATCACTACAGACAGATCTCTAAAGCACATAATTTAATCTATTAAAAAAAATTAAAAATTAAAATAAAAATAAAAACCCACACACAGAGAATCTCTCCACTCATTGCTTTTCTGAGAAAAGCTGTCATAGCAGGGCTGAGTCACACTGGTTTATCAAAGATGTTCCAGATCAGGCCATCTCCATTTTGGTAGGCATTTGAATACTTTATAGCAAATATATTAATGTAAACTAGCTTAAATTGACATAAGTAAAGCTAAACTGTCACACTACTGGAAACAGAACAGGAAAGCATGATAAGCAATGTGAGGGAACTTTCTATCAGTAGGCCAGAAAGATTAAAGAATACACAGAAAGTAAAGGAAATACCTATCAACAGCTTATGCACTAGTATGCTCCATGATAACAAAATAAAAGCTCCCTGGGCTTTTTAAGTAGGCTATGAGATTCACATTATCCTCTCTTTTCTTTATATATTACATTTCTTATAAAGGTTTCTGTTAACAAGCTTTTACACTTCAGTATTTGGGGGCAGGGGTGAGTTTTCTGTATTTTTCCTTTTTATCAGAGGTTCAAAACTGGAACTAAAAATAAAACTTCCTTCAGGACATAAGTACAAGGTAAAACAAAACTAAGAAGTTGCCAAGGTTAAAAAGACAAACAAAGACAAGTCCAATCAGCAAGTGGGTTACAGTGTCCCTTTCCACAACTAATTTCCTTTGATTATGACTCCTATTTTTCTTTCCTGCTTATGACTCATTTACCTGGATGAGTCTACGTTCCAAATAAGGCTTTGCTACTGTGTGACTGTGTTCATCTCCTCCTTTCTGGAATTTGCAAACATCATTATAGTTTCTGCTCTGTGTCCTATAAAGTCACACCTTTATATGCAGTATACATGAAAAAAAAAAAAAAACAGTTGTACTCACTGCTTTATTAAAATAAACAGCCCACACCCTATGAAGAGAAAAAGAATCCTGGCTTTGCATATTGTTGTGTAGTCAGGGGGATGGTGGCAGAAACAAACAGGGCTTGACAAAATGCAGGATGACAGCCTCCCATCTCAAGAAAACCACCACTGACCTTTGAGGTGCTTCAAGTGGTTAATGGCACCTTAGCAGTACCGTAAGTCTCTGAAAGACTGCATGAAGTTCATAATTCTAAACTACTTCCAAATGAGTAAATTCATGTTCATACTGCTGGAAGCACAGACAAGAACATCTGGAATGCTTCCTAGCAAAGTACTGCAAGTTGGTCTGTTCATGCAGCAACCAAATGGTTTAGACCTGAACAGCTCTCCCATCCATCAATACTAGTTAGTGATGCCTCCCTATGCATGTATGTCAGTGAGAAGAAAACAGTCTGCTGAGGACATCATGAGTTACAGCTGGCAAAAGCTCACCAGCCCTTTTCAAATTGTATTCCATGGGCCATGTGCAACCACGGAAATCACTGCAGAACAAACAAGATCCTGACTATTTTTAAGGAGTACCTCCTCTGCCTTTCTACCATTCTTTGTTGCATCAACTTGAATTTTTTATATTAATACAAAGTACACAAGCCAATGTTATTTGATAAGGAGAGGAACACAGCTGTAGATAACAAGGGGAACAATATCAGAAGTAAATGGTTCCACAGGTAAATGAGAAAAGTAAACTTCAGTGATAAATTTGCACAGACAGTGGGAGTAAAATCCTCATCATAGTAGTTTCAACAGCTGTCAATCTTTGTCAGTGATAAAGTTTCACCTTAAAAAAGAGATTTCAAAACAATGTATTCTGCTGACTATCACATCATTCATCAAGGAAAGGCAGTACAGCTCTAGCTGTACATACTGTGATCAGAGGGACAGCTGGTGGTAAACCCAAAACAAGATTGTGGTTCATGAAATGGATAAGCAAAACTGACCTCCGAACCTCAAATTAAATCAAATTAAATCCATCATAAGTCATGTATCATCCATAAAGATTATACTAATTAATAAATCAATACTTATATCACTTAGCACTATAATTAGAAGAACTCTTCTCCAGGTATATTTAGGAAGTTTTATCTGCATTAGTATATAATTTCATACCTGCTCTTATTATGAACTGCTATCCTCAGTTATCTTGGGTTGCAAATTTTATTTTAATGTGCCAGTGTACTAAATATAAAAAAAAAAAAAAAATCTCACACACTGTGGAAAACAGCAACTTGTTTTCCATTACAGTATCATAGAATCTCTTATTCTGAATTGCATCCCTAAGTTTCATTTCAATACCATTATGCTACAGGGGGCTCACAGAAGAATTTGTGATTTTTTCATGCTTATATAAAAGCACTGCCCATACAAAGAGTGCAATACAGAAACATTAGAAGGCTGCTCTGGAAAAGAAACCCTCTGTTAAAAAGGATGGCAATTGAATAAATATTCATACACATAACATCCTAATAAAAGGCCTCTGCCCTAAAACAGAGTGAAGAACTGCCCTGATCTAGTATTCCTATGTAGTATTTCCTTCCCGTGCCTGCAAAGTCCCTTGTGGTGACTGTCACATTATGCCACCGTTCACTCAAATTGTTCCAGAAAGGAAAATATTCAAACTGAAATATGAACTTTTCAACAGAATTCACTCTTAGCAAGCAGTGTAGGGTCTGAAAAGCCCCATGCTCACCAATCTCTTGACAGAAACACTGGATCACAGGAGGACCACCATTATCCTGCTGGAGTCACCCCCACACCCCTGTGAGGTGACCAGGGTGCCACCAGCCTTGGAAAGGGGACCATGAGTCCATTTGCTGCTCATCACACAGCACATGGCAGGGGGACAACCACTGTGGGGACTCAGGCTGCCAGGCAGAACACTGCAATCACAAAAAACAGTGTTTCTTTCTGTTGAGGGTTAGTTGAAATTTTTTTTGAGGGAAAGAATTAAAAAATTAATAAACAATTTAAAAAGAAAAATATTAATAAATTAATAAACATATCATTTAGCACACTTCCATGTTCCTGTAGGTCAGTAAACTTTAACAAATTATTCCTGACTTTACAGTAAAATTAGGCTTATACCACAACCCAGTAGCTGCCCTTGTCAAGTCTGTCAGACACCAAATAAGTCTCCCTGACAAGCTTTTCTCTCCACAAAATTTCCCCAACAGCAGTGGCCTGCAGAAGTCAAATCATTATTACTAATCAAATGTTTAAAGTTTCAAAATAACGTAACTATCTTTTCTAAATATTTCTGTAAATTCCAGAGGACTTCACAACCTTTTCTTACATTTCCAGCCAATTATGTTTTTTCTTTGTTAGCTCAGGGTTTATCCTAGGACAGACAACTTGAAACATATTTTATATTTGCAGCATATCCCATCCTGATTACATTGGAACACTACAGTGACTTCATCCTTCCCCTCCTGATAAACATTTATGAGAAAAAAATAAGGTTTTATATTGATTTCTGTTCTTTTTATTTTTTGATATCCACCTTGATTAATTAAGCTCTCACATTTTTCACACCTGAACTACAAAGTATTATGTTCTTTATGTTCTTTATGTTGCTTTACCACGTGGCACTTCAGTCATCTATGTTATTTCTCATGTTCAAGAATTTTCCTTACAGCAACACAAACAACATTTCACCAATTTGTACAAGCTAATACCTGCTAGGTTCTGAAATCATAATGACACTAAATAAAATGGCCTTTTTAGCATGCTAAATAACTGCAAAAATGTAGGATTGCAAAATCCTTGCCCAAGACAACCAAAAAAACCACCCAAGGTTTCCTCTAGGGATCTCCCCCCAGCATGATGGCATTACCAGATCTGGGCAACCCTGCTTCTTCATATCATCCATTTCACATTCACCTCCCTGGTTCTACAGCAGACACAGCAGAAGCCAGCACAGCCCTCTAAGTTGATTTCTGCACAAATTCTCTGCCAACTAGATACGAAAATTGAGTTTAACTCAAAATCCCATGGGCTACTCTGCAGAAAAGAAAAATGCATGCAGAGTATTGCATATTCAGGTCATAACTACAGACAAGCACTTGCTTCATATTAGAGTGTTGAGGGGATACCATATTATTTCCCTTTATTAGTAAAAACTATTTATGTTCACAGACAGCCTAAATGTTTGTGATTTCAAAATGTTGCCCAAAATGCCATTTTCATCATCTATTTTCCATTAATTTCAAAAGCATAATTTTTAGACCTTGGTTAGTTGTTGCTGAGGTGAGGTGAGAGTTGTTTGTATTTTGCTTTGTGGGTAATTCTTGGGGGAGACGCGTGTGTTAAAACAGGTTTCACGGTCCACTCCTTGCAGGGCCACCTCTGTTTATAATATTTCAGCACTTTGAATTTCTCTGTTGAAGTGAATTTAGACTTCTGTAATAAACCCCTGATTTTATAAACCTGATGAGTTTTAAAACTAAATGAGGTAGTCAACTGAAAAATATGTATATACACAACATTACACATACAAAGAGAAACTCATGTTCATAAACTAAGTGATAAAAAAGCCCAGGTTGATTTTCCTTACTTTGCCTTCATCAGGAGAGGCATTATCCAGGCTAATGCAACTTCTTCTGACCTGTTAACAAGACCTCCTTTTTTCCACACACATTACGTATTCCACACTAATTAAGAAAGAAAGTCAAGCTGCACTCTGTGTAAGGCAGTCTGCTAGCCTTGAGAATAGGAGCTGCACTTCATCTCCTCTCCAATCAATAATCCATAAACTGGGGTTGAATGTGCAGGCTGTTTGCCAGTCAGCTGTAGCTGAGATCTCTTGTCTAAGCCTTTCCTCTTCTTTCAACCAGCTCTGCCCAAAGGAAACATTTCAGATGAATAAAACAAAACACCCCAGGACTTACAGTACTCTACTTTGTCATTTATTCACCTGCAAACCAATATTTTTCACATGCAGTGCACCCAGATTTTAATTAATACTGGGAAAAGTCCTGTGTAAAGATAGGTTTTGTCCAGGCTTCCATTAGAAATTCACAGGTTCATCATGAAATGTGGAACCACACACAGTACCTTGTGAGAGAGTTTAGGTTTTATTCTCAAAACCATTAGATCTCTGGAGGTTTATGTATTTGCAGCCTTTCAGCTTTACAGGCATTCATTAAATACACAAAGCGCACACAAAAGATTCCTGTATGCAAATTTCTGTGCCTTCAAATTTACATGAAAATTTAATTCACCACCGCACAGGCAAATTTGGAAAAGTTTTCTTTTAAAGCATCACTTCAGCATACCTGGTTTTTAAACTCTAGCATCCCTGAAGTTATTACACTTGGCTTTAATTAACTATTCAGGCTAGTGAAACATTTTCCAATTACCTCAGAATTTACAGACAGGCATGAAAAAACTGTATTTTATTTTTTTAAAAGAGTCCGTAGAAAACCATAAAAAGCAGTAGAGCAATGTCCTGTTGATGATAAAAATGATGAAAGAATCCAGAAAAGTGTACTATTAGAAGCAAAAAGACTACAAAGATGTACACCTATAGCTCCCATACCAACAAATCTCTTCAACACAAGATTTCACAGAGAGATGGAAGTGTGTGTGTACACACAAGGCGTTACACAGTAATAGCTTGAATTGTAATGGATACTTGATCTTTCCAGTTTACCTTGAGATAAGAAAAGGATACGGGGTGGGAAACAGTCTTACAAGTCTTCATCTTAAATTTTTAATTAAAAAAAAAAAAAAAAAAAAAACATTTCAGCTTCAGTGACAAAATTAAATCCACCTATGAATTTAAATTATTTGTTAGAGCCTGTGCTATGGTAAATTTAATATCTGATAAACAGGTTTATTTCAGGGTTTTAAACTCACTCAGAATTTCAGTCAGTCATATTTCCAATGAAGAGCAGTTTGTTTGGAGAGATTCTTGCTTTCAGTTTTAGTCATGCTCACCAGATAAGAAAACAAAAGTTGCCTTGCAGATTTTTTACCTATTTTAATATACTTTAAGCAACTAGCAGAGTAGAAACAAGATGTAATTTCAAGCTTTTAAATGCATCATAGTACTAAGACCAAGTTTAATTTTACAAGAAAATACAGAAAGAATGTGAAAGGGCAGAACAGAAGTTTTTGTGAGATTTATGGCCTGTGAGGTACCTGCTAGATTTATAAAACTGACTTTTGCATGTAACTAAATCTACCTCCTGGTCGAGCACTCCTACATGAAAAATAATTCTAGATGATCTGTTATTACCCCATTTGTAACTGTGGAAATATAAGTAAGTGCAGATCATCAGTACCAGTTCCTGTCGAAGTCCTGCCATGGGTGCTCCTTAGTTTTAGTTCCTACTCCCTCCCCACACCTGCAGCTAAGACCTGAAACGTGGTACTCCACAAAAACACTGAAGATCCAGCATCCCCAACTCCTGGCACTGCTTCTCAGCAACTTCCACTTCCTACCAAGGTGTGCACTCAGTCATTAACCTAAGGAGGGACAGCATTACAGCCTCTCCATCAGGTTGTGTCAGATTATATTAAAGGTATATAAGTAATGTACAAGCAGTGGTCTGTATCTTTTTGTTTGGTTGTTTTTTTTTTTTTAAGAGGCCAATTCCTGCTTTAACAGTGAAGAAAAAATAAAATCAGTGTTTACAGAAAGAAAATGGAGAAAGCTTTCAATTACAATAAGCTTCAAGGAGCAATCCATATATATATTTTTTTTTTTTTCCCCCAAAGAGAAGTATCTTAGGAGAAAATCACACATTCCCTGTTACCTCCAGTCTCTCACAAGCTCAACCTGTGACAGAATGTTTCCATTTTACATGGAAATACTGGTGGGGTCATGGGAATTAGGCATCTCCCAATCTTCTCAGATCTCAAGACACCCTGCAGACATTTAGAGCTGCACTGGGAATAGTATCCTAAAGGGATGATTTGGATTGTAACATAAATGCATAGCAGGATGCACATCTCCATGAGGCAAACAGCTAAGCCTGTCAACATCTGCTGCAGAGAACCTGACTGTGGGTAAGAAGCTCCACAGATGCACTTGCCACAGGATGCAAATTAAAAGAATTAAAATTCATAGGGCACAGTACAAGCATAAAAATAAAGGAAGAGGGACAGCATTAAATCTAGGAGAAGAGATCAGGTTTGCATTTTTCCAAATGAGTTCATGCTCATAATTCTAAAACACTTGCCACCAAACAAGTCATACATACTGCTGGCAGACAGACATTGCCCTTTAGGACATTAACTACTATTTTTGATTTCTAGGGCATTGTTCTATCCCGTGTGGAGACAAGGAGGGGGAAATTCCTTAAATGAAGCCTTACAGAAGACTAAAGCCATTCAGCATTGAATTCATCTCTGGCTGTAGCGAGGAGAAAATGCATTTTGCTAAGAAATAAACCAGTTGCCTGTGGAAGAGCTGAAGGTAATCAGCTGCTTCTACAAACCTGCCCATCACACCCCACTCAATTTGCTGTACTTTACATAGTGAAATCATGATGCAATTTTGCTGCTGTGGTTGCATGGCAGGTAATGATATCTGGACTGTAGTTATACATGTGTAGATAACAGGCACAGTACTGGATGGTGAAGCACTGTACCTCCTACTTATGGTTACTCAAAACACACCTGGCAAGAGGGAGACCAATGTCCCCCCAGGAAATCTAAACCAAGCAAGTATTTTGTGAGTTAAAAAAACACCTCTAAACATGACCTTAACTCATTTACAAAAGAGACAACTCCTTTTCTTACTTATACTTTAATGTACTGGAAGAGCATCTTTTCCTCTACCAACTTAAGGACTTTATGTAACAAAGCTTTAAATAAAATCAGAGTAATGTTTCATTATCTACTGTAAATAACAAATGATCTACTACCTCAGAGCTTTGACTGAACACTGGTCTACTAAAAACTCGGGCATAAAGCCAAATTCTAGATTTGTGAATATGCATGTGCCTCTCACCAACCTCAGTGTGAGCCACGTGAATGAATCTCTAAGCTGAAGTTGGCTCCAATTCATGTTTTAAGCCTAATGAACTGGTAATAATCAAATTATTTGCTCCATTTTTGTCTTGTATATTTAATAAGACACAGGAACAACAAGATTAGGCAAAAGAAATGCAACACAGGAAAAGCTA
Source organism: Cinclus cinclus (assembly GCF_963662255.1). Taxonomy (NCBI): domain Eukaryota; kingdom Metazoa; phylum Chordata; class Aves; order Passeriformes; family Cinclidae; genus Cinclus; species Cinclus cinclus. The sequence goes on from NC_085052.1 coordinate 23,038,986, forward strand.
CACACTAATATTCAGTATGCCTGGTAAAGTCAAATGACTAGCCAAATTTTGGCTAAAAAACCAACCCAGAAATCAGGTTGTTTTTTTTTTTTCTTTCATAGTTTCTGTTTTGTGCTGGATATAATTTAAGCTTTATATTTACTGTATATAAGTTAATACAAACAAATTCAATTTGCTTAATTTCAGTTTAGCTTTACTTACTACACAGCAAAAGAGGAAAAAACCTATTAGAGGAGTATCCCATCAGCCAAAAGAATCAGGGCAGAACAGTGAGAGGGATTGACAGATGGTAAAAATAGTAGGGAGAGTAGAAAAGAAGAATGAGGATCAGATGGGAAAAGCTACATGTCCAGTGCAAGGGAGAGGCAAAATAGCAGGTACCAGATGCAGCTCAACTCCGAACAAAGGACAGGAGACTGAATTTCTCATATTGTTGCTGTATCACAGCTTGACTTCCATAAGCATGCTCGAGATATTTTATATTTGCAAACACACTTCTCTAACAGGACAGCTACCCTGCTAGAAGCTGCCACAGAAGCCAGTTCTAAGCATGGAAATGGACTCCTGGGTTACAGACTGGGGTCTCAATTAGGATTGCACGCTTGCTGTTCCACAAGGATGAAACCCCACCTATATCCCCTAGTCCTAATATCAGATCTGTATTTCATTAAATAGTTTCAACAAGACTCAATATCATGGCTTAGCAAACCTACTGTGGTGGTTATTTGCTTATTTATTCTTTGTTAAAGCAAATTGACAACATTTCTTGATTTATTGCAACTCTTGTAATAAATCTGGCAAACTGCTGCACAACTGCCATCCACACTCATCTCAACTGGTAGCTTCAAACCACTGCCATTGATTTCTAAATAAATATATTTTAAATCACTCCCCATTTAATGCCCCCTTGAGAAAGTCTTGGCCCATATAAACACAATTATTCCTGATTAATTTATAGTAACTAATTTAATTGAATAAGTAATGAGTTTCTATTCCCAGTTGGGTAGAAAAACTACAACAAAATATGCATGTATCCCTTGAGAAGATGCAATAAAATGAGAGTAGTTATAAACTAGGGACTTCTCATTTTTGTGTATAGAGTAGAAAGTAACTTTCAAAAACTACTGCACCTTTGTGTTTCTCATGTGATACCAGAACAAATCTGCAGAATGACATTACTGCTACAAGAAAACATTTAAGTGAAGATCATTAGGACAAAATCCAGGATCAATCCAGCCTCTGAGACAGAACTCAATCACCCTTTCCTGATAGCAAAACAACAGCACAAGACCAACCAAGTGGCATATTCCTTCCTCACCAGCACCAAAGGCAGCTGTGCTTCCCATCACTGCTCCCAATAATTTGAAGTACATCTTCCAACACAGATTTAAGCACTCTCTTCCTTTCTTTCAACAGTATTTGACAGCTGAGGCAAATATAACTGAACTGAGATTTGGCTGCTTCCATGGATTCTACTTCAGGGCTATATTTACAAAAGTGAACTTGCTGGAAGTTGCTAAAAGGATGAAAACTACTATAGCAATGCTTCAATGTAACTAAAACAAACAGGCAAAAGATAGACATCTGCTGCAACAGATGGGAAAAAGAAAAGGACATGACCCATTTGCCAGCCTCATTTTCTAATTGATCCATTCCTGGTTGCTTCTCAAGTTGAAACTAACCTCCACGTTCTGATTAAAGTGTTATAATTGGCTCTCTAAGTCTGCTTCTTCAGGGAAGGTAAGGTCCCTCTTGACCACAATTGATCTTGACTGGTCTTCCTGCTGTGAGCATCCCTAATTCCTATCCCTCCAGCTGTGCCCCTGCTTACTCCTCATACTGCTGAAGCTTGTTCTACCTGAACAAGTTCATTGCTCTTGGGGAAGAAGAGGCTTCCATCCCCTTAGAGGAGCAGTTTGATCTGACCCAGACTCTCAAAGGCTGCCCTGCACAAAAAGACTGTCTGACTTCTTGCCAGACACACCCTTCCCAACAACTCCTAACAAACACATGGTAAATAGTACAGAGACATATGAATATTTCTACTGCCTTGAGGACTTGACTGAAGACACCAGCATGGACAGCTCTCCTTCAGCAAGCCTGACTGATACCAAATGGTGGGGAAGTGCAGGGAATGTGGGGGGAGTCCCACATACCTCCTCAGGAGTACTGGTGGGAGCATAACTACGACAGCCTGGAGTCCACATGGGCTCCAAAACTTGCCTAAAAGAAGTGCCCAGGCCAAGCAGAGCTCTATGCTGCCATAGCTACATGGCTGTGATTACTCAGGCTGTCTAGTTTAAAGTTAGCAACTCTGTCCCCACCTGTTAGCTCCAGGCTCACCTGGAAGTGCTGCAAAGGCAGGCAGTCTGATGATTCAGAACACACAGGTCTCCCAGGAGAAGTGATTTTCACAAGGTCTACAGAAAAACACAGTTCAGTACCTCCTTTCCTCCCCACCCAGCTGCCAAAGCAGCAGGCATTTCCTTACAAACGCCCTACTGAATTTCCAAAGATGGTGTGCATGTATAAATAGAAGTGGTCTGGCATGATGAGATTGCAGGGAGCAAAACTGCCTCAACTTTAATTTGCAACACTGAAGAGCAGCAGTCCAACTGTAGTCAGAAATCTGAGCTCAAAATTGCTTCCAAATGATGAAGGACATACTCATTCTTGACTACCTTACAAACTTACAACATAATTAGAAATTGTGAGAGATTTCCTGCAAAAGTAGATCAAGACAGCTCATTGCCAAGGATCAGGAGATGTCAGCTGCCTGTCCTCCATTAAGGAAAACTACTTGATCAGGCCCAGAGTTATTTTTGTAACCTATAACATCCATTTCAGGTTATTATCTGGTCCATAGATCTGGCTCCCTTTTACTGTTATTGATTAATTCTACCCATCTCCAAAAACTTGATTTAAATTCTTAAAGGGGAAAAAAAAGGCACTTTTCTGTAGGTGTTCATGATATTACAGGGTTTAAAGGGTTTTCATTACTTTGAAACACCCTATATTTACACAGAATCTCGAGGATAAAGATTACTAGCACACAATTTTCAAACAATTATGTAGTGGTACAAATAGAATCTGTTAGAACCATGGGCTCAAAGGCATCACTTTCTGCACCATTACAAAGCATAAACCAGAGAGACACAGGCAGTGACTAGTACTGCTCATAAACACTATTCCCAACACTAAAAAAATCCAAAATCTATTAGGAGAACCAAATAAGTGGCTAGGACACCAAAACACTGACTTACCATTTCACTAACTGGTAATTTTATCTTTGATCCAACAGCAGAGCATAAGCCCAAATCCTCCCAGCAAGCTCCATTATGGCAAACAACCATACTCTAAAGAATACCACTGGGGGATGCTAATATTTTTTAAAAGCAAATGACGGGAGAATTCTGTCTGAAAACAGAGCTGGACCTGCTGATCATTAAAGAGCTGAGAACCTCCAGATCTAAAAATATGTGCAGCACAAATAGTACAGGTTGAAAAGTGGGCCCCACGCTGCACTAGCAGAGATGGATGCATCTCTCAGCAGTACTCATGCAGAGCCATGCCTCTTCCCTCAGCCTTTTTGTGTTTGAAAGTACAATCCCCTATTCATTTTCCCCACACACATTTGCATGACATGTTTTGTAATACAGGATGCTGAAACATAGCCAATATTTACACAGTTTTTATTCCTGCTTCTGCAGAACAGGAGCTGATAAGCTACTTTTTATTTCAGGTTTTGTTACTTCTAATTTCACACAGTGCAGATAAAACTAATCTATATGTCATGCAAAGAGCTAGGCCAGATAACAAGAAAAAAACATGAGCTATTCCAGTGACAGCATTATGTAAGTATTTGATGATGCATGTTATTGCCTCTGCTGGGCTCCTGCCAGACTGGTAATATTCCTATTTCAGGTGACCTGTGCAAAAGGCACCAAAGATTTAGGGATGCATCTGCACTAGAATGTGCAGCAAACCTACTGCAGTGATTAGCTGATACTGTGTGGGTACTTCCCTTGCTAGTGAAGGACACCTCTTCCTCAACAGGTGAGCATGATGCAGCCAAAGAAACCAGACACAGGAAACTTAACACCACCTCTTATCCAGAATCTCCCAGAAACTGAAGTGAAAGGAGGTACAATCACCACATTCTTCCTGAGCTTCACTATGTCACACTCGATATCACCAGGCAGGTCTGAGGATGGCAAGAACCAAATTACTACTTTTCATCCACTAAGCCTGGATGTTCCAGCTTTGCCCCAAGAGAATTTTCCAGCTTGCTGAAAATACCAAAGTGGCATACAACCAAAACCAGTTTGACATCTAAGCAATCCTATTTCTGCCTTTTAGAAGCCTTCCTACTTTGACTTCAAGACATTTGCACTTGCAAATCTCATTCCAAACTCTTTCCAATACTTTTTAAATACTCGTGTCTTTTTAGTCACACTATCATCAGCACTCTATGCTTAAACTCCAGCAGCAGAAGCTACACATTTGCCACACTGCATACTCCAGTCATTTTTTGCAAACAGAATTTTCACTGTTTTTACAATTTAACAAAGCACTCTTTCAATACACACCTCAATCTTTTATTATCACTAGGCCTCTGGCAGCGTCTAAGTTAATTTGGACAGTAACCTCCTGCAGCAGAGTCAATTCTAGACAGGGATAAAGCGGGCAAATTGCACTGGACAGCAAACACATGGGAGCAGGGTAACAGTCATGACTGTCTGCTGGACCCTGCAGAGCCAGGCTGCCTCTGCCCACCGCTGTTGGGACAAAGAGGCTCAGCTACAGAGGGCAGCAGCAATTCCCAGAGCCATGGAGCAGGAGCCACTGCCTCGTCCTGTTCTTTTGCCAGCCCTGCTACCCACTCTTACCTGTCCTTTCTACCTCTATCCTCAACCCCAGCACAGGCCACCATGGCTGGTGGTCCATCTCTGGTCTTTCATCCAAGGACAGCAAGAAAAAGCCCCAAATCACAGCACCACTGGCAGGACTCAGCTACTGTCTCTTCTCCCCAGCCTGAGATTCTGTTGTTATTGTCTTTTTCTTGACCCTTAACTTAATTCTCTCTCAGAGAAGCCCGCTCCAAAACTCAAAGTGGCCACAACACACCAGTTGTCTGCCATCCCACTGTCCTTCCTGCTGATCTTCTCCTTTGTGATATGTGCCTATTCCAACTGGTCTTCAAACCATTCAGAGAAGACACTTAATATTAAGTTTTTGTGTACTAATTAGACTACGACTTCACAATTCAAACAAAAATGCTGAAGCAATCAGATTGCTTGCAAGTACATATATATATATACACAAACAAATTTATATTGATATTTTTATTTATTTATTTATGCTTAAATGGAATGACAATATAAGTAGACATGTTTTTAAATCTATTTCTTACTTGCAGCAGTTTTGGTTGTCTAGATTATCTCCCTTTTTTTATTCAGATCACCCTTTCCCTTTTTCCCCACTAAGATGATCTTAAGTAGTAATGATTTGTAAGTTGCCCAAAGCAGCCCCTGGAAGAGATCTCAAAGAATGGCATCTCTGACTTCATTAACAGTCTTCGGATATTCAGGCATTAGCATTTCTTTAACTGTTCTAATGCTACAGGCTGCTGCTGGTTGTTGGCTCTTGGAAAGGTTAGCACTGCTGCTATGATAGAGTTATGCTAAAGGTGGATACATTTTTGACAAGTTTTTATTATTTCAAGCACTTCCATTACAGAATATTAGCTAAACCTAAATCCAGAATACCATTCTAACACAAACATACTTCATGAAGTAGGCTTTTGTAAAAATGCAGTTTCAACTATCTGTAATTTCTGTCCTGCCATACACTATATATGGGTCTGGTAATGCCAGCTGAATCCCTCAACGATGCCTGATCAGGAAAGAGTATAAGCTGACAGGGCAGTTTTTGACTGGGAGGAAACTATGCAAGGAAACTGAGCTCTGAGCAAGCACCAATTACTGCGATGGAGACTTTAACTCTCAAACCACAATGAAACGGGATGAGCTTGACAGACAATTAGGAATCCTGCTCTTTAATGAACCCTGATCTTCCATTCAGTGCAAGAACTAGGCCAAATCCATCATCAAAATATGCTTGCTATCAACAGTTGTAGTGAAGAGACCAGCTTCAAACAAATAATCTGTCCTATTCTCAATAATATATTGAGAAAAAAAAAATGCATATGTGTGTGTGCGTGTGTGTATATATATATAAATACACTCAATAATTCTCTCACTTCACAAATACCCCAGAGTGACAACTCAGTAGCTCACTGCATGTCTCTGTTAGCTGCTCAGGAACAGTCTTTTGCTTACCAGAGATAATCCACTTCCAGGGCAATCAGTCACACAATTTAATGAAGGATTCTTAAAAGCAAACTGAAGGCAACTAGAGCAACACAAATGTTGGGTTTTTTTCAGAGAAACTTCACTTCCATAGTCACTCCACCAGTGATAGTGGACCCAATACATCTTTGAAATAATAGGAGAAAGATGTAAATTAAGAGACTGCCACTTCAACTGTTTTTTGTAGTAGCACATTATAATCTAAAGGAGCTTGATTATCTAAACTATTCAGTCTGACCATCTCACCTTCTGCACTGGTGATATCTGGGTAATTGTCTTCAGTATCCTTGAAGTCAAGATGACATGGAAAATCTCTGGTATAATTAACAACAGCAACAAAAAAAACTCTTCATTACTTTCAGGGGAAAAAAGCCACAAGAAAACTGCAGGGCTTAAACACATTAAACTAGCCAAAAAAACTAAAATGTATTTTGAAACTTGGCATTTTGGAGGAGCTGTCAGCCATTTCCCTACTCTGCTTCACAAGGCAACCTGCAGAAAGTCAGCCAAGTAGTATTAACAGAATCCATTCCAAAGCTTTAAATAAATTAACCAGCATCTTACAGACCCCTCTTCCAAGGCTGACAGTGCCCAGTGCTGCAACCACACAGCAAAACCCACATCCAGATCAGGTCTTTGGCAGCACAGCCTTAACTGAGCAGCACTTCACTTTTCACAAAGCAGCAACCTCCTTTTCTCTGATTCACATCCAGGCAACCCATTTTGAGGAAATCCTGATAAAAATCTTTTTTTTTTTTTTTTTTAAACAAGCATGCATTTTCTTTTCTTGTATTTCACAGGTTGCTCACATTCACAACTGTTTTTTCATAAGCCTCTCACAAGTACAAATCTTTCACGCATTTTGTACTTCAGTGTGTTGTGACTCTACTACAAAGTCTGTTCTTAGCAACAGGGATACAGATTTACATCAAACTGATTATATTGCTTTAAGTGCATTTCATCCAACCATCTTGTCAGCTCTATCAATTTGTTAAATGTTAAAAGGACATATATTATATGCACGAGACACAGTTACATTGTGCAATTTTCATCTCCTTAACTGGAGTCACATGCCAGTGTGGCCATAAACTTCATATTGTGTTTTCTTTGTTGGGTCAATGAGGGGTTTACTCATTCTGAATCATGATTTCATTACTGTTTCACTGTTTTCATTACATTCAGGATGAAATGCTAGCTGGACTAACACCAATGACCCACAGCTATCTCCAAAAGCATACTGAAGGTAGTTTTAGTAACTATGGTTACATTACAGCCAAGAACAAAAACACATTTCAAGCACCAGCAAAAGAACTATGGACTCCAGTGCTGAGATGTACTGAGAGAAACAGCATCCCCAGTGAAATAAGAGTAAGAAGTCAGGGATGGCATTTGTGCTGGCAGCTATCCTATTTATAACCTCCTGAATTAGGATATTGGGGAGTTACATTTTGAATAAAACCAAATTAAATCATTAGAGTTAAAACCACAAAACTGAACACTGACAAGTGAGAAGAGCTTCAAATGAACCTTGGATTGAACATTTTACCTGAAACTGCTAGATAAAATTGTTCTTTCTTTTGAATTCATGAAATCCTTCACATCTTTTGCATCACATTCTCTTAGATCTACAATACTAATGAAAAAGCACTAGATGCACTACATGCGCTTGAAAAACATGATCTGGCCCTTTTAAAATATGATCAGAATTAAATTATCAATTCAAATCAGCTACAGTAAGTGAGAATCATTAGCTGGCATCTGCCACTTAGTAGCCTGTTATACATATTGGTAATTTTACAATGATCCTAGATGGAAATATGCCAAACAAAAAAAAAGCTTCACATAAATGGCAATACTTCTTGTCTTCCAGTACTTCCAGTACTTCTACCTGTGTTAAAGCCCACACAAGAGCATGGAATTGCAAAATCTCCTTTCCTGAAGCAAATAATTCCTAGCACTTCTCTTAAAAAGAAACAGATGCTAATTTCAGAGTTGTAAGTGTTAATAAAATGTCAACACGTCAGGCTATTAAAAAGCTCACTTTTCCCTTTGACCTACATGTATGTCTCTACATATAAAAATGTGTGTCAGTTTGTTTGGGTTTCTTCAACCAGAGTTTATGCAAAAAAAAAAAAAAATGTAAACGTGAAGTCATCAGTTATTCATGATGAGTTCTCATCTGCACCAACTTTGGAAAAAGCTTTCCTATCAGCTAACCTGCGCACAGAAACACAGCTGAAGGCTTTTATGCTTCCAATTCACTGTGAAGTGACTAGGTGGGGGCAAATTACTAAATGAAAATTAACTCTTTGTCATTGAAGATGTAAAGAATTAAAGAAAAATTCTGCTTCATACAAGGTTTTATTAGAAATAATACTTCTTTTTCAACTGTATATATACACACATAGATAAAATACAGATAAAAAGTATGAAAATAAAGATATATGTATATAGATATGTTTATACATCTTATGTATATAGATAAAAAGTAAAATCTCACACAGACCTTTTGGGTTTTTTTTCTTTCCTTTTAAATAAAATAAATACCTTTCTTCCGATATATTGATCTGGAGATCTATTACACAGTCATTCAGAAAGGCAGCAGCATTCTAAGCAATTTCTTTAAAAATAAGAAAAAAAGTTGAGTTGTGATCATGGAACAATAGGATGCGAAGGAAACATGCAACTGTGACTTTAGGGGGTATTTTTCAAAGAAAAAATCACAACTTGTTTTTATTCTGTACAGCTGTGCTTTAAAAAGCAAACAGAAATGTTTGTCTTCATCTTCCCTCAAAAACATTCAAAAGACATGTAAGCATGGTATCAGAAAATCCCACTTCAGAAGAAGCTAAGCACACTTAACAGGATTAGCTCTTGCCATTACAAAAAAGAAGACCCTACACACTACTTTTTTATGTAAGTAAAGCACATATAGATATATGATGTATATGAGCAAGCTACAAAGTCAGCATGTAAACATGAGCATGGATAAAGAAAGCATATCTGTGTGTGTGAGCTATGCTCACATCACCTCTCTGAAAGAAGCACCTACTTAAAGGTCACTACTGAAACATTAAGAGCACCTGAAACAGAAGTCCTGCATTGCAGCACCACTTTAAGGAAATGCACAGAAAAGGAATTCTGTTCCTCTCCCATATCCTCATTTTGCCACAAACGGTTGCTGAGACAGGGAGAGCAGTTCCACCTGTTCTACAGTGTAACCCACTTGCCAGACAGGAGACAAGGCAGGAACTCTCTACTAATAATTTTGGCTGAATGTTTCACACAGGAATCAGCTTACACAAGCTCACCGGTGCTGAAAGAGCTGGAATCACTCCCCAGCTGCCTTGGAAACAGGTGACTCTCAAGAAGAAAGAGGCTTCCATCCAAGTGATGCCAAGTCATTCCTGGCACACTGCACACATACAAGAGAGTCACCAGTAGTGTCATGCAGATATTAAGTTGACATTGCTTGGAACATATGCCACATGTCTGGCCAAAGCACAGCACGCTTCAGGAGAGCATCTTCTCGGCTCCCCACAGCTCCACAGCCTGCATACAGGACAGCCTCCACTGAGAAGCCCAACCCCAAAGGTCATCACTCTGAACTCCCCCTGGAACAGGGCAGGCCATTAACAGCCCAAACACCACGTTCCAGTGTCCCTAAGAATATCAGAAACCCTTCTGTATAACAAACAGGACTCCTCACCACCAGAGACACTGGTCTTAAAAAGTATTTTGCAAATTCTTCATCATCCTTCCATCACAAATTTCTGGATATTCCTCAAGTCCTTGCATTCTCCACTGTACTGCAAGAAGAGTCCCCAAGAACAGGAGAGGAAAAAAAAAAAAAAAAAAAAAAACAAACCCTTTCATAATGAGCACATTGCTCTTGACTCTTGAAAGAGGATTCACTCTAGTACAGCTGAAGCTGTTCCTTTTTTCTTATTTGTCTTTTTTCTTCAGTAATAAACAGTATATAGACATGTAAACACCACTGTCTCTGAACTTATTTATTGCTGGAAAAGTACAGTTAATTAACAAAAGCCTTTATTTTTAAGGGCAATTCCACTTTCTCCTCATACACAAGCTCCAAGACTCTCCAAGACAAATGCTGTCTAGAGTGCACATTTGCTAGTAATTTCTAATAGTCTAGTAATTTCATTTAATATGATCTATTCATTTATAACAATAATTAACACACAATGTTTAATGTTTCACATACCCAAGACCATAAGGTAAGCCCTAGTTTCTTTTACCTAACTTCCATTAGCACCCCATTTAACTGTAGGAAAGCTCTCTAGGAAACTGAAACAAGCATCAGTATTGCCAGTCAAAAGTCCAATTAAGTTTGTCAACTAAAAATTTGCAAAGCACCATGAAGAAAGATTGCAGAGACAAAGCAGTCCTCATATGGATCATGCCTTATTAGGACTAGAAGAAGGATACTGAACAGGACAGGTGAGAAGCAGCAGTGCTGTGGAAGGAACACAGGAGCTCTATGAAGCACAGAGGAGAAATGAGGAAGTTGGAGACACACAGTTAGCTGGCCAATTCTAACATTACTTAGGAAATTCTTGCACCAAGTCTCTTGAACTTTGATACAGATTAATGTGAGAATTACATCAGCCTTTATATTTACATAAAGCAAAAACATGTTTAATGGTTTTGTCAATCTTAGGCTAAAATTTCGTAGAGCATGAAATCAGGTAACAGTTTTTATTTACTTCACTAAATGAAGAGATAAAACAGAGAACTTGAGGCATTTTATCCTTCCCTCTTCAAAATCAACCACAGCACCTTAGACACCAAAAATGCCAAATTAGTTTACACACTTCAAGTGCCATCCATCTTGTAGAAAAGCCTTCTAAAGGCAAGAACCTGGCCAGATAAAAATTATACCTCAAAAAAATTCTTAAGAACTGAAGAGCAAAAAAACTGAGACTCTTAAAAGTAAATTTTCTTGTAGCTAGACAGGACAAATTCAGGTTTAAAATACTGGCCCAGAACCTTACAGTGTGCTCCACAGAGGTGTTGATTTTTACTTGCTGAGGTTTTCATTACCAGTACTCGTCATCCCACAAGCATTAGCACAGGCATACACAGACTTTTGGTGGAGTTGGTGATTCACCACCACATACATATTTTCCACCTAAGAATGTTTGTGGTGGGGCCCTTGTGACTCACCTCCACGGCACTTTCTTCCCCATCATCGTGGTCCCTTGGTGGGGTGTTGGTGATTTATTAACCAACAGCCTGTCATCTGAACCTGAGCTGTTTGCCAGATGCCTACACAGTGACTTCTGCTTCCTGAGGGGATTCAAAGTGTTCTTCCACACCAGTTTTGTGTGAGTGCATAGTACTCACCACTGTACAGTATGGGAGCTTTGAAAGCAGAGCAGTTCCACTACTAGTCTCATTTTGCCTTGTGCTACTGTTTTACTGGAACACTGTGGTGAGTTAACTACAGAATACTAACTAAATTAACATTTCAGAAAACTAACAGTACTGTGAAGCCACTTCCAGACAGCCCATCAGGCTGAACTCGAGCATCAGGAACCCCAGCATCCTGATGTTCCCAGCATCAGGAACAGAATCTCTTAGCTATGATATCACAAAGTTAATGATGCAAACCAAAAGTCCAGTAGCACACTTTGTGCTAAGTACAGAGTTGTCTACTAGGGAATAACTCTATTAATAAAAAAAAACAGAGGGGAATCGCGAGGCAGAAGTCAGGCATTTAAAAATAAACAAACAAAAAAAACCACAAAAACAAAAGCTTCTAACCCACCAAAGAAAAGCATCAAAAAACCCCAAACACATACCCCACAGAGAGCAAACTCCTAAAGTTCTGTCCTGGAAGAAAACCAGAAATAATGCTGAAGAGGACAAAATATAGCATACACACAGAAGATGTGGAAACATTTAAATCCAAAAAGCACTGCTTAGACACATTTCCATATAACAAGAATTACACTGTTTGTAACTAACATTGATGCTGTTATGGGGGGTGTTCCTCACTACCACACTCTCCACCCCCAAGATCCAAGTCTTGTGATTCTTCATATCTTAGCTAGTCAGTTGAAGCTATAAAAGGTGCTGAAAGCTCCAGAAAGGAGGAAAAAAAAATAGGCCTGTAGTCACAGTTAGCAAGGGAAGATTTTTCAGATGACTTTTAGGACACTAAATTATTATTAGAGGTTACTTTTCTCTGTGGTACCCTGTCATGAGCTGTGCATTTGCCCTGTGTTTCCAAATGGTTTCCATACAGGATAATTTCAAATACAGGTATTAGCTATTTCAGTAGTCTCAAAAAATATTTTTACTTACTTTTTATGCCCTATTATCTATGACATGCTGTTTCTTTTCTTCTCAGCTGTAGAAATAAGACTATAGATCAAGTCTCCAGCACCCTGCTCCACATTCTGCTCTACTTGAGTTTACAGCCATCAGTGCTCTCCTTGCTCATCTATGCCATGACAAGACATTTAAACAGGTAGCACATTCTGTACTGCTGTCAGTGGTGAAGAGTTAAAGAGTCCAGGCATGGACTTAATAAAAATAGAAAAAAAATACTTATGTCATATTACTTTGGTTATGATTCTCCTTATGTGCTATAGTGAGAAATTGATGCTATTTAAACTTAGGAACACTGTTTCTTTTCCATCATCTGCCAGTCATTCACAGTTTAGATTAGCAATTACTTCTACACACATATATAAAAAGATCCATACTGCTCTGAAATGCCAGAACTCTTAAAAACTTTTTTTTTTCCCAAGAAGTAGGCCACCCTGCAAAAGCAGACAGAAATTCATGCTCTGTGCAAAAATTCCCATATCTGTTACTTCCATGACATTTGGAAAGATAATTTAATTATAAGTAACTCCCATCTTTCCTATTACTGTTAATTTATTTTTTCATTATGTTTGCACCTATGTACTCAAAATTACCGATCTACAAATTAAAAAGAGGGACAGGAATAGCAACATGGTCATGCTGTATGCTGCACATGGCATTATCCCTTTGAAGCAAGAGAATGCAGAGGCATATACCAAGGGAGCACTTTTATGGCTGTCCAAACCACTGGAAGCAACCCTTACACCTTGGAGAGTCAGTGTCAATGACTGCAGACAGCAGTAGAGTCATCAGAAGTATGACCACAGTGAAATAAATCAAAACCCACACCTCACACGCCCCTCTAGCTATAATAGGCTGCAACTGGAAAAATCTGCAAAAAAAGAATTCCATAGGAAACTGAGCAAGAGCATGCAACAGCCCACTGTCTCCAAAAAACAAATCACAGCCAGCATTTCTGTGCATACCCTCTGACTAAGCTGGGATGTAATGGAAGAGGATGAATAAAACAAGTATCCACCTCAAGCGTAATAAGGAAGGAGGCTATAAATTCTCAACCAATTACTCAAACCTCATCAGGATGTGAGCCCATAGCTTCCTCCAACTCGTGCCAGAATGGATGTGGTTTTCCAGTTGTGCAGACAAGGAAACCCTCAACGCTGTGAGTCCATCCCATAAAAATACGTTTTGTTTACATTCAGATACAAGGAATAGGACGGAAGAGGCTGCATTCACACAGGAAATATTCGTGACAAGTGAATGCAGACGGAGGTGGAGGCAGCACGGCTTTACCTCCAAGCCTGTGGAGATGGCTCCTTTCCCTCTCCTGCAATCAGCAGGCACAGCAGCAGTCCTGAGGCAGTGACGGTGAGCAGAGCCTCGTGACACGCCACAGCCCACAGAAAACCGACAGCTCTCCTGAACCCCGGCTGCCCCTGCAGATGCTGCAGGTTATCCTCTCCGGAATGCAGCCACTGCCCCATCAAACCACCCTACACAGAGAGCCCTAGGTATGTGCAACATGGCACGCGATCAAATGCAAAACCGCAACAGAAAAACAGCGACATCCCCACAGCTCCACAAGTCTCTCCCTAGCTGGCACTAAGAAAACTCTGTTTTGTCTGCATATATTCTAGCGCTAGGTATATTCAGAAAACAGAGAAAAAAACCTCAGCGTGTAATACCTGTATTAAAAAAACCAACTTCCAGCAGACAAGTATATATTGTAGCAGATGCACATCCCACAAAACAACAAGTCCAAGATCACACATCTTCTTTCCCTGCTATCCAACTACTCAACTTCCACACTTCTGCATGAAATGTGAAAAATTTCTGCATGAAATTTTAACCACTATTTTGAAATAACATTTCTGATTATTGCTTCTGCAACTTTTATGAGATTAGATTCCGAAAGCAAAATTGAGACACAAATAACGACAAATTTTAAAAAACATAAACTAATGTTATTTTAATGCATTAATCAAATGCACATAAATACGTTTTACTAGTGTTTTATTGTCTACAAATCAAAGGTCTACATAGTTTTGACTTTCTAGAACACATAATAGCAAAAGCCTGAACAATTAATTCTAAAACATGAAATGCATTCATGTACTTTGCAAATGCCCCTTGCACTGAATAAAACAACCCATATATTTAAATTGGCTTTATTCCATTTCTTTCTAGTCATTTTGTATTTTGCACCTAGAGAAACTTTGGGTCAGAACTCCCTCGCCTGAATTACACAAGCATGTCCATGAAGCATACAAGCATTTATCACTCAGTACATGCAGAATTAGGCTACACAGACACTGCAAAAAGCAGTGCTGTATCACCCAGTAACTTTGTTTTCATAGCTTTACCCAGTGTATCTTTTGTTATGACAGCTGCAAAAACACCCCATTACTCAGCCCTCTCCTCCCTGCTCAGCATTAGATCCCTCTTTGCCTTTTGCCCACATCCATTCACACACGTCCTGCAACACTGGCAAAATCTGAAGATCCATATTAGCAGCAGTACTAGCATTTACTTTTTTTGTTCCCTCACAACCAGGCTTAGAGCACCTTCCTCCTCAGTAATACCAGCACGAGAGCCTGCATCCTGAATATTATTTGTTTCAGCTGCTGCACCTTCCCCTTAGCTGCCTTTCATCATCTAATCTGGCTCCTAAAACCTGTCTTCTCTTGCACCAGCAGAACCCTGAGGTTGACCACATTCCCCTTATTTATACATCCATATATTGTCTCCATATAGGTCTTCTCCCCTGCATTTGCCTCTGGCTACTGATGAGTACAACTCAGTAAGAGTCACCAAAGAACTGGCAAAAGCAATATACCCTGTCAAGACAAAGTAGAACCAACGGTGCCATCTTTTCCAAGTCTGGGATTCTGCAACAGGAGTAATTACCTCATAAAAGTGGAAGGATAAAATCGGAAGTATTTTAAGGCAGAAAACACAGCATTAACTAAAAGAGAACAGGGTGAGATGAACATTGGCATAGACACCAATTACTCCCTTCCCTTAGGCAGAGGCTCAGCAAGTGACCTTGTAGTGGTACAGCTGGGAAAAGCAACTTCCAGAAGTGTCTCACCATGTTGGAGGCAGTTACATTTATTTCCTCACAACTCCATAAGCTAAATGAGGAATTTCAGAGCCACGTTTTAAAATAACTCAAAACGTTTTAGCATATTCATTAGACAGCTGTGTAAATTCTGTCTCCTGCCATTCTTCTGATCACTCCAACAGGAAATGCCACTCTGTAAGCTGGCACTTCTGCAAAGCAAATGTGATATTGTATCGACAGCAGACTAGTCAGTGCAAACCTCTGACTCAGTGCTTTTTGGCAGTTTCAACAGCTGCCTCAGGAATAGGGCAGTGAGGAGCCAAACCAAAGGTAAAAATCATTACATTTCGTCCCCTGAAGTCAAGAAAATCTGCCTCCAACAAAACCAGGGCTTCATCCCACCCAAGAGTTTTCAAAGATGGCCTCATATACTTTGGTGCCTATAATATTAAGATTTTCACATAGATTCAAGTATATGCAACAGCATTACAAGTGCAAGAACAGATGAAGAATTCTCTTCCAAAACACCAAGACCCACATTCTTTTGCCTGCAAGAATGTCATGAACCTCAAGAAAAACATACAGAATTATGTCTACTTGAGTATTTGTCTAAAAATGTATGGTTTACATTCTTCTTTCTTATTTACACACACTCTGTAAGGCATCTTCCAATGCTGGATAGATTTCCAAGTAGTTAATTCACTACATGCTAACAGAGGCAGCTTTAAAACTTGAAAAATACAGCCAACAAAATCTGTAAAGCAGAGTTGGAAAGTTTTCACTTTCTCCTAAATAAATCATACTCAAGAGGCAAAACTTGGTAGACAAGCTGAATATTCATACAGAATTTAGACATTCAGAAGATTTTCATGCAGAGAGAGATTTCCGAGCCTTCAGGCTGCAAGTGTTTCAGGATGGAACTGGCATGAACTTAAAATGCAGTCTAAGTAACCATATCAAAATGGTAAAACACAAAGAAGACAGCCTTGCATGCGCCCTCTCCACGTTCAGGTCTTGCACTTTATCCCTGCCATTAAAATGAATACAGAAGGTGCATGTGGTTCAGAGCCAAGTAGAATCCTTCGATGTTCTTGCAGAAAATTCTTAAGTCTGAGTTTCCAATATCATAAAAAGGTAAGTAATAGGAATAATATTACAATTCATTTACTAGAATGCCTAAGTCTGCCATAAATTGTTACCTTCCTACATAAAGCTGGCAAAAAGCCCAATTAAGATGCCTTTAAAAATACAGAAATAAATACTGAAATGCCAGTAAGAGAGCAGACTCCAAAGACCTTAGTCCCTTGAAAGCCAGAAAGAAGCCATCCTTCACAGGCAAATCTGAGTACAATGACAACATTCAATCCATTTTGTAGAAGTCTGTCAGAATTTTTAAAGTAAAAACTCTAAAGAAGTTAGAAGAATGTTACAGTAAAAGCTGTCAGGAGACCAAATAAATGTAATGGCAAGGACATTGTCAGAGTTGTTTGGATTCCATTTCCAAACCAGAAAGAACTCAAAATGTGATCATCAAACATGGGCCCAAACAGATTAAATTTCTTGGCCAGGTTTTGCCTAACAGCCTTCTGAGCAGTAAATCACATAATCCAGGAGTTTCTGCATTACAGCTGCACCTACATTCTGAGAAGTCTTCAACACTGAGACTGTCTTTTCCCAGGTACAGGTCCTGCCTGTTTTCCTCTTGTCCAAGCTGGACCATGACAGTAGAGGACAGCACACTCCCTCCAGGCAGTGCCAGTTGTCACACAGGCAGTGTCAAGAGGACAAATCCCTGATCGACACACACCTGCAGCAGAACCCACTGCATTGCATTCCCAGAGGGGGTGAACAACAATAAACAACCTACCCCTACCTTTAGGCATTTTATAGTTAATATATTCCTGCAGGAGTGGAAGTTCCTGGCAACAATAAATGTTGCTTACCAGTAGACTGTGGTCAAAAGATGCTTACACAGCCTTGGATCTGATACATATTTGAGGTAGCTGTGTTTTAAACAAAATAAACACCAGTCCAGACACTCAGATTTCTTATTTTCTCAATATAACTGTGTCTGTTCTCAGGGCTTCACTCTAATTTAGATGAACCCCATGTCCCCTTATTAAGGCAGAAGAGGGAAAGGTATTATCCAAATGTCTCAAGTTTTCAGTTCGATGATTTTCAGCTACTTAGTACTACCACCTCTTCTAAGAGGTGCATTTTGTCCTTACTTACTTTAGCAGCTTCAGCTTCCCACTGCACCACCATCCTAACATCAGCCTGACTGAAAGCAAAAAAGCCCATTTGAAGTTTCTGAGGACTGACAGCAGAAGTTAGACTGAGTGCCACAACTCAGTTCCTGTCTCAAATGGGTTATGGTTTTTGCATGTCTCAACAAATAAGCCCATAATTAGATATAACTACAAATGTAGTAGCTGCTACTATCTCACACACTAATAAAAAATGAAATACAACATTGCCCAATCCCACTTAAAACAAAATACATAGCTAAAAGCTCTAACTACTCATCCATGAAGGTACATTGTGCTGTGAAGGATCTCAACAGAAGCACCCATTTTCATGTTCTCCAATACAAGCAGATTCTGTCACATGGGGCTACAGGTGCTAGAGGTGCCATTATTTTATCTTTGGTCTCCAAAGAACAGCAGATGCCACCACACCAGAAATGTTACAATGAGAAACGGGGGAAGACTGATATTAGTCAGCTGTTGTGAGTGCACAGGCATGCTGAATGGACAGGTTTCTGGAGGCTCAGGACACTTGCAGATCTACAAATTAAACTTGCCCCATGCTAGAGCCTTCTATGGAGCCAGGTGTGCTTCTGCCATCTGGGGTTCACTCCAAAACACATTCAAGACCCTTAAGGTGTAAATCCCATCCCTCTACAGCTTCAGTGTCTACCTCCACACTGTGACCCGAGAATTTCCGTACATTAAGGCGATAAGGCAGGTTTCACAACTGCCAAGCTTTTTTACTTCTTTTCCATGGCACCGTGATTTTTCTTTTTAGATATATAATCTACCTTTCACTTCTTAGACCACTGACTTTAAGGACTTAAAGTCTGTGCCTAAGTAAGGGTCACCTCTTAATTTTCATTCACTCTGTGCTTATTTTTTCTAAGTGATACGGGTGGTAGATCACAGAAATAGATGAAAATCTCACACAGAAAAGTCTTTAAGTTAGGCAGTTCTCCAACTCAGCAGTTGCCAGAAAATGTGATATTTGAATCAAAAGGCATACCAGACTTCTCAATTACCTTACTTCGAAGTAAAAGCAAGTAGGGCATTGACATTTATGATTAACAGGAAAGAAGACACTGTGATGCTTGTATTACAGTGCGGGATCACAGCTGTGCCAAGCTTACCTGCTTCTATTAAAACTCCATCTAGTAAAGCTGAGAGTTGTAAGTAGGACCATCAGCACACTCCAGCATCATACAGCTTTCCCTTCCCTCTGTGATATACTGGATTGTTACCTCCTTTCATAAAGCCTGAATAAACCTAAGAAATTCTGTTCATGCTTTTAGCTCGGAATTTGCACAGGTCATTTGTACTTGGGAAGCCCTTCCATCAAAATCAAACTAAAAAATATCCTCCTTGTACTGCTGCCCTTTCAAAGTTGCCATTTTAAAAGCTGTGTTTCCAAGAAAAATACAACAATTACATCATTTCAGCTTCCATTTTTACCAAGTAAACTTCTGGTTCCTGTTGTGGACTTGAATTATGCCCATTTTACTACAAATATTTGTTTACTTTAGTATCTGAGGTCTGTCCTTAAAAAGGGGGACTTTCACAGCAGCCCACTAGCCTTCAAATGCTCTAAAGAAACACAAGTGGCAATCTATTTAAGGAACTGCTTTTCTGAAACCAGAGAAATATTTTAACTTTGGATAGAATACAAAATTGCCACTCAAGTCATCAAAATAAGCGTTTGGACAACAGACCGAAACCAACAGTGATGTGCCACAGTCCTCTCCTATTTACACTGGATAAAATAAGGAACACTTGACACTGACCAAGTAAGCGTAAAAATAGGTTTTTTTCTAGCAACTTCTCCATTCCAACTTCTGTCCACGTTTCCCACCCTCTTTACTGCAATTAATCATCCTAAACAATGTGATACCTGCTGGGGGCTCTTCCCCTCTCTGCTCCTTGTCTTTTAAGACAAACTCCTTTAATGAAAGATTCAACCCCATGAAGGTTCATAGCTGCTACTCTTCACTCCTTTTCTGCTGAAGTTTCAATCTCTTCCTTGAGCAGGCAGCTGCTAAATTTCTCTGTATATAGCAATTTACCCTTCCATAAATCAGGCCTGCGACTAACATTGCATTTCTGATATTGCTGGGTTTACTGAAGCCTGAAGAATATTTTCAGACCATTCCTTGTGCCCATTCAGGACTCTACTTTCCAAGCCTAGAGCATTCTCCAGCCTTCCACGCAGCTGCTGCACCCTTCCACCTTGGGGGATGTGAGATATGCACACCTTTGCCTGTGTGATTTTCATAAGATGATGCTGAAGTGCAACTCCTGGATCCCAGGTTTTTGCAGGCAGGTTTTTGTCACTCCCTCTATTCCTGAACAAAGTTGCACAATACACACATTCAGAAGAGCACACAAGGGTAAAGAAGAAACAATCTTATTTGAGTCACAGACAAAAGAGGCCTCCACTGAAGCTGTAAAGGCAGAGCTTATGGGATACAAAAAGAATGAGGAATAGATAGGGTGGAGAAATGAATAATGTTTCGTAGGCTCTTACACGGTCTGATATTTTTCAACTTCATAAAAACTCAACTTTCCAATGAAACACAGAATTTGCTTATTTTCTAGGTTCATTCGCAGCCCTCAGTGATTACACGTGTGCATTTATGCTTGAGATTATTTTAAATTATGAGCTTCTTGCCAAATTTCATTGCTGGGTAAACACCTTTAAGTACCTGAAGCCAAATTTGGGTTAAGTAATATTTCTTGTTCCTCTTTCTTTCCTGGAGTGCTTCCATGTGCTCATACACAACTGCTATACTCCACTTAACTGATGACTGATGTTTTTCACACCCATACACATTTTTTCTGAGATGCACTGTGCTCAGCTCTAACTTCGTATTACTATGTAGCACACTGAAATTTTAGCAACTGCTGTTACATTACATGTGGCTGGTTTAGACCTCTATTTTACAGTGATCCTAGAACAACTAATTAAGCATGTACTGGTTGACATTTCTTAGCAGGGACTCTAAAACTAAAAAGAAAAAAAAAACAAGCAATTAAAACTGAAGTACAATATTTTTTACAAATATAAACATCATGTAATATTCCATTGCCCTCCCAGGATCTGTATGTAGCTAAAAACAAAACAGTATTTCTGGTACTAGAGAATAACAGCTATGTAAGGCATAAAAGTACTTTTGGCTGTGAATTGTTTGGGGATTGTTTTTCTCTTTCCTTCATTAATTCCTAATCACGGTGGAAAACTTGTTAGTCCAAGATCTTCTCTAAAATGAAGAGAAAATTTCATCTCTGGAAAAAGTCTACTCAGGAGATCACAAACCCCAGGCAATCCTAGGTTTTTAAATTCATTAACCTCCTCAGACTGCTACTGGGAGGCTTTCAGTACTGACAGAATACACAGCAAGCCCTCTCAAATACTGAGATGTCACCAATGACAATGAATGGCCTTGGACCCGGAGTGCTGGACAGCCACCAGCTCAGGTATAGATAAAATTTACTTAAGTACAAGTTGAGATTTGATTTGACTGAGAATACCTGCTAGGTGCATTTGAAAAAAAAAAAAATAATGTGAGAACCCTCGCAAATCTACAGAATGTTATTTCTTTCCAGAAATGAATTAACAGCTCTATCACACTCCTCCCAGCTCCCAGGAAAGACCTACAACTGGCGAGCCCAATATCAAGAGCATCCATGGAATTCCACTTCGGGGCTGTTGGGGAAAACATTGTAATACTGAGACTTAAAATAAGTCTGCATTATAATAAAACTTCACACCAAAGTGTCAGGGAGGTTCCCTACTGAGTAATAATTAAAGGAATAAAAAATGAGAAGCCCAGCAATTCCTCAAACAAAGTAATATGAAGGCTGCCAAGGAAGATGCACCCAAGACCAGATGGATCTCCACAACCACCATCCCACAGTCCTACAAGCAGATCTCTTTGTTTTTTCCATATGATGCATACATTACCTGGAATTTATCAGCTACCCCCCGTGTCTGTGACCATTAGACCACCACAAGGATTTGCATAAAACCACTAAGTTGCATATCATAATAAATTACTTGAAGAATGCACCAACCCTGCATGACATGAATCCAAAAATTACACAGAGACAACACACTAAGAGAAGGTATTTATACAAAGCCATGGAATGGCTGCTCTTTGCAACAGGGACAGAGCACTGGGTGAAGAGAAGACAGGTGTGGGTAAACAAACTGATGTTTGGCTGCCCAAAAATAAGTACTTTAAGTCTATGATGATTAAAGTATTTCATTGGAGAACCACTCCTAGAAGCATTTAGAAAAAAAAAAAAAAAAACTGCTATGGAGTCCTGAACAAAAGCAGTACAGCAAAGCTTTTTATATGGCATCTCAATGTGATGTATCACACTACAGTAATTTAGGTGAAAAAGAAAAAACAAATTAAAAAGAAATACTAAATCTGTGCTAAATAAAGTCCTCTGAATGGTTTTGACTGTACAGCTACATAAATGCCACACACAAAGATCCCAGCTATGAAAACCCTAAGATTTGTGGATTAATATCTAAAAACTTATTGAAAAATAAAAGCCACTCCAGGTATTCCTACCAGAAGTTTTTAAATAGCACTGCCTAAAGAATTTGTTCAACCTTGATTTCTTACTAGGAAAGTACAGAGCAGAAAATGTTTACTTTAGAACATCATCCCATCAGCAAGCTGCATTTTAAGTACATATACCTTGAATGGTTAGTACACGAATGTTTTTACTGTAACAAAAAGCTTCTTCCAAACAGGTTAAAAGAGCTCCATTGTTTCAGAACCCAGGTACTCAGAAAATCAACCGGATAAATTAAACAACAATTACTGTGTAATTTCTCACTAAGGCAGAACACTGGCAGCTTCAGCTGAAGCCAGACTTCAGACAGCTTGTCACTCACAGGAGCCCAGGACTGCAGAGCTCCTCTGAGCCACAGGACACTGGTTATTTCTGCTAAACTGATCAACCAGATCCTACCTAGAAACCCCCTTCCCGGACTAAGACTAATCCTGGTCTCATTCTGACTCAGCTGTGGAAGTACTCATTAGGCTTTTAAAGAGGGCAGTACAGGAAGAAAGTGAGACACCTAATCATCTTGTGGAGAAAAAAAACCCGAGGGCACATATCTTCAAAATAAGAGTGCTTATTTATATTGTGATTTAATGTTTTACAACTCAATTAGCCAACACTGTAGAGGAGCAGTAACACTGAACATCAGCCTGCTGTATTGCAAATAACTATTTCAGACCTCCCTCTGCCAAGTAGAATAACCTGAGATATCGCCAATCTATTTCTCATGTAAACGTACAAAAACCTGTACTGAACCTTCTCTGACTTCTGCTAATCAGTTCTGTCAAAATTTGGCCACTAACCAGGAACTATGAATTACAGTCAATACAGCAATAGACCTCCAAATCCAAATGTTCACTTCAGAAGAAATAGAAGCACTCAAACTATAGAATGATAGTCTCTGTAATTTATGGCCATGTGTACCCCAGTCCACATGAAGAGGATAGATTTCAGATGAGATAAAAGAAAACAGCATTAAAATGCTAAGTCCAAAACCCCTGCACTGAAGAGTTAAGGCAACACCAGAACGAAACAGGCACACTGATAAAAAAGAAGAGCACAGCAATGGCCTAGAAAGGCATGAATGCACCAGGCACTTTAAAAATATTACATAATACTCAACGTTTTCTTTTCACTGTCTTCTTACAGACCAGTTGTGATCTGTATTGCTCTCAGCTTGCCACTTCTTTCTTTCATTCCAATGCTCAAAAGCTGTGCTAAATTTCCCAAGGGCTCATCACTCAGTACGCAAGCCTGTTTCAATGTGCCCGCGTGTCTGCTGTAATAGCTGCTTCCACAAATAAACCACACGAAATTCCTAACCAGTCTACAGTTACAGGAGAACAGAAGAATTACTGAAACCAAGGAAATATATTAAACACCTGACCACAGTTTCTACAGTAATTTAGCAGCTACATGATTTGTCATGCAATCAAATTTAAGGGGGTTTGCAGAATTTATCATATTTCTCCAAATGAGCAACAAATTTAATGCCTTATTCTTGTACGCTTTCCACAATATATTACAGAGATTAAAATGAACTTAATACACTCTAATAGAACAGCACATTGTAAAAAGAGCTAAACTTTGGTGCAATTTTTCATAATAGATTTGGTCATATATACATATAAATATATATATATATTTATATTTCACAAAATATTTATATAGCCATACCCTAGGACTGGAAACATTCAGGCACTAAAGGTCAGCAGAGAGCAGAACTGATGTACTGCATAGAATTTTAAGATCAACAAATTAACTTCTAATATGGAAGCAACTCCTGAAAACTATAAACACTTGTCAAAATAAGATCCCTGACACAGCAGCAGGAATCAAGCTATTAACTGCCTTTGGTTTTGACATTACAAAACAAAGTAAAACATAAGACTAAAAACTAAAATATTTCTTACCTTACAAAAAAAAAAAAAACCACAACTGTTTCTTCGTCATCTTTGCCCTTCCCCTAGTTACTGAAACTGTATTAGTGTTTTGAAAGTTATCCAATCTGGGGAAAATTTTCCTGAAAATTATTTATTGAAAATGGAATTCAATTCTTTCCACTATAAAAAGACAACCAACACTTATGTTAATCTTACAAACCACCTAAAATCTTCCATTTCAAAGTTACAAATTCAAGTGGGACAAACAAGACATGATCCTTCCAACCTTCGCGTGAAATGTACTCACTGAGGTTTGTGGGGATTTTTAACTACAAAAAAAAAAAAAAAAAAAAAAGAAAAAGTTAAACTTCAGCAGCATGAAATAAAAGAACAGAGGATGCTGATAAAAATGACAGACAAGGATGGAATTTGACTTAAAGGTAGATAATGAGATGGATTTTTTTTAAGCTGGATAAAGATCTAGCTACTAAGCTCCTAAGTTCCCAAAAAGCTCTATGGCCTACTTTCTCTACTTGTTTCAAAGTCACACCAAAGGGCCCAGGCACCTGCCCTGATGAAACACATTTCCCTAGAGCCTACAGAGAAGCAGCCTTCTCTCAGACACATGCCCCATAACACAGGCAGTGACACAAACCATGTCAAACTGGAGCCATAATAAAATGGGAATGTGTGCTGAGGAGCCCTGCCAAACTCAAACCCTGTGCTGCAAACAGACACCATCCCTTCATCTCTTCATTGCCATTTCTTCTCCAACCTAATTCACTTCCTCCCAGCATTTATGCTGCTTATCTTTTCATGCCTCCCAAAACAGGTAATATAATTCAATTTTTACAGTCATTTTTACATTCCTACTCCCACTGATGCACTCACTACCTTGAAAATCTCGCTGAGAATTTAAACAAGGTAATTTTGACAACGAAGAAGCCTGCACAGAGATTTTGTATTCTTCTTACACAAATTTGTGGTCAAAACTGAGTTGGTACCATACCTTTCATGATTTTTGTTTTGTCTAACAGCTTTCTAAATTTAAATGATGAATGATTTTTCCAAAACTGACTTCATTTCAATTTTGTTTCAAACTACGTCAATCCATTTCTTTTCAAACAAACCCATAAAGGGAATGGTGCATTTTTCACATGTTGGACTAAATACATTTGCCTTTTATTAATAACAAAAAAAAAAAAAAAAAATAGCAATGCAACAGAAACAAGCATTTCAAACTACCCCCTTAATCCTCCGCTTTAAAACCAAGATAAAAGTAAAAAGCCTAACACCAAGATTAGCCTTCTGATAGCAATATGTCACAAAGAACTTGACGTGCTATATAATGCACTATATGTTTTCTTTGGCTCAGATTCCTTCACCTGTTCTCCCCTGGCATTGCTAGCACTACCAGATGGATCCATTATAGATTTAATTAATTTACCCCGTCTCCCAGGATTTCCAAGAAGTAAAGCACTGACAAGAGCCCTGGTCCTTTCCTTTCTTGGATACAGAAAAGGAATCTAGACAGAGAGAGATTTTCCTTTTAAGAACAGAATACAACATTCATAAATAAATATCTCAGGAGAACACGTGCTGCTCAAAGAAGCTAAAAATAGTAAAACCAACAAGCATATGTTTAACTGGGAACCTTCCTAGATCCTAGAAGATTACTCTTTAAATCCAATGTGAATATGGGAACTTAAAAAAAGGTATTTGGTTTTTTTTAACTACAATGAAGCATATTTCAAATGTCTGCATAGGAAGTGAATGCCATGCACTGCATATTGAACTAGACAGAATCTCTCCTCTTTGTCATCAGCCTTCATTCCCCCCACCACGTTATTTTTCTCTTCTTAAAAACTCCTAAATATACTACAGGTAAAATTCCATCCTGTCCAAATTAAAGTTCTTTTTTTTTTTTAATTCCTTTTTATTCTCTGCTCACGTAAAAAATAAATATTCACAGGAACTTGGAATGGGACAGCAACTTGTAACTACCTGTGGCTCTTTAAAATAGTAGCTGCTCTGAAGGACTCAAACTACATTCCCTTCATAAATTTAACAAAAGTGGAGAGTGGATGCATGTTAATTAAATAATGTGCTTATCTTAATCAGTAGGTTGCTTTACATGGACAGGGACAAATCAGCTCTTTGACTGTCCTCCTCCTCTCCTGGCTTTCTCCATATTATCTGC
Source organism: Cinclus cinclus (assembly GCF_963662255.1). NCBI lineage: Eukaryota > Metazoa > Chordata > Aves > Passeriformes > Cinclidae > Cinclus > Cinclus cinclus. The sequence goes on from NC_085052.1 coordinate 23,065,685, forward strand.
TTTTACATCATAAGATGCATGGGGCAGAGGCCCACCCCTTTGTCAAAGCTGGTAAGAGGATCTGGCATAACTAAGCCAGCAAAACCAGGTGGCCTCAGAATACAATAGAAAAATATTCACATCTTCTAAATTGCTAAGTTAAATTTGGAAGGCACAACGCTCCTTGTGTAGGGTGGAATGTTTCACAACATCCTAGAGCTCCAGTAACAAATTTTCCCACTTTCACAAAATGCTACCAAAAAAATTAGCCTTTCAGCCCTCTAAACAGAACTTAAATGATGCAGAACCACTGACACACAGCACAGGAATTAGTTTTACTTAAAACATATCATTACAAAACATAAACCAGCTTGCACCACTTGCAAGTGATGCCAATTCTCCAAGGTTTGTCTCCATAACAGATGAACTGCATCTCTTCTGATATTAAAGTATTTGCACAAAGTTTTAGCTCCAAATGTCACACAACTAAACAAGAATCTTAGGTTTTCACCTTCAGAAGTCTGGTGAGACACAGAGCAGTAACTCCAGACTACATAATCTAATCAAATGCCTGAGGCCAGAGGACAAACAGAAACAACCTATAATTAAATTCTGCCCACTATGATGATTATTTTTTAAAATATCTTCTATAAATGTAGCATTTTCTACAAGATCTGCACTGAATTAAGTATTTTTTAAAAAAAAAAATTTAAATAATTTATTTGTAAGGGTTTGGGCTTAAGAAAAGAATGACTCACAGATATTCTGAGTTGGGAGGGACCCACAAGGATCATCAAGTCCAACTCTTCAGTGAATGGCCCATACAGGGATTGAACCCACAACCTTGGTGTTAACACTGTACTCTGCCCAACTGAGCCAATCTCAATGGCTTTAATCACCTAGTACTTTAATTGATGGCCTTAGAAATTATGAGCAAACAGCCCAATTAACCCAAATCAGGTGACAAAGTAAAACCAGGCATCCAGCATCCAACATTCAATATAATTAAAGGGGTAAAGAACCCCCTGTACTTTCACTGATGTTAAGAGTCAAAACACTGCTATGGTCATAAGATACAGAATTTACACTGTCATTTTCATCAGCTCTCAGAGCACATTCTCATTTACCTATAACTAGTAGAGCCATCAATTTTAACTCATGTATGTATTTTCTACAGAAGTTGTAGCAATAATCTACACTTATACACCACTTAAAATCCAAACAGTATTTTACAAATCAATGGAAATTATACCCTTGTGCTCAGTGCTGAAAAAAATCCATACCTAGGGCCAAAACTACCTGTCCCAAGGAAAAGACACTTCAACCTGAAAAATAGTTATAAATCAGTCTTTAAATTATTCCTTTACTTTTTGTTCATAAGTATTTTTCACTGAGCTGGGAGAACAGACATACATGAGGCACAACATCAAGAAGTGTGTTTATAATGCCAGAAGCTTTTCTAGAACTTTTACCTTGAATTTTAGTTATTGTTACCTTTCTCTCTATGTCTAATAAACATTTCAAAAATAAAACTCAAATTCTCAGCTATAGGAAAAACACCCTACAACAGCCTGTGCACTAAGCTCTAGCACCTGTTACCTCAGATCAGATAAAATAGGCAGCAGCTGCTTTAAGTGACCTGTCCCAAACGATTTTCTTCACCCCTCTGCCACAGCAAATAATAATAGCTTTATCCATACAGATTTCATACACTTGCCAAAGTTCTCAAAAGATCAATAAAATGATTTAAAAAAAAAAAGTTCTTCTGGAATTGTTCTACTGAAATTAATCAATAGTTTGGACACACCCAGCACCTGTGAAATTTTAGAGCAGTAAGAGATCATGCAAGGTCTCAGCCTTACCATCCCCTCTGCCAGCCAGCCACTTCACCAGCAGCCAGCCTGCCCCAGGAGCTCTCCAGGGCCAGCACAAAGTCCACATGCATAAGCTTCACCCTCAAGTCAGAGTTATGGCATAATACACAAAGCAGCTCTCTCTGAAAGACCAACTGTGAGCAGCTGTACAGGCATTGTACTAACTGTACCACTGGTTAAAAAATAAATAAATAAATAAAGCAAGACACTTCAAAAGTTTATCCAGACTTCTTCCTTACAGGCACAGCTAACTTTACCTTTAGGAGGACCAAGACAACTTAAGAGAAAAAAGGAGCTCCACAACTGCTGCACTTTAGCATTTATACCCTCAAGACTATTTCAACCCAGCTGCAGGGACTTCAGGCCCATGAAGAGGTGGAGCAGATCAGGAAGATGAACTGATGGAGCTCATGTTCCACTTAACCATGCTGGGAAAGCTGGAGCTTACTTTCAAAAGTTATTCCAGTCAACAAAATTCTATGCCCCAAAGGACACCATGAAATCATTACTTAGCATGGTAATAATCAAACAACCTCTCTTTTCTAACCTTTCTGCATTCAATTTTTACCTATCAAACCATTCCTGCTCAGTAAAAAGGCCTTAAAACCCATAGAAAGGTTTAGTATCTCGAACTACCACTACCTACCAGTCAATACAGCTCAGGTACCTTGCAGCAAGTCTCACAGTATTAAACTTAGGATTTATTAGCACTGTCAAAACAGCACCTCAAGATAGTAAGCCCAGTCTCAGAAGACTAAGTAAAAAAAAAAATTCTGCTGCCACAAAACACTTCACTTGCTCTGATGGATTAAATTTGCATTTTAAGAAGTTGTGAGTGCTGTAACTTGCAACAGATGAGGTATGGGTCACACTACCTCCATAACAAATCATCAAGTAACTGCAAACACTGCAAAATGCAGCTCGCACACCTCAGAAATGATTGTGCAGCCAGCTCTGCTCTAAAACAAACTGCTGTTCCCCTACATTTAAGAGCACTGGGGAGCAGCAGTGTCAATTACTGGACGCCAGTTTGGACCTGTGTCCATCACCTCCAACACACCCACCCACACTCCTTGAACCAACTCACTTTGCAGTGTGACCCTCCTCCCGGCAGGACCCAGCCACACCCTGCCTTGACCATTAATGAAGGGTTTGAACAATTACTAATTTAGCACCTCTACTTTCTTGCTGCACCTGATGCAAGGCTGAAGTCCCTTCTGCAGTACCCCTCAGCTGCTGCAGGCAGAAATCTTCAAAACTGGTTATTCTACTTCTTTATGTATAAAAAGAAATCAGACAGGCCTATAACATTGTGTCCGCCTTTTTGTTTAAAAAAAGTAAAAAGAAAAGTTTAAAGAACACAAAACCCAAAGACAAAACATCACATGAACAGCCAATAAAGACAAAAGCTTGTATACAGGTTTATTAAAGCAACTGAAGCCACAGAATGATAACATTTTCAAAACGGGAGCATGAAAAATTATTTTAAACCTAATTTTTACTACAGTTATTTCCAAGTGCAATCAGCTCAATATATACATATTTTTATTACCGGGTATGTATCCACCTCTTAGCTAAAAGTAAACTAAAACTAAGACTACCAGATGTTAATGCAAGCGCTAGTATTGCTTTATAGAGCTTCAAAGCAGGGCATAACTTTACAAACACGTGACTATCTTCCCCCGTATATATATATATGTGTGTGTGTGTATATATATATATATATATATACACACTATATATATATATATATATATACACACACACACAGAGAAGCCAGGGGATTAAGTAAACCCAACTCAAGTCGAGAATATGATGTGTAAGGTTAACATTAAATTTAAAAAAAAATACATGGGTTTTAGCTGTTATCTTCATGAACAAACATCAAAATAATGAAAACAGTTTTCAAGAACAATACCTCTTTCTGAAATGTACTGAAACTGAAATCAATTCAGATTAAGACCTTATTAAAATCTTAAATAGAAATGTTGATGTCTAAACAGCTATTTTGTACAAGTGATGCAAGTTCCACATATTAACCTAAAAAACTGCTGTGTAAGTTTTCTTTCAAAAATATGCGTAACTTATTAACAAACAATGCCAAAAATCGGAAATAGGAAAATGTTTTTTTCCTTCATTCCCAGAATCACAGGGGATCATTCTGCTGGCAACACAAAGATACCATGGTCTTCTATCGTACATATCATCCAAGCTAACATTAAAACTTTATCACTTACATCATACAGGCAGATTCAATGCTCCACAAGTCGGACAGCATTTTCCACTTTTATAAATTAAAATTTTATTATATCCCAGGGACACATTCCAGCAAAGCAACCAGAATTATTTTTGCAAATATCAAAACTGTGAAGTTTTTTGTGTTGTTTTCTTTCAAGAAGAAGAAATCTGTAATACGAATTCAGCTCTTCTGACTCACAAAAAGACACCAGAAGTTAAACACCTAAGCAGTGTCACAGGACGAAAACCAGCATTTAGTCAGGTAAAATTGCCTTAAACCAGAAGCCAGACCCACAAAGGGTAAAAGAAAAGAAGTAACCCTATAGCTGAGAATCACCTTAAGTGATCTGAAAATAATGCAAACATGAAGTCAGTAGTCCCCTGTTTCTGATGCTGAAGGAATGAGAGGCCTTTAGGTGTGTGTTGCATATATATAGGATAAGAAAACTAACACCAAATGCTAGAAAAACTTTCCATACAACAAAACCAATCTATCAAAAATGCATAATCAAAGCTTTAAAAAAAATGCCTCATGGGGAAAAAGGTTTGCACCGCATATAGACAGACTCTGCAATATTTTCTCCTACCTAAGCTGTTCTTGTGACTAATAGGAGTAAGATTTTCTGCTTTCAGTCTTCAAAACCCAAGTGGAGTTTGTCAGCTTCTTTACGAAGTAATATTTTCAGTATGATAACCTAGAAAATGTAAGAACATCACAAACCTTCTGCCTGTTGATCTGCAAACTCACTTTCAAAACAAAAATTATGTCAAAGCGCTTCTAGCCAAACGGCTCACCATATCTGAAACACCTCAAGTTCTCTACACCAGCTAGGACCACTAGAGGTCACAGAGGCCAGTACCCATTACAAGTAATTTTTGTCCTGCAGAATATCTGTGCATAATCACAACTGAGTAGAGCAGAGTTTAAACTAGAAAACTCACAAGATGCTTAAACAAAGAATCATTCTAATACATTTATCTTTATTTTCGCAATATTAAAGTCACCATTTTCAAACAGGTTTTTTTAGTCGTATCTGTATCAATGTTTTTCCTATACTTAAAACAGAAAATTAATCCCAACACCAGTAATGCTAAAGTTAATATCACTACTAATAATAACAGTAATAGCATATTAAAAGTGAGTCACCTTTTTAGTAAAGAAAAAAGAACAGCTAAGCCATTAGATAAAAATTTAAAATACCATGAAAAATGAATTAAATATAACCAAGTATGCCAAAATATTTAGTCATTATTTACTTGGACAAAGCGGAAGCAAAACTGTATTATAAATGTATTATATGAGGAGCAATAAAAAAGCAACAGAGTAGACCTGTATTTAACAGCTGCAGTGATAAGCTATTCAGTTGTTGTGTGATGCTGCAGTTGTTGACAAGGTTACAGTACTCCTCCCTGTTTTTGTGTCCTGGTGATGATGAATTTGGTGTCTTTTCTTCACTCTATGGTAACAGCTATGATACTTAGGTAGTGAATCTCAGGACATGCAAAAAGGTTTCCAGGACTCAGGGCTACAGCTGCAAATGTGTTTGTTCTGCAGGTGATCCATGGGGCAAGGGACCTCTGCCAGTTCCACTAAATGTGCACTTACTGCACCTCTAAAAAAAGAGCCAATATTTACCATTGCACATCAGCTTGCAGGAGAGATGCCCTTATAGGATGTTATCAGCCATTCAAGCACTCAGGTTTTGATTTCCAAGGGGAGCCTGGCAGAAGGTATAATTCTTGACTGGAATGGAAACATACCATGTGTGACTTTTAAAAGTTACATTTCTTATGTTGGAATCTCAGACATAACGGCCACAAAACAAGTAAATATAACTTGCTGCAATTAAAGATAAAAGCTTGTAAAAGCTTAAAATGTTAACATTAGAAAATTGTTTTCTAAAAAATCTGATTCATCTGGGACACTGTGAACATCTAGGCCTGGGTCCAAAGCCGTTGAAGTTATTAGGACTGCTTCCCTCTATTTCACCAGACCTTAGATAGCTCTCATCTCTTTAACTCTCAAACAGACAAATACATGCAATACATAATCTCAAAGCAAATGAAACTCAACACATTTCAGTGGCAGCACATTCATTTAAACAGAATCATGTATACTATATATGGAAATGAAGTATTCCTCTCAAAGATGCAAACCCAATGTATTCTCAGGCTATAAATACCATCAGGATTCAAAATGGGCCCTTTCTAACCAATGTCTCTGACAGGCATGGAAGATAGGTATCATTCCTTCTCATCTCCTCAGTCTCTGCTGCTTTTTCCACCCAGGGTGACCTGTGTGTCCTGGACAAAGTGCCCACACAGATAAACCATGAGGTCAAATTTGGAAATGGTGTATTTAGCCCTGTGCAATTTAGCATAAATGCCAGCGTAGTCTTGTGATCTAGCGGAGTTTTGCACTCACTTCCCAGTCAGGCATTGTATTCCTGCAAGGAGTAGGGAGTGGACTCAGTGATCCTTACAGCTTCCTCCCAACTCAAGCTATTCTGTGATTCTAAACCTTCAGCCGTGTAGCAGCATATAAACCCATTACAGGAACACAGCTTTTTAAAGCATAGTTCCTTTCCTTTTGCCACTAAAATCTTATGCGCGGGACAAAAATATTTTTTAATCATTAACACCCACACAATGTTTCAGCAATCTTTCCCTTGGAAAACCTCCAAAAGCTGCATTCACTATGCTCTCCTCAGACTTCTGATAATTCAGTAATTTTCATATATGTAGAATACAGGTTTTTATGCAATGTGACTAGGTGTGTTTAGTGGAACCAAAGGGACACCCTGTCCCCGAATTTCATCTAGTGTTATTTTCATGTTTACACCGCCCCAGCAACTGCTGCCCTCCCAACTTCACACTACAGGATGCCTTGCTGCTGCTGAACTACAGCCTGATCCTGCTGAGGAATTATCACCAGCCAGCCCTGAAATTAATAGACATTTTTGTCACTCTGAGTTAGATTCCACAGAATAGCAGAGCCCATCTCAGAAGGAACACTTGACTGCTGCTCCGTGTTGTGCCTGACTAGAGTACAGCTTCTTTTCAGGACTTGTCCCAGGAAGGACACTCAATGACTAAGATTCATAATCCACTTTCTTGCAATAATACAGGACATACAAGTACCATCACTGCAGGTCTTAATTATCATCATTAGATCTCGTCCCTGCAGAGATTATATTTAAGGCTAGTGCTCTCTAAATGTTCAGTGTTTCTGTCTCTAGCACTGTAAACTGCCCTCGTTCTGCATTCAGAAATCCCAATGTATCAAGACTGAGTACACGGATCAGTGTTATTTAAAAGCTTTTTGTTTGCTATTACAGGCATTTCTTCTATTGAGCTAAACTGGAAAAAAAGGTGAAATCTAATGGCTTTCAACCAGCACTTACAGATTTGCAAATGGGAGATTTTTCAAGTTCTTTTTGAATGCAGATGTTCTTGTAAAATGTGTATCTGTTGCAAAGCCTTGAGAATAAGTATGATACTGTACCAAAATAACATTTTGGTTGAAGATGTTTTGTTTACAGGTTAAATCCTTGTCTATGCATTCTCTTTTCTGCATACATAACCTATTTTAGCATGTGTTTATAAAACGTGAAATCCTTTATAAGCTCCAGAGAGCCAGAAGTATCTTCCTTTTCAGAGCCCGGAAAACAGCAGCATCCATCTCTCCACACCAGCACCCTTCTCTGCTTGTAGGAACACCACCTGCAAAGGGCTGCGAGCACCTTTTCTTTCAGACCTTGACCTCTCCACCATGGCCACCTCTCAACTGGCAACCTGTCTGGTGAGGAGTAACTGTGTGCAGAGCACCTGACAGCCATGGGACAGGAATGACTGAGCCAGGCTGTGCATGTGACCAAGCAGCAAAATGCATTACAGCTCCCGCTAATCCCTTGAGCCTCCCAGTTGTTCATCGTACGCTGCTGCCCAGTACATCTTCAGGAGAGTCAAGGTGATTCCACGTACAGGTTTAAAGGAAGAAGGGATCTCCTGCATTATGTGTCCACACGTGTCTTCCGATGTACACTCAAACTTTTCTCAACAGATCTTGCCTCAAATTTGTTTCTTTATTTGGAAAGGAAGTTTATGCAGGTATTGCTCAGAAACCAACAAGCCTTGCCCACCAGCCAGCTTGGAATAAATACTTCTTGTTTTATGGACAACTTAAATTTTTCCACTTACAGATTTTCTCAGGCTTTAGAATTCTGGGTTGAAATTCTTAACTTTTCAAAGATGACTTCTGCAAATTTTGTATTTCCAGCAAAACCAGATTTTTTTTCTATTCAAAACAAATGGAAATGTTGTTTCGTTTCTACTGACCAAATCTAGCACCGTGTAACTTACTGCACTTCAAAAATACGTAGACCAAGATCAAAGACTATTAGGACTTGTAATTTCAGGCTAACAACTGCTACCTATAGTAATAATTTAATTTCATACTTGTACAAGTCTCGGTTTGTGGGGAGGAAAAGCTCTTCCAAAACACTGAAAGCATCACAGTAAGGATGGGCCCGTAAGAGGTACCCTTCACTGGGGAACCAAGGAGCAGCAATAAAGGGTCTGGTATCATCTTCTTCGAAAGGAAACAAATGCCATTTGATTCTGCACTAACCAGCTCAGGAGCTGACTGTGCCCCAACCCTGTGCTCTCTCATTCCACTGCTCCTGCTTCATGGTTTTAGAGTTTGTTCAAAGCCAAAATATGATACCAGATAATGTCAGCAGAAAATGCCCTCCAGGAACATAAGAAATGCAGAGGCAGATCCATATAATATAGATTGTAAAATATGCATTTAACCTCTATGTGTACATCACCATGCATATTTATTTTATTTTTCTGCTGTTACTACAAACAAGAACAACTAATGCCAGAGTCCAACCTAATGAAGTTTTATCTCACATTCTACTTTTCATATACAAACAGAATGATTTGGTCAAGGGAGAAAGAACAAGCAATGACCAGACAAGTTCTTTAGTAGTACCTAAGCACCACTAAAAATGTAGGCATAAACACTGAGAAGAAAAACAGCACTTTTCAAGGCTAGTTGCAAACGGACTGTGCCTAATTTTGAAAAACTGCATCTAAAATTATATACCATATTGAATAAAGGAATACAAGGGCTCTGATAGTAATGTCTGTCACACTACACAAAACACTGACAACAAAGGGTAAAGATTTACATTTTCTTGGGCTGTTGTTTTTTTTAAATGCCAACTCACAAAGAAAATACGGAGCATGAAAATCCAAAAACTTCAACAATCATTTTTAATACATGATTAAGAGTGATGTTCTATTCATATACAATTACATAAATTAGATATGGAATTTTAAGGGACAATGTTCATGATTCTGTTAGCAGTTTTCACATTCTTGACTTACAGTATCTTGACTTTCTTATCTCCAAGGGGAAAAAAAAAAGGAAATTTCATACCTCAAAGTGTTACACTGTTTATGTCACAGTTTTAAATTCCAGCTTTAAACTGAATGAGCTGAAGACGGGAACACTCCAAACAAACCACACTCTAAATCCTTCTATGTAGTCATTAAAAGGTTTTACATCCCAAAGTCAAGTTGACAGTCATTGACAAATCCATGGAATACAATGTCACGCTTAGAACATAGAAGGGAGAAGAAAATAAAACTTTTTGTAGTTCTTTGCAATAACAGATACGGACACGACTGTTAGCACAGTAACTCTGAATCATTCACCTATATATGTGAATTATTCAATAAGAGGCCACTGAAAGTAGACATGAGGAAGATTTCTTTTAGCTCTCTGACTGGGACCGCTCTCTACGTAGATAGTGAGATGATGCTGGATAGCCCAACTCCCCTGCAACCTGTGGAGCAGCAGAAGAGGCAGCACAGGAAAGGAAAGGTCCTAACTTGCAGAAAACTTCTTCAATCCTGCAGTAGGAGGAGCTACTTCTTCTAAAATTGCTTTTGTAGCAGGCCCAATAGAGTCAACACAGCACATAAACACATCGACATTTCTCACCAGCAGCCTCTGCAGCTTTTCCCAACTCACCAAGCAGCAAAGTAAGTGCTCCATAACAACAAAGTGTCAGGCAAGTCCAGCTGTAATTTCAGTTACCCTTTATACCCTAAATCCTAGAAACCTGTTTGGCAATACCTAACTATAACTAACACCCTCGAATATGTGGAATTCCCTCCCATTCCCTATTTTATCATGTAAGAAATTCAGGATCAGCCCTTGAAAGTTCTTCTTTGCCAGAGTCTTGAAAATCCTTTGAAGTGGAACAAATAGGATCTAAAAGGAGATGTATATCTCCCCCTACCTGCAGAGCCCTTTATCCTCCTGCCCCAGGGAATGACATTCATAGAACTACTTCGGTCTCAAAGTTGAAATAAACTGACATCTTACAACCTGCCACAGCCATAGTACAGCAAACTATTCAGACTGGAAGTGTTTGAACCCCTCAACAAAACCTGTTACTGAACTGCCACATTTAGCCCAAGAAGTTTTAAAGATAATTTGCATGTATCTTTCTATACTGGTTAAGAAATTACTGGTCTGCTTTTTTTTAACTGGCTGTGTCCCAGTAATGGACTCTCTGACCAAGTGTACCTACCAAGAAGTCACACATAAGAAGTCTGTGTACAAGTCTCTCTCAAGCAAGAAGCATGAGGAAATAACACTCAGATTTTTCTTTTTCCTCAAAATCCCTGATAGCCTTTGTAGATTCGTCTCATTCTCTGGAGGTAGAAATGCTAAAACACAACAAAACCAAAGGTTAAGTCTTCACTACTCACCCCTTCTTTGAAAACTGCCTTTTACTGCTGTAGGAAATAGTATCTTATTATCACAAATTCATTAGAGCTGTGTCATTATACCTATATAACACTTTTCTATGAAAGTTCAGGTTTGGTTTTGAATGAAAAAAAAAATGCCTATAGAAAAATAGTGCTGTCTGATAGGACTCCTGATGGTTAAGGATGACTTAAAAGCTTTTATTCCTTAACATGAGCAATAACTCATTCCATAGATAGGCCAAGTTCTTCTAATAGTTCCAACTGGAATGCGGGGAGTTCATTTAGGCAACCCAAACTCCACAACAAATGAGTACCATAACTTTCCAAGCTCGAACTTTGTTCCTGGTTTCCTCTCTATCTGGGCCCTTCACACAGCTGGTGCATGTGCTGTGTGTTTCAGGGGAAGGGACCAGAGAAAGGGGAAGACAGCTCACTGTACTGTCAAAGCAAACCAGCAACCTAGCAACCATATATTAAAAGGTGTGTGTGTTTTGTGGGTGTCTGTGTGCCAGGAATAACTGAACCAGATATTATTCCATTTGTAATTCAAAAAATGTGAAAAGGGAAGGGGAGAAACTCCAGTTGCTGGTCTATTTCGGGGTCTGTCAAAATCCACTTCCACAATACAGAGTCGTAACACTTTCTATCTTATTTTTCGTAATCAAAAATGAAAGTCTGGACTTGAGCAAGTTCTTAGCTTCGGTATGAAAACAGAACCTTGAAAGCAGAAACTGAACTTACTTCACACGCTATGCTTTCTTCCAGCTGGCAAAAATCAAAGGGGCAGAGAGGCTGCCTCAAGGATATCACACTTCGGTTAAAAGAATACTTACAAATGTATAGAATACTTCTAATAGCTACACTTAATTTAACATTCAGCAACGTCAAAGATTCTGAGGGAGTGGAACTAGCTTTACAAAGCTTTTACTCACTAGCTTTTTCTCACTCTCACTTGAGTGAGAAATTTACCCTTTCAATTTTGCCAAAGTTTCTCATTCCACAAGGCAACTGAGAGTTCAGGTCAGCACATGCAAGTTCCCACCCCATCATATGCGCTCCCAAGGGCGCATATAAACTTCTGATCGGCGCCGTCCCACTACACCGGCGTGTGCCTCTCTGACAGGGTGAGCGTCGCACACCGGGTGGAACTCGCATGCCACCAGACGAGAACGAAGCGGTCCCTGCGTGGGGTGGAACAGAGAAGGGGGAGCGGGGAGGCGCCTGGGGACTGCACCCACCACCTCACCCACCCGTCCAGAGACGCTTCCCACCCCGCAGCTCCCACCAGCAGCCCTAGGCTCCACCGCCACCTCGCCCAGGTGTCCGGGTCTGCAAGGCTGGGCTCCTACTCCTCCCCACCACAGCACCACCGCACCAAACCATCACCGGCAGCGGGAGGGAAGGCACGGGAAGGGGAGTTACCTTGTTTTTGACCCCGCAGTGGCAGCAGACAGTCCACAGGTACTTGAGGGTCCTCCACAGCAGGATGATAAACAGTCCCCCAAAGAAAGTAACCATGGATGAGGCGAGGAAAGCCCACCACATGCGCTGTCCGCGGCTATCGCAGGGCACCTCCATGGTCACCGGGATGATGAGCGCATCCATCTTGGGCACATTGACGGGGGAGGAGGACGAGTCTGTGTTGAGATTGTTGGCGTTGATATTGTTACTCATTCTAATGCCGCTGCCGCTGCCGCCCGGGTAGGAGCCGCCGCCGCTGCCATTTGCCATAGCTAACAGCGAGCCGGGCGCGCAGGGGCTTCCGAGAGCTCCTCCCGCCGCCAGCGCCCCCCAAAAAGCCCATCACCAGCCATATTGCTGCTGCCGCCGCTGCTCAGCGGGGACGGACAAGGAGAGTAAGAAAAATTTTAAAAACCCCAGTCAAAACAAACAAAAAATCAAACCAACCAACCGAAAGAAAAAAAAAAAAAAAAAAAAAAAGGCAGGTGAAGAAAAGCGACCGCACAATTCCCGGGGTCCCCTCTCGGGAGCCGACAGGCCGGTGAATTCCGAGCGTCCTCGTTGCACGGCGAAAATAATATTTTAAAAAATTAAAAATAATAATAAAAATGTAGTCTCCTCAGATTCCCACCCCTTCCTTCTCCCGCATACACAGCCCCTACCCCGCCCACCCCCAAAAAAGATCATCCACCACCACCACAAACTGATGCCTCTGAGCGTCTCTCCAAGATACCCAGCGCTGCGACCCCGCTGGCCTCAGCGGGGATCCCTCACTCGGCGTCCGCCGCGGATCCTCCCGGAGGTGGTCTGTTATTATTGTTATTAGTCTTTAACTTGTTATTAGCGATACTCAGTCACCCTCCCCGCGCACCCTCCTCCTCCTCCTCCTCTTCCAAGTCCAGCCCCTTCCTCTCTTCTTCCCCCCTCGGTGCCGGCAGCAGCCTCCTGTGGCTCCTAATTCATCCTCCGCTGGCCCATCTGTGCGCGCGCTGCCGCTGCCGCCGCCTCCTCGCCCATCCTTCGGGAGCTCCCTCCGGGGCCCGGCTGTCGCTCAGGCTGTTGCTCCCACACGCGCGGCGGCGCCGCCGGCTCCCGCCCCTCCCTCCGAGCCGCCGGGGGACGCGACGGACCCGCAGCCGCGGCCGCTCCGGGGGCGCATCCAAGGCCCCGCGGGGCGGGGGTGCCGGCCGGGCCGGGGCTCCGCGCCGCCGCTGCCGCCGGGGGTGGGCGAGCCGGCTCAGGCGGGCTCCCGGCGCCCCATGGGCAGCGCTCCCCGCCCCGCGGCCGCTCGGTCCCGCTCGCCGCGCCGCCGAAGCGCCGAGCGCCCGCTCCGGAGGACGGCGAGGCGGGAGCGGGGCGCTGTGTGCCGAGGCGGGCGCTTCACAGGTGGCGGCGAGGCGGCGCCCGGCCGCGCCGGGGAGCTGCCGGTCCAACAAGTCCCGCCGGCCCTGGCGCGTCCATCGCCGCCGCGCCGCGCTCTCCGCAGCCGCGGTGGGGCGGGGGCAGCGGCGGAGGCAGCGGCCCCCCCGCGCCGGCCGTGCGCGGGGCCGGTTCGGAGGATGTCATGACGCAGCGGCCAACGCACGGCGCAGTCACGGCCCCGGCCCCCGCAGCCCCGCCGGGCCCCCGCGCCCAGAGCCCGCATCCCCAGCGCGGCGCGGCCCCTCCGCCACGGCGGGCCAGGGGTGCAGCCGGGGGACAGCGGGGGAGGGAGGGAGGGAGGGAGCGGGGCGCGCTCGGGGCTCGCAGGAGGCGGTTGAGCTGCAGCAGCAGGTGCCCGGGGATGCGCACGGCGCGGGAGGGGGGAGCTGGCATGGAAACGCGCTAAGGGAGCGTGAAATAAACAGTGAGGACCGCGGCGTGGGTTTTTCCGCTGAAGGCATTCGTGGCCTGGCTTCAATTGACACATCGAAGTACTGCAAACGCTCCGCAAACGCGCCGTAAATTGCCGCACATCCCAAGAACATTCCTGAATTTAACCCTTAGGAATATAAATAACGGTTTAGAATGACACACTTGGGGATGGAGGTGAAAGGGGATGCCAGCAAGAAAATCTGAATAGTCATCTCATGCGTGTTTTTCAGGATTCACGTTGAAAAGCAGAGAAATTTATATGTCTGTATGTGTATTCATTTATATATATAAATCAAAATCTCTGTTTGGCACATGGTCTGCTCACTAGGTTCTCTGTACAAAGTATTATGCAGATCCTCTTGACATTTTTCCAAGGGTAAAATACAGCAGCATTTGTGTGCGTGACATTCCCCCATCTTATCTAGCTGCTATACCAGCAGAGAACCACCATTATGAAATAGTAATATCTTAACCTTTACTAGTAGTAGTTTCTGTTTGTGCATCTGCTAGGGGCTTGTTTGTTTTTGTTTTCTGCTTAAGGCAATGAGATTTTGTGGGTTCCCAAAGCTTTTTATGGGGCTAACCCTCTCACCCCCGCTTTTTTCATGCAATAACACCGCTGTTTGTCTGATTCTGTGAGTTTATCATTATGTCTCTTTCCAGTCTGCTCCTCCAGTCTGTTCCTTCGAAAGAAGGAACCCTTTTATAAGAAGGGTTTAATAGGGACCTATGAGTAGAGAAGGCATTAGGTAATGCTATGGGAGTGTATACAGGTAAGAAAAATGCTACATTACTTTTCCCAGAGAAAAACAGTCAGCTACATAGCAGACCTGAAGCAGGCCATCCCCAGGAGACTGTTGTAATGGAATTTAGTTGAGGATTTCTAGATAGAGAAAACTAGTCAGATTGAAAAGAAGCTGCATGTCACAGCTGCCACATGCAAGCACAGACTGTGCTACCACAGCTGCTGCCCCCTCCCATGTCTTTTCATTACCAACCCTCCCCGCTGCTAGACAGGCACCTGGACTGTAAAGTGTTGCCGTGACAGGATGACACAGCCTTGGGTTCTGGGCTCGAAGCCTGGTCCTCATAGTCATTTGCTCTGCATTCCTGTGTTGGTGTTTGAGGAACACCCTTTTCACTGTTTTTTTTTTCACCCATTTCAGCTGCACACATACGTAGGGATCCTTTTATCCATCAGCAAACACCAGGAGTGGAACAAGGGCAGGAGCTTCATAACACAGGCACTTGATGTCTGATCCTCAGAAGTGCAGGCACTTAGAGGCGCTCTCACAGCTAATAGAAACTACAAGCCCTGTGCACCTTGAAGGACAAGGACAATGAAGAGCAGCTGCACAGCATATCCCAGGGAAGGCTTTTGCATGGTGGAATTTCTTCCATATTCTGGTCTGGCAAATAACAATAAATGAGTCTCTGCAGCTATGGCTGTGATGTGCATCCTCTCTTGCTGTTGTTTGAGAGTGCCCAGAAGATTTGACACAGGGGCTGCAGTCTGAAAATACATTTTCTTGCTTTATACTTTCAGAAGGTACAAGTTTAAAAGCATTTATTTGACTCAATATTGCTGCGGCTGAGCAGTGCAAACACTGGTTTCAAGAGCACTCCAGATGTAAACAGGGTCTTTAGGCACCTCTAAAATATCCCCATAACACAATACCCACACATACCAAAGATGGTCCTAAAGAAAAACTCAGGACTAAAGCAAAGCAAGTGCACCACAAAATACAGTCTGTATGTTCAAATAATTTGATTCAAACATGTTTACACAAAGTTTACATCCAGATTTGGACTGGGGTAGGAGATTTATTGGGATCACTTGTAAAAGGCTCCTTTTAAGTTCTGATGCTCAAAAACTGTTCATAAACCAACCAAAACATACAGTAGGACTCTTAGTTCATAAATTACACATTATATATCCAGGGGAAAGCCTTTTGTTTTATCTGTATAAACAAAACTTTTATTTACATAATTATGGCTCAATTTTACAAATATTTACCATGAAACTCACACTGAAAAGTAAATATTGATATCAATTGGTGAGTCTTACCTTACCAGTTGGAAGTTCCCTTACTAGGAAATATCTGCAAAAGACAAAGCAAAATAGGTAACTTTGTATTTTGTTCACCTGTTCATAGACAGAGGTAAAATGTAAATGATAAAATGATTAAAAATGATCCTATAAAATGATCCTATAATGAATAAAATTGGTTAAAAAAAGATCCTATAATGAATATCCCTTCCATTAAGTCCCATTTGAGCTTGCTCCTTTATGAATAAAGAAAGGCCTGCTTTCCAGTGCAGGCTCTAGAAAGCATTTTGAGAAAGCCCCCTGGGGCTGTATGCTTCATTTACTGAGGCAACAACTCCCATTTCACATTGCCTTCAGACTAAACAAGATTTTCAAGCTCTGCATCCTGGAGTATTCTGTTCCAAACAAACAGAAAACTTCAATAGATTAGTTTTCAGATTAGTTTTCTACATAATATATCAATGCAAGAGCTCAAAATGTACTTGGTTAACAATACTATTTACTGAACATAACAGACACTGTGCTGACATGTGTTTTTCCTGTTCTCACCATGTAGCATAGTCCCAGACACAATCGTGCCTACTCAACGTAATTCTGGAGTATTTGGTTCCAGAAAGCAGTGTTTTAGCAGCAAGGAAATTACTCCTCTTAATGTAAAACAGTTCCCTCTTGTGGATATTCTGTGTACAGTATCACAAAAGTATTTAAAATATTCATCAATCCTGGATCTTTGCAATTAAAACCCCCAACTCTGTTCATCAATTATCCAAACCCCTTGGCATTCTTGGTTTTAGCAATTAAATAAGTGAGGAAGAAGAAACTATTGCATTTAATCATAATACAACTTGCCCAGTTACACATTATCAATAAAAAATTATTTAAGTGCAGTACACACAACAAGCTAAATAAAGTTGCATAACTGTACCTATGTGAGTCAAGTACAAATCACAGTGGGGTTTTTAATTTTGCTTATATGAGAAAACTTTCCACAAGTTCCGTTAAGAGAAACCGTGATTTAAAAGAACAAGAAAAAGATACACTATATAAAGAAAAGAGACAGCAATGGCAAAGCAGTTTCCAAGGATCCATGTACTAAGTACAGAAGACAAAGAAAGTCTGGAATGATAAATCTTTCAATTAAAACTAAAGAGTCCAAGCAAGTGGCACAGCTTCACTGGTGACACAATATTGCACCAGGGATTCATTTGGCATGGCAGTTTGGAAATAAAAAAAACATATGAATGGAGTAACAGTGTCAAGATTTATATGTTCTCTAAATGAATACTACATTATACAGAGAGGTTTTTTTTTTTCCCTAAGAGAAATGTGAGAGAATATATCTGTACTCCCCAGTTTTTCCTAAAGGCATATATGGTCTGACTGAATCTGAGGAAATGATAATAAATAATTGCATGTTGTTATCTTGAGGGAAATTATAATCAAAAAGGCTAAAAGCCTCGATATACCCATATACCCTTAACTTGTTTACCACAACGTTTTTGTTAAATGGTTATAAACAAAACCTTCCTAAACTTTGATTTAAGGTACAAAGTAAATGTTAGAGAAGCAGCTTAGGGGTCAGTAAAGCTAAATACTTTCCAAGGTTAAAAAAACCCTCAAAGTTCCAGTGGTTTGTGTCCAACAGCCTCCTTCACGTTTTTGTTGTTTCTGTAGAATACACTGTTGGCTTTTAAATAACATCAGTAGCTGTGGCAGGACAAGCACTTACACACAGAAATAGCATAAAATAATAATAAAAAGTACTTCTAGTCAAGAGGCTAGCTTTGTGTTTCTGAGGTCAGTGGGCCACCTGGTCTTGACTTCAAATGCTGGAGACCCAGGATCAACCAGACTTCAGATATAAGCACAGATGTCTTGCATAATTCATTCTGAGCCTTACTATAATACTATTCCTTACTATTCCTACTTTGTCATGAGAACAGAGTGAAAAATAATGCATTTGTAGTGATTAGATGGATACTGGAACAAAATCATAAAATGAAATTATTCTTGGATTTTTGTTGCAATGCAAAATTTTGCTCTCTGAGATGTTGATTTAAAACACAAAGACTCAAAAGAGGAAATTTTAGCAGGAGATTATACTAATATGCACATAACTATATATTTACGCATGCAAATTATCTTTAGCATTTGTTTTTTTAATAGAATTTAGACAACCTATTTCACCGCCTATTAATTGAAAATTCTGTTTAGCTTACTTTCTGTCTGCCCAATCCCTGTTCAAAGACTGAAGTACATATTTAACATGATAATATATTGCACACTGTAACAGCTTCTTATCAAAGTACTTTGCAAATTCGAATATATTTGAGCTCATCACATCTCTCTGTAACACTATACATGGACACTATTCTTGGCAGTGAGGTTACGTAACGATTTCCTTGAATTAGTTAAAACTTTTGTATTGAGATCTATTTTGGCACTGAACCCTGGCAAAATCCTCCAGCTGGCAGGACAAAGACATACCTCAGCAGAACGCTTTAATGGGTCACCCAGTCATTCAGAGTGATCATCTCCAGGGTACTGGAACCCTTGCACTCAATCCAGCCAAATAAAATATTAAAGAAAATCCCTTGTTCACGCTAATCCATATGGTATGAATAGAAATTTAATACAAACTATTATTGCTAACACAGAGTATTTTCTTTGGGTTTTTTTAAAAAATAACTTTAATAAAGCAATTCTTGCATGTCCTTGGATTTTGTTTAAGACTTAGACCCATACATACCTTCCTCATTCTTACCAAGCTTCCCAAATCACATAGCTTTTGATTAGACGTGATATTTCTTGCCAATAGGATCACTTCATACTGGAAAATTAGTATGGTTTATGCATTAACAGAATATTAACACATGGTTAGAATCCGAGAAAATGTGACAGCAAAATTATGACCTCAGAAGCAATATTAATTAAGCTATGTTGGATGGTCTGAGGTCTGCAAGTGCATTTAATAAATATGAATCTACACATTTAAAAGCACTCTTGACTCCTGCAAACCAGAGCCTGTTTATTACTGTTTGTACAAATGAGGTTTCCTTCCAGGCAGAAGAGAAGAAAGTAGGAAGATATCGGGATATTCTGAAGTCAGAATAGTAGCAGTCACTGTTAAAACACAGACTAAGAAAAGAGCTAAAGAAATAGCAGTCAACAAAATTGAAAACAAATCACATAAATAAAAAGACCTTTAAAATATCTCTTAAACCATTAGTTCCCCTTTTTCTGAGTGGGCCCTGATGACCAAACCAAAGAGAAGAAGCAAACCCTTTGTCCTCTTCTGAATGATGACAACAGAACAACAGAGAACTACAGTGCTGTGCGAAGAACCACTGCAGAGGAGCACTCAGAAGAAGCAGGGTAAAATTTTGTGGTTTGTGTTGGGCTTTTTTAGCTGGATCGAATCAGGACAGCAACATCTGCAAACATATCAGGGCAACGCCAGGACTTCTTTCTGTACATTTCTGGTTTTGTGGAAGCTCTCCTGTTCTCTGTATAAATACTGGCAGCCATTGGTGATTCCAGATAGGCCCAGAAACAACTTCTAATGGAGCAATACAGCAGCTGTTATAGCAGTACAGCAAATATATAATGTATATGTATATATATGTGTGTGTGTGTCTATATCTATCTAGATCTAGATCTAGATCTCTTGTTTGTGACACAACTATGAAAACACAAGGCAGTCAAAGTGCCCCCCCAGTTTCCAACAGCAGTGTTCGTGCTGTGGCCATAGCTACTATCTACAAACACAGCATTCCAGAACTGCTCAGGTATTGCCATAATGATCACAAAGACAAATACTATTTTTTTTTTCAATGGATTTAATTTGAAGAACTAAATATTTATTGCCTCTTATTTTAGTATTTTCCATTCATTTTACTTGGTATCTTGCATACTGGAATTGTGTGGGCCAGGCAGTTTTATTTGCTTGCTTCTAGGAACCACTTGGCTTTGACTCTAGATCCTTCTAAGGCACAACTAAAAGACTTTGGAGGGAAAAAAGGAAGTTTCAGTGTAAAATATAAACCTACAGATGCCTGTTTGCATTGGATGATTCTTTTTTAAGTCCATCAGCCAACTTTGACACATGGCACCCGCAGTGAGTCATTGCTGTCAGAGTCAGAGCCCCTACAATAGAAACTCTGCCAATCATTCCCAAAAGCAGCAGCCAGCCTTAACGTACTGTAGGGCTCCACAATCTGTTGGGTATAATTTAAATTGTTTGGGGAGCAAAACTGTAGCAGGACAGTACTGCTGCTCTGCTCCAATTAGGCCAAGGGAAATTTTCATAAAAGTCAGCTAAATGTAAAAACCAAGAAAAATGTGAAGATGTGAGTGTTCTGAAACCAGCTCCTGAGAACAGCTCTGAGCACTAGCTAATTTCATGTCCACAAGCTGTAAATCTGCTTAACACTGAAAAATCGAACATCAGACATCATACTAAAACCATAAAGGGGAGACCATATGTTTACAAGCAGCCACTCAATTTTTTTTGCAACTCATTATGACATTCACACTCTGCTCTCCCCGGGATATATTCACATTTAGGAACTTGGTGTTTATTTTTGACAATAGCCTCAACATAATTAAGGAAGAGCAGTGTTTGCAATGACCTGCTTTGCTTTCTTGTCTCTCACACTTGTCTGGAGGTAAATAGCCAAGAACTGGCAATTTGCAACTGAAAATAAATTGGAACAAAATGAATCTTTTATCAACAAACATCAGCTCATGCAGTAAGGTTTGAAAAGGTGAATCTCACCATAATCAGAAGATGTAAAGATGCTTTTTCTCTTCCCACTACGTAAGCATATATCCACCAAAGAGTTTTTCCAATAGGAGGGTGAGATAAAGCACATTTAACATTAAATCCTGCAAAATGCTGAGCATTCCTGCTTTGATCCAGCAAAGCATTTAAACAGGTGTCTAATGTTATGCACAAGTAATCTCACAGAATTCTGTGACCAAGTCACATGTTTAAAATTAAGCATGTGTTGTAGGTCCAGGGTGACAAGGCTCGACACCTTGTATGATTAAGTGACTAGTAAGCTGAAGAGGTTGTGTAGGAGTCGTGTCCTTAATTGCTTGCTGACTTCATCAGCATGTATATCTTACTGGGGCTGTATTTGCTAGCATGCAAAAGGTGACCTTTAATTCCAGAATTAATATAGCCTTCACATTTTCTTTTCTGTTTGGAACTATATGTTCTTCAATTAAAAAAAATAATGAAAATAAAATCATAACTTAGTCAAAATTTTTGAAGGATCAGTCATTAACTGACATTTTTTATACTCCTGAAAAAAAGATTAATCTCTGAAATAGTATTCTAAAGACATGATATTCTGTTTTCTCATGGATAGATTCAGATATGTCCCCTCACAAGTCAATGGTGCTGCTAAGGATCAAATATGTACCAGTAGTCACAGATAAGTGTCAAGTGTCAGAGCTCTGCTAATGCAGCAGTCTTACATGCAGTACTAAGCCTTCAGCAAGCTATTCAAACAAAGTACCCTCAGGCTGAATTCAGAATACTTGAATTCAAGGCCAAAATGAAAGCTGCCTTGAAAAGCAAGTATTTTCCTACAGCAAAAATATCTTTTTTTCCTGTGCTAAATTCAGTGGAATGTTGGGATACCTAATGGCAACTGACATAAAGGAAGTGTGGTTTTGACCTTCAGTCACAGCCTCTGGGCAATATAATAATGGTAGAGTGAAGCTTTATTAACTGAGTAGTGTCATATGCTGCATCTACTCATGTCCACGGCTTTAATTTAGTCTGATCTATGGGCAGATGTTAATTTCTGTTTCCTCACATAAGCTAATTGTTATTCAACTTACGGTCAGAACTAGGATAAGTTATTTGTGAAGAGGCATGGGTTGTTTGTATCTTATGCAGTGGGTGCAGTTTTGCCTTTGAATACAACTCTGTGGCTGCATCAATGAAGGATGCATGTGGATATCTAATAATAATAATAATTCACATGTGCATATCTAACATGGGTAGACACAGGGTAATTTGAAATCAGTGGAGCAATATCTTTGGAGAAAAGCATTTAAAAAGTATTTTCATAAATGTTCACAGGTAGATATTCTGCAGATAATTTTTAATTATTTATTAACATGCAGGCTTAGGCAATGGAATACTGAACTGTATTTAGCTGTGAGACGCATTAATCACAAACCTTCCACCTATTCACCATCTCAGTCAAGTCCCATTCAAAGTCTCTAATAATACACTCCTGTATGTTATATGACTTTATCTCACACAACAGGTTTTCCCAGCATCTCCTCTATTAAAAGGAAGTTCACTGTGTACATGTGAGAATGCATTACTGCTCACCTATCCTCAGTGTGTGTGAGAAACTGATATATGCAGTTGCAATGATTAGAATATTTCTAAAGTTTGCACAGGTTTATGGTACTTGACTGGATCTGTTTTTCATGAATTATGCCTATTGTTAAAAAAATATATAATGTGTATTATATATATAAATGTGTATTATAAGGTGTTACTTGGTATTATCAACTCTACTAAACTTATAATTGAGACTTTTTTTTTCTCTGATTTTCCACAATGTCAAATTTTTAGCATTTTCTTTTTGCATCAGGAAATGGGTAGCCTAGAACTTTTTAAGGTCTGTGAAGAGATGAAGCTCTATAATCATTCTACATCTCTTAGGATCAAGGCAGGGGAAATACAAAGCTGTGTAATGTGTTGATGTCCCACAATTAAAAAATCCATTGTTTTAAGCGCTAGAGAACCCTAAAGCCATATTAAGATTATATAACACAGAATAAACAGTACTTCAGTGATATAAGTGTGGTCATACAGAAACTCTAGCAGTACAGTATTCATTCCATGTTAAAACAAGAAAAATTAAGTTAGAATTTCAGGGGTACTTTTGTACAAAAGCAGCTTACTACTAAACTGCTTTCCTAGAAGGAAATGTGCCCTGCTTATATAAAGAAAAGCATTCATAAATTTTGTTTGATGAAAGATTCAGATTCTTATAGGCAAGTAATTATGAGTAAATTATTAACTAACTGCAACAGAGCTGTAGGACAAGAAAAGTTTGTCAAGGGCAGGGTAACATGAATATAAATAAATACTATTTTCATAGACAATATTTAGGCAATATACTTTGTTCATTCTGCATCAGGTTAGTGCCCTTTCAGTGACAGGAACTGACAGCTAATTAGGTTGTGTTTAAATCCTGATTGATGTGTCAACGCCACACACTTCTGTTTGCATTGCATGAATCACAAAGTAAGTTTTACCCTGGCTTTATCACTATCAATAAAGACGTAGATTATGTCAACTTTGCTTCTTAAAAAGAGGGTTTCTACTTCCTTTTCTCCTGGATGGTACAGTAAGTGCTTTCTAACACAAACTAAAACATACAGCCAACCTTCCTCAGTGTTTTACCTTCTCTTTTTGAGAAAAAAACATCCTGCCTTCCAGTTTTGGCCATTTTTAAACATGGAGTGTCATCTCTCCAGTGTTCTCTGGAATAATATTTTATTCCAGGTTTCAGGAAATAGTACAGGTAGACTTATTTTCTTCTTTGGGCAATCAGAACAGATTTGCTTTACCTTCTTCAGCTTGCTCCAGCTTCTTCAAAACTACCATGTTAACCAGTTCTCACCTTGGACTGATAGTTCTGCAGCACAGAAACGTCTTGTCATCCTACTCTAAGAATAATAGTACAGTTCTGTAGCTTTTTTAACTCTCCTCGATGAAGAATGAGATTCTTATGAACTCAAGATATGACAGAAAAAATATCCCTTACTGAGGATAAAGCTGTATGTGAGGAATCAGTGCTTTCAAATACTGCTACAGAGTGACAGAAGACAGTCCTACCCTCAGCCCTACGGAGTAGGAACACACCACCAACATCCAGACAGAGGCTTCATGATCAAAATGGCCACTGAAGGCAAAAAGACATTCCAGTCTGAGATAGGGTTTTGAAGTAGCTGGTTACAGAGGAAATGCACGGTCATTTCAGATGCAGTTGGATTTTTTTTTTCCCAGTTAAAATTTTAAATATTCAGACTGTCTTCATACTAAACTCAGATCCATTGGATGTGGGTCAATGCACACACCATTTCCTGGTATATTTTCCCCATGATGCCTAATATCTCTTGTGTAATGGGTGCGTGTTCTTGAAAACTAGACAGAGGCGTTTAAATCTCTTCTAAACCAGGCAATGTAACTATTAGTAGAAAGTACTACAGATGGCTGACTAATTGAACCATGGAAAGCATTAACACACCATTTCTCTATTTAGAACTCATTATTCATTCGAGTTCAATCTCATTTCATTACTGTTATAATTCCATATAAAATTAAAGTGAGTTTTAAACTTACACACCTGAGTGAGGTTATTTTGCAGTCATCCAAAGTATACCTCACTTCCATCCAGTCCTGCCAGACCACAGAAGGTGACTATGTATTTTTTTTTTGCTTGTTTTCTGAGGGTTTGGGATTGTAACTTAGTTATTAGAGCAGAATCACTAGGCCAAGATGCACATGCAGCCTTTCCTCTGTGACCTTGAGCAAGTTATTTGTATTCTATGAGTCTTGTGTTTACCTCTGTGCAAAAGGTATTGTGGGGGGTTAATATCTCTGCAGCACTTTTAGAGCATTAGGTGAAAGGTCCTTTAAAAGCTCAAAGTATGGCTTATTAATAATATATAAGCACATATCTTTCCAGGTTATG
The DNA here is from genome assembly GCF_963662255.1 of Cinclus cinclus. Taxonomy (NCBI): domain Eukaryota; kingdom Metazoa; phylum Chordata; class Aves; order Passeriformes; family Cinclidae; genus Cinclus; species Cinclus cinclus. The sequence goes on from NC_085052.1 coordinate 23,090,668, forward strand.
TCTCAGGTATCCAGCATGGGGATTTGTGCAAAGCTGCATGTCTTCTCCAATAAAACAGACTAGAGCAGCTACTTATTTAAAGTTCTTTTGCACCAGATTAACTGAATGCCTGAGAGAATGGTACTAGGTCACCTTCTTAAAATGGCCTGAATACCAGCAGAAGATTAAGAAATGGTGGGAGTGACTATATTTTGTTACACTGAAAGCATTACAAGCGAAGTGTACATGAGCAAAGTGACATTCACTGACAGATTGAATTGCATTATGATAAACTAAAAATGGCAGAGAGGCTCAGACCTTTGGAATAATAACTCTTGAAGATTTTCCATTTTGATAATCAGTTGATTGACAGAGTTACAATGAGAAATGACTATGACTTTTAGTTTGGAAAACAGCTGCTTTGTGATCCAACTTGGTTTCACCCAACACCAGTGGTGTTACAATCTGCACCTCTGATAGTTTTCATGATCATGCTTTTTTAACGTGCCAAATGCTCAATTTTCCAGCAGCATCTCAACAGCTGTAACCAAACACTCAGCATACCAGATCATACATGATACATACAGGAACACAAACCAACTCTAATGTGGCCAGCAAATTTACAGTGCCACCCTATAATTAACCATTGCTGGACTTTATTTATGTTTATATGTATTAAAATGTGGTTGGAGTTCTGAGGTTCTGAAGGGCTTAACACCATCCTTTTATGCAGCTTCTCTTTCCTTCTGAAGTATTGTAATGCAGAACATGAGTGCGTGGGTTGCCTTAATGGCATTGGCAGAAATGTGCCTATGCATGTGTAGTTTTTGAGCTTTGTAACTGAAGGCATGAATGCAAATACATCTTCACTTAATGTGTTGTAGTTTTAATATACTACAGGATCAATTTCTGGCATTATATTTCACACTATATGGCATCTTTTTAATTCCATTTTAATTTGTCTGTTATGAAAGAAAGTGAAGGGTGAGAGTAAACTTCTAAGTGACCACTATCAACATAGAAAGAGAAATACTTTTTTTTCTCCAGGCTAGTAACATCCAGCTGGGAATGAAACCTACTTTGTCAGTATAGCATGAGCTAAGCTAGCCAGCCATTGGCAGCAAGAAACCAGGTCACAGTGGTCTACAGAAATCCTGCTGCTGGATCGTACTCTCTAACGAAGAATGAACATGGACAAAGGTACAAATTGCATCAGCAGCAGCAGCTGGGAGAAAATGAGGTTTAACTTCTTATAGGAACCAGATGGTGGGCTATTAGAAATCGTCTAAAGCTGCCCTGGAGTGGCAGGAGCAGGCTTGAGTTCCTTCAGCAGGCAGGAACTGAAAGCATTAGTGTAAAGACTTTGTCAGATGAACATGTTGAGGCATTCATTCCTAATGTCTCCCTACTTCTGTTATAAATTTCAGGGGCCATGAGCAGAGAAGAAAGATACAAATTATGGAAACAGATGGAGAGTCAGTGAGGCATAGAAGTACAGGTGCTATACGGACAGATGGAGTGAGGGAGAAAAAGGAAAGGAAAAGTGCTAAGTCTGAGAGGTGCACAAAATTCAGCAGGTGTATAACAGTTCAGTCTTGTAGGGGGATTTGGAAATTAATTACATCACTTTTTTCTCAGATAGTTCGCTCCTTCCCACAAGAGACACTAGTTTCTTCCCTACTCCATGTGCATTAAAACAAAGTGACTTGTCCTTGAATACATCTGACTGCCAGGAGTTTTTAAGAAAGTTATCTTGTAACAGGGTTGAACTAAGTCAATCTTGTTAAGAGCTGTTATCTCCTTAATATCACTTCAATTCCTTTTTCCCAACTCTAGACCACATTAGCTGGCAGATCGATGTTAAAAACAATGGCAAATCTGGAATGTTCTTGCTTTCAATCCCGAAGTAGATAGTATCACTGTCCAAAAAGATGGTGCCTGTAGAGGTATTCAATTTGGTAAACCACCTGATAAACTTAGACTACATTCACCAAATCTCAAATCCAAAATCACCTTCCCATTACACAGCAAAGCACAATCACACTGTCTGACATGAATTACATCAATTTCCTTTTTTGTGGTAAAAAGACCTACAACAGCTGTTAGTTAGCCCAATAAGAGTTATTTGATGATTTAGACAACTCAGAAAACTTAATTCAAAATTACCATGCATTTCCTCCCTGCCTCTACTGAGTCAGGGAAATGTCACTGTGAATGACAGCATTCTGTAGCAGAACTTGCTCTGTGAAACCTGCAAGGCTGAGCCTAACAGGAGTCCTGGCTGGAGCAGTCTGGAGCTGGGAACTAGGTTGTCTGGAAGTCTTGTGGTTGACAGATTCAGAAGCCATAGCCTCCACACCCAGGCTTAGCTAGGGAGGCAGCCTCCCAGCAGGAGACGACTGCAGGGTTGAGCCCTTTCACATGTGAGAGCCAGTTCTGTGATCAACTGTTCAGCTCCAATTAAAATGCACGTGTGTCTGCTCTCACATTTGAAATATCCCCTTTGGACAGATTAACATTTGTAAACAAGGCATGGCTTTTATTTTTCATTTATTGTTATGCTTTCTTCCATTACCTTTTGAAAAAAGAGGACTTAATGTTCCAAGCATTGCCTACTGGGTATCATTGGTCACAAAGCTCTCATCTTCTCTATTTTTGAAGAGAATCTATGGTTCTTTCCTGAAGTAGAATGTCTATTTGAAAAACAGGATTGGTAGGAAAGATTATTTACAATTTTCTCATTAAATCCAAAAACCAGAATGGAAGATATCTGTTAGGTCAACTAGTTGTTCTCCCTTTCACAAGTTTTACCATGTAAGCTTTGCAGATCATGCCTACTTTGATTGGTTCCCTCCTCCATGGGAGGAATGGGTTCCATGTGGAGGATTACTTCTAGAGCTCCAACAGAGGCCTTGGAGCCAGGGTTCATAATTTCAACTTCCATGTCTTGACCACAGAAATGCTTTCTTGCAAACTCCAGATACCCCCATGGACACTGACATTAGGCAATGTCAATGCTCAATCCTTTTCTGGCACGTGACCAGAACAAACCTGAGCACAAAGGCAGCAGAACAGGCTGGGATCCCAAAGTGGCAGTGCCATGACTCATTTTCCTTATGATTTTTGGGTTGCTCTGAAGAAACCTTTGTTTCACCTTTAATTCTTAGGTACAGTTTTGTTATCTCAGTTTAGCCAGCTTTAGTTAGCACTGCTTTGCATCAGTGTTTCGTCATTAAAATCAGAATGATATCACAAAGGTCTGCCAGCTGGCTGAGAAACTAAGTTGAATGCTTATTAGATTTTGAAGGCAATATGCAGTATGTCACCATTTTAGTAGATTTATGCAAGTCATGTAGGCCTACTACATTAAGATGTCTCATAAACTATTAGCTTTGGGAGCACTGCAGGATAAGGCATACATTAAGCAGATTAAAAACAAATAGGAGGTGGCAAAAGACAATAGCAGCCATTAAAGGAAGGATCATAAGATCTGTTGGACAGAGTCAACACTCTTAATAGGGAATCACTCTTGCACAAAACTGAGCATTTGGGCCTGCTGCAGTGATACTCAGAGCAACAGTAAGAAGAAATCTGTCACTGACCACCTTGTCAGCTAGGAAATGATTCAGTGCAAGTAACCACCGGTACCACAGGCACACTTATCCTGAAAAAACTTTCAAGAAAAGTGTCTGAAAGACATTTGTACACTGAGATAGTAAAGTAACAGCTCCTGAAAATCCATACAAGAACTGTTTCAAAGTCCTTGTTTTGTTTAGCTAATGCATTTAAAGAAATTTATTTGTTGACTTATCCAACATATTCAAGACCTGAATTCTCAGACAAAAGAAAATTTGACTTTCAATATTAACTCGATTATTAGAAAAAAAATCCTATAGATGGGAGAAAAGAGACTTTTTCTTCTGATTCTAGCTGCTTGTTTTATATAACACAAAAAGTAAAGGGAGTGAACTCACAAAATATAGTCAACTTTTTATGTACTCATGTGCAAATGCACACAAGAAAATGTATCAAGTCTACAGCCACAAGCATGACAGATGCACCCAAGGTCTTGCTGACATTGGCAAACTTACAGGGGAAATCTGCATAGAAGGACAACATGTTCTTGAGCAGCTCCTAATGGGGTAGGCACAGAGATTGCTTCCTTTAATGTCTCTGGCATGTTTTGAGAATTTTGCTTATGAATTGAGCATTGCAGAATCGTTAGAGTAATAATAATAATAATAATAATAATAATAATAATAATAATAATAATAATAATAATAAATTGTTGCCAGGTTGATGACAGGCCCTGAAATGGATCCCCAGAATCCTCCTGTATATATGAAACGTATTTTTATTTTTCCTCAACTGGAGACAAAGCCACTTAAAAGGTTCAAAAGAGTCTCTATCATAAGCATTTTACCATTTTCCATGAGAATGAAATTATAATGGGGAAATAATACAGACTGTGAAAAGCAGTCTAAAAACTAATGTAATTTAAGAATGCCATGTAAAATTTTAAAATATGCATCTACTACTTTTAGTAAGGGATGTTCACTAAAAACCTTATTTAATTTCAGGCCTGCTCATTCTTTACATATGTAATCCAAAGACATAGTGGTTTTGGTTTAGTAGGTAAAAATCAATAATATACTATATTAATGAGAAAAAAGACACACTGAACATGCTGCATTTCCTTAGGACCTGGTTAAATGCATAACAGCTGGTATGTCATTAGAAACCATAGAATCCTGTATTAAAGGATGTGGGGCTAACATCCTCTGGCTGTGAACTGAAAATCCTGTTGAAACATCCCAAGAGGAAGAGTCATGCAATATGAAAGAGGTGGATTTTGAATATCACCTACCCTACTTCTTGCAGCAGTAGAATGAATTGGGGTCATGGGAACCCCTGCCTCCTAATTCAAGGAAAGCTAGGGTAATTTTTCCCCTATAAAAGACTTAAAATGCTTTGTGGATCACAGCTTCATCCTTCATCCCCAGGGTTCTTACACATGCTTCTTATCTCTGTGAATGAAACAATTACACAAGAAAATGACACTTCTCTCCTCTCTTCCCTTTCTCTCAAAAGCTCCTATTAACCTTAGCAACGCTTTACCCGATCAACACATAGCTGAAATCTTCCCAGATTGAACATTGCATTCTTCTAGCTCTAGTTTTAAGAACAAACTGCACTTTTGTGGCCAAGTGAACTCATGCAGAGTGACTTGCTGGCATGAAAGGTGCTGTTTCATACTTAATTGTAGTAATTGCCTTTGAAACAAGAAGTTTGGGGTTTCCTTTTTCCATAAAAACTCATTTAATTCTTCCCCTATTTCCTGAGTTTTTACATCCCTGATAAATAAGGATTTTGGTAAGTATTTCTTCCTAGAACCCAGATTGGAATGATGAACTGAACATACCTACACAGAAAGTGTATCTAGTGTTATCCGTTTGTACTATAAGGGGACTTGGATGTCCTAATCAGGATCAGTCTCATTGGACCAGATACCAAAGTGCTTTGTAACTACCATCCATCCCTCCAGATCTATTTTGCATCTCCTTTTCTTTTCACAAGCTTACTTAATAAATTAAAGACACTTTAAAAGCAATACTTTATGGTATTGTTTTCTCTACGCATAGGTAGAGAAAAGCCCTATGGGTTTGTAACTGTAATGTTTTCTGTGATGTTTGTCATTGTGGTAGCTGAATCTTTCATAAACAGCTAAGGTACAGGCTGCAGTGTCTGTAATAATTTATATGCCAACAGTAAGTTTACAATGAACCTGACATAGTGGCATTTTCACTGGTGGAAATAAAATTACACCTAAAAAGGTAGCTTTGCTTCATCTATTCTGCTAAATAATTAATTGAATACGAAAAAATAACCATACTTACTGCACAGACTCAGCCCAAGAGATGATGTTACATGTCTGAAGCCTCCTGTAAGGCAAAACTGAACCCAGAAACAGAACAAAATAGCCTGCAATGCCAGTCTAATTCTGTTCAGAATCTGGAGATCACCCACAGAAGAAATAGACTGCCACACTTGGCCAAAAACTTTCTGGCACTCAATTTAAACTAAAAAAATATGTATAAGTAGCACTGCAGTGCATCTTCTGTGTCTTGGCATGAAAACTGGATGTGGAGACCTCAGGTCAGCCTTTTTCTTTTCAGGCATCCTCTTTAGACCTGGAAAAGTACAGCTCGGTTATGAATAAACTGATGGGTATCGTTTTTTGGGGTTTTTTGAGTTTGTTTGATTGATTGATTTTAATTTTAATTTTGGTAATTTTATTTTCTAATAACAGCAAAGACAATTATTATCTTTCAGCAGCACAGAGTAAAACTTGGCAGTTCTTTTCATTATGTGCAACATAATCAGCTCAGCTGTATTAGGGTCATTCTTTCCACAACTCATGAATCAGCCACTCGTGTTTTCATTCTCCTATGAATTAAAATATCATCATTACAGTCATAATTTTTAGCAGCTATTCCCTTTTTAGTACTTATTCAAAACTTCACGGGAACCATTGCTTAGCAAACAATCTTCTGTATGTGTATCTCTCTACTTTATAATAGTTTTAGTTCAATCCTTTAACCACATCTCTGAATAAATGGGAGAGCTCCCATTGGGGTGACCCGTGTTAACACTGCAGTGACTTCAATTGTATAATTCATATGCTTCCTGGCATTAGAGGAGGCATTACCATGTGCTCAGGGCAGTCATATGGGTAACAGGATCAACGACGTATTCCAATCTATGTGACATGAATAGGCTTCGCCAAAATGAGCGAAATGCCGGAGTTATAAAAGGCAGAGCAAAGATGTCATGTTTATTTTGTGCTTCGGGCTCGTGAGCTCTAATTAGCTGCCAAGCCAATTAGCCTGAACAGGCATGCCGAAGTCCTTGCCGTAAGCCCAGCTCAAGGAGGCGAGCCCAGGGCTGGGAAGCCGCAGGAGCTGTGGGTGCTGCTGGTCCCTGCCCCTCCTCGGCAGAGGGACTGCACCTGCTTGTGCACAGAAGAGGGGGCAGAGCACACAGCCCCTGCTGAGTCAGCCCCAAGGATCTGCTCGTTGCTGTGTGTAGCATTCCCCTTTGTTACCTCCCATTTCCTGCAAGACTTCCAGCAGCTAAAGGAAAGGGACAGATTTTGCCCTGCATTTATTCTTCAGCCAAGAACCAGCGCCGGGTTTATGTTTCCCTTAAACCCTCAAAACAAGGATTAAGTGTGACTTCGCTGCTGTTGGCCTAGCTGGTTCTGTTAGAGAGGTGTGAAATTCATCTAGACTGATCATAGCAAAAATATGTTAGCCTCCTTTTCCAACTGGTATTAAAACTAACTTCACAAAAGGAAACTTTTGCAGGAACAGCTGCAGCTGCAGTAGCAATAGATGGGGAGACAGGAGGAGAGCCCTTAAATTTTACAAGCTGTATTAAGTTCCCTGAGGCTTTGAACTGTTTTAGGGTGCTCGTGCTTGTTCCATTTTGAGAGCTGCTCAGGTTTTTGACCTTTATTAGATTTTTGTATTATGCAATGTATTATATTGACATATATTTCAATTATAGTCCCTTTCTTGACAAGCTTAAGTTCAAAAATGGAAATTAATACCTCTATACTATTAAGTCTTTCTAAATGAGACTGTCTTACTTGGTTATTTACCATAGCACAGTAGAAGCAGTAGTGTCTTTTGCAGTGTGTGAGCATAAAAATATACTTTTTAGATGATGTTTGTTTATTCCCTAAAGCCAAGTCATTTAATTTTTCAGGTAAAATCAGAGCAGTTACATAGACAGCACTGAGATGGGCACCTAAAGACGACTCAAGGGGAAGTTGCTATGACAATGGCTTCCGAACAGAGTCAAAAATAGAAAAAAAAAAAATCCTCACCACTTGCTTATCAGAAGAAAAATATGACACAGGAGTTGAGGTCATCCTGAAATTAGACCCCCTGCCCTACAGCTTTCAGCAAAGCTCTAACAGGGATTTCATGAATCCGAGCCTCACTGTGACCCCCAACATCTGCAGAAAAGTAAAAGTATGAGAAATATTTTCTCACTCACAGTTGGAAAATAATGAAATAGCCAGGTAACCTACACAAAGGGACAGAACAAATCAAAGCCAAGCAGTTAAGAATACCAATTCTCAATTCCATTCAGACACCCAGATTGTACATCTTCCTAACTCCTGTGCACTGGCATATGTAGAAGAGTTACACATGTGCTGTCCTACACCCAAATCTGAAGCAAGCCATCTTTCCCCATCAGGGTTCCTTTAACATTTCGCCAGCTTGATATGCCTGGCATGCATCACTCTGAACATGTGAGCTGTTAATTACCACAGTGCAAGGTTTCCCTTGGAGGAGAATTCCCATGGTGGGATTTGTCTGCAGAGCCTATTCTGTGCTACTTAAGGGACAGCTGTTACAGCAGATGAGAAAATCTGAACACAAATTGAGACAAGCATGCTTTGATATGTGGAACTGCTCTTTTAGAAATGCCAAGAGAAATGCCATTTAGAAATGCATTACACAAGGCTGCAGGGGTGGGGTTTCTATGATATCTCCAGGTCTGCATTTGGCACACAGGGCACGTTAACTCAGCAAGATACAGCTGGGGGAAAGTGGCTGCTTGGATGTAAAGCCTACACAACCCATGTTTTTAGTGAAGGTAAGATGTACCACTGAAAATGCCAGTTTCTGAAGGTAAACAGCGTGCTGGGTTTGGGTACCCTCTGAAATGGAGACAGAGCCTCAACAGGTCTAACGTTAATGATTAGCATAAAGTTTCCCAGAGTGACTTGTGATGCCTTCACTTCAGGATGTGACACTGTCAGAGACAACTCCTGTAAACTCCTCTGAAATCAGTTCAATGGGTCTCATACTAGATGCCCAAAATAAGAGGGAGCCCAATTCATTGTTCATTGTTAAATTCATGGACTTTTTTCATTACTGATTTGTGCATTTTCTATACAAGTAAAGAATGGTCAACACATTTCTGCTAGAAAGAATATCCAGCTGAGGCACTAGGCTGTCAGCATGCTCCCACCAGGCAAGATCCTCTCCCTGTTTCAGCCATACTGAATTATATTTTGTAATAATAAGCATAAAGACAGTCTTACCAGCCTGCATGAAAAAATACTTCTGTTTATTTTAGACAGACCTTGATCCATTGATTTAATGTCCTTTAAACATTGATTAGATTAATTGGTTAATAGCAGTGGAAATCCTATTTCCACTGAATCCTGAATTCTTCTGGTTTTCAAATTTTGCCAGCATAACACTCCACTTCTTGCTACAAGGTGGGCTTTGCTGTTGACCCAGGCCATGCAGTATCACAGTCAAGAGAAAACCAACTTTTAATGAATTATTCCTGGTGTATAGCTTTAATCCATGCTGGTTTTGGGATTTCCCTGCTAATCCTTGTCTGTTAAGCAGTAGGTGGTCAATGGGCTGTTAACACAAGGCATAAGTGGCCATGACAGGTCTGTTTGTAAGAGAGAATCTCAGACTTTCCCTCTCCACTTTTACATCCCTCTGCCTCATGAGCAAGGTGGGAACAGCAGACCTCCTCACACACTGGCATCTTTAATCTCTCTTCAGCTGCCACATTTAGGAAAAAAATGTAGGTGTAGCACTGTTGTATGGTACAACCATGTGAGATAAAGAAAAGGCAGTCCCAGTTGTCCAGAGTCACCCCTGGCTACTTTATCTCTGACTCTTTGCAGTCTGCTTCCCCCTCCCTGCCTCTAACCAAAGGAGAAATGATATTTATGTGCCAGGCAGGCAATTACGGCTTTGAGCCACATGGCTTTCTCCCAGCTATTGACCCCGTTACCTTCAAAACAGGAGAGTGTCAGAAAATTTATGTCCCCAGTTTAGGCTCAGTCTTCTGTTTGCAACTCAAGCCACACCAACCAGAGAGCACATTTCAGGTTAATGACAAAGCTCCACTTAGAGCAATTGCTCAATATATGCTCCTGAGGACTTTATCTGACAACCTATGGAAACAATATTAGAGTATTTATCTTAATTGCTGCCTACAGCGAATGGTTCTCAATTGGAAATATAAAGCATTTCCCTCTTTTTTCAAAGGAATTTGTGAATTGGTCCTCTCTTACCTCCAATCCTTCCGTAACTGATGTTAGCATTCAAAGCAGATAAATGGCATTAGTTTCCTTAATTTTCTTGACTGATTGTCCCGAAAAGATGTTCCCAATTGGTGATGTAAGGAAAACATTACTGTGTCTAGAAGACACAATATGACCAGATAGCAGATGGAAGGCGCTGCTTTTCAAAGGGGCTTGTTCCTCAAAAGACATGTCAACAGTTTCACGCTTTAAACATCTCAGTAATGTGGTGACGTGTGGCCTGTGTGGTTCCCATTACTTGGCATACCACAGCATAAAATATAACAGCAAAGGCTGAAGTATGGTACTGAGTTGAAAAGAGAATCCATGTGCTATAGGAAGTCTGGAGCATATTGGCTGACTCAGTTAACTCCATTCTATTATAAGGTTTTCAGTCAGGGACCAGTTGTTATCAAAGCAAAATGTGCATGGAGTCAGATGGACACTTTCTATTAACAGACCAAAACCTCAAACTTGCAAGATTGAAGTAATCTAATATATCATAAGTTCTCATACTGATGTTAGTAGCTGTAACAGTTGTTAGCAGTTGTCCTGCCATAAAGATTTTTTAAGAAAAATTTGGAAGTTACTAGTATTACTGGTATAAATGTTTTGATTGCTGCCTTCCTTATTATTTTAAATATTACTGCAGTATAGAAAAGACCTTCTGAAATGAGGTTTTTAAGCAAATTTCTCAAGTGACTTGCAATTTATATGAACATGCTTTTTTGATATCTGTAGCACTTCAGCTCTTTTGTTTAACTACTGAAAATATGCAGTACTGATAGCCCTGGTGGGCTGCACCCCACAAAAGCAAGAGTCTTCTTCTAAGACCCTTTCACCCAAAGTCCTATTTGAGATAGGCAACAAAGATCCCTGCTTTGTATTTTATTTTTTGTGTTGGTTTGGGGTTTTTTTGCTGGATGGTTGTTGGTTTGTTGGTTGGCTGGGTTTTGGATTTTTTTTTTTCATTAGGAAATAAACTTTAAACTCTACACCATCCCAGAGAGTACCTCAGACTTTAAACTACCGAGTCAGTGATGTCAAATCTTCTGAAATAACAGTTAGATCTGAGTTGAGGCAATGATTGAGAGTGACAATTTCTACATCCCATCACCAAATCCCTTCAGGTCAGGGATGCGAGCTTACCTCCTGAACCATCTGCTGCCAGAAGCAAAGCCTGCTCACTTACAGACCTCACTCTTTCCCCTGTCCAAAAGGGAAGGGGACAACTGATCGTGGGCCTTAACAGCCAGCACTGCGCTTTTCTGGAAAAGCTACAAAACCTCATTTTCAGCGAGAAGGTGATGGGACAGAAAAGCTGCCTGTGCAGCTGCAGCAGCAGGAGCTGAGTGCTGGGGCTGTGCCCAGCCTTGGGTTTTTACTGCATCTTGCAGCGCAAGTTCAGCTCTGGGGCACCGCCTGCCCTTCCACAAGGGAAGACTAATCTCACTTCCCTGTGGAGCCAGCTACTTGTGGCAAGAGTCATTACAGTGTTAGCTGTGATTAGCAATCTCCTCCTCCCCTGAGCCTACTTACTCTCCCTAAGGCAACACAAAAGCTTTCTCTCTTGGGGTTTCTTGTGTCATAAAAAACAGAGCTGCAAACATCATCCTCAGTAATTTTCTACATTTGGGTTGTATTCTGTGTGGTGTGTTTGGGCTCTTTGCACAATGCAATTTCAAACTCGGAGATATCTGTTCCTCAAGTAATGGATCTAATTTAAAACCACAAGGTTAGCCCTTTAATCTTTACAAGGACGTATGAGTGCATTCCTCCTCTAGAAAATAACAGTAAATGATTCTCTCTTTCCAGAGCACATTTGATTATTCATTTTACATGTTTGAAAAGGATTCTGTGCACAGTCCAAGATGTAATATTTGATTTCTAGGCCCCTGTCAGAAACAGCAGTTAACATCATTAGACATTTTCATTCAATAAAGGAGGCTAAAAAGGGGCAGCCCTAATGGACACCCTGTCTCATCTTAACTATCTTAAAAAAACTTGTCCCTCATGGTAAACAAATACAACAGAATGCCTCACTGCCTTTACCTCTCCTTTTAGATGAGCAAACAAGTCATTCAGATTCTACAGACACTATTCTCAGTACCTTAAAAGTGAAATCCCAGCCTCAGAACACCTGCCAAGAGAAGAGAACAAAATAATATGAGGGAAGACTGTGTAAAGGGATTGAAAAGCCTCAAATCCCTGAGAGAGCTATTATTAACTGACAGATTTAGATTTCATTTCTGCTAGAAAAAATTCAGATGTTAGGAATGCTTCATCATTAGCTACAGAGCAGAAAATAAAATATCATGACTTTTACCATACATCCCATTTGAAACAAGGCAGATATTTTAACCAAAAACTGGAAGTACAAACCAATATAGCCAAGACAAATTATCTGAGAGTTTGCCAATTCATTTCTCGGAAGAAAAGTAAAAATTTTAGCCTTTCCTAATAATAGTAATTTCTCAGGAAGAAGCTGGTTGACCAAGAAAGTCTCCAGAAATTAAATGGTTTGAACCATGAGAGGAAAGAGACCATGATGTGACTGCATGTTCTTCTGTGAATGATTGGAACACATTTTGAGTGGAATGTTTCAATGGAAATGGCAGAAACTACAACATTGACTTTGGGGTTTTTTTCCTGTTTCTTTTCACCCTATTTATTTAAATCTTTCCTCTCATAGAAAAGAAGCATGAACAAAAAGAGATAAAATAGCTTTAAAACTGCCTAAAATGTTAAAGTTCTAAATAACTGAAAATAGTTTAATGGAAATTTAAAAAATCAAGATTTGAGAAAAATTGTGTCCCCTCTATAGTTCTACATATATGGAATCCAGCAATGTTTTCTAGTGCTTATAGTGGCAGCTCATCTAAAAAGTACTTCCACCATTTGTTTTTTCTTTCTCCCTAGTAAGCCATCCAAATGTAGTTAATGGGAATCACAGGAGGAGGGCGAAGGTAGGAGGGTTGTTCCTTGGCTACCAGGAGTAGGAAAGCTTCATTCTGCAGTCCCTCCTTCAGCCAGAGCACTAACAGAATCTCCCCTCTCTTTCTAGCCAGGTATTTTTTCCTTGATCTGTAGAAATCTCATTTTCTTACAGATTTTTTTTCTTTTTTTTTTTTTTTTCATTTCTGCCAAATGAGGATGAAATCAGACAACTGTTTAGAAGTGATTTGTGAGAGACAGCAATTGCAGGGAACAGATAAGGACAGCACAGTGAGTTGCCTTTCTTTAGGAAAACAGACTATGAAAAACTAGGTGAACAGAGAGTGACAATACATTTCCTGCAAACCAGAAGGCTGTGAGACACCAACAACCACTTTCATGTAGAGCCTGAAAATGAAAAGGGAGAAAGAAAAGGTTGAAAGCTAATGAAACATTACCTGAAATACATACAGTTAGTTTTATAAGAGTTCACATTGTTCTGATATTCCATCTTGCCAGTAGCAGCTTTACATTGAATATACATAGGAAAAAAGTAATTTCATTGTTTAACAACTATCCAGTGGCCAGAAGCAAGGAGGACACACATGTAAGGGAGGAGCTACAAGGGCCATAGCCTTGTGTTCTCTTCCTGGCCTTGGCATTGTCCTGTAGCAAGATCTTCAGCAAACAGAACTTTTTTTGGCTCTGTGTCCCCTTAACCTTCTCAACCATTTTGCCTGTGAAGTATCATGATGCTACAGATACAGACATAGTCCTATTTGCTGTCTCTCATACTCCCTTCTGATTAGGCAAGGTTTTTAACAGAGCTACATCTCTGTATATCTCAAGGTCCTCCCTAAATTTCCATGTTTTAGTGAAAAAAAAATTAAAAGGCTTAAAGACTGCAAATAGTTATTTTACATGAAAGTAAAAGTGATTAATAATTCAAAGGCAGAATTCAAGCAACGGTCATACTCTGGATGCACTCAGTAACTGCTAGAAATAACAGTAATCAGCAAGAGGCTTTGAAAATGCCTGTAGGGTTTTTCTCCTTCAGTCCTGTAAAGCTAAAATTCATATTTTATTTCCTATTCTCTGCATTCTACTCCTTTGTTTTTCACATGCATCATTAGATAACAAAGAAATCTAAGTTTTCTTATTTAGAATTTTTCCTCTTCAGTGAAAAAAATGAGACAAAGCAGGGATAAGAAATGGGATTTTATTTACTTTGGGGTTTGGCCAGGGCATATTTCTCTGGCCTTTTGCTTGCAGGCTGCACCTTAAGGAACTAACAGGATTGCCTTGTTCTTTTTCTTCAGGTTTTCATGGTAAGTTGTTCCTCAAGTTTTATCTGCTATGCTTTTTTCCTGTCTAGAAAATTTCCTTCAATTTTCTCCCTTTCCCTTCTCACAGAGAGTGGAAAAGATGCTGATTTATTCTGGAACAGTTATCAAAGGACCAAGCTTACACATCAGTGCAGTGAAGCTGAATAAAAAAAGCTATAGTGTAGTTTAAAAGGGAGACATGAGCCGAAAGGTAATGAGGGATACTTCATTGGTAATAAGAAACTCACTCTTGGGACCTCATGCATATAACAAAAGACCAGCTAAAGGACAGAGTGCCCTAAAACAGGTGAATATATAGGACAGGACTACAGCAGGAAGTATCTCTGATATGTGTCACTTTAATCAAACCTGACTTGAGAAAATAAAGTGTTTAAAGACCTGCACAAATGTTGCCAGCATGGTGGAATAAAGTGAGAGGGAATCTGCAAACAGAGGCTATGGAAGGTCCTGGTTGAGCAGAACAGCCAGGTCACAGGAATTCATGACAGGATGCCAAGCTGGGGTAAGACCCTTCCCTCCTAAACTTTATACTGGTCTTGTCACCTGTCTTCAGCTGTCGATGAAGACAAAAAGAAAGGGGCAGTTTCTAAAATAAAGGCCACTTCTGTGGCTAAGATCCTCTATAATATAACACTTTTCCTCTCCCTTTCAGCTTTATTTGCTAAATATATGAATAATTGGATTGTGAAACATGACAGAAGATTATTAAAGGCTATTAGCATGTGAAATGAGCTGTCTGCTGGTGAAGTTCTGAGGCCATGTAGTACAAATCTATCTAATTCATAGGGGACTGATGGATAATTAGTCCTCACTGCTGCTGGAAGTCTCTGATGTGTGAAAAATTAGACAAACTTTCAATAAGCTTTCGTCTGTCAATTCCTTCCCAGTCACACCAGTATGTTCCAGTCATACACATATAAGTGAATATGTAGCAAGGCTGAAAGCTAGTTCAAAGGCAGACATAAATAAGGCAGCAACCCAAACAGCTTCCTGCACTACTGGCTATTAGCCTCACTCTGGCCTGAACTCCACTTTGCTCACTCTGCTGGAAAAAGCTCTGGAGACCTGCTGACAGACTGTGCTGCATCAGCTTATCCAGACCAAACACAGAAAAGTTGAAGTTCTCTCTTTGTCTTTGAGGGCTCTTTGCTGCCTGGCATAAGTCTAGCAAAGCTTTCCCTTTCACACAACCCCTGCAGCTGAGGGTAGTTTGTAGATGAAGCCAAGGCTCACATAATAGTGAAATAGGAGAAGAAACATAACAGTAGAGTTCTGAGCTTATCCCTTTCACAGCTCTGAATGCAGCAAGGTAAGGGAGCCATGACTAGACCCTAAGGGTTTCCAGACTCAAAATCTCCACCTTGATGTGGTTCCTGGTTACCAGGTTCCTCTTTTCTTCCTTTCATACTGAGGCCAAGGCAGGCAGGAAGCCAGCAATGGCCTGCAAAATCTGGATAGCACTTTACACTTCTGTGTAACAGCTATTTTAGTGCTTCAGAAACTTCTGTGCAGATGAAAAAGAAAATGCAAAATTTGTTAATGAACAAAATGTCTTTGTCTTTAGAAATATCTTTTTCCCTAGCTTCTTTAGACTAGGGAATCACTCTTTGCCAAAGGTCACACACTCTTCAACTCTGGTTCTTTACTATAAGAATAATACTTACCCAGACTAAAATAAAAGTTTCCATTTTCTATACTGTGGCAAAATCTGTATGACAAATGTTCCTGCTGATAGATTCTGTAGCTATGCCAGCTAAGGAGACCACACTACAGCTCTTCACACTCTGCCATCTCCTAACAAGGCTTTCAACCATGCCCTTAGTGCAATACATGGAGCTCTTGGGTCTCTGCAGAGTTGATAAGAAGACATCTAGATGTACATGCTGTTCCAAAAGGCTCTCTTTGCCCTGCAGTCCAAATACATAACCTAGTACTCCCTGAAGCCCTTTGGAATTCATACTCACTGTACAGACAGTGCTGTTTTACATTTTCCTGGGTAGTAATTCGCATTCTACTTAAATCTTCAAGAATTCACAAATTGCTTACAGGAAACACAAGGTGATAAATTTAAACAGGTGCAGATTTACGCGAACCAAAAGCACCTTACAAAATTCTAATTGCACAAGAAGGAGACCATGGCAAATTGCAAAGGTTGTAGAAAGGCAGTTTACTCAGTGAAGTCAGCTAAAGAACCAGCAGTACAGCTGGTTTCACACTGGCCTCCCTGGCTTCCATTTCACATTCTTCCTGCTGATGTATGTGTGTGTATATCTGCATGTAAACACATGCACACATTAGCAAAGCAGCTGAGATTTTCCAGATTCAGTTGAACAACGTTTATTTATTTGATCATTCTGATCTCTTGCACTGTGCAAACATTTGCTATTGGAACATCTGGAAGAAAAATCTCCAACAAGATAGTAGTATGTCAGAGCCATACAGAATTTTGTAATCCCTCACTTTGTTACACATTGTGTGGTATGTCTGAGGAACCTCTCTCATCTACATGAGCTTTTTACTTACCTGAGCTCGAAGAAAATGAGAAGAAATAAGAGCACAGAGGAGGAAAGAGGAAGATTCCAACTGCATTAGCAGCCCATTGGGAGATCCTGATCGCCCTAAGAACTGCTTGTCCCCTCCCCTTGGCATTGGAATTCAAATGGCTGCATGGATCATGTCTTGCATTCTGTAATTTGCAACATGCTATATTTAATAGCCACCCAGCACTGTACTGCTGCCACACCATAAGATTTATGGAGTCTGCTACCATCTACAAGTTGATTATCCCTTTTTGTTTGGATGCACAGGGCTTTTTTCCATTAGAGAAGATATATTTTAATACTTGTGATAGTAGTAGGTAGCTATATATTTCTTTATTTCTTCTTGGAATATGGCTGCTCTGGGAGTTCTTTCTTTGCCTGAAGTAGAAAGATTTAGTATGATTCATGTTCTCAACATTTTGTTGGGGATATAAACTGTGAATCTTACCCTGTACATGACAGAAATACAGATTTGCTGAGCCATAGAATCATCAGAGTAAATCCAAAGTTGCATCATTCCCCAATCTATCATACTGCTTTAGTCCCTTTATTTTGGTTCAAAGTTATTCTTTAACTTTTAACTTGTAAGGCTGGTACAGAGTCACTTACTGGAGAACAAGCACCTAAAGAGAGGCATTAGCTAAAAGCACCCGATATTCCTATGCTCATGCCAGTCATTTTGTTCTACATTCCCTGCAGCTCATTTTCAAGCATTAAGCTTGTACTGCAGGTTAAGGCACACATTCACCCAGCTAAGTTCTATCCATGTAGCTGCTGCAGACAGATTCAGCTGGAAAACTTGCCCAGGAAGCTAAATAAATATTCAGGCAGCGAGCCCACACTGGGCTCCAGTCTGCCACAGCTCTGTTGATGGCTATATTTCATTTGTGGAGTTTCAAGTTGGCTGCTGTGTCTGTGTGTGAAGTGCAGTGATGGAAGTGCTGGTGATGTTCGCAGGAGACAGAAGGACAGGACAGGGAGGCAGGCAGAGGGTGTGACCCACACGAGTATTCCCAGTTTCAGGTAACCATGCAGGAGATATCTACTTCAGGAAGAGTCACACAACATCTGTCCCTTACCTTTGGCACAGGTCACAGGACAGCACCACAGTAGGAATATCTTCATCATAACGTGCCTCAGGAAGGGAACAGGAGGGGTCAGGAGAAATCACACCTAGAACTTAATAATTAAAACTTGTGCATGACCCTAGATAGTGATTGTGAAGAGGTGGAGGTGGGAACCTACCACAAAGTTTAGCAGCATGATCTGGGCCCTCCCCACCATGATTGAAGGAAAATACTTGAAATAAAGAGTGGGTTCTTACCTACAAATGAGAGTACAGGTTACTGTGAAAGAAATTAAAGTTTGATGTCTAGCTTTTCAGTTTCTGTGGCTGAACATGTTTGACAATTTTCTGGGAAATTGCATCCACAGCTCGCTGCCAAGATGATCTGGAATGGAGCTAAACCTTGATGAGACCCAGGACCCCCATTTATTTCAGTTTTGACTGCAGTTATATTTAGCATAGATACACTATCTTAAAAAAAAAAAAAAGTAAAAAAAATCTCTAAACTACTTGCCAAAGAAAGTTTGTGCCCATATATGTGATTCTGTGTCATAACAACTCGGGCTCTGCTCCGTGTCTTAATGATGCTCATGTGATATCAGTTATAAATGGGAACTGTGAGAGCAAATGACACAGTGTATCTGAGAAGGAGTTATAAAAAATATGTTAATTCTTGGAAGATTCTTGGAAGGAAATTTGAATATGTTGGTGGAACTCTACAGAAAGTAACATATTCCTCCACAAAGACCTCTCTGTTGCCAAGAACCTCTTTTTACCTACCTTAAAGGATCACTTTATATAAATGCAGAACTGGTGCGTGTTTTTACAAAAGAAAGAAAATTCTGTCTTAGCTGTGTTCACATGCTCTTGAGGATGCAGAATCTTTAATCAGCCGTTACATTATACAGCTTTTCTGATATCTTTTTATCTTCCAAATTCTGATGACTGAAACATGTTTAGAATAAGAAGAGATATATTTGTAAAGACTTGTACCTTTTTGAAAAGTCATGGCTAATGACAGTTTTTCAAAATGAGCTTCTCAGTACTCTGCATCCTCTGGAGGGCTGGTGGGAGGGAGGGATTACTTGCGTTCATGGCTGCTCCTCATTCTACTTCTGAAAGCTCTTTTATGGCTTTCTGAAACTAGCTGTGGTAAAAAAGAACAAATAAATGGAGAACTAAAGCCTTTTGTGCATTTATCAGTCGCATCTTAACCCATTTGCAAAACTAGAATGTTTTGGAATCTGCTTATGTAGATAGTTCCTGTGGTCCCTACCTTGATTGAAAAGAGAGTAATGGCTGAAATATTTCAGTTCAAACAACTTTGCTCAGGACATGCTAACTAGTCTATCACACACCATTTTTTTTCAAGAATGCTGAGTTTAGGCAGGTTGGTTTGGGTTTGTATGAAAATGCAATACCTTTTATTATTAATTTTGATTTCTTTCTAAAGTATTGCTCTAGTGTCTCATGATGCCTGCAGTGTTCTTCAACTCCTTTCCTCCCCTGTGAGCTGTGACTCCTCACTATATGTCTATACAATGTCCAAGGCTCCCTCTCAAGAGGAGGCTGTGCTGTGCAACTACAGATTTAATTTATCCAAAAACCAGCTGTACAATAACCACGCTACTCCATCTCAAGATGGAAATAGAGCTGTTTTCATTCACAATATTATATGGATTATTTCCCGTGGCTTTCATTAACACCCACAATGTAAACTGATGACTGTTCATATAACAGTTGAGATGCAGTGTTAAATTATTCAGTATGGACGCTGTGACATGTAACCATGTATTCACGTGATGTGATTTTAGTTCTTTTGTAAACAAGTACGAATAATAAAGACCAATGACAATGCTAATGAACTGAAACTCAGGTCTAATTGATTCCATTGGTAAAATTAAGGTAGTAGCTTATATCTCACTTTTCTACAGCTTCCAAATTTGTATAATCAGTCCAGGGTCAGTATTGTTGCCCCTAGACACATTATGCAGCATTGAGAAAGTGAAATATGAAATCATGAAAAAAAAATCCAGAAATTGGTAAAAAACCCCAACAACAATCTTGCTAATTTCTTTAGTTGCTTTAGCAGCTAACATACTTCTTCCAGAAATTAAGCCTCCCCCACTTTTTTCCTATGAAGATACTGATAATTGATGTCAGAGCAAGACAGAGAACATGCATTTCTATCACCTAAAGCATTTGACCAGAAACACTTCCTGCTTCTTTTTAACTCAATAAATATCAAGACAAAAATGCAATTTTTCTCCTTTATGCTACTCAAATAAGGAGAAAGAATAGCAAACTGCAAATACAGAATGGGGAATAACCCCACTATGCCAATTAAATGGGCAGTGTAAGGAAAGACCTTAGTGAATTCACTATTTATTTTACAATATTTCAGCTTGAATGGTATATCTGGGAAAGCTTCTTATGTCTACAAGGGTTTTTCCAGAAGAGAACATTTATAATAGTTGTCTTGGCAACATGAGCTCTGTGGAAATATAAATCAGCGCTTAGACAGGTTTTGTTTTCAAACTCTGAAATAAAACAGAAGAAAAATAAGGCGACTAGGTGAGCAGAATTTTATGATCTTAAATGCATGAAATGACCAGATCCATTACATGTTACAGTATTCCACCTTGCTTTGTGCTGATGAAGCCTCGGCTGAGGTTAAGTCTTAGACATGAGCCAGGAGCAATGCACAGAGAAAGCTGTAATGAGCTACAGTGAGCTCACATTAAAAGAGCTAACAGGATAATAACCTTAGAGGAAGAAGACCCTCAACAAAGTCTCAAGGAACTCAGAGTAGAATGTGGGAGAATGAAGGAACTTATGATTGTGATTTTTCAAAACTTAAATGTTGTTATAAAAAGAATGGTTATAAAACAAGTGATAATAGTTATAAAAAGAACAGTTCCACATGGCCATCAGGATCCCAGCCTTGAGAAGAAATGCAGGGAAAGACTAAAAAAAATTCAGCTGAAATGGGGTGAAATTTTATATTGTTAATTAATGTCTTTAGACATGTTAAGAAGTTACTTTGAAAACCTCTTAATCCTTAGTAATTTTAAAGTAGAGACTAAACAAGAGATTTTGATTATTTGTCCTTGTGCAGCCATGAATTGCTTCAAAGGTTTGCAGAGTTTTACAATGCTCCATGCCATCACTTTTTCTTTACTGGAAGACCAGCAATCCCTGCATCACCTACACAGAGTGAGCCTGGCACGAAGCAGGGTGTTTACAGTGCTGCAGTCCAAGTAACTGGAAAACAGGACACAGCTCCACCTGACAGGCACACAGCCTGTCCTCGAGAACTTGCTGCTGCTATCATTGTCTTCATATTTACCTTTACTGAGAATCATGAACTTCAAACTGGGAATCAAAGTCTCAGAATCTTTCTTCTGGTATTTTAACCACAAGGCTCATCTAGCAGCAATTGAAAGGGAAAACAGAGATATGTGACCCTGAGGGAGCTGAGCCTTTAAGAGCTGCCTCAGCTCCCTATTCCCACCAGGAGTTTTTGTCCAATACCACAAAGAATATACATTATGAAATTTCAAAGAGATAGCTGAAACGGTTCTAGCTGCACAGCATGCAAACCTAATTTAAACAGGAGAAAGAAGGTACTGAAATAGATGAAAGACAAATTCTCCAACCAGTGATTTCAGCCTGGACACAAATGTCAAGAAAATGTTGACCTGTGTTTTCCCAAGACCCCAGCCCTGCCATGTCACACAAAGATCTTATTTCTTGTTCAACTTTCTGGACAGCAGCAGTAGTATATTTCTAGCTTGGCACCAGCCTAACAAGGACACATACAGTTCCTTCTGCAGTCAGCAATCACTTGTAAAATGATAAAGGAAACAATCAACTAAAGCTATATGACACCAAAAAGAAATCAAACAAATTTGACAGGAAAAATGCCATTTCTGTGATCCTACTGGTGCCCGTTCCATTTGAAACTCAACTGTGATCTAAAATTAACAAAAAGGGGTAGTCAGTGGCTAAAGTTACTCTAACTCAGTTTAGAATTTCAAAAATTTCAGTAGCACTTTTTTCAGAACTTTTGTCCTTCCTTGATGTCATAAACTCATCTCATTATAGCTAATGTTCTCAAAACACTGTTAAGGACCTCGATAGATGAAACTTAACACAGAAGTATCATGTCTGGATATAAATCACTCAATGTCCTAGTAGGGCATTTCTGTTCTATCTCAAAGAAATGTTCAGAACCTTATGATCTTCAGAAGGTCTCAACTTATTTCTGTAGAGTTAAAAAAAAAAAAAGAAAAGGAAAAAAACACCTCTGTGTCTCCCTGCACTTTCCTCGATTGATCTTTCTCCTTTACTACCTGTTAACCTAAGACACAATAAATTGTCTCTATGCAGTAGGGCAGACATGAATGCACACACCTGTGATCTCAAAACTTGCTCTTGTCTTCATCTCAGACATAGGGAAGGACAGAACAGCAGCTACAGGAAATGTTTTGAGTTTTTGCTGGTGCTATACATTGCACAGTCCTGATGAGGAAAAGAGCAAAACTGCTCCTGAGCATGATCCTTATGGGAGAACAGTCAAAGTAAAAAGATTCAAAGGACAGAAGGGCACCTACTGAAGTTCTTAAAGAAAATAAAGGGTTCTTCTGCTTGAAAGTATTATTGAGGAAGTTGGTACACTTTGAGATCATCCACCAACACAGGTCAGACTGTTGTCTACTCACTGCTTAAGAATTTGCCTTGGCTAAACTTCTTAAATTTATTATTTATTGAGGAAGCTGCTTTCATTCTGCTGTGTTGCCCCTTACTGAAGTACCTATGAAACTTAAAATTTAAGATGCTCTTGTCTTCAATGCATTGCAGAGAAACAAAGATAAAGTACAATCTCCCCTATTTTATTGATGGGTAACAGAGCTGAGTTATTTAAGATTGTATCTAGGATTCCAGGAAAACTGTAAGAATGAAGAAAAGACCTCCACTCTCCTGTGAAACCTCATTCCATTTAATGCTTTTTCCTCTCTTTTCTCTTTTTTTTTTCCTATGCCAGTTAACAGTCTGTGAGTGATTCTTGATATAAATAGTAAAAGTGCAGGGGCAATAAAATCTAAGATACATTTAAAGCTTCTTGATATACAAGAATGTAGCTCCTTATTTGTATAGAGATGGTTTTCAATGCCAGCAAAGTTTGGTTATGTTAAAACAAATCAGACTGTGTTTGCAACAGGTGTTTTTACAAGCTTCAGTACCTTATCTACTGTAATGGCTGGATCATTCAAATATTCTCAAAAAAAGCTGCAAAATGTGGCAATTTTTTTTTCTTTCTCATTTCCAAGGTGAAAGAATGTATACTTACATGATAGAAGTAGGAAGGAAAATGTTTAAATTGGGGAAGCCAAATGCTGAATTTCCACAACTGCCTGCAATAATGTGTTTTCAAAAGACACTAGTCTAAAAGCTGCTCTTTCACTTGCCATCTTGTCCTCAGAGACAGGTTTTGCTCATGTCAAGGCTGAGTGATCTCAATATCTGAAATGGCAGCATGATGACAAGCACAGAAGAGAATGGGAAATAGAAGCACTCACTCTCTATTTCAGTCTCTTTTCATTTGATGGTTGCTGCTGATGCCACTGCAGGTGAAATCATTATATTTCTGGTGCAGAACCAGCTGGAGATTCAGAGCAGGTAGCTTTAAGGAAAAAATGTGTGATCTTGTTCACTATATTTTGTGATTGTCAAGAGATACTTCTGCTTCACTAATGGAATCCAGTGCAAGCTTGTTGGAGGAATTACCTGGCATGGGAAGATATGGTAACTATCTAAAGAATTTTAACTTCCTTTACGCCAGACTTTAGCTGTTAAATAGGTGGGCAGAATGTGTATGCATTCTGAAGCATCAAAACAGCTGCAGGCATGGGAGACCAAGTCCTACAGTGGCATTAAGGTTGTGATCTGAGCATCAGCCAGCAGGAAAATACCTAGCCAGAAGAGGTAGAACAAGAAAATAGCTACTGTAACAAGAAGGAAACATTCTCTTGGACTGGCTGGGGTCTCTCTCCAATGACCATCCCTCAGAAACCCTAACTATCATTATTAATACTTTTTAAAAAATTTATTTCTCTCAAAACTCATTTAAACATCACACTATAATAGAGGATATAACAACTTGGGTGTCACAGTAAAAGATGTCATTGGAAGGGCTGTTTTCAAAATGCTTCTTATTGTCAAAAGCAGAATAAAGACTAAGTTACTGTTTGGGGTTAGTGAAACAAAACCAGTTTTGTGATTAAAGTAGTGTTTTCTAAATATTTTGTGCTCCTACAAAGTGCCAACTATTCTTGAAGGCATTTGCAAAGCATAATGTGGTGTGACAGTTGTAATCCTGGAATGAAAATGCAAAAGTAAGATGCTACACTCCAGCTGGGGAAGTAAGCATTTAAATGATTTCTCCATTGCTTCTTTTTCTGATTTTTCTCTATAAAACTCTTCCTTCTTAGATCTTAGAAATTTTATAAACCTCGTTTAGAGCATTTCCATTAACTGACTTTTTAAATCCTTTACATCTGCTGATTGACCTTCTGTCCAAGGGACTGCTTTAAAAATATGGGCTATTTTCATCTAGGATTCAACATATTGTGGTGTAAAGTTCAGATTTTATTTATTCTGTTAACCCATGAAATGCTACACAACATTAAGTGCTCTGAATGTGTGGAAATAGATTTTCAAAACTAGGGAACAGCTTTAGAATAAATAACTGCCTTTCTCAGGTCTTCATCTGTAAGTTAGGAATTATAGCATTCATTTTATCTCATAGTGACAGGAGTAATGAAAATTAATATTATACATATTTGAAATATTTTAAAGATGGAAAAGATCATGAAAGGATCAAGAAAGGATCATGAGGGTAGGGGATATATTGCTATCTTCCCATCAGTAAAGATGCAGTAAATCTTAGAAGGAAAGAATATATCCTAAATTATTTTTTTTTTATTATTGCTTGTCTGTTGGGAAAGGTGACCACAAAATAAGCCATTTTTATGATAAACTGATTTTGGACAGGTGATCTGCCTCAAGACAAACAATAAGATCCCATAACACAAGATCTTCCTGGCTTCTCTTTGTTCTGAAAACCCACACCTTTAGCAAACTTTTAGGCATAGGGAAGTCACAGTGACATTTTACTCAAAAAGACCAAAGGAGGAGAGAACTCCTGTGGAGAATATGTAGAATGTGTAAAGCAAGAATACACCATGATAAATTTAACATGGAACCTTGTTTCCCTGTCTGTCAAATATTTTGTTAGCATAGGCTATGCTGTTACAGGTCTGCAACACGTTTCTGCAAGAGGGGATTTTAAGAAGTGTTCTGTTTGGGTTACATCAAACTAAGTTCTGCAAACCTATTAAAGGTATTATTTCTCAATGTGGCTAATTAACAAGGGATGGGAGGAATTTAAGTTTTTGTCCTAAGCCATTTTGGTTGCAAAGACAGTCATGAACTTGTATTGAATGGTAGAATACACCTCTTCTCCTTCCTCCCTCCCTCCTTCCCCACAAACCCAATCAAAATTAGTCTTGCTCCATGAAGTTTATGGAGTTAGTGCTCATATAGACAGTAGTCCTGGCAGAGAGCTTCATAATTATTTTGAAAAGTTTAAAAACCTTAACTACCATTGCCCTGGTTCCTTCAGTAGTAGTATCTAATGCCACAACAAAATGTCCTCTCTTGATTTCAAAAGAATGCAGGGTTACACCTTCTAGAAATAATATTTTCCTGATAATCATAATATATATTACATAGCATGAAATGAATTAGAGGGCTTTTTAATGGTCCCTAAAACAATGGCATCTTTGAATGTGAAATGAACTCAAAATGAAAAAGAACATTTTAAAATCCTAGCAGCATTCCAAAATTCTATTAGATTTGTAATATACTGTAAACTATGTAATATTTATTCCTCATGTTTCTAATAGATACTATATTATGATGCATTTTAAATACAATGAGGATATAACTACAGCTCATAATGGGAAGTGTTGCTTACCAGATATGATTCTGTCTTGATAAAATCTCATACACTACTATGCATAAAAATCTCTTGTTAAAATACTTACTGAGTAAAAATGTACACAGAGAAAAATACCCATTAGCTTTTCTCATTATAGCCAATGGCAAAACCTCATTGATTACAACAGGAGTTCTTTTCAGAGAGCATTTCTGCTTACTTTCAGTGCAGGCCAAATTATGTCTCTGTAATCTCTGGAACCCTCAGTATTTTCCATTGCCACATCAACAGCTGCTAGCAAGTGCTCAGCCTTTATTCAAGTGCCTGCTGATGTCCCCAGCCAGCTTGTTCCATGGGGTCACATCTGAAATGCACACATTCTGCTGCTTGAATTGTCATTTCCCTCCCATCTAATAACTAATCTCAGCAAGGATTTATACCAGTCTAATGAAAGCTGTGCAGAACGTGATTATTTGAGTGTAAATCTCTGCATACACTCATTTTTGGGATAGTAAATCAATTTAGCAAAGGTCAGTGACAAGCCTGATTTAGCTAAATCAAGATTAATTACTGAAATGCTAAGTAATAATACAGTCACCAGTTGAACCTAGATAATGTTGAAAAATATATTTTCAGCTAATTTGATTCAAATCACTTTTGATTAGGTATCATGTATGGAAGGGAAGCAGATGACTCTTTTCTTCGTGTATATAAATAATGTCATATGTTTTAAGTAAAGATGCTTAAATTTTGGCTCATTAATTTTGTTTTCTATGAGCATGAAGATTGGCATTTTGAGCTTGTTCTCATGAAGATACTGAATTCCAAAACTTCCTACCTCTCAGCACCACTTGCTTTCCAAAAGTACAATTTTTTCCTCTCTTCATGGTCACTCAGTCTGAAAAAATACCCAGAATATTACAGTTCGTGTAACCAAATGCCATAGACAACACAGCATGATTTTTAAAAATTTGTAGTAGATCCTGGAATAAAAAAAAGTTTAATATTCTTAAAAATCACTCCCCATGAGCTGTTCCTGAAATGCAAAGCTTCTAAAAAAACATGCAATAAAGATTTACCCAAGCTCACAGGGAAATTGCCATTTGAGATCTCATCCAAACTCCCATCTGATATCTGTAGATGCAAACACACATCCTGTTTCAGACAGGGGCTGGGCCCAGGAAGATGCAAGGACCTATCTACATGTATGGGAACTTGTGAAGTAAAAAAGTGCCCCTAATGTGAATTGTTTGCCTGACTCTGACAAACTCTTGGGCATGAATTATTTCTCACTTAGTTAGCCCTGTCAGAGAAAGGCACTGACTATAGTAAATTCTTCCTGTCTTCATGCTAGTTATTTTCTCCAATTCTGTACTAAAGTTTCTGTACACTTTTGTTATCCTGAGTGAAATATTTTACCTTTTTGGTTTTTTTTTAAGAAATTCAGCTTCTTCTGTTTCTCTGAAGATGACAACAAGCTTGTTATTACAATGAAGTGATAAAATGTGCAGTTTTTCTTCAGCCCAGGTCATTTGCAGCTATGGAGCATCATTTATAATGATGTCAACTGGAGATGCCAAAGGTACCATTAACCAAAGATAGGAAAAGTTCCACAGAAATGCAGAACAACCAGCAAGAGACATTTGCTGTTATTATTTTTAAGTCTCATAATAAGATATGTTTTCAATGAGCTGAGCCATAAAAAATACTGTGGTGAAACTTCAGCTACCTTGGAAAGAATCTATCATCAAAAAGACAGTCACAGCATTACCACTGCAGTGTGTAATGACAGTGTGCCTTGTACAAAAATGTATCTTTTTAAAGTTGTAATCAGATAAAGAATTGAAGACATTATCAAGTTGACAAGGATGCTGACATAAAGTATGCAGACAATTATTTTTGTACAGTGACTGTTATATTTCTCACACAGGCTATTTAGCATGATAGTGGTTCTTTTCTTTTGCTGCCCATGTTGGACCTTCATGGACATCACTAACTACACAGAGCAGCACATAAGCTTGTTGGATTCACTTTGCAAAGGGCTCAGTGTTACCATCACAGGATATATTCTGTACAAGTTCATATTTACCTGCCTTGCTTTCTTCCATTAGGTGTTTCTGGAGGACCTAGAAGACTGTTCTCCGTTACCTGCTGCCTCATTGAAACAAGAGCAAGAGGCCGTGGGGATCCATGATACAGGAAGGCCATTTGTGGAATTCCTGGCTCTGCAGGGACAGCAGTGATGGGAGCAGACACCAACACGTACGTGTATGGAACACCCATGCAGAGTTCAATGGTTAGCCATGAATCACATCAGCTACGCACACATGTATTTCTTTTCTTTTTGTAAATTGCTTTGCATTTGCCATCTTGCAATTCCTTGTAGTTGGCTTTTGAGCTCATCATCTCGAAAGAACTTTGGTCAAGTCACTTTTTCTCTCTTTTACAGATAACATAGGAATAGGCTACTGGCAACCTCCTTCAGATGTAAAACTAAGCACTTGGTTGTCTCCTTTGTTTTCTGTTATTTTGTTCTTAATTCAGAACTGGACTATTCCCCTCACACCAGGGTTACTAAGCTGCCCTTACAGACCTCATGAAAAGTCTTCCTTACTGCTTTCCTAAAACCCTAATCATTTTGCACTCATACCTCATGAAACTTTTGACAATGTTAATAAACACAGAGGTGTGAGGTTGTGCCATCCCTTTTACAAAGCTTCTCTCACCTCTTCTCCAGTATATTACAGGTACCTGTGTGTATACTAATTGTATTCTTTATTACAGTTCTACCACTTTGCCTAGCATGCAAATCAGACTTACAGTCAGCCTGCAGTCATCCCTGGACCCAGGGGGGAGACATCCCAGGCTCTGCCTCTGGTAACATTTTGAGGAACAGGTAACATACCACATTCCTACATGAACCATTTCTATTTAACATATTTTCGAACATGAAGGTAAATAATCTTAAATACTGGCACTCTTTACTAAGAGAGTAGAAGATTTCTGTAAATAACACCTATTTTATGGTATCTTCAATATTTCTCCAATTAATGCCTAGTTAAAAAAAAAGTACAGCTGAAAGAATTTCTTTGATCACCTTTTCCCTGAATAGTGATGCAACCAATATATTTAGCTTTTCAGCAATGGCTTTTATCTTCCCTGACTGCTCCTTTTATACCCTGGATCAACAGTCTGCTCCAAACAACTCTTTTAAAACCTTCCTAAGTTCAGATGTGATAAAACCAGATTTTTCTATGTTTTCATATCTCTTATAGAATACTCCAGTTTTAGCTTTAATTAGCAGTATTCATTGCTGTTGCATGGAAACAATCTCTACTTGGAAAGACTGAGTGTTGAAATTTTTAAAAATTTCTTAAATTACTTCCTTTACATGGCTGTGGAATCACGTTGACCTTTGAAGATCGTTGAAATTAAATAAAATCCTGCTGCAGTGGGTTAGTTTCAACATTTCTCTGTAAAAGAAATGCTCTTCTTTATCGAATATATCTGCTAGATCTTGAACACTTCAAAATGGCAAGTCACAATATGGAATGCCATATCCGACATTATGCTCATCATGCCATTTATGTAAATGGCATTATATGTCATGAAACAGTGCATTGTTTTATTTTTAATATATAAACCATTTTTTAATTTGGTACATGTTAACATCTCCTTTCTGATTTATTGGGCAGCTTGCAATGGAAGCGAACACCAAATTCAATGAAACCATTTAATACAAGAAAGAAGAAAAAACAGATAAGCATTCAGCATACTAATTAGAGGAACAGCTATTTTTTGGCTATGTCTCTTAGCCAGGAATCATTTTTCTAGGATATTCAAAACAGATGCTCTTTTAATTAGAAGCAGAAAATCTGAATTTCGGCTAGCAACACCCAGGAGTATGTTTGAGAGTATTGGAGATAAAACACCAAGTTTACATAAGTTCCACCACCTTCTGTTATGTAAATGTCTGCTTATGTGTACATCTGCTCGGTGGCATCAGCTCAGTCAGAACGTGTGCCTCTCCCTGTGCCTGTCTCAGTCTCCCCTGCACAGAGGATGGACTGCGAGTCAATAAAGTAGCATCAGCTGCTCTTCTTGAACCGTGGTCGAGACCTGTGGCTTTTCAGACAGTGGATCCTGGATTCTGCTGCCTGTGCTGTCTATATGAAATTTAGTTAGCTGTTGCTGTCTGTGGCTATATATAGGACTAGATTTATTACTATGGGTATGTTACCAAGAGAGCAGATCCAGCCTGATAGGGGAAAAAATATTAATTCCATTGAGTTAAAAAATATCTCCTGTAGCCTGCTTATCCTTGTCTCTGTTTTATAGCCTTGACAGCACTGAGAGATGTCTGAGAAATACCTAAGCCAGAATAAGTGTCAGTAGAAAACCCCAAATGAAATCTGACCTCTCAAAAATTTTAATTTTATGACAGCAAAAATACAATAGCATCTTCTTGCAAATGACAACTTCATAGACACAAAGAAACCAAACCCATACTATCACCATAGTTCACTCCATGTCTAAATGTGGATGAGGAGAATGAGAAGAGAAAAGCAGAGCCTTGTTTACAATACTGTCTTCTTGAAGTTCAGGCAGCCATTCCAAAAATAATAGCCAGCAAGTCACAACAAAAAGCACTGCCTGGATCTTAACTCTTTTTTTTTTTTTTGGCCCTACATAAGGTAAAAGTTAAGTATAGCAGTTTTATTGCTTCAAAATGCAGGGTTGTCCATGACAACACAGTTACCACAATTCTTATCTTCCACACTGTTTTGACTGCCTGAAGTTGCATTCTGTTCACTGCATTTCCAAAGGCAGAAATATCCTAACATTTTAGCTTTCCCCTGGCTCAAGTCTCGGCTGGATGCTGAGAGGTGAGTGTGCAAGAGGTACCTCGGTGGTTTGAGATAACACAGTCAATCATGAGACTTACCTAAGCTCAGCCAGCAGCCAGTATCAAATATTCTGAGAGCTCTACAGCCAGGGATGTCTATAAAGGACTACTTGCTTCTGATAAATGGAAAGGCAACTTCTTGAGCTCTTTTAGTTACTTTACAGAATGAAAAGAGGAATGAGATCTAATGGAGTAGGGCTTTAATTGGCTTACCAGTGCTAAGGACACCTACAGTAATTAGCTTGCTCAATACCTTCTCACTGGATTTAGTAAAAAAGGCTGGGTGTTTGGATTGTCCTGCCATATTGAGCACAGGTACCACACCCAGATGAGCTTGCAGACCCTGGCCCTATCCAGACCACAAGACATAGGAACACAGGCTGTAGCTGCTTGTTACTATAGAGAGGACAGTGTGGGAGGCAAGCTGTAGAGTTTTAAATAGGTTTTTAAGACCTAGAAAAAAAGCCTGAGTCAACTGCAGAGAACAGGGAGAGCGAAGGGAAGGAAAACTGATATAGTGAGATGCATAAGCAGATTGGCAAGACAGTTGGTGCTTTCCTTAGATTCAGCTTTCAGAATTAAGGGACTAAGGAAAGGGATTGGTTTAATTTAATATTAGAATACTTTAGCTCTTGACCAGGTCATTTCAACATTAAATTTGTAACAGCTTCTCTGAAATTACACATTACTGAAAACAGTGAATCCTTTAGAAAGGAGAAAAATGTTCAGGAGATGCATCATTTATACAATTTATCTATTGAGAAGTAAAATGTTCTTATCATAAATATGGTCTTGTTTTGAATGTCAGTACTGCTTTGACAGAATCACATGGAAACATCAAATAACCAGCAAGGTTTTAGCACAGAGGGATAAGTGAGAATAAGATATGAGAATGCAGTGTTTTTCTTCTGTCGTAGTTGCCTTGGAATGCAGTATTTAAAGGCTAGCTTCAAATTGCATAGTGCTGTCCAAAGTGAATCTTGAAATCATGGTAGTTGGGGCAGGAAATGGGAAGGTGCACTGTAGGTATCTTCTTCCCAAGGAATGACTTCAACTTATCTATTACAAAACCCTTTTTCTTTTAGAATTCAGAGAAATGAAAAGTGAATTTATCCATGGCTGCCTGCTGATCACTAGGACAGCTCTAAGGCTCCTGAAGCACTCTGCAAATACAAATTCTTTCATTCACACGCAGGAGTTGAGAGACTAGCTTTATAGTT
This sequence comes from Cinclus cinclus, assembly GCF_963662255.1. Taxonomy (NCBI): domain Eukaryota; kingdom Metazoa; phylum Chordata; class Aves; order Passeriformes; family Cinclidae; genus Cinclus; species Cinclus cinclus. The sequence continues at coordinate 23,122,790 of NC_085052.1, forward strand.
TTGTTACAGAAGAATAAATGGTGGTTTGGGCACACCACATGACAAGCTCAAGGTCACACAGTTAAGGAGGAGCAGATCTTGGAATAAACCAGAACAAGCCTATGATTCCTGGTCCCTCTTGGTTGGCATTCTTTCCTATTCCTATGCTCGAGTCTGATGACTCTACAGCACTGTAAATACCAGCCAGTCCTTCAGTACAGAAGGACAGGGTTTGCTTTAATGCTATTTTTAGATAAGCAGATCCCACTTTTAAATCTGCAACGCCTTCATTTTCAATATCGTGATTATGTTTAATGTTCCATAGGAAGATGAGGGGATTAGTATGAATCAGAAAGCACAATGCAGCGTAGGCAGTACCATGCTGCCTTCTGAAACACCAGCACAGGGCAAGGAGGAGCTTCGGAGGGGGCTTTGCACAGGGAAAAGGCATTAGGCAGCTGGACGTGTCAGCTGGGTACCTCGTCAGGCAGCTGGTGCTAGTGGAAGGTCAAGAGCACATTTACTGTTTACTGAATTTGTAAATTACTAATTATTCAGCTCACTAAGCAAGGCAGGCTCATTGCCTGCGCGTGATACTCCCGCTCCTGTCAAGCCTAAGCACATATGGAAGAGAAAGAATTCCCAACTATATTTTGATAGGTGGAAATCATTAACGTACCAAAATAAAGGACGTAAAGAGCTATAATGGGTAGGTCACTAGTAAGTATAAGCACACTTCTGTGTTGTTCAGAGAACAAGTATAGAAGTCCAGCTGAGCACTGAAAACAGCAGTTCTCTGTCCCTGCAAAGAACTCGGGGGCTGCTTTGCCAACCAGGAGAAGGCAGGATTTGGTGTATGTGTCCATGGGAAGCAGTGGCCTAGGAGTTAAAGAGGGGTCTGCACTCACATTCCACTGTGGGAGACAGAGGCAATAGCCAGGCAGACACTGCCTCGGAGCCAGGGAGATGTCAGAGGTACCGGCCAGCCAAAGCTGTGGGAGCTACACCACAAGGAAGGAGACTGCCAAGAAAGGAAACAAGGAAAGGGTCTGCAACATGAGGGTCAGAAAAATAAATTGCGTGGTGGGCCTTGAACCAAGAAAACAGATTTGTTCTTTCTGTCCTGGCTGTCAGCAAGAGAGATGATTTTGGAAATGAGCTACTCAAGAATTTACAAGAAGGCGACCTGAGACAGAACGTACTATCATCACAACCTGCAAAATGAATGAACTCTGATGTTTCTTTTAGTCTGCCTACACTGGTGCAGTCACGGTGACTGACAGAGGGATGCTTGTGGTAGCTTCAACTGAATAAACCCAAATGAGAGGAAAACTTGGTTAGATTAGCCAAATGGCCAAATAGGCATGTCTTCTTCTCCAAATGTGCATCCTTGCACAGGGAAATATCTGCCAAAAGAAGAATCAAAATGTGATGCTTCTGGAGTGAATAGGACTAAAGGATATCCTCTCTACCCAGTTTTTGGGTATATGCAGTATCTACCAAGACCCCTTATGAAGATGGAAAAAATATTTACCCCCTTCTATACTTGACTGCTCAGACAAGAGTAGGATTGAAGATTAAAAAGTTACCAGATCTTCCCAGGGTGAAGACAAGAAAGGTCAGGAAAAGAGGAATTATAGATAAAGTCAGTGTTTGGCATGGAGGGAATGAAAGAAGGGTCAATTGTAACAGACAAATGAGGCAGTGCATTTCTCAGAATATTGGAAAAAGAAAAGTAAATACTCCAGGTGGGAGGATGGACTTGACAACAACAAAATCAAAAAGTCCTAAGACACTTATACCGGTGGAAGAAAACAAAGTTGTGTTGAGGGACTGGAAGCAGTGGAAGTGAGGTAATGCACTGGTGAGAGGGCAGTGATGAGTATTTTGCTAGATATGCCAAAAAGAGCTGGGTTTTGTGATGGCAACGTTCATTTTTCAATTCTGGCTGAGATTATTCTGCATCAGAAAAGGGATATTGACCTGAGATGACTTGGAAATTACAACACTACATTGCTTTCTCTCTTTTTTTTTTCCTTTCCTTATTTTTAGAGTAGGACTACTTTAATACAGACTTCCATTGAGACCGTTCAAGACTTTTTCAATCACAGCTTGATTTCCAGACCCTGCATTATCCTAAAATGCATGAAATTGCATCTGAAATTCTATAAGATGTGTTTCAAACATAAGAGGCACTATTGGCCTCTCAAAGCACTTCATGAAGCTCAATTCCCAGTGGACAGATGGGAACACCAAGGGGCTGCCAAAGCATATCTCAAGTCTTGCAGCAAACAGAAAATGCATGTACATCTACTGGTTTGAGTATACGTGAAGATGTTCCTCTAAGCCTTCTCAGTATCATTTATTATATTAATGTGCATCTCAATCGTTTTTGTAAGTGCTGTTGCAATTGCTGATATGATCTCACATCCACACCTGGTTGCCTACCATGGCACTGTGGCAAGTCACCTTGGTGATGTTCAAATAGTCCTGGGAGGACTGGAGCTTTTAAGAAGACTTGAAGAACTCCCTGAATCATGATGATGTGCTGGGCAGTGCATACCCAGTTCTTGGGAAGTGTTGCTCCTACAAGCTAGTTCCTACTGTGCACTGGCAGGGTCACCAGTCAGCAGGGCAGGGACCCTGCGTGGATGCTGACTCTGAGGGGCTTGAAGAGGAGGGAAGGCACTGGATTTACACTCTGCCTGATTAAAGTTTTATTTTAGCTTCTACTTTAAAAGCTGCCAGGTTATAAAAGAAATAACATTCTTAAGAACTTACTAGAGAACTACGGGACAAATTAAGCTGGCAGAACTACTGTGGAATAAATATGGTGCAAACAGCAGAGGCAGAAAGGCAGGCAACCATTTCCTATAGGCAAGTATGGCTAGAAACTGCTCCTTCCTTGTTTTCATCTTCTCTCAAACACAAAAGGGTTAGGTAAAATCTATACAGAGATAAACATTGCACCTAGCAGGCAGTGTCCACATACCCCTGGAGTCTGAGCGGTACCTTGACTCCCTTGTGCTTTTCACCTTTGCTTCTCTCTGAAATACATTTCAACTCAGCTTGTCTTTTGAGCTTAAAAGAATAATCAGGAAGTGAAACTTAAAGTAAAAAGCAGATTTAGATATCCTCAGGATGTTGAATAATGCGATTATGGATCTTCAGTTTTTGGAAGAAGCAGCAAAATGTGATGCATTAAGTTGCAAAGACTTTGGCACACCTTTTCAGCAAACTACATGTGTGTTTTACTTTGATTTGCTTTCTACAGAGGAAGATCAGTCACTTCCATCACAGACCGGAAGATTCTTTTTGAAAAAGAATGGGCAACAGTGATATTTGGAGTTTGCATGAACTGCTAGTGACCCCCTTTGCTGTGGTGTCAGAGGCTCTGCAGCACTGCCTCACCCACCCCCACACTGAGCTTTCAAAGGTCTGTTAGAAATGAACTGCAGAATAATTACTGCAGTACTTGGCTCCAGATCTACACTGGAAAGTGCTAAGTCATCAGCTCTACAAGATATAAATTATCACTTCTGGTCAGTGTCAATGAAAACTATGAAAGCCACAGCATCTTGAAAGAGCATCTAGACATAGTTTAAGTACAGTCCAAATAGAATAAAAACACGATGGAAATGTGTAATGCTTCCTGCAGTGGTTTGTGATGCCTTTAGCACAAAGGGGTGGATAAGGATGGGTTGGAGACTGAGCAGTGCTTGTGCCATCCTGTGTATATTTCTTATGATAAACCTGATCTGAAAAGCCAGAAAGGCTCTTGTAGTGGAACTTTTCCATAATCTTAAAACAATCTTGAACACTTTCCTTTTTAGAGTTCCATTCTTAGTGCCTGACTGCAAGGTAAAAGCCATATCTAGACAGAACTACTGGTCCAGGAGATAAACACACTAGAAAAAATATTTTGCTTATGAATTTCTACTGAATATTTTCCAATTCTCGATTTTACTAATATTCTCTAAGTGATTTCTGCAATAGGTTTTCGAGCTAAAGACTAAAAAATTTAATTGATTTTAAACCCTAGCCCTGCAAACCACTTGATAAATAGCTCATGTGAACTGTTTCCATCATTTTGAGTAAAACCAGGCTCCTTTTGCAAATAGTTGTCTTGGAGTTCAACATTTGCCTTCTTTAAATACTTCTATTTGTCTAAGATTAGCTGTTTCACAAACATTCTTTGCCATGATTTCTTCAAACCTATTTGCTAAAATACTGCTAAGATGAGAATGCTGCTCATAGATAAAATTCTCTATTTTGTTAAAACAGAGACAAAGTGTACTTTCAGTTGTTTTACTGTGCTAACAGTATATTAATCAAACAATTAAGAAACATTTATGCAGTTATTGTGCAGAAGCCAGAACTAAGTACCTCACAGACTTATCCAGAAAATGTTTCCATGTGGAAAGGATGTACCAATGCTCCTATTTTATAGCCTCAGAGAAAGGCCTAGAGAGGTTGAACAACGTTGCAGAGATCACCCAGAACCTTTGAGAAAAAAAAAAAGGAAAACATAAAGCAGGGCTCCACTGAAATACCTTTCCTTTCCTGAAGAAAAAGGAAAACTAAATTACCAAGTGACCATCTGCAAGCAGCACGACTTAGTCACAGATCACTGATGCTTGTCGGATTTTTTTAGGAACATTCCAGGCATGAGCCTTTGTTTTAGCCTCTCTGACACTTTGTCTAATTCCTGAATCCCAGTGGTACTGAGGTAGGATGTATTTTGGCACACCACAAAAAGTCCCAAGCTATTGTGAAAGATTTACTTAGATAACTTTCTGTAAAAATTGCAAGAGTCATTACAAGTATCCCATTTACTCCTAACACTGAAGTTAAAAAAAATCACAAATGCTTTAGCTAGCTAAATATTTATAATAGCTGTCTTTATGCATGCAAGGCATAATGCCTTCCAAGTGCTTTAACAAGCTAGAAATAGAGAAACATCCAAAGCTGAAAGAGCCATATTTGGGGTGAAAAATGGAAATTGTTTAAAAACATCACTTTCAGTTAGAAGAGAAATGACTCATTTTAATGTATGGGCTATTTTGAGTCAAGCAGGCGGTAAGGATTATAGTTAGAATTTGGCCAGAATATCAGACCAGGATATCATACTTGCAAAAGAGAGCAGCTGTCAATAATAAAAGTAAATAAGCAATAGGAGCCCTTCAGAGAAAGAGACATCTGCACCCATGACCAGCCTAGAGGCTGAGCTCAGGCATAACCTGTGAACAGCAAATGCAGTGCTCCTTCCTGCAGTGCCCTAGGTTTCCTGGTGAGGAAGCATTCCTTGAAATAAACACCTACTGTCCAAAATTACCCACAAGATGCCCAAGGCATATAGTGTAGTTGTACTCATTTGTCTTACAAAGTTCTTGGAACATGGATGCTCTTCTTTCAGCATAGGTTTTCCCTCACTCAAGCAGCAGTGCTCCCTTTTCTACAACTTGGAATTCTTCCCTGAACACCAGAGCCTTTTGATATCAGCCAGCACAACATCAGCAGGTGAAAGCCCTGGGTTCTTTCCCAGTCCATGCCTACAACTGCTGCAGATATAAAACATCTTTGTGAGAAGCTCATGGTGCTGGCAGGAACAGCCACAAGATGGGGATTCCAGTGATGCTGCAAGCTGTCAATATTGCCACTCGACAGCAGTTGGCAGCAAAGCTTGTCACTGCAGGCCTGACCTCAGCCTTCACTGCTTGGGGTACTCTCCCTCCCACGTCACTAAACGCTATTTTCATTACTGGGAAAGAACCAAGGGGGACACATTTGCTCTGCAATCAATACATTTATCTGTGCAGTCAAAACTTTGGGTAGTCAGGCGCACAATTAATTGCCCAAAGTGCTTGAAAATTTACATTATATTAGTTTATATATATTCCATTAGCCAATTTTCTGCAGTTTATCCATTTAGGTATTAATTGTTGCAGGTGCCTGCAAAATGCAAAGCTTTCTTTTCTATAAATCAGAAATTGCATTGTGGCACTTGGGCCCTTTGTTTTTTTTCTTTGCTTTTACAGTCTGTTTGTCAAATGCTGTGGCTTTGTTTGCTGAAATTTCATGACAGATGCAGACTGATAGTGCAATGAAAGTTCATTTGACCATTTCCATGAACTTCCAAAGAGCTCAAACCAGAAAGGCATAGGGGAAGGAGAACAGGGAGAACCAGCACTTTTCTGATGTCACTTGGCTGTGGAGACTCAGCTGGGTGCTGTAGAGCACTGAACATTCTGTGACCAACAAATAACACTTCCTATTTTGTGTCTCCATCGCAGCTCCAGACCCCTCCTTCCACCAAACAGACATGCTGTCTAAAAGCTGGCACATTAGTGTTTTCTTCCGTGTATAACAGTTCTGGAAATCTTCATATCTGGGCTGCTCAGGGGTCACAGATGAGATCCTAACCTCTTTCTACAAGTTTTCATACATGTTTACTGATCAAAAGCTACAGCCTGAAGTCAAAGAAAGTGACAAGGAAAGCTAAGTGATGTTATTCTTCACCCTAGTGAGAAAGAGAATGTCACTTCTTTGGGGTGGGTCTCCTTAGTCTAGATGGCCTGTGAAGAAAACACACTACAAAAGATATGGACAACCTGGGGCAAAGTTTCTGAATTTGAGGTATTTATTCCAGTTCAAGGTTATTATGATTATAATGTTTTTTCCTTTCCTTTCAGCTCTGAGATTTTCACTGAATGCCTAGTGCCAAACCAGACTGGCTTGCCTAGGATAATAAAAGACACCATTTCCTGAATCCCCACCTAGTACCTTATCATACATTCCTTATTTCTGCATCTTCCAACACGACTTCCAGTATACTGAATGCAACCTTGGCTTTGAAAAATAATAAATCAGTTATTTACAGACAGAACAGCTCTATAGAGGAGTCTGAAAGCTCCTATCCTACCTTTTTCTAGCAAGATACAAGGGCTTTGACAAGGATAGAAAAAAAGTAAGTGAAGCAACTGTTTCAGAGCTATGTGGCTGACAGAAGACTGCCCCATAATATAAATATGATCTATATGTACAGCTATAAGTGAGCATCTCTTTGGAAGCACCAGACAAATCCTTTGCAATTTTCATCTGTACTAAGGTAGATTCAGATATACATATTCATCCAAGACCCAGTATATTCAGACTCTCAGTTATCACAGAAAGGCAGCTACTATGCCAAAGGGAGATGTTGTGAGCTGCTCTTGGCTGGGAGTCTCATTTATGCAGTTTCCAGAAGGGCTCTGCAAAGCTGCACAATAACATGAAACACAAATGCTAACAGGGTACAATGAGGCTGTTCTCACAAATGTCTCATCAATAAACATCATAAAGGACTTGCGTCAAGAAATAGTACTCCATCTACACTATAAGCAAAACATAATAAATAATGAAAACATAAATAGGAGAGCAATAAGGAAGGCAGGCAGAGAGTACAAATGAGACCACTGAAACACAAATAAAGCAGCAAGGTTACTGGTGAAAACAGAGGATATTTTCTATACAGGAAATTGTGCATATCTTTCTGCTACAATAGACATCAGTATTGGGGTGAGGAGTAAAATGCATGGATTCATTCTTTCATCAAGATGCTGGAGTACAGGGAACCAAGTCCTTTGCATTTGCAAAGAGTCACTTGGGAGAAAGTAATTTGAATTTATTTTTAAAGGAAGCGCTTGCACATCTTACATTGCAATGTGAATCAGAATTCAAGAAGCTTTTATTTCTGCAGTGTAACTCACTTCAAAAATCCTCTGTTCTTAAATGAGTATATCCACACACTCCATTTTGGTTTGTGCAATCAACGTTAAATTCACCTGACTGGATTAACTGTCTGAAGCACCTCCACACAGACAGACAGTAAATACGGAAAAGAGATGTGCCACAGACAAAGAAAAGAATAAGACAGGACTACAAATTTCATTTTATCCTGTGCTGCAAGTAAAGCTTGTCTCTAAAGGTATCAGGTGAGTGCAAATGCAGTACTTAATTCATCCAACAAATGCAAAAACATTAGCACAGAAAAAGAATAAGCTAGCATTCCTATGAAAAGACTACTGAAAAACTAAGTTGAAGATAAAAATTGCTATCTATTTATTCTTGAGGTCTTAAAGGATAGGCATTTTCTTTAATTAGAAGCAAGCATCCACATAACAAATGCAACCTTGTAACTTTTAATAGCTGGAGCATAATCATAATCAGTTGTGATGGAAATTCCAGATTGCACATTCTCATCTCTCGACCTTGGAGTCACCATGATTCTTTCTATCTGTAATTAATACCTTTGTATTTAGGGGGAAATGACTTTGTAAGGAAAGTCAGTTAAGGAAGGCAGTCTAACATCCTTCATATTGTCACAAGTGCCACAGGTCGAGTCAGTGCTGAAGCTGCTGCAGCCAGCAGCTGCACAGGCAGTGCTTGTCTCTCTGGCAGGAAGGACTGAGCACAGCAGGGCAGGGAGGTGCACACCCCATTTGCAAGCACAGTGAGGAGGGCACTGGAGAGCTGACCTGCACAGCTTCATGCAGCTCCTGGTCATGGACTCCCTTCTGTCAGCAAAGGGATGGGATGCTGGTGCACAGAACCTGCTGGAAATCAAGGCTGGAATTCAACTACCTTTCAGATGTGTGTAAAACCGGAGCTACCAAGCAGCTGCATAACAAATTCTGTTCTTCTAGCACCAAGTGGTGGTAGAGCACAGCAAACTGCACTAACAAACTAAGCACCCACACGGTCTAGACCTTTCTCCTTCAAATTGCTCCCTTTGTTCTATATATTTCAGAAAAGAAATAACAATTAGCATATTGTTGGAAAGAGGGGTTTATGTCCCTTTCTGCTCTTCTCCAGGTTGAAACTAATTGATGACTCTTCCAAGTTGGCTGAAGGCCATGGCAACATCAATTATGTGGGACTGCCCAGCTTTATACTTGTAGAAACTCACTTTTACCTAAAAAAACAGTCCCACAAACCCAAAAAGAGAAAGACAAACAAAGAAGCAAAACACACACAAACCTTTCATTGGTCTCTCTGCATTAAAAAAAAAAAAAAAAAGTTGGTATCCCCTAGCCCTGCACTCCTCACAGATCAGAATTGTTGGGCTGCTGAATAACAAAGGCAGCAACAAATGTTGCCTTTGATCTGTAAAAGAAATGCTCTTACCTTTGGTGGCACTTGGGCAAAAGCTTAAACTCTGTTATGAAAGACCAGAAGAAAGAGGAGCAGAATGATGTGAGGAGTAAACTCAGAGAAATGCTGATGGTGAGATACTGAAATGTTATTTCCTGAAGTAATTATTTGCCTCAGTGAGTGCCCAGAAATCAGCCACACTTAAGGTAGTTTGACACTTCACACAGCTCTGTGTAGCACAACTCTCTGGTTAAGCCATGTACTTAGAGCTCTAATGTGCCTCTCCTCTTTATGGCATAATTTAGAACATTTTACTAGCCATATTTTAAAAATCCCAAATTATTTCTTCAAAAGCGTTCTCTATTTGCCTTGCAACTTCTTATTTATAAAATAGGATACAATTTCCTATCTGTATGACAACTGTAAAAAAAAAAAAACATTAAGCTGCATAAAAAGGATTCTATAATCTTCTGGGCTAAAACACAAACTCTTTCATGAACCAGAGGCACCCAAAAAAAAAAAACCCCACCCCTGCCCCCTTAATAACATCTGGGAATGTGGTGCTCTGCCTCTCACAGAGAATTTCACTGTTGAAGAGCTTGTTTTAATTGTTGTCCTGCTTGAAGGAACAGCTGACCACACACTGACCTCCCTGCCTCATTCCCCCTCTAATGCTGGATTTTGTACAAACAGGTAAGACACCTGTAAAACCCAGGTAATTTTACAGCCCTCCCATGGTGTCTAAACAGATGAAAAAGTAAAGTGTAGCAAACAGGGGCTCTGGGGCCTCCAGCAGGATGAAGAGAGAAGCAAGAAACACAGCCAGTGTCTCAGTCCCTTCACAAACAGCAACCCCAATGCACCGAGCAAGGCCAGCAGGCAGAGCTGGAGCACAGCCACACTCCTCCCGTGCCAGGGCCGGGCTGCTCCTTGTGCCCTTTGATGGTAGAGGTTAGCCCTGGCAACAGGCACGCAGCGCTTCAAAACCTGCACGCAGAGGTGTCTGTAACTTGAATAAAGAAACTCAGAAGTGAAAGGTCGTGGCCCAATGCATGGCTCTGGAAAGGAAAGACATGTAGCAACTTCTCTGAGGCACTGGGACGATTTGCATACGCTGTGTACAAGACAGCGACACATGGCACAGCAGCTTGTTGACAACTTCATGACTGCATTTACTCTGGTGCCTAAACAAAAGAGGATGCAACTCGGTTGTTTCATCAAGTATGAGGAAATTCTCCAAGTCTAACTTTGGAAGCTGGTACCTAAAGGTGTGCATTTTGTCAGTGGGAAATGTGTTATCTGAATTCTGGACCTTGGAAATGTAAAGCTCAAAGTCCAAGTAACTCGACACTGGCATGTTGTAAACATGTGCCTTAGAGGGCTTCCTCCAGAAATTTGTATAAATGTACCGTAAAGGACTGCAGAGAGCTCTGAATATGTCATAAAAGGAAAATGCTACTCAAGCTGTACATGTTGCCATAATGAGAAAAAGCACTGTATCTGTGAAGGCTTGTACAACAGTGACTTCTGCTGTGAAAACCTTGTCAAACCAGCATGTCAGTTATGAGGGTTAAAATTGCCTGCTATTGCTCCCATTGCTCAAAATACTGAATAGGCTTTAAATAGAACTTAACAATATGTTATTGACAGGGGCACTAGAAATGTGACAGGCTTCAGCTCCTGTTCTTGGTCCTACAGCAGGGAGTAAGGTGTCTGTTTTAGTGGGACAAGGGTGCAGACATAAAAATCCAGCCATTCACTAGTCCCAAAACAAAACCAAAACCTTTTCATTTTCATGAAATTGTGAACACTTAATTTTAGTGGAGTCAAAAGAGTTTTCAGGACTTGCATCTGACATCTTGATGAGAAGCCAGTGCATCTTACCTGGGTTAAAAGCAGAAGCAGTTTTAGTGAACTTCTGTTGTGCCTGCATCCTAGGAACACTTACAGATTTTCCTTCCAAGGAAGAGTGCAACAACATATTTGACAGCCTTTGCCACTAAGAAAAAAAAAACAGAATATAATAAACTAACAGGCTTTGGAGGCTTGGAAAAAATCTTAGTTCATTTATTTTTAAAAAAATTGAGTGGTTTCAACAAAGAGCTTTACTTAGAATAAAAGAGCTCATGAATCCTCACAAATTTTAATACAGGCTTATCTTCTGGAAAAACAATTACTAATGAAGAAAAACCATCTGTTCCCCATAAATTAAAACTGGTTAAATATTGGAAAGTATTTATATGATTAAACAGAAGAACTCTCTGCACCCCTCTATGTTTAAAGCCAAATATTCAAGCTCGTGTATTCACGAATAGGTGGAAAATAACTGTCTGCACAGGCTATACACATTAAGTTAGTCTGCATAAACTGTCACAAAGGCTTTCCATTTTAAGTCATACCTTTTATAAGAAGGACTTGACACTAAGCCAGTGAGCCTGATGCTCTCTCATGCTTTTTGCATACTTGAGAGACTAGATTATTATTGTCTGGTCTCAACTAAAGGTCTGTGGCCATACAAGGCTTAGTATGCCTTCATTAATTTTGAGTGATTGTTATAAAATAGCCCATAATAGGTGTCTGAATTTAACTCACTAGAAATGTTGGATCTACAGATATGCAATACGCAATTCTTTTCAATCCTTTCAGAACCATCAATGTTTGAAATCCCACTGATTTTGCATTATAGACTGCCACACACATTATTTTAAGATTCAGTGACTTTGTTTTTCCATGCCTTGCATGGCAGCTGCTGATTTAGAGTCATCACTAGGGCTGCAAGTTCTCACCATTGATTTTGTCAATACTTTCTGTTGTTTTAAAGAAATAGTCTTAGAATATATACAATTTGATTTTCATAAATTTAAGCATGTTTGCCTGTTATTTTTCTGTTTTGGTTTGAAGGTTTTTTGTTTGTTTGTCATTGAGGTACTTCATGATTTACCAAAAAAAAGCAAACAAAAAACAAGAGAAGAATTTACTGCCAGGCTTGTGACCTTGAGGAAGACAGTTTAAAACTCTGTTCTTAATCTTGCAAGAAAAACAATCAGTTCTACATGACTGTAAATGAGATGTTTTAACTCTAAAAATAAATAGTGTCAGAGGTGTTTCATGTGTGAGTTTGCATCAAGGGACCGGTTCTCAGATTTTAAAAGAATAATTTGATAAATGCAAGTCACAGTCCATGTGTTGCTGAAGAAATACTTCTTAGTGCTTTTTTTCATCTGTTGTAGTTTCTGTACTGCTATATTAGCACACTGTGAAAAGAAACATTTATTCTCTCACACATACCAGAAATAATTTTTTTTCTGTAATCATTTTACATTCTGTACTACACAGAGCAAAAATCCCCAAGCACAACTTTGAATGATGAACAATTATATAGTATAACTCCTGTTTTCAGTAGTTGGCTTGAGGCATCTTTTAAAGGGCACTTTCTTTTTCAGAAATTACTGGTCATTTTTAATGGAAACAGTAAATACCTAGATGAAATAGAACAACAGCTTTGCTTTTGAGGAATGTCTCATTTCAATGCCTATTAAATGAGGTATCCCATTCCAATGCTTTTATTTTCCAAATGTAACTTTCAGGTTTATAACACCCTTTTAAAGCAGGTATATTAAAAATTAAACACAAGGATAAATAATTAAAAAACAGAGTATGAGGGGTTTGGGATTTTATGCGACCAATCAGCTTCACTCTACAGTATTTTGCCATTTTTCTTTCACATTGGCTAATAAACCATATATTGGTCAAGTAATTATCTGTAGCTCCACTGATTTTCAAGACATATTCTTGGTGTGCATGTCATCTACATAATTAGATTTTTAAAACATAGGCAAAAAAAAAAGAGAGAAAAATGCTCCACTCACAGAACACAGGGATATATACACACACATATATATACATATATATATATATAGGTATGTTAAAAGGGCAGTCCCACATTGGATACGTTAGCTGGCCTAACTTTTTCCCCACTGAGAAACAAGATGCTTCACTTGTAGAGCCACTGTAGAACCATGAATTCACACCATCAATCTGGCTGATGGGTTATGATGAAAAAAACCCCTTTATTTTATAAAAAAAACCATATTCCATAAATACCAGGGGGTAACAAAAAGTCATAAATGCCAAATCTTTGAAATAGATGAGGCTTACATCTAATAAAACAAAAGCAGAAAGTAGTCTACATAATGAAGTACATACCCTGAAGCAGAGAAGATTAAATAGTATTTTCACAGGAACAAGTATTAAGGTGCCACAAATGCTTTTGGTCTGGACACCAGATTTTTATGAATATGGGAGTCAGATACTGAAAGTCTCATTATCAGAGCACTGAGAGCAAGAAAGAAAATAACTTTCAAAATTCAGTCTTAATTGTTTCAAGAAAGGATTTCTGTTTCTGAGTAGCTCCTTCTACAACACAGAGAACTGGAAAAGGATTTTAAGGGCCCATGACTTCCAACACTTAACAGTGGTTTGTTGCAGTTCTTGATCTTTCCACTATATTGTGTATTACAGACTACCTGCATCTTGAAATGGCTGACATTACAGAGGGTGTAAAATAAAAATTGGGCTTTAGGACAAGAGTAGAGTAGAAAAGAAACAAAATAAAAATGGCTACTTCTGGCAAATGCCAGCATTTTGGAACTCTTTATAAACTGTCCTCTTGTAACCCCCAGTAATACTCCAAGTGATAGCAAAACAGGTTAAAATTAGAGTAATAATAGTTCATTTCTACTGAAGGTCAGGCATCATTTGAGGATCTCAGTAATTTGCAGCAAATCAGTTCAGCTATACCTCTGCATACCTTACCAGTGCTGCGTTATCACAGAATCTGAACACTGCAGAGGGAAATCCAAATCAAAAATCCAAACCAAAGCCTCTCTAAACCAGCAGAGGCCACAAAATCTGAAGGCAGGTTTGTGGACTTGCTCAAGTTGTCTTCTGTTGCTTACCAAGTATGTCCTGCTACAAATGTACTGCTGACACCGCTGGAAACACAGCAAGGCATCACTTTCAGAAACTGCAGACAGGCAGACCTTGCTAAAAAATTACCTGAAACTGCTGGCTGCTGAATGCCAGAGTGGATCAGCCACTGCTGCTCACAATATCATCAACAGCGAGGATTACAAGTGTTTAAAATCAAATCAGTGATTAATACACAACCACATAGTATGCTTTGTGAAACAAAAAGACTTTACATAATGTCCCAAAATACCTCAGCATTAGATAACAGGGCGAGGAAGGGAGAGATTATGTTTCATCAGCAATGGAAAAAATATCTTTTGAGAGTTTAGATGTGTAAGTGAAGCATAAAGCAAGGAATGGGGCAAACAGGAAAGGCTGCAGTGAATGAGGGACACACCTTGAAAGATTTATCTAGTAGTGATAGCAAGACTGTGAAGCAAAGGGAAACTAAAGCCACATGTAACAGTAAAAGGAGAAAACTTGCAATGCATCCATAATATAGCTCTGACAAACTACAACCTCACTCCTGATCTGACAAAAATTTCAAGGAGCACCTGACAGAACTATGTCTGTGTATGGTTGCATAGCAGAAAAGGGGCTACTGAAAGGAAAAACACAGCAGCAACTGCTGATCAGAAATCCCATTTTGGCTCTGGAAGGCACAGAACTGCCCTATGGAGCCAGGAGTGGAAACATCTCGCTAGAGTTAACCCAGGTAAAGACTCAATGCTTCCTTCCTCCATGGTCAGGAAACAGCTCTGATCACATCCTGTGCAGGACAGTGGAGCAGTGTTAACATCAAACAGGAATTCAAGTGAACTCATGGTAGTTCAAGTCTTGCAGCTCCCAGGGAAGCTCTGCCATGTAAAGACCAGGAGGAGGGGGAGGATATCCAATTGATTTTTACAACTTCACTTGAATTATTTTGCAGCTGTACAATAGTCACTCTAGCACAAAATATGTGGTACCACCCTGACAAATGAGTTCTAAATAATTGAACTGAAAATCAGTCAGATCAGGTTTCAACAGATCACAATATAATTGCAGCTATTAACGACACATTTTTTAGTACAGCACAAGTCAGTGTATAAAAGTATGAGAATTCACCTGAATGCTAGAAATATATTTTCAGGCAGAAGCTCTTCAAGGCCATATAGTTCAGCAGACCCCAAATAAAAGAAATGCACGTTTGCCACCACGGGACCAACCTTGGTGGTTGCTGAGGACATGCAGTTTTTATCACCTTCCTGGAATGGAATTCAGCTCCATGTGTTTGGTTTCTTCAGCAATTGCACTTACTCATCTTTGCTTCACAAAAAAACGAGCAATTGCTGGTACTCTCAAATCCTGTTTTCACAGCAAAGGACAATTTTCTCTCTCTTGCCTTAGGTTCTTTTGGCTGACTTTGTTGGAATTATCCTCTCAAAGCATTATAACTAACAGTTATTTTCATCACAAAAATATAAAACTTACAATCACATTTAAACTCCTTGCACATATTTAGATTTTAAAAAAGCATTTTCAGCCTTTTATTTCTTACACCACCCAAAAAGACAAGTTTGAAACCTAGTACCTTAAGTTTATCATAGTTTATCACAAATATCATCTCAACTTGGTTAAAAAAATCTGATGATTGAGCTAACTGCTGAATGCAAATGGCAAGCATTTGTGGACCAAACAGATTTGAATGAAGGAATAATTTTAATTGATCACTGTTATTGCTAACAAGGTAAGATTAATCTGCAGCAAAATTAGGTGCAAAAGTTGTAAAAAAAGGGGTCACCTTCTATGAAGATCAGTCACCACCTTCAGAAAGCTGCTCATTCCCTGCCTTCAGAGGAACAGCATAGGGAATATTACATAAGGAATGTCATTAACATTTGCACTGAAAAAAACTTCAAAAGGAAAAAAGCCATTGCAAATACAAGTGTGATTTTATCAAGAAACAGATTTTTATTTTTCAAGCTGTTGAAAGAATTTAACATTTTGACAGACTTGTTTCTAATTCTGGAGAAATATGAAGTATGTTTGTAAATTAAGTTAAGAGTAAACTGCTGTCTTTTTTTAAAAAATGAAATTCTAATGTATCTCAGGAAGACAGGAAGGACATGAAGTCATAAAAAAGCCAAATTGGACACTTTGGACTTGGGGTTTGGTGGGAAGGGAGGTGTTTTGTTTTGTGCATTGGGTTTGGTGGGGGTGGAGGTGTTGTTGTTTCAGGCTTGGGTTATTTGTTTTTCTTAACTAACAGCAGCAGTGGTGTAGCTCTTGGACACTCTTTATAGTGTGAGCCAGGGAAGGAAAAGGGTCATAAATGAAGATACTGTATCTTTGAAAGCTTCCTCAGCCCTCCGTGCTATTTTCATCAATATGGTAGACACAGAAAACATCTCAGTGAACACACACCTTCAGCATACAAGGTCCTGTTAATAAAATATATCAATAACATATCATTCACCATAATATGAAGTAAATAGGTAATATAGTACAGAGATTTTTATAGCTTGATTCTTGAAAGTTATTATCTCTCTTCCATTTTCCCACCTACATTTTTAGAACAAAGACTCATATTTTAAAAACTTGTGTGTAGATGTGTCTTAAAAAACCACCTAGAAATTTACACTTCAGACAGGGGGATAAAACCTCTTCATCTTTAACAGGTGCATTTTGTAGAGAAAATAATTGCTTAACTGAATGAGATCTAAGGAAATCTGAAAAAACTTCAATATACATATTCTCACTGTTTTGCAAGCGAGTTAAGTAGTAAGATTAAATAATTTTTTTAAAAAAATTAAAAACCCAAAACATCATCCACACTGAAAATCTACAGGCCAGCTCCAGACCTGAAAATGTTTTAAATTTCTTTAGTCACAGCATGCTTCCACAGTTAACCAGTTTATCCACAGTTTGCTTTAAAAAAAGGATCCATGTGGACAGACAACTGATGAGGTTGTCTAAATAAAAACTTACAATCCTCATCTAAAATTACAGATAATGTAAAAAACAACTACTCTTACAAAAGCTTGTAGGGAATTGTTTGATAAAACAGAGCTGAACAATCTCAGATTAAGCTGGTACTTTCACACTTAAGTAATAGTATCCCCTGTTCACCTGGTTTTTGGATTCATGCTCACATTGTTCGTGTTGTGTTAGCAAAAGCATCTCGTAGTATTCAAAGAGAGAAAGAAGACAAATTGAATAGCTGAGAATTTTACTACCAAATATTATGAAAAATGTACTTTTTCAGGTAAGAACATCAAGACATTTTCTAAACTAAATGACACAGAGTTCACATTGGAAAAAACCAACCAAATGAGTAAAAAACTCACACACATGGGCACAGCAGCCTAAGAAAATTGACAAGAAGAGGCCAAGTACCTTTTCTCTGCTGTTCAGCTTCTGTTGCAGTTCTGGAACCTTCACTGCTTGTTGCACAAAAGTCTGATCTATTTGGTATCTGCATTTTTCACAATATTCTCTTTAGTTTCCAAGCCAGTGCATGATTTTCCAATGTCAGTCTATTTTAACAGAAACTGTCTATGTGAAGTGTAGGCACAGAATTGTAGAAATTACATGGAGCCTTAAAGGTAAGTCCAGAAGAGGTTACAGGATTGTGTTTTAACCATGAATACATCCACCAGAGACAGACCTAGGAGAGCTGTTCAAGACTGCTTAAGGCAATGCTTGCATTCACTACAAAGGATTAGGATATGGCCTCCAAATTTATCAGGCACTGAAAAAGAATCCTTGTCTGAGGTGGAGAGGTTGACAGCTGTCACAGGGTAATTTTGGATCAGGCAAGCACTTGCTGTGCAGTTCAGGTCAATGTAAAAAGAATGCAAAGGTCTGAAAGCAAATAGATATTTGTCAACATATTAACAACAAATCATATTATAAGGTCTACAGTATCTTCAGCCATTTTATGTCAGTTTAGCTGTGGAGAAATAAAGTTCAAAGATTTTTATTTCTAGTTAAGTCTACCTGCAGCCACACATGCTCAACTGTGGCTTGTAAGCATAAGGGTGACATTCTCAGAATTTTTGCTTCTAACATTACTACTTTGAAATTATCTTTAAAATATCCACATAACTACATTCTTTATTTAAACACCTGGACAGGATTACTCTTTCCAGAAAAAGGGGCTAAATTTATGTCTGGCATGAAATATTATAAAAGAAAATGGTATATCAGGAAACTCCTGATCTGAGCAAAAGGCATCTCTTTCTAGTGTTCAATCATGACTTCAGGTCTACTTTGTTGTGACCAGAAGATATGCAATGTGTGGCTGTTACTGACCTGCCAGAACCTGCCTATTCTCATTTTCTTCATCCTCTATTAGACAATGTTACCACGGTGTGGTTTTTTCAAGAGCAGGTAAGGTGCAAGTCCTGTCTTGGGACTAAAGGCTATTACTAATTATGCAAATTACAAGATTTGTCCATCCACAAACTGAGTTCATGCTGAAATTAACTATCTGGCATCTGAGAATAAAGAAAACGATAAAGCAGAAAAGTTAGTACATAATAATTATATTCCCAAGGCTTTCAGATAACTCAATGAAGAGGCTGGACTGCCTGAAGTGTAAAAACTGAGAGCATTCTACAATGTGCTTTTGAGCTAATACTCTCACTTTTCCCCAGTGACACTCCCTAGAAAGTATCAGTGATAGACTCATTCTTCAGTTAAAGCCTCCATCCAATCAACTGCATTTCCCTTTGAAATCCTTAACACCAGTGGACCAGAACATTAAAAATGCTAACACCAACCAGCACCTAACTTCTCGTGTCCTGCAGCTTTTGAACACCTCTGGTATTTATGCATCCAAGGATACACAAGAGCACAAAATAAACTTGCTCTTCTCAAGGTGGGTGTTTGAAACTATCAGGTGGATATGCCAATTTTAGTCAGAAATTCAAACCTTACATGAGGACTCAACTAAACAGAGTCAAAAAGAGCATGAGCTCTACGCACCCATTACACACACAAATGAAGTTACAGAAATTGACCTTTATTTAGTAATCAGTTTCTTTAATTTTTCTTTTTTGATACAAAGTGACATTTTCATTTAGTACAGAAAAATCCATGTCAGAACAGTACCTGTCTGTTTCAGTTGTACCACTGGAGTCTACTCTGATCTCAAACTTTAAAAAACAAACAAAACAAACAAAAAATTGAGATTAAAAAAAAAAACTTCTGTCCCTCACCATGAGAAGAACTTGGACTACTAATTAATCCATACAATTTCATATTTATTAATTTATATATACAGTATTATAATAGTATGATATAATACTGTATAAAATACCATATATATTTTAGATGTTTTCATAGTTCAGAATACTGTATATAGTGTGCAACTACATAAATACTATAAAAAGTATTTTGAACTATAAAATAACAACTGTAAAACAGAATTTAAATTTAGGACCAGATCTTTCTTGAAGAGCTGGGCAAGAAGAATCCCTTTTAATTATAAAAGCTGCAAACAGAAGCAAAATTCCAGCCTGTAGTGTAAAACTAGAAACCGTACGTAATGAAATGTTAGAAACAGTGATGGAGAAGCAGGTCTACTCAAATAGTATTTTAAAAACAATTAAAATACAGTACCCAGGAAATATGGCACAAGAGACAGAAGAAACAGGTACAGAACCTGTGTTAGGAACACAGAGTCAGAAGTGCAAAAAAACCAAAAAGGGAACCGATATAATAGAGTTTGGTACAACAAGTAAATAAGTATTAAAACCAAAACTAAACTTCACTTATTTTTTGACAGTGAAAACACTAACAATTTAGTACCTTTCTAAAGGCTTTTAATCAAAGCCCTAAAACTGTGTCTGCTCTTAAATAAAAACAGTCTACGTGAATGCTACACACTGAAGTACAAAGCTTAAGAATTACCCTGCAAAATTGCACCAACATAAGCTTTCCATATTTACAGTATCTGAAAGTGACAGAAACACAGCATGCTAGGCCTAGTTTATGACTCTACCCCACCAGTACTTAATCCAGGCCCAACAACAAAAAATTATTATTTGCCAACATGTTAAGCTTGGATTGCTTAGATACATTATGACGTTTAAATATTAGCTTCATGCATGAAACAAGAAACGATACCTTTGACAGACAAGCATTGACAGGATACAAACAGTGGTCTGCCCTGTGTAGGAGTGTACTTCCTTTTGAGCTTACTCCCAAGATGTACCGATTCGATCCCACGTTATTACCCGGTGGTCAAGTCAACAATGTGCTTAGAAATGGCCAAAATTGTAACTAAGAGTCACATTGCGCATAAACTCATGTCCGCTCATACTGAGTATTTCACCCCATTTTGGAGAGTCACCTCATTAAGTGAAAGGACAGCAAGTTAAAAAATGAACAAAACAAAACAAAAAGACATTCAAGTAAACAGCAAGAACCAAATACTTTGAAAAGGTTTTTGTAAACGTGTCATTCTACAGGGTTTTGCAGCATTGTTAAATTCATTACTCGTGGACAAGTACACATAGGTCACAGCCCTAGTGACAACTGTCATGTGCACACATACGACGTAGAAGACAAGCTCGGTGAAGTGATCTACCCCTTCCCACATGCCTCGTCAGGTCCTCGTGTGTTCAGTGTTATCATTCCCCTTCATGAAACAGAAATCACTTATGGGTATCTTTATGAAGACAGAAATGAAGGGAGTCCGTTGGATAGAAAGTTGGTTATTTACATCTGGAAAGCAG
The DNA here is from genome assembly GCF_963662255.1 of Cinclus cinclus. NCBI lineage: Eukaryota > Metazoa > Chordata > Aves > Passeriformes > Cinclidae > Cinclus > Cinclus cinclus. Next base: position 23,143,597 of record NC_085052.1, read on the forward strand.
TTTCACAGCAAAATAAATCTACAGTGGGCCAGCTGGGATCCACAGGACCTTGTTTTGTTCTTGGTCAACGGTCGTCATAATCTGAGTGCAAATGCTTGAAAGGGCTCCTCCCTGGACAATGCCTGGAGAAGAAGAAACCCCACACACAAATGAGACTGGAACAAATAGTGATGAGCAATTATCAAGAGCAGTCTTCTGCATTTATCTGCAAAGTGTTTATCAACAGATCAGAATTAAGCAACTCAACTTAGTACCTGACAGATGCGTGTCTCTCAAAAAAAAAAACAAGCAGAGCAAAGAGATCAAGCATTCAATACACAATTTCTTCTGCTAGCTCCTAAAACAATCCAGGGAAGTCAAGGAACTGATGGCTATAATCAACTAAGACAACTGTTTCGTAAGTGGCCTCCACGTACTATTTTAAGAGGCATCAGGTGGCAAAATTTAAGTCTAAAGATGGTCAGAACCTGCTATAATAAACCTTCTCTGTTCAACATGTGGTGTTAAGAGTTTTATATTTACGGCGTAATAGACATAGAGACTATAGCTGTAGCAACTACACTATTTACAAATATTAGAAGTAAATTATGAGCAGCTCACAGATTGCTGAGCTAAATAAAACAGCAGCGGTTGCTACTCCAATTCTTATCATCGTCTACATTCAAGGAACAAAAGGCCAACAGCAAGCAACTCCCTGAAAATCAATTCTCAAGATAAATGAACACCTTTTATTCTACCCTTGTGAAACATAAAAAGTAAAATGCCACCACTGACACATGAGAGGAGAACATATTGTCTTCAATACTTAAAAACTGAGGAACCTCATGACTTGAGAAATATGCCAGCCAGCTAAGCCTCTGGCTTCAGCTACCACTGATGTTGAAAAAATATGGAGTCTTACACAGCTTAATGCATAATTTTTCTGTTTGAAAAGAGAAAAAATGATGTCACATAAATTTATAATATTTGTCTCTGCAATATATACTACAGTTAATGATATCAGGTGACTTTGGATACAGAACACAGTAACTGAAAAGGTCTATGAAAAGTAACAAATGGCAGGGAAGAAGTGATTCAGATTACACACAGTGTTCACAACTTGGTAGAGGAAGCAAAGCCAACTTGAAAGTCATTAGTCAGAAGTGAACCCCATGAAGGAGTTAAAGGGCTCAGTCGTTAGAGTGTGACCCCTAGCTCCATGACTAACCTACCAGGTACAACATTTGTATCTATCTACTGGCTTCTTTTATGCACAATATTTTAACTTCAACAAGCTTCTATGTCAGTGCAATTTGAACACCAACCCCCTCTGACTACCAGCATCTGGAAGTGTTGATGACAGCTGGAGCCCACTGCACACTGGCACCAACAGAAGGAGGTCCTTCCCACGGGGCATAGGAGAAGATACACGTAAGATTCTCTTGGACTGAGTGCCCCTTCCACTGTCAGGGTGAAACTAAAATGCCACAAATGCCTAAATAAGAAGCAGATGATAACATGTGGTGATGCAATCTGGCCCTGTGCATGTCAAGTTCTCTGTAGGTTTAGTATGTACCGTGTCAAAAACATTTGCATGACTCTTATGTAAGATTTTGTTGAGAACACATGGCTTCTCTCAGAATGCACTATGAGCTCTAAACTAAACACACCCTTTTGTCTCTGCACTTGGCACTTATGACTCAAAATATATCTGTAAGAATCCCATTCTTCAGGGGATGAAAAGCTAGATTTTGGCTAGTTTAGGGTGTTTGTTCTTCTATTTAAATTTTGTTGCCATGCACATCAAGATACATTCAAAAGATTAGAGATAATATTCTAGGTACATGGAACTGCATGGAAATATACTCTGAAATGAACAGAGACAGTCTCCAAACACTGGGGTTTTTTGGTAGTATTTTAGTAGTAAATATACTACAATCCAAGACTGATTTCATAATTTAATATAGTTAAAAAGGCTTCTAAAGTTGAATTTAATTATTCCAAATTACAATGCATGCTCAAAAATCCCTGGACCTTTCTTTCCATTGTTGCAACATTTAAAGTATGTCTCACAAAATCACACAATTACAGAAGGGTTGAGCTTGGAATGGATCTCTGGAAATCATAATTTGTTAATTTAAACTACAAGGAGTTTCTGTTGTTTTGTTTGATTTCTACAATTTAAAAAACTTGTACTCCTTACGTGGCATAAGACTGACAACACTATGTCAAATCATCAAATCTTGACCACACTTTCTATACTACTGGCTAGTAATAAAACCTTTTCAGAAGCTCTTTAGATCATAAGATTATAACATTCAGAACAAAGGAGATTTCTATCTTGACATTTCCTCTCCCGGTAAAATAAAATAACAAATAAAATAACAAAACAGTTATTCAAAAGGGAAGGCAGAGTGAAAAGAAACAAGGAAGGAACACTGACCTTTTGAATTAAAATATAAATGGATTAAATTACCACTGTGTTCCTATTGCAATTTTGATTAAATACTAACCTGTAAAGTACTTGCTATACTCCTGTTCTATTTTTTGAGCTGTTTCAAATTGTTCTTTGGAATGCTTTTGTGTAACTTTGTCTCTCAGGAAGATTGGGTCTTTTTGCTCTCTGGAAAAAAAAAAAAAAAACAAACAAAAGAGAAAAAAAAAACCCACCTTGTATAAGAGTAATTTTTTTAATGGACTTGAATCCATTAAAAGAGTGCCTCTAATTGGGTGAATAGGAAAGGCCAAGTCACATACAAACAGACTCCAAGGCCCAGAGTGCCATCTACTGTGCTTCAGCAGTACCAGCAGAGTCATCACGATCATTTCAGTGCTAACAAATTTATTTGCTCTCAGATCAAGAGAGCATTTCTTTTACGTTTCAGAGACTGGGAAGCAATTGATGAAGAAAGAATATTATTTTTTCCAGTTCATATGAATTGGATCATCATCTCATATACATGCCAGTGCTCCTTACACAAAGCTGGGCACAGCACTCACACCAAGGGCCCTCTTCTAAGGCCTTGTGAAGTATCAAGCATCAAGTAAATACAGTATTTCCATGTTATCAGATCTATGACACATTTTTGAGATGCCTCTTTTTCTATTATAAAAGTTCTTGAAAATAAAATATGAAAAAAACCAGATAAGTACAAATGCTAAAATAATTTTTTAAAAACATAACTACTAAACTAACCTATCACTGCAGTAGAGCATTTCAGATACCGCCAATAGAACTTGTGCTATACCAAAAGGGGTGTTTGGACAAACTTTTGGTGCACACAACAGACAGCCACAATGTGCCACTGCAACTTATACCAATGACTGCCAGAAATCCTTGCTTGACTAGTTTGACATTTGTCACTTTCAAAAAAAAGGAAAAAGCTGTAATGGTCACCATTTCATTTCCAAAGGGGGTCAAGATATGACAGCTCCATTTATCATTTAAGCTCAAAATCCTATAGTGGTAATGAAGTACATCTCATTGCTCTATGTCCTCTTTCTATTTTAAAGTAGTGATACTTATCTTCTTTACTAAACAGATAGTAATCAAATTTACCTACAGATCAAGAATATAAGAAGCCTTCAATTTAAAATACAAAGATAACAGAAGTACAAGATCTCTTAGCAAAAGTGTTTTGCAATATTCACATTGGGACATTCTGCCCCTTCTTGCCAAATCAATCTATCAAAATGTGTGAAGGCTTTCTCAAACGTCAGGGGAGGGACTGGCATTTGCACATACTGTGTTCTGTTCCTGGCTATATTCAAACAGGTATTTCACAATTACTGAAGAAACATAGCCTGAGAAGACCACAGGATATGCCCTTTGTGGCAGAAGGGACTTCCCTTGCTTTGTTTAATGGAGAATGAAGGTGGGAAAGCCGAGGTTATGAATCAACTGGCACTGCATCCATACCCGTGGCCCTTCTAAGATGAAGAACAGCTCTCTGTCATGGTCAATGCTTAATCCTCAATGGATCTCACCCATATCAGTCTGACAATGCACCACAAAGGCTAGCAGGAAAGATCCTCCTGTAGGACATTCAGTTTGGTCTCCATGGATTTCTTTGAAAGATTCACTTAATTGTCATGCAACCCAAATGAAGTTAAGACCATACATCTCACAGTGGGTTTTATGAGGATTAATTTCCCCATTTTACAGAATCACAGAATGTTCTGAGTTGGAAGGGACCCAGAAGGATCATTGAGTCCAGCTCTTCAGTGAGTGGCCCATATAGGGATAGCACCCACAACCTTGGTGCTATTAGCACCAGGCTCTGACCAACTGAGCCAATCTCAGTGGCTGTTTTAAGACATTTAAGATTACTAGGATGAAAGAAACAATAAAAGTAAAACAGACATATTTTAAGCTAGAATAAACATCCCTGAACTATATCCCTCACAGACTTACTTGATTTGTTTAGCATTTTTGTAGCGAATAAAAATTACAATAGGGTAGATATGAACACTGTGGAGCCGTTCGATGGCATGAGGAGCGATGTCAAGCAGACAATGACAATCCTAAGATCAAATGTAAATGCAAAATATTCATTCAGTTAAAAGATCATAAGGACACATGCAAATCCCCCATTTCTTCCCCTACTTAAATCATTGCAACCCAACAGAATTTTGCCATACATGTAGCATTCTGGGACTACTGAGCAATTTTTACCCAAAGGATTTATAACTAAAGAGAAAAGATGAAAAACTGCAAGAAATTGCTTTCACAGTACCAAAAGCATGCATTGATAGAAAAAAAAGTACTTGGAGAACTAATGAAATGAAAACCCAGATTGAAATATATGCAATACGTTTTTTTCAAAGTTCAAGTATTCCTATTAATTTTCTCTTTCAGAAATCATATGCAAACACGAGCATTAATAGGACTTTTCATGTGGTTTGATTGAAAACTGCAAGCAATTAAGAGATTTTAGGTAACACCTGACTCCAGGATTATGATGATCTTTATTATTCTATATGACTGCATTAAATGGAATATGTAAAAAAAAATGAAATCTTTTCTTTGGAGGGGGTAGAGGATGGAATTTAAGATAATTACTTCTAACTTTATTTAGCAATACTGTAGAAGAATACAAACATTTCTAGTTTCCATAAAGGTGAGCTCATTTTAAGTAGTCACATGCAAAAATAAGGCAAAGTTTATTTTATTTAGCAGCCTGGGGAACAGTTCTCTGAATGTCTTAAAGGATGACACTGCTAACATAATTTCCACCCCCCGCCAAGACAAGTATGCAAATTGTACAAAAAACAACAGCATTAAAATTGACTCACCTTTTCTGTTATCTCTTTTATTGAAGCTACAGTTGTCACATCAAAATGTCCACTCCTCCGTTTGTAATCAATAAACAGACAATCCTTCACACCTCGTTCAATGGCTTGCTGGGAAGCTTTCATAACCTCTGTTGCATAGAAGAGATCCCATTTCATTACTATTCCTTAGGCACAGAACAAGGCTAAGAAGACAACATCTGCAAATTCAGATTCTTGGGGTGTTATCTATGTTTGTGTTGTCATTTAGTTAATTTATACAAATATTACTATCATATATTGTAAGCACAAATAAATTAGCTATATTTGCATACTTACCAAGAGGGCATCTGCAAAATTTTCCAGGGGATTCTTTGACCAGCATGTCTTTCACAGCATCAAGTAAAGGTCCTAGAATAAGGACAGGCCTAGGGGAGGTACAGTCCACTTTCTGGACACGCTGATAAGCCAGACTTGCAGAATCTACACACACAGAAGATATTTATTGGTATAAGCATACATTTCTTGGCATTCCTCAAATAAGCAGAAGCATTCTTACAGGAATTATAAGAAGACCTCCTCCGCAAGGGTAAAGGGCCCTTGACAAATGGTCAGTCATTATTGGAATTTTTCCACTAGCTGAAACTAGACATTTTTTATAATTTAACCTACTGTTCAATTAAAAGATTTTAACAACTCACCTTCCCCAGTTATCCCTAAAAGAGTAAACAATACACAATATTTGATATCTCTGGCTTGATATAAGCATTGCAACCAACATGATTTTTCTAAAGGAATGAAGAAATAAAAGTGAAGATTTGGAGGGGTGCACAGGATTTCTGTCTAGACTAAGCAACCTGGACAGAAATTAAATAGTTGAAAAGAAGATCAAACCATGCATCAAAAAGAATCTGCCTCTCCTAATGAAATAGTGATGCTAATAGGACTAGGAAGAAATTATGAAAATATTATTTTGAAACACACTGGCTTGTAATTTAACGCAAAAAAATTGATATTAGAATATTAGAGATCACCATTTGTATTCAGAGCAATTAGAAATTAACATTATTTGTTGCACTGTGCTGATTCAAAATGAAAGAGAAGTAAAGGCAAAGCCCTCCCAAGTGTAACAAAGGTACTTGCCATCTAAGAAAGGAATTGAGTCTGTACTGATTGTATCTAGAGCCAATAAATCTTTTCCATCTTTGGAACCACTTCGCTTATGTTTATGCTTTCTTCTGAAGAATGACCTCCTTGCTGCTGCTGACAATGTCTTAGATGAACTGTTTTCATCTTTAGCCTCAGACATGCTGTGTCTCCTGTAGAATTCCTGATCCATCCTAAAATAAAACAGATAAAATGGCTGGTAATGAAAGTTTTATTTTTAAAATTTTTTGACAGTATTGCAGCTGGTGATGTTGTGCCTGATGCGCCCCAGGACATTGTCATTTCTAGTTTACTATTTAGCAGCATTAAAACCAACTTGATAGAGCAATATATTTAACTCAATGTATATTAAAATATGCCATCCCTAAGATGACATATCTAAGAATTACTATCTCCCAGAAAGAACAGAAGCAAACAAGTCCTTTATACCACATCTCACTAGTCAAGACTTATAGAGAGAAATACTTTTTAAAGATGAATACTGTAACCGAGGTCACTTACATATATTTACTGGGAATCTGCCCTCTTTCCAGCTTCTGAGCATTCTCATCTAGCTGCCAAGCCATCCAACAACCAAAATTTCCCTGTGGTAGAGTGTCATCCACATATAAAATGTCATCTTTCTTAAAGCTTAAATCCTGTTCCATCTCTGCCACACGGTCATAAAGTGTTCTGGAAAGGAAGGCAAACAGACTCTGCAACTGGTCTGCAACAACTCAAGGAAGAACACACCTTTTCTGAAAAAGTTAACAGATTAGTGGCATTCTCTACATCTCAAGAACACAGGAATGAAAAGTGAGGACTTGCTATACTAGACTGTGTACTCACTGTCAGAGAATAGCTGGATAAATCAGTAAATTTCATATCAAATATGTTCTTTCTCTCTCTCATATGATGGTCAGCATATTATTCTAACAGCCTTATGCTGTCATTACCAGTCAGGCTCAAGTACCTGATGTAGAATCCATCTCCAGGAAGCTCTTTTATCTTATTGAACTCTTCTATTCTGTACTGAGTCTTTATTTTGATGTTTTCTCCAGGCTTCAACATTTCAAGATAAGCTTCCTCAGCTGTTTTATTTCGCATGTCAATAGACCCATACTGCAAAACACAAAAATAAATCTTTAGATGTGAAATTGTATTTTAACAAGCAACAGAACTAGGTGAGCTTGTAAAACATGCAAAATGAGTTTGTTTTTCTCACTTGCAGGTTATATATATATATAAGTCTTGTCATTTAACTCTAGTACAGTTTGCACCTTAAGATGTCTAGCGGGAGACTGAGACATTATAGCAGAAAACAAAAACCACAAGTGCAAACAGCAGACAAGTACTGTGAGAGAGCACTTCTTGAAAATGTTTTCCAAATGTAAGATGAGAATTATAATATTCTCACTGAAAAAAACTTGATATTTTTAGGGATAGCAAGTGGTCTGAAGGAAGTCAAACATGATTACAAAGCAAAATCCAGATACCAGAAGTTCAATGGGAGAGTCTCAGTGCTCACTTGTATCTGAGAATCTCACAAAGACTTGTATTTATAACCTTAACACTCCTGACAAGTAGATAAACTTGCTCATTTCAGATACAGAAAGCAGAGTCAAAGATACAATACATGGTTTTTCCTGAACTTTCTTTAGAATTTCATAGTGGTAAGATTAACACTGTTCTCCGTTTTACAGTATCTTTCATATCCTTGCCTTTCTCCTACACACAGCAATTGGATTCAAAGCTTCCCATTTAGAAGAAGGGAGCAGGTGTTAGTAATTACAAGTACACATATGTGAGTCCTTCAAACTTTGGGGTATCTTGTGCTATCTACAGTGATAGTTCTCCAGGATCACATCATCCAGCTCTCATGTGCTGCAGCCAAAATGCAAGTTGGCTTTCTGACCATTCTGACCTGGGTTTTGTGGCAGGAACTCGACACTCACAGAACAGTCCACACTGCAGAATAGCACAGCACTTAGCACCTCCTTCTTTATGCCATCCCAGCCATTCATCGGCACACTGCAGACATTTCTGAAGTGCTTACCTCGAGTATCATGTCACCCAGGACTAGTCCATCAGGTCCTTTTGCTGGGCTGTCATCATCTACATCTGAGACAAATATTCCATACAGGTTTCCACCACATATCTGGATCCCAAGATCGACTTGGGACTTTTTAACAACAACAATTCTAGGTTCAGGGGTCCTTTTGTTTGTGTCCACAGGGCCCCTTTTGACAGAAAGAAGTAACACATGTACTAGAATTGAAAAACTTGCCATGCATGAAATCTACTTTCCATCTGAAGAATATATATTTATATAAACATTATTCAGAATAGGTCACCTACAGAGTCTTAAAGGACAAACGTCACCTTTCCAACTAAACCTATCTTGCAGATAACTTTCTTCACTCACTGTTCATGGTTCAGAAACAGTCTGAAAACATGTACATTTATACCCTGGGGTCCACTCAACTTGCCTGCTGACTTATTCCAACCAGACACAGCATTTACAGAAGTACAATTCCTTTTTTAGTACCCTTCATACCCACCCTGACCATTTATTTTCCTTTAAGACAGAAGTTTCACTCTCTACCTTAAGGAACACCGGGGACTTGTGGTTGGAGTGGTTTGTTTGGATGGGGGTGTCATTGTTCCTTCATCCTGTTCGCTCACAGTGTCGATTACGGAATGATTGTCAGGCGTTGCAGCTCCGCTGCCTTGAGGGGTGGAATGATTACTCACAGGTTCTAAACGAGAACTATGACAGGGGAAAAAAAAAAAATAGAAGAAAAGACTCGTGGGTTAATGCCAAATATTTTCCACTCAAAATTTTTAATTTGGCTATAAGTCAATTTTAAATAAGGGAGATAAAACCCAAACCCTACAATTCAAAAGAACATGCCAAAAACCATATGTTCACCATAAGTCTAAAAGAAAGAAAGCTATGCTTTGGGATGGGCAATTCACAAGGTCATATGCCTTCTCTAATTAATATTGGAAATTCAGATTATAGAAAAAGAAGTAAATTTTTTTTTAAGTATTAAAATGTCATAATCCTAGGAACAAGTCACCTTTGATCTTAGTTTAGTAGATTTAAGGATTGTGCCCAAATAGAAGAGAAAATATATTTGCATGCATCAAGCATTCTTCTTTAGACAAACACAATTTTCAAATCAATCACACTTATCAGCACACATGTGCTCACGTTTGCAAACTTATTAAGTGTACAGAAGTTAGCTACTAGCTAAATAATTGTCTGGACGGGAGAGCTGTCTTTTTCCAGGTCTAGCCAGCCTTACCTTGACCTTGAGTGATTGCCAAGCTGATACATGTGTGGGTTATACTGAGCCAGAATAGTGATGGTGTCACACTGCTGCCCAATGATTAGTCGAGCCTGTTGCTCTGTAGCATTTCTCAAATTTATTCCATTAAACTATGGAAAAATTGCAAAAATTAGAATGTCAAGTCTTCAAATGGAAACTAGCAAGATCATTCTTCCAGTGTCCTAATTAGTGTAATGTCTAAATGCTCAATTATTCCCACTGGAGAAAACAGGAGAATGAAAATGTTGCTCTACAGTGATTTCTAGGGTTTATTCCTTGGAAGAAATCATCATAACTTTCAAGTATTTTGTAATCTGACAAGGAGTTTAACAATATTTTCACTGTTAGAAGACATATGTATTCTGAGCTGTGCTATGATTTTATATCACTGATTGAATACAAGTTGGTTCAGATCACCAATATGAGTAAATTCAGAATTTAAAGATAAATTCAGATCTATTCAGGTCTATTTTAGTATCAGAAACACACTGTGCAACAGAAGGTGCTTTAACATGATGTTACATTTACAAAGCAGCTCTGTACTTTACAAAATTCTACTCCATGTGTTCCTCTAACACAGCAGGCAGAAACATCATGGAGCCTACATGAGAATTTTTTTAACCATCTCAGCTAAGAATATGGCACAGCAACAACAGCACGAAACTTGGTAAAGGCCAGCTGCTTGAAAATGTACCCCCTTACCAGGCAGAGTATGGGATTAGGACTACTTTTTTATCAAGTACTGAAATTAATTAGCTTAAAATTTAATTATAGCTATATAAGACAGGATGCAGATACACCATCAAAAGACATTATTTTTATTATAAAGCCTGAAAATGTCACAACAATTGTAGTTATGGAATATTACAATAGAGAGTACTCTTTGCTACATCTCACAGTGCACAAGGTTTCACAACAAAGTATTTTTGGGGAAGGCAGTTACGGCTGCAGTCATACAAACTGATTTATTAAACCTTAGCAATAGTAAGCAAACAATTACCTCCAGTAACTGATCACCATATTCAAGGCCAGCTTGATGGGCAATGCTCCCACCTGTTACCTTAGAAACAAATATTCCACCATTTTCTCCGCTCACAATGGAAATCCCGAGTGGCTCAGAGCCCTTCTGCACTTTAACATGGCGTGGCTCTTCCATGTAGGGCCTTTTAAGGAGAGAGGTAAAACTGAGTTGGAAAAAAATGTACTTCAGCTACACAATATCAAAGTTACATGCAATATTTATGCCTGTCTGAACAGAAACAATAAAATAGCTTTGAACACTTACTTAAAAAAACCCACTAATTGTCAACAGTCTTAAATGCATTCCTTTAACACCATGCAGTGTACAGTGGCAGAAGTAAATGTACACCAGGTACATGACTGCTCCAAAAATGATGGCAAATATGAATTAGAAATAGAATGGTCATGAAGTTGATGGGAAAAAAGCTTCCAGATGCATATTACATGAAAGTAATTGAACCACTGTATATAATAAGTCATTGTCAAACCATATTCCAGAAAGGTATGTTACAAATACAAATGCTGGGACTCTTCACTGCCAGTGAAAATAAACATAATGAATACTAAGGTGGTAAACCAAAGGACAACAAAGCACAAATATATTTAATATTTGTATGCTGAGAAACACAAATTAGTAATGAAAATTAAGCAGTTGCAAACTCAAGCCATTAAGACAGCAGTTTGCATGGTAGCATTACAATTACCATGCAAATTCTCCTCAGGGCAATTATCCAAACGTAAAAAAAGCACAAAGTGCGCAATACTGCTCGAGAAGGACAACCTTAGATCAGGCCAACCTCAAACTCCTTAGTGATGAGAACCTAGGCCTAGGAGCCACAGGGATTCTCAGAAAAGACCTATTACGGAACAGATATCTGAAAGATGTAGAAGATTTGAGAAGACAAGAACACTTAGAACAGGACAAACAGTAGTAAGACATTAGTAAGTATAACAAGAAAAAGGCTTCTCCAAAACAAAACCCTGATACACTCCCCTTTCCTTCCCCCATACTTGGGATGTACCTGCCTGTACACATGGGGCTGGTCCATTCATGATGTGTATGAAAAAACAGCAGCCTTCTAAAAAGTCCTGGTTTTCACTATTATAAACTTAAGAATGTCTACACAGCAAGAAGCATTACCAGGCTTTAACAATTGAGCTCACCATGAATGAAACAGTTTGTGCACCAGGTGTGGTATATTTTAAAACCATTATACTGCATTTGACATAGATTAGTTTGAATGTTTTCTTTCCTAACATTTCATTATACCATATAGATGTTCTCTAAACTGCACCAACTGCTTAAACTATTTTATTGTGCTGTTCACAGACCAGAAGGGTTAAATAGATTTCACTCACTACCACTGAAGCGAGCGAGGCTGAGGAAGAGCATTTTTGGGAAAAGTAGGATTTGGGGCTGGGGACAGAGGGAAGGGGACATTGTTTCATAACTATGCATACTGCCAGCCTTTGAAGGGATCCTTCTGGTAGCCTTCTGCAGCAGAGGCATAATAGTTTGCCAGCCTATTAGTGCATACGAGATAAAAACCAGTTAGCTGCTGACAGGAATGCAAGTCTGGAACTCAGCCACCTTACATCACTGTTAGAGGTAATGCCCTCAGCAATTGCTTACCAATGTAGTGAACTTATTACTGATGCTCACAATTTTTGCCTGCAACCTAAAGTAACTAAATTCTGAACTTGCAGAGAACTGATTATTTTTTCACTCACTTATGAGCGTATAAGCAATATTATATGAAGTTTCTTCACATCATAAAACTTATAAAGGTATATATCTGCATTAAAAGCTAAAACTGCATATTTCTGAGCTTTTTGTATTATACCTTCCTGCTTTTTCATCTACCACACCCATTTTTAACTTGTTTCAGTTTGGAGTAAGAAAGAATCAAACTATGCAAAGCACACAGGGACCTATCTGAGAATTCTAGTAAGTACAGAATGACAGATAACTATGCCTGTATAGCAAATCAGTAATAAAGTAAAAAAAGGGATAACATTAAAAAAGGTATTTTACTTGATAAGCAGTTTTAACAAAATCAAGTGAAGCACTTTTCTATAATATTCAGACTGCCTGCCAGAATCAAAACTAGACATGGAGTAGAGAAAAAGTTTTAATTGATGAGATCTTTTAATTTTCATTTAAATTAAAATCAACAGAACAAACAGTAACATTGAATATTTTCCATCTACATAATTACTAATATCATCTGGGGAAAGGCCAAGTGAACTATTTGCATTTTGTGGGAAACAGAAAGTTAATAAAACCGCCAAAAATTCAAACATTTCTTAGGATAGATTTAAGTAGCTACTTTCCTAAACTGAGAACTGTTCAATAGTTCATTTTGTTTTAAAAACCCACCACCAAACTTCAGATTTATACTCCTTTTAGAAAGTCAATTCAGACTATACATAAGAACAGCAAGAGTGATGGGGCTGGAACCTGGATGCACTTCAATAACACAATCAACATTAACAAAAATTGTTATTTCCCAGAGCTCAGAACATGTATCTTGTGCTCAAAGACACAAAGGTATAGACTGCCAAAACCCCTTGTTATTCAGCTGAACACTCACTTCATTAGTCATGTGAAAGAGAAAAGACACTCTGACTTGGAATTTGCAAGTGACAACCAGAGGAACATTTATATGAGAACACAAGTTGAGTACATGTAGTACAAGCGTCACACTGAACTAAGAATGTAAATTTACAAAAAAATCTTTACATTTCCTTTCAAAATAACACTGTTCTTTGTATACAAGACATTCTATAATTGCTACAATAATTTAATTGCAAATTCTTCAAACAAGACAAAAGTTTCAAGTAACATCTCATTGATAGCTTTTTATTACTACCAGAAAAGTTAGAATACAGAATATCCTCATAATTTTATCATTCATCACATTTTTATGGTCAGTATTTTTACATAAGTTAAGCATACAAAGGGGTCTTGAAGTCAATAGAAATGTAATCAATTTCAACACATCAGAGCTCCTTTACACTGTCAGAATGGAATTTAGCTGCCTTATTAGAAACAGAAGTGTGATTCAAATTTGTGCCTTACTGTTCTATGCTTTGAATTTGTGTAAATCTTCTCATATATTCAGTCCAGCCAGATCATAATAAAATGAAAACAGACATCCAAGACTGATACTATAAGCAGCATATCTTTGAAATATTCATGGTGAGAAATAAAGTCATTAAACACAAAGCATATGTTTTTAAGAAAGCTATCACATTAGATTCAAATTTTGCAAGCAGCTACACATACACTGAATGTTATTGCTAGCAGTGGTCCATGTACAGACAAAGGGATCAGTCAGAGCAGTGAAACTGTATCTGTACATGTTCTGCACTGTTTGCAGTAAAATTGTATCTGTACTGTTCTTCCACAGTTATGTGCTCAATTTCTCATGTTATCTGGTTATATGGAACCGAGGCACAGTGGTTGGAGCACATATGTATAATGCTAAGGCACCTGACATTTATCTACCATGTGTTACTAGGTCTTAATGTTGTTTAGATTTCCGGAGTACAGAACAAGGCTATCATAAATAAGCATGTGAGGTAGTTGAGCTGAAAGAGTATATTCCAATTTAGACTGGTCTTACTTGGTGTGACCTTTAGTCATCTTTATGAAATCACTTATTCTTAAAATCCACAAAAAGGTCTGTTACATACTTTCTAAATAAAAAACCCATTCAATAACAGGATTTGAGATGCACCTCTGCACCTATATATTTTTCATTTAAATTCAATGTTCATATTCCTTCAGCTTAATAAACACACAAAACTACCTCAGACATATTTGCTTTAAAACCAAAAAAATGTAGGGACCTTACCTATCTTTTCTACGTTCTCCGACAGATACGGGGCTGATGGAAATCCTAGGTAATGTAGAGAGGGAGTTCTGAGACTGGCTGCTGGTGAAGGAAGACGTTTCCAAGTTAAGAGGTGACTGGGGAGGAGTTATCAAGCTGGGACTGCTACATTCTGAGTGTGACAAGGAGCCTAGGAAAAACCAACAGTGGAGTTTTAGTACCCTGCATCTGTCATAGTCAGCAGATCTACCCAGACACAATGAAAGACACCACAGACATCTGAGAGAAGAAAGAGGACTGACTGTTCACTGTCTATCAGTCATGTAAGGGGCTTAGGAAGAGCAGGAAACTCTTTTCAGACAGTGCAAACTTACTGTCCTTAATGACTCTCTCTTAAATCCATCCTAAGTGTGCAAACAACTACTGCCATTTTCAACAGGAGACAAGGTTAGAGACAAGCTACACCATGAGCATGTCTGAAAAGCACGTTAAAGAAAAATAAAAGACAGGAAAGAAGTAAAATAAAAATCTAATATGCAGGTTTGTTTTCAAATAAAGTATTTATGTGCAGCTCTTCCCTTTACATAGGAAGTATATTATGCAACACCTGAAAAAGATAACAGAAGTCCAGCATGAATCCTACACTGAGAGAGGAAAGCTCTGAAATTTCAAACAAGCTTGACATGACTTAGTTTGTATCTTTGCCCTGGTTGTACCCCTCCTAAGTCATCTACAGAACAGGTGCCCTGACAGTTTGGTCCCTTTGAAAAGCTAGAGAAAATAAACCTCAAATTATTAATCACAAATAAAAGATATTTTTCAGAACTGCATTTGCCCAGTTGGAAAAAGCACTGCACACAATACATTAAGGCTGCAGAACATCTGAGTGATGATGGCAGCAAAGAGTTGTTGATTGCTGTCAACAAATTCCTGATTCCACACAGCACTCCATCTACTGCTTGTCTTCAAACATCTTCCACTAAGCAATTCTGAGTGAAGTACTGAAATATTTTCATTGCATTTCAAAGTATAATTTACAATCAGTGATTCAACAGTAAGCAAATAATATACTTAAAGAATGAAAAAAAAATGCAAGTCAGCTCACTGTTAAAATTTTCAAGGCATCATTCTAGAACAAACAACGACTATAAAACATACAGCAATGCTTATTCTTACTTTTGTCTGCACTTTTACTCAGTGATCCAGTACTCAAGTCAGCTATCAGAAAAAATAACTTTCACTAGAACATTTCCTTTCTTTTTTTAACATTTCTCTGGCAAAATATATGTCTTACTTAAAACTGTGGCACAACATGATGTAACAACTGAAAGGGCTTGGTTTTAGCTACCCTGAAAAGAGTATGACTAAAATTTCTTATTAAATAGTTCACCTCTGTCAGAGCCCATCATGGACCTTGGATATCTTGGTGTTAAAGGGATCTTAATTCGTTCTGCTCTGTATTGCAAGTTACTCGAAGAACCTATTTTTAAAACAAGAAAAATTAAAAAGACAGAAGTAAAAGCAACTACAATTAACAAAAAAGTACATTTAGATTGAACTTCTTCAGTGAGCATTAAAGTGGCCTCTAAATGATCAAGGCAAAAGCTTTGATGATTACCCTCATAATAGTGAATGCCATAATTATAGTAAATTATCTTGATTAGAGTGGCAGCATAAACAGAGCACAATGTAGCTACGCAGTACATAAGCACTGTTCCGTTTTTGCATGAAAAAGTATTTTTAGTATTTTCCTACTAAATTAAACTTTACTCCAAGTCTAAGCAAGAATCTAACATTTCTGTTCAGTAAGACTCCATGGAAATTTGCAAAGGGCCTTTAAAGTATTCTGATTACATTCTGCTTGGATGAATACATCACTGATACTGGTTGCAAATTCTTATGCTCCTTTTTGCTGTACTTATAAAGTTACCATGTTCTACTCAATCTTAGATGAAACACAGGAATGCAAACACATGTAAACCCCCTACTTATCTGATAATTTAAAATTTAAATATATTTTTAATGTTAAAACGTCACTGCTACAAACATGCATTTGCTTTGGTATCATTAGGCTAGGCATAAAAAATATTTACATGTCAATCAACTACACTTAAGTATAACTGATTTTCCAAGAATACAATTTACATTTGGCCATTAGTCATCCTTGACTTTTTGTTCAGGGATGCTCCTTTTCTTTCTTCTCACCAGCTCATTGAACTTCAACCTTTGGCCCTGCAACCCATCTCTCTAAGGATATTCTTAAAGAGTAACAGGCATGGAAAGAAGAACCCCTCACACAGAGAGCATTTCAAAGAGACTGTGAAGAACAAATTAAACACAGCAACTTCAAGGCAACACCTTTAGTCATAAACCACAAGAAATGAATCAAAGGAACACTGGAAGCCTTTAGGCTTTGCCAACCATGACAATCCCCTAACGTGGCTACTTAAGGAGTTTGCCATTTATAGTTTTCTCCAACATACAAGAGTCCCACAGGAAATAAATCAGAAAAGCTGGTTACCAAGTCTGGCACTAGATGGCAACGAATTTGAGCCATGAGATGCTCTTGTACGTGAATTTTCAGGGTAGTCATTGGAGTGTTTATGACTTAGGTCCAAACTCAGGCGACCTTGATGCTGGGAACTACATCAAAAGAAAAGCAGAATAGGGCAACAGTTAGAACTGGGCAAAGAACATCAGCAAACAGAAACCAGCCAACAAAAAATTTTGGTTAGCCCATGTGCTGAATGAAACAAATGCTTCTCTTGTTTCCACTTCCACATTGTCCCATCATTTATGAATTATGGGAAGCCAGAAGAAAAATAGCCTTGAAGTACTACAAAATATGAGAAAGCTTGGTTTTGGCAATGACAATAAAAATATCAGAAATGAGTTGATTAAAAAAATTAATTTCTTTGTCAGTATCAGTCAGTGGGGCAGAGGAAAACCTAATGAAAGACATGAAAACAACTGGCACATCATTTATATGCAGTAATGGTTTTGAGATCCCTGCATCAAAATAACACTCAACAGCAGCATGTTTCACTCTGTACTCTACCAAACTACTAGAAGTAATTTTATCATAATGAAAACAAAATTTTAGAGAGATATAAATTTTAAAACACCTGGGATGCAGATGCTGATGACATATTTGGCTGGCAACTGATGGGCAGTTGCTGGTGTGAACTCGATGGCTCCAGGCAGTATAGATTGGATTTCTCATGACAGCAGTCACTGCAGGACACGGTGCTAAGCTTCTTGGTACTGTCCCTGCTTCAGATGATAAAAGCATATTCTTATCAACATTATTAGCATAGAAAGTCCAGATTCCAAATATACCTTAATATTTTATAATTATGTATTTTAACTTTTACATGTATTATAAATAAACATATTAGCATACAAATACATTATTAAGCACCATATGACACTTTTTGATAATACATGCATGTTTAAAGCCTTGTTTAGAATTCTGTAATGAGTCAGTAACAAAGTGGATTACATTACCAAAAATGAAGGCATCACTGCATATGATTTTAATATGTGCTAGTAAATAAAAGATTTTCTGTTTTTCAAGTACAGAAATTTTAAAACCAGGAATGAAAATTCTGTATTTAGTCATCCAACCAGCATGCAAGCTTTTCTTTGGCACTTGAACTGACTGCAGCTATAATTATTACGTTTCCTCTCTTTTGTTGCCTCACAGAGTCCCACCTCTAGTGTGACTTTAAATTTTAGTATTTATTTCTGAAACTTATTACTCAAGCTACTTTTGTAAGTACATTCATCCTTCAGTACTAAACCAAAGCCTACCTTCATTTCCTCTTAAATAAATTGGTCGCATAGAACACAGTAGCAAAAACTTGTTCTCATTTCAAGACACAGACTCATATTGTCCAATATTGTCTAAAGCAGGTTTGACTAGCCTCAGTTATTGTGCAAAAGGAGGATGCTAAGATAAAAGTTAACTACAAGGTTAAAAATAATACTTTTAATACTTTTTTGACTGCCATTAAGAGAGAAAGTGAGAGAAGGGTAAAAAATCAATGAAGAGCAAAAGCTTCTTGGTGTGAGCTACTCTTGAGCATGTCTTGTCAACTGATTGGGGCACCATTGCCTGAAGCTGTCCATTGTTCCAGATACACAGACTATTACATTCATGTTCTCCGTTAAGAATACAATCTTCCATAACTTCTAGAACTTACAGGAGTTTGGAGCTTTACAAGAAGAGAGAATAAACTCATAAAAATCAATATCATCTGATTCAAAATTTAAGATTAATACACAGCTGCTGAAAATTGAAATCTAAAACTACACACTAAAGACTGAGCAATGTATCTAACAACACATTTTCCAAATGCTTCTTGACTATTTCAAATTAACTAGCATACAAATATCCTAATTACCTCCTTAAGCACTCCAATTAGTCAGTTCAGCCAATTCAAAACCTGCTAACATGAACTTCAATAACAAAAACTGTTCAATCATATGATACAAAACGCTGTTTTCTGTTCCACCTGATTATACTGATATATATTAAGCTTCTTGTGAGTCCCCTCTTCAGTATCTTAATACCTCAAACACACTCACATTTATCCTTTCACTTAGATTAAGATCACAGCCACTTTGGGCACTCAACGTCAGATACCCCAAATGTTTTCGACAGGTACAACTTGATCTATTTCACATCCTGAATATCGGATTTTTTCCCCTGGAAGAACTTCAGAAATGAAGCAGTTAAAGCCTGGGATACCTCCATTTACTTTCAAAAATACTGAAAATTACTTTTTTTCTTACTTTTCCTCCTAAAGGACAGGCTACACCCTCTTCTGGACTAATATATTCAGAACTTCTCTGCACAGAAACTCATGAAACATAAATCCTTCAGCCATAAGTTGCTGAGTTTCCTCAGTGATTCTTAAACCAGCTGCACGTTTTTACAGTTCAAAAGCCCAGCACACCATGTTCAGACTACAAGGGACCATGGAAATAGGTTCTGTGAGTCGTGTTTCTTCTGTACTTAACACGATTAATCCCCAATGTGGATAAGTGCCTTGGGGCATTCCTAGAAAGCAGTCTGGAGTTCTGTCACTCACCTGCTGACATGCTGCCAGGGTACAAGGCAGCAGCCACAAAGCCATCGCTGTGCCTAGCAGAACGTTTTGGGGAATATGGCGCCCATTCCTGAAGCTCTGGAGACAGATGCTCCTCACTAGCTGGAGCATATTTCTGCACCTACAAGAACACAGAAATTTGAATACAGGAAGTAGAATATTGAAAAGAATAAAACAGCCAAACTGTGGAACAAAAAGCAACATCAAACTTTCAAGTGTCTGTTCCAGAAAGCGCCACCACAGGGCTTCTTAGACATTTGTCTTTTGATTATGTCCTTCTATTAATTTTCCTCCATCCTACTTTGTTACTATATTTTATTACTTTGTAATCTTCTTAGGCCAATATTTGAAATTTAACTGATACCTTTTGCATCAAGGAAACACTAAGCATATAGTTACATTTCTCCTTTAAAATAACACTTTCATAGAATATTTCAGTCACTATTGTTGCAAATGTTTGCTACAGAAAATCTGGCTAAAAAGCCAGAAAGCATTTTCTTCTAGGCCTGCATTTCCAGATACATGTGGAGTAACCTCTCTTCAACATGCAATTCAGGTTTTAGAACCTCACAACTTTTGTTCTGTATGTAACAAGTGTACACTAGTGAGTTAAGCACATAGGAGAATAGCTCAAACATTGACAGTGATGCAGGAGAGCTACAAGTGCAGGGCTCAGCACATGGTGTTCACACATTTGAAACCTACTACACAAAAAGTGCAACAGATGCACGTAAAAAAATGAAAAACAATTATTGAAAATGTACTTACAGTTTTTATGATAGCAGTATTTTAATTAAATGAAGAGTTACTGAGAGCACAAAGACTCTAAAAGGCAGAGGTACCTTCTTAGAACCAGTACTTGATCATTTTCACGTCTGCACTAGTAATTGTTCCACCTGCTATTCAGGAATTAAGCACACCTAAATTTATCAACTTATCGAAGTACACAAAACTGTGTATATACACATCTAAGTTACATGACAATACCCAATATGGCTACAAATTAAACTACACTGCATTTTGCTATTACAAATATTCTTTCAGAAGTGAATGCACATAGACTGAGCACTACTGTCACAACAGCCTGATGTAGTTCCAACTAACAAGGGCAATTTCACCAGAAAAAAAATTAACATAGTGATTATGCTCACATTTTGAGGCACAGTATCACTTGTTCTCTCCTGCCAACAACTTTAGAGTTACAAAGCTCTGCCTATTTTCTGGGTGGACAGGGGAAAGAGAAGAAAAATAAAAAAAGAATCAGAGAACCTAGTTTTAATTTAATTTTAGAAACAAAAATTAATTGAGACATAAAGTAACCTTAAAAAAAAACCAAAAAAAACCCCAAAAAACCATCATTGTAATTCTATCCTATAATTTTCTTCTTTACCTCAAACCAACACCTACTTGCCACCTGTAACACAGCTTGGGCAGCACATCGACACAACCACAATATGTCCCCAGATATCCTTTGGTCTCTTTAACAGTGAGTGCCAAAACCACCCACTCTGTTCCAGCTAACAAATCTCCTGGGCCTAAGTCCCCACCTACACGTGTCCTTGTCACAGCTGGCAACTCTTGACTCACTCATTCCTCACCATACAAACATTGCTACAATTATAACCAGGGCGGTGCACACGCTCATGGCAATGCATTACAGTGAAGAACGGGACTAGCACTGCTAATGGAGCACCTTGATATTCCATATGAAGCAAACTCCTCCTATTCAAATGTGTTCAATATCTTGATCGTGTTCTGCTGTTACATACATGCTAAAACAGGACATGGGAACATGCCTTCTTCCACTTCTTGCAGTGCAGTTCTTGTGACCTTTGTGTTAGCCATACTGCTCTTCAGACCAAATCTGCTGATAACAGCTACAAAATTAAACTCTTATGCTTTTCTGTCATTTGTTGTGCTGGACATTGTTTATGGTCATAGTAGCTAGTATGGACTCTGCTTTTTTTGTTTGTTTGTTTGTTGGTTTTTTTTGTTTTGTTTTGTTCTATTTTATTGTGCTGGAAGCACTGCTGGTAATAAAAGATAAGTTTTCCTTTTTTTCTGAGCACAAATTACATAGAGGCCTAAAGCTCTCTCCATAACTATTTTTCCCTAAAAATGTCTAGGAATGCATAAGGAATGGAAATAGACAAAACAAAATGGAAGCAGAACCCCCCCTCCCAAAAAAAGGCATAAAAACGTGCCAGTTGTCCTCTTACACCAGTATTTCTGCAGGATATGGCTCTAACCCTGCACTACTTCCAACTCAGCTCTGTATTGCTCCTAAAACTCTCTGAACAAGGTGGGATTATTCAGCTATAAACAAGTAAGGGAAAAGAATGTGAAATTCTAAGTCGTAATGATGGAATTACATTTTAAAAAATAACACCTCAATAAACTTAGGTTTTCAGTTAGAAAATAATAATTTAAAAAATCTCCATCTGCCAGATGAGTACATCTGAGGCAGTAGACCTGAAATAATATAATTGAATATATATTTATATACTTATATATTTTTGTGCTTCCCAGAGCACAAAAAATATTTCTTTCATCCACTCTGTCAGGACACGACCCACCATCTTCTCAGCAGGGTTGTTTATTCTAACAAATAATATGCTGATTTTGAACTTGCATCATATTCTAATAAACAGTTCACCTTCATAGTGTAATGGGCTGAACACCCTTTGAATTTCAGATAAGATGGACAAAATTATTTTCACATATAGAAAGACTTAGAAAAAAAACAAACACTATGGGTGATACACCTTCTTCCACTAAATTGTACAGTGATCTGGACAACCAATCTGACTTTCATAAAACTTCAGAGACCCTATTTTCAGTTCTTCTAAAGCTGATGCTTTGTGTTTTTATTTATGTTCTTTTCAGGCTGTCAAAAACACAGAGCCCAAATATTGCAACAAGCAGCATTAAAACCTCAGGTATGGCAGCTAAGCAGAACACTTTTGGCGTTTGGTGGCAACCACTGCCTGTTACATACTGGAACTCCACATACTGGTTTGTATTTTGTGATACTGCCAAGTGCCAACTGAGCCTGAGTTCAGAGGACCTGAATTCTGAGGATGGGCTACACTTCTCCTGCTCTGGTACATAACTGGGCACTCAAAACCACACTACTAATACACTTCAAGGTTTCTAGTTTTGTGCTTCAATATAACAAGCTTCTACCTGAAGCGCAGGATTAGGAATGGGCACAGGGGTCATTTTATGCCTCAGAGCAGGAGCTGATTTTGGCCGCGGTCTTTTAATCTCTGGCTCTTCAACTCTTTGAAAGCCAATGTCATCTTCACAGGACTTCCTTGAAGACAGGTGAGTGCAGTCGATTCCCTCCTCCCGATAATAATGCCCAGCATTCCTGCTGCGCCCCTTGAGAGTAGCAGAGTCCTGTTTAAGTGCCAAGGAAACTGGAGCTTGAGCAGTGGCTGGGCTGGTGGGTGGTGATCCTGTTGTTACCGTAGACTCTGATGCAGAGCTTGCCTGCTGTTTATGTTTAAATTTGATAGAGTCACTTCTCTTAGGAGGAGTTGGAGGAGTTGAAGCCACTTCAGCTTTTGATGGCTGAGGTGAATGCCCTGTCACCTGATTAGGGGAAAGGTACTCCAGTTTGGGAGGAGTTGGTGGCCTTTTGAAAGTATCAGGGTCAAAGATAGATTTCCTTTGTTTTGGCTTTTTATACACAGAGAACTTTTCTGTTTCAGTTGCTGAGATATTAACCATGACTTTTGGCCAGGTACCACCACTATGCTTAGTTCCATGACCTTTGTCAAACGCTGTCTCAACCATCATACAGTCAGCTCCTGCAGCTTCATAAGGCAGCCTCCTGTTGTCCAAGTCAACAGCTCCATAGCCTTGGTCCCCATATGTCTCTGGGCTGAAGGAGCTGAGACTGTGTTCTGAATTACTATGGCAACTGTGCACCGTGTTCCTACGAGAGTCTACTCGTAATGTGTTACTTGGGAAAGGTTTGTGATCGCAAAATGAAGCGCTGCCCTGATCACCCTGGTCCTTCTTGCCATCCATGATGTCTGGATTGAAAATGTCAGTCTGGGTTGAGCTGTTGAGCTTCAGATTTCTTTTATTTTGTGCTTGTATCTCTGATGCATGAACTCTACAATTTGATATTTTTTCAGAATCCTTCAAATTTTCAAATATATTTTGACCACTCCAAGATGAACTCTGAGGAAAAACCTAAAACAAAAACCACATGTGATCACCTTATTATCATGGCTGGTTTCTCTTTAGTATGAATCATATCCCTGCCTCCTTGGTTTACTATAACTGAATATACACTTAATGTCTTAAAATTCAAAGCACAGAACATCAGATGAAATGAAGCTTGAAAAAATTTTATAATATTTTCAGAACAATTCCCAAAGGGCAACTACACATGGTACCAAAAGTACTCAACTGCACGTGAAGGGATCTGCATTCTACTTCTGCCTCTGCTAAGTGATGCCAGTAAGACAACTTTCATTGCTCATTTCCCCTCACACATTTCATCATCTTACTTTCTTAAAACCTAAAGCTCTCTAGATCTGAAATTACGACTCAAAATCCATGTGACAGGCCCAGAAAAATGGGATTCTAAACTCAAAAAACAAAACAGAATAATATTTTATAGAAATAAGCCTGAAAATCAAAGCCTTGTACTTAATTTTCATGACAGCAAGAGTTCAGTTTTCTCCACAAGTCCCTCCTGAGTAAAAGCACCTTTCTTTAGTCAACAGGCAGTTTATGTTTCATGTACAAAAGTACTGCAGCTCTGAAGCAAAATCCAAGAAGCAGCAAGCAATTGTGGTAGCACTCATTTCATGTGACCAGCAAACAAATAGGAAAGAAGACAGTAAATTAGTCTCATTTCCAACTAGATGGCACAAGAGCCTTACTTTGGAAATAACTGTTGTTGAGGAAGTGTACCACTAGAGAAATGCATCCAGACAAGACAGTTGTCTTTTGCCCCTTTTGATATACTTTTTTTTTTTTCCATTTACTCTTCCTTGAACAACTAGAATAATTCTGCAGAAGCTCAAGAGAACTCTGCAAATTTAGCTTCTGCTACTCACCTTCATGAGTGACAGAGTAAGGGAATCCCTACAGTTTCGTAGCAGAGCTTCACATTCAGTAAGGGACTTGTTATCTAGTGCAATGCCATTGATCTGCAGACAAAAGAAACCACAAGAGATCTGTAAATCAAAGGTAATGGGTAGGGAGGAGTTAACGTAGAGTATCCCTGAGAGAGGGAAAACACTAGTCTATACATATATATGTGACTGAAGTCTGGTTGATGTTCGTGCATTTTCAAGAGTGGAGAACGGACATCTCCTGAGTCCAACCTGCTATTCCTGCAGGGACACAGGGTACCACCACCAGTTCACTACACCCTCTGGGCAGCTGTACCAACAGCAACCATCTCCCCTTTGACAGTGCACGAACCACACCCACCCTGTAAGGCTGCAAATGCAGCCCGGGACAGACTCCCTTCCAGGACAGATGACAGCTGTGATACCAACATTTACAAGACAAAGAATCTCTCATCCAATGAAGGGATGCCTTTTTGGAACTAGTCAATATAAGAATCACAGATTATCACATCATTACATATATAAAAGCCAAGTGTGAAGAATAAGCTAATGCTTCTGACAAAAATGAACTCGGGAAATAAGCTGCACATTATATTCATCATTCAGCATACAAAAACATTAATATAGAATAAATATTCAGTGAGTTTACAAAAAGGACTTAATATTGCAAAAGTAAAAAATTAGACTGTTTGGTGTGAGTAGCATCGATGAAAACACTTCAAAATAAATAAAAATTTTAAAAGGCAAATGCGTTTTTAAGACTTACAGCAATTATTCTATCTCCCACAGTAAGGGAACCCTCTTTGGCAGCTGGGCTTCCGGGCACAACAGCAGCAACAAATATGCCACTTTCTAGACTGACACCACTATCTGAAATACATAAAAAATATTTTGATTCTGCAATTCGAATATATTGCTCAAATGGCATGTTTGACCTGCCTGCATTAGAAAGAAATATGACTACCAATCCACCTGAATTTCAATTTCTGAACACCCTTTCAAAGAAATAACAAGACAGGGAAAACAAAGATTTTGAATATCCCAAAAATTAATATAATCACACAAAAATGGGGTAACTGTGTTTAACAGATGTGTTTACACTCCCATGAACATTCCAAACAGGCAGCTAACTAGAGATAAGTATTTTAAAAAAGAATCAACTAAAACCCACTCAAGGACAAAACCAAAACCTTACTTATGAGAGGAAGCTATTATCAATAACAGCATTCTTGGTTTACTTAAAAAAAAATGAACAAAAACTCCTCTCTAGGAGGCCAATAACATGTAAATGTGATTCAAGCAAAGGCTCAGAGAACATGTATCTTTATGTCAAGCCTTATTTGGCTGAACAAACATGTACCATTTACATCCATCCTTTATAGTTATTACCTTTATGTCCAGAAACATTGATGTGAAGAGGTGTTATCACTCGCCCACCTAAAGACTTCCTTCTTCGAACCACCATATTAATAACACCTCCTCCATTTAGAACAGCTTTTATAACTTGCTTTTTATCCTTATTGGTAAGATCCACATCATTTATCTTCAGCAGCCAATCATTCACTCTGGTAGATATACAGAATTAGGCAGGTCAGTTATAAGCACACTTTGCTGGACACAGCACATGAACAATGTTCCAGGAAAAGGCATGCAACAGAGCTGATCTCAATAAACTCATCCTTCATTATCTGGAGTTATCCATTCCTAAAAAAGCATTAAATAGCAGCTAAATGAAAACCAGGACTGCTAGTCTGCTCTTCACTAGGAGAAGTATATTCTCAAATCACTAATGACTACTTGTTTAAAAGCAATGCTTTTAGAGAAGAGTTGCTAAAAAGCTTCTATCAACACCAGGAATAGCAGATGGTGCCAAATGACCCTTTGCTCTACTCTCCTGTTCTCTTGCCCTCACTCAACAACTTACACTCATGCCTTTCCAAAAATTTAAATAAATAGATCTAGGTTTGAGGAGATAATAATAATGGAGTAAAAAGGGTAGAGTGCAAAAAAAGAACATTTCAAATTCTTTTAAGTGCTGAGTCATACAGTGTTTAAGTTCTGTAATGCTTTTAGGCATCAGTCATCTCAGTGTGATTTCCCTACCAACATTAATAATATACACATGGCAAATGATAAAGAAAAAAGAACTTCAAAATATGAAAATCATGAAGACAATATCCAATATGCTCATATTTAGTTGACTGTGATCAAAAAACCAACAGGTGTCCTCCCAAGTCAGACCCTACCTTAACCGACCATCAGCAATACTTCCTTTGTCTACTTTGGTAACGAAGATTCCGCAGTCTCCAGGGAGGTACGGCTCATTCACACCTTCTGCCACATCAAAACCAAGTGCTTTCAAGTCCATATCATCCTAGTAAACATTAATGAC
This sequence comes from Cinclus cinclus, assembly GCF_963662255.1. Taxonomy (NCBI): domain Eukaryota; kingdom Metazoa; phylum Chordata; class Aves; order Passeriformes; family Cinclidae; genus Cinclus; species Cinclus cinclus. Next base: position 23,170,792 of record NC_085052.1, read on the forward strand.
AAGTGATTCCACTGCATTACTGCATGTTTGTGCCATGTACTTATATTTACAGGGTTCCTGCATCAGATAAGTTTTTGGGGCTTTTTTTGTACGTAAGTATATAAACTCCCATTTCCATTAGAATGATCCTTCTCTCTCACATTAAGGCTTAAATAATACAAATGGGGAACTTCACCAAAGAGCAACAAAAAAAGCAGTTGAGCATGTGAAAGAGCCCATTCAGACCCATATAAACTGTTTTAAGGTACAATGTTGGTTGTGTAATTACAAAACAAGGACATGTTTCCCAAGAATGGGGTAAAAAAATAATTGCCAAAGTAAGGAAACAGCATTATGTCCTAGTGGTGAAGTCAGGCAGACCTTTGCTGTGCTATGACTGGAGACCAGAAGTAAACAGGAAAGATGGCTCTAACATTATGGGGGATAATTTCTCAATACAGATTTAGAGGTGGTATTCTACCAAGCCTGACCCAAACCAAATCATTCTTGATATGAAAGGTGACAAAAATCTTCAATAAAGAGATCATTCATTGAAGAAAACAGGGAAATTTTAATGTAGTGCTTGTTTTGGTAAATGATAAGGTCACTGTAAGGAAAAAACTGATCCAAAAGATGGTTAAATTGGTATCATCTGACCACAAACAGATTTCTTATTGCTATTTTCACTGTTAAATAACACACTTCTAACAGTTAGAGAACTCTGCTTGAAGCTGTCTACTGGATAAACCATCTCATCATACTGAAGGGTGATAATACTTGAAATTTAAAATCTAACATGAAAAAAATAAGTAGAGTCAAAAAAGCAGATGTGTAAGTATGGTTCAACTTATCCCCTCAAAATCATAAGAGTGTAATGTCTTTAGGGAGTACAAAAGATGCCTGATAAAAGCTGAAAATAAAGCATGCAAAGTGATCGTGATCTACCAGAAAACAAATTGAGTTAAAGCTGACAAAATATATTAAAAATCTTAAGATTCTTCCAAATATCCTATGTAAGACAATAATTTCCTAGGGAAGAACATGATGCTACCATGAAATAAGGATCAAGTAGAGATAACAGTATTATTACACAGCATCAGTGTTGAAAAGTGATATTATTTCTCTCAGTTTTGAACTGAGTGATTATGTAAAACACAAGTTTAATCAGACAGGTAAGGTTTAAGCAAAAATAAAAGGACTGAAATGTATTCAACTCTATAATCTTGATCTTGGAATTCAAATGCTGGTAGCTCAGCAAAGATGTTTTTCCCTATATTTGATCACGGTTGGCACAGTATTATTACTACAATTTGATAGTAGCAAGTGTAATCCCTATGTTTAGAAAAGAGAAACACATTCAAATGATAAAGTGACATATTTGATCTCAGTGATGCAAACATGTAGAGCAATCTTTGAAGTAAAGAATAACTAAAAAACTGCACATGAATGGAAAATTAATCAGACTGCAATGTTTATCACAGGCACATCATGTGCTAGGCTTGGTAATTAATTTAACAGACAACGGCAAAGCAAAATTATTAGTTATCAGTTAAAACAGAGGAGATGGCAAGGAACAAAATGGATGGAGCTGATCAGAAGTGCTGAAAAATCTTGGTGAAAGGGAAATTATTATCCCAGAAAGAATTTACAGATGGTGATTCTGATGGATCCACGCTGGTACTCAGTTCATCTTATCTTTTCAATATGTATTTGTAAATATAATAATCTAAATATTTTCATGTCAAAAAGGAACATATTAGCGATTTTGTAGGGATGCCCTGTCAGAACGCAGACAGATTGGAAGAGCATAAAAATAGATGAACCCTGAATACTGCAGTAAAATAAAAGGGATTTAATTTGACAGCATTTAATCACTTAAGTTTGTCATTCAGAAATGACAAAGAAATTCTAGTATATACAGAAGCTGTTGGAAATTAATCACAATCTGGAAGATTACCTATGTATTTTATGCGTTCAAAAAAGTTACCATTAACAATGGGATGTACCAACCAAACATTTCACACAGAAGAGTATACCAGAATTACATATATTGCAGCAAATTAAAAGTTTTAGACTACAATGAAAAAAGTGAAATTATATGGAGGGAAATACTAATAGGATAATGGAAGAAAGTAGAGGTTATCTGGATTGCTCAACTTAAGAACTTTACTTAAAAGTGATTTAATTTCCTCTATGGACAAGCAAGAGATTAGCATCTTCTTTCACCCCAGATTTTCAAACTGAACAATAATATTACCCTAAAATATGTGTTTACCATGAATAAGTACTTTCAATACTTTAAAATTTCTAACCAGCAGACCTGAGCAAAAGTAGGAGAAATAATTTAGTGTAAAACATTAACTATTTTATGCATAGATTTTAAGTGTTATTGCCAGTAACAGATTGGCCTCTAACACCACTGCTTCCTTCACATCTTAGGTTTTGGCTGCCTTAGCACTGCCATGTCTGCAGTGAATCACAAACTTAAAGACCACTATACAACATGGACCAGGGTACTCTGCAACATTAGATGTGGGAGCTATTTTTATTTATAATGCATGTGAAGAAAATTATAAAGCTTGTATATAACAACTTGGTTTTATCAAGTGCTTTCATGTAGCTGTAACTGCACTTGCCTCCCTGTGCACCTACAGAGCTCCTTGCCAAACCATACAGAACTAAAATAACCAAAATCTTATTTTAAACCTTACCTAGTGTTTAAAAGACTATAATTGGCTTCAGAGCTATCCAATACACAAGACAATGCAGTGTATGATTTTACTTACTCTGTCTTTTTCAAATTCTACCACTTCTGTTTCCCATTCCAGAGAATCTGTATCTATGGCTGAGTCATGGGAACTATGGGCCATCAATTGACGAAATCTGGCCTCCTTTTCCAATTGATTTTCCATCTTTTCCCTAGGCAAAGAAAATTATTACTTGCAAACACAGACAACATCATTTTAAATCAACTGAAAAATAATGTTGTGATTGTGATAGACATTATATTTGGTTTTCTAAACCAAAACTCCAAGCTGTGTCAAAAATTTCCTTCAGCTTCTGTCTTTCCAATATTCTTAGCCTGCTACCAAATTGACTTTCTATTTCTATATATTGTCTTAACATAGTCTTACATATTTTGCAATATTTTTACATGTACTAGTGCACAACTAGGTTTCTCACATCTTCCAACATGCATTTAATTTATGCTCAGATGAGCTCTATCAGTACGTAGGACATGATAAATACCAGTGGCAAAACCTCTCCCATAAACCAGTGAGCAAACAGTTGAGATGAGCTATGCTGCAGTTAATAGGACTTCAGCAAAAGGATCCCAACATTACTTAAGCGTATCTCCACAGCACAAAGCTTACACTATGAGTCTCATTAGTAAGATAAAACTAATGCTGTCCAGCATAATAACTGAAAATATAGGCAATGCTTCCACACACAGTAACATGGATGCCTGCTGCCCACAGCTGCAACAACAGCTGCTCACTTACGAGCACAGCTAACAAAACAAAGTTTTCATCATAAACTTCCATGCAGCTTGGTCAATTCTCTAACATACTTCAGTTCCTTCAGCTCACGAACAGCATCATTTTTCTGCTTTCTCATGTCATCCAGATTGCGAAGAGCTTCAGCCAAGTCACTCACAGCTCGGTCTCTCTCCCTCCTTAAGTTGTCACACAAAGTTCTTCAAAAGAAAAAGATTGCAATCTAGTTACTTAAAACCCTATGAAAGTAAACTGGTTTTACCACATTGTATAGTTAATGTAAAATTTCAAAGAACAGTTTCAAAAGTTTTCTATCTGCAAAATAGAAAAGGATAAGGAAGAAAAAAATTACATATGCTAGGTCTTAATTCTTCATCCCTTCATCCTTTTCAGAACCTTATTTCTACTTATCTTCTTTAAACTAGCGAGAAAAACCCTTATTTAAGTATTTTCCTTAGTTCCTTAGATATATTTAGTAACAAATATGTTGGATATTTTTTTGTGCATGCCCCCACAAGCAAAGAATTATGTGCAGGACTAGAGCTACAGCAGGATTATTAGTATAGCATGCCTAAAAGATTGCACAACTGGCTGTTCCCACACAGCAGTGCTGTTAGACTCAAGGGTATTTGCTAGAGCCATTTTGGTTATGAAAGCACAGAAAACGACAAAGATCTTGTAAGGAGCCCTCAACATAAAAAAAAAAAAACACCATGTGACAGCTAAGGCAGAGGAAGTGCTGGCAAAACCCAGCCACGGTAGAAGTGCATCAGCTGCACACCAGGTGTTACAGAGATCACTCAGGTACCATCTAGCAAGTGTTTACCGTATGCTTTCCCTTTCTGCAACAATCTTATCCCGCTCTTGAAAGGCCCAATCCCTCCTACACTTGGCTACTTCTGCTTCCTGGACAGCTTCCTTTAGTTCTTGTGACATAGCCTCATATTGCTTCCGAAGCATTTCAATTTCTTTGTTTGCTCTTTCTATGTCTAGGGTAGCAGAATCTTGTATCTAGGAATTAAGAAACACAGATAAGTATTTTAGGTACAATTTTTAGGTACATATGCACAAACAGCTTCTACTATCTGTATGTTGCCTGATGCATTCCATTCTAATGATTTCATGAAAAATACTCATTTATTTTAGCAGCAACTTTGGGGAGAGGGTGGGAGGAAAGATAAAACCTACTGTAATGCATTTCATCCAGTAGCACACAAATTTATACAACTACATGATGAAGAATCTTCACTTCAAAATAACATCAGTGAATGTTTCATATTTCAGAGATTACATTCTGTCCCTCAGTGTTGTTCTGCTTAGCAGACAGAAAAAAAACCTGCAAGTATACTTAGAAATCAGATACACTACCATATGCAACTGCATATAGTACATATATAGTACATATAGACAACACATTTCCCGCATGAACACCCATTATTTACCCTGAGCAAACAATCCCAAGACTTGGGATTCATACAGGTCCCTTAATTCCAAAGCAATGAAATTGAAAAGAAGTTTTTATTTAATGCTTCTTGTTTTAGATAAGAATTATTTTATTCTTAACTTGTCCCTCCAAAATTCCCTGTTTTGAACAAGAGAGATGGTGACAACAGTAAGACAAATACACAAAGAAAACTCCAAGCTTGCAGCACAGTAACACAAGCCAGCTATAACAGTACAGCCTACCAGAAGCTCTGGGCTTGCAAACAACTTGCTTGCGTGTGGTTAATTTCAAGAATATAAATGAAACAAATGAATCTAGATTTATTGACTTACAATTTGGTTATACAAACAGAATCTTAACATGAAGCAAAACTGCATTTCTTCCAAACAAGAATTTCTGTCAGTATGTCCTGAAGAACATACGTGCATGTGGTTTGTTTTTTAGAGTGACTTGAGGAAAAGAGGGGAGACTCCCAATGTGCCCAAACCTTTAATCTCCTGCAAGTTACTGCCCTAACTAAGCTAAGAAAGAAAAAGACATCAGTGAAGACTTGCAATACCTGACGGGCTTGATAATATTCCCTTAGCAGATGGTCTCTCTGGATGATAGCTTCTGTTCTCTCTTTCCTGGCAACATCTCTTTCTTCCTTCACTGTCTCTATATCCTTGCAAGCTTGATCAAGTTCCTTCTGGGCCTCAGCTTTGTCCTTCACTTCATGACAGTATTTTTCCAGTAACTCATTCCTCTCACAAATTGCTCGGTCTCTTTCCACTAGAGCAGAGTTTAGTTCCTAAAACAAGATCCATTGTTTGCAGTAGGTTAAGTTCAGAAGGAAGTAGTTCATCTTTCCAATTCAATTCATGTCATGACACCTTAAAAGCCTAGAGAGTTTACCACTAAAGTTCTGAAAAAATGGGGGCAGATCACATTACATACAAGTAAGTACTAGCAAAGAATATTAAAAGCGGTATTAAAAAATATCACACCATCACATGAGCACAGTGCTTTGTCAAAAGTAAGCAAGTTTCTGGGAGCGCTGATAGCTTTGAGGAACCTAAATGAGATAAGGTTATTAACCAGAAAGACTTGGTGTTTCAGAAAAAAAATGTTGTTAAGTGTGGCAAAGGGTAAGAATACACTGCTTATATTTTTAAACAACTGCTTCAATTTTACAGGACTGAAATAATGTAGATAACTCAGCTACATATGCATCTTACAGCTTCTCCATAAGTATTAAAGGAACATTAAAGTTATATGCCGTGAAGATACCAATGTGCTACTGAGTGTTGAAGATAAAACTACAGTATTCTATAAAGCAGAATGACAGTGTATATTAAATTAAACTTCGCATTAAAAGAATGGGTCTTTGAAACAATCCAATTTCATGCCACTACATTTTCAGATGGCTCAGGTCTCTAGAAGCATTCAGTCAATGGCTACAAAGAAGTCCTCTTACACATAGGCACTCCTTGCTGGAAACTACTGATGTTCTCATTGCTAAAAGTTCACCAGAGACAGCTGACATCTCAAAAGCAAAATAAAGAAAGGGCTGAAGTGCTTAAAGATAGAGAGACACCATGTCATAAAGTGATTTTCATGCTATTTACCTTTACAGGTGGCAAAGAATAAAATGGAATATTTAAAGCACAGATGACAATTGCACTTTGCTGTGCTAACAGAATTGTTTTTGAGTTGCATCTAATTAAGGTTAGTCATACTATTAACAATGACATTAAGAGTGCCATTGTTGCTGTAGAGTAGCAGAGGAGCACTGAATTAATGACTCACTCTGTAAGTGAATCTCAATTACCATAACAGCCAAGTGCTTTCAACACCAGTAGGTCCTTCCTTGCTCAGCAGCTCTGAAGAGAGAAAAATCCCTGAACTGCCTGTTGGTGTAGACAAGTTTTAGTACTGAAAACAGCATTTTGCAAAGTTTAACTACAGTTTGTATAAAATGCGCATTCAAACATGTGTATAAAACACAAAAATATTAAGTCTTTTCTCACAAGCAGCTGAGATGAAAGTCACTAAGGCAGAGGGAAAGTTCTCAGCAAGACTTTCACTAAGCAATAATTTCATTCAATCCTTTGAAGTGACTGGAACAAATACACACTACCACAGTTTAATCCAGCATGCTCAGTATAAACTATCTGAATAGGAGCAGCCATTGCCTCCAGTGGCCACTGGTAAAATTTCACCTCCTTTTCCTATGGCATTTGCACAAAATTACAACTAAACAGCACAGAGGAATGCGCCATTTGGCACTGAGTAGAACAGCTTCTGTTTGAAAACACTAGAGCAGTTTGAGTTGAAGGATTCTGAATTTGTGAATTACTTTTATGTTTTAAGGAAGTTCTCACATCTGAATATAACATAAGGACAAAATATAACAGATCTGTTAAACTGAGGGGAAAACCAACTATCACTGAGATGAAACATATCATGATGAAACATAAGTATTTGCCAGAGCAAAAGATTGTGGCAAACAAAAAAACACCATTGGAAAAAGGAGAGAGGGAAATCTCTTAACATCCAATCCCTGTGAGCGGGTGAGTTCATGAGAACGTAATCCAAAATTGTCCATTAGTACAACAAAAATGAGATTTCTTCTCTAACTTTTAAATACCAGAAAAGTCACACATTTTAGATGTCTATTGAACAAATAAGTTTGGGAACGTGTGACTAATAAAAGCTTATATGTCTACCTTGGAAATTAACTGTCTGAACTCATCAGTAGTTTCACAGATACAATGCTTTAAAAAACCAACCTCTTCTGCATTTCAGGTGCTTTACAATTTCTCCGGGATACCAAAGCCCCACTAGCAAACACAGGCTTCAGGGAAGAAACTACATTTAAAATTACCTAAATGAGTTCAGTGCTGTTTAAAACAATCAATGACCACTACATAATAGGGCACTTAAAGGTGCCACACACCACAAGAAGAGTGAAAACCATTAAGCTGCCTTTCCAGAGAGCACCAGGAAAACTGCGCACTGAGAGGATGTACCCACTTACAGAGGACTTATTTCAGGATACTATTTCAAGTGAACTGATACACTGATCATACACTTTTTTAGTGTTTCAAACACTTTCCTTACCAGATCTACAAAATCCCTTACACATTGAACAAGGCTGCAGCAAGCCAGTACAATGTGACACAAGAAATACCTATTTACAAGCAGAAGAGTCATAGCTATAGGAAAGGAAAATGGGAACAAAAAGATGACCCAAGTATGGCTATTTTACACCTTTTAGAACATTACAGCAGCAGTTATTTCTGCTAACTGAAGGACCAGTTCTGGGGGTGAAGTGAAGCACGTGTCTCTGCCCTGTCAGCACCACATGCCCCAGTCCTAGGCTCTTGGCTGATTCCTGTTCAAACATCCCTTTAAGTCAATACCCATGTATTTAAAATTTTAATTCTCTGCCCCTTAAGGCACTTTGGTAAATTAGTCATAGTGCCACAATGACAGATGTAACAAACTGGAGCAGAATGACTAACTGTGGCTATTTCTGTGAGTATTCCTAACCTGATCCCACTGAAATTAATAGGCATTTCTATTGGCTTAAATGCTTTGATCAAAGTAGAAGAGGTATGAGGCATATTAAAACCTCACTCACTATAGAGCTGAATTACCGAGCTGACAAATATGCAGGGCTGGACAATACAATTTCTTAAAACCAGAATTTTGTCATACTTAGAAGCTCTGATGCCACATGTCACAGTACACATGTTCCTCAAAAAGTGGTGTTATTTATGTAAAAGAAAGCTCCACCCTATTTTTTTTTTGTGAGAATATTTTGTTCAGAGGTAATGTTGTGAAAAGAATGAGATTTATAGGCAATAGAATACATTTGCTTGTATCTATTTCATGCTGAATTAAGCATTTGTAAACCAAAAGTCAAGTGAATGCACGTCAGAGGAAATGAAACTGAGCAGCAAACTGTGTTCTGTAAATCACAACGGCTTCCTTCTGACATGGCTGTGATATAAACATTTCAAGACCATATTGCTGAAAAATAGGAAATTCCGGTTTCATACACTTTAAGGTGTGCCTGAATTCTAAAGAAAAAAAAAATCTTCAAAATATCCTCTAACTTATAGGCAGTAAAAGGGCAAATGAGTAAGAACATGCATGTCAGCACAGGCTCTGTATAAGTATTTGAGATGGCTTGATCATGTACGTTCTTAAGCCATTACAGATAGTATACCACTACAGAGATATACTTTATGTAACCACTGTAGAGGTTAAAGGTTTAATATAGTGAATATTTAGAGCTATATTATTATAGAGAGCATTACTTAAGAAGATATAAAAGACTTAAAAAAGACTATAAAAGACAGAAAGGAAAGGATTTATAATATGCAGGACAGAATTAAGTCCAGTGTTCAAGCTAACTTCAACCAGCAGGTACACTGTTCAAACATGGAAATTGACAGTAAAAAGGACTGGCATAAGAAAATATCAGAACACAATTTTCTTTTTGCAGTGGATTCCTATTTTCATTCATCAGTCACACATTCCTGATTCCAGCATCAACAACGTATACTCATTTCCCTTCTTCACTAAAACAATAGCTTAGTACCTGTCTTAAAGCTTCCATCTCTTCACTGGCCACTCGCTTCTCAGAGGAGGTGTTCTTCAGCTTGGACTCCGCAAGCTCCAGCTCTGTTTGAAGCTTATCTACCTCTTTGATTACTTGATCTCTCTCACTCATGATGAGGCGGTACTCATTGAAAACCGAATCCCTTTCTTCCTTGTACTTTTCTGCATCCTTGGTTGCTTTCAGCTGCATTGTTTTGAACCTTGTCACCTCTGACTGTAATCGCTCCATCTCTCTCTGCAACTCTTTGTTTTGTGCTGTGGCGCTACTTAGTTCCTGCTGTACTGATTCAAACCTAAAAATAAGCAGAAACACTGGTAAGACACTTGTTACTCATTTTCATGCATTAAGAATTTGGCTGGGTAACCAAATGTATTGGTAAAACATAACCATGGAGGTTACTTGTTAGAAAATGTATTCTCTCTCTGTGCTGCAAATAACCACTGCTTCAGGGATGTTAGTGAACCTTAAGGAATATTATAGAACCTCTTTAACCATAACAACTATATGGAATCATTTACAAACGTGGAGAAAAATATTTTTTGTTTTGATCTGTGGGAGTTGTGTACCACCTCTAACAGTCAATGAAAACATTCTTAACACACCCATGGATGCTCTCTGCAGTCCTCGCATGTGCTGATGCCCTTCCTACCCCATATGGTTAATTGTGTAGGCTTGGTACCAAGGAGCAGAGAGGGGGCAAGTGTGCTGTGAGTGTCTGTGCCCTTCTACTTGAACACATGCAGCATGTGCGGCAGCACCTTCTCAGTGAAGCAAGACACCCAAACATCTGCAGCCAGGGAACTCTGCCAGCAGCCCAAAGCCCTGTCTCCCAGTCCCCCATAGTCTGCAATTCTGATGCCATGAAAAGTTATTTTAGGCTTGAGATGATCTTTATTTGCAAAACACCTTTAGAAATTATATTCCTCTATTGATTTGCTTTTAGTATTTAAATAAGGAGATACATACACAGGCTCACCATGAGTTGTTTGGAACAAAGTCTGAGGTTTAATAAAATTCTGATTATATTTGGCTCCTATATCTACAACTAAAATTAAACATGGGTTGAAAAGCAGAGTATCCATTTCTCATACAAGCTAAACAATGGTTAAAATTACTCCTACAATTCCAAAACAGTAAATGGGAAACCCTTTCCTAAAGAAAAGGCACCATTTCTCCAAATCAGAGTCCCCACCACACATTCTAGAACCTTCCAGAAAATTTTATATAAATGAACATGCTTACTCATCACAGCAAGATTACATACGCCATAGGAAAATTTCACAAAAAATATTAGAAAGGTGTTTGTGATTTAACACAATGGAAATAAGATTCTACATTAGAACTGGTAAATCAAAGGTATCAAAATTCGGTTCTACCTCCTAAGAGAGGATGAATATTGCTGCTGGAAATGAATTGCTGTGTCCCTTTGCTTCATTAGCATGTCAATCTGCTTCTGGAGACGTCTGTTCTCCTCCTCAGCCTGCTCCAGGCGGCTCAGATCTGTGTTGTGGCTGGCGATCTTCTCGTTGTAGCGTTTCCTCAGGGCGTCGTAGTCCTTCTTCACACCCTCCAGCTTGTCCATTGCTGTATCATAAAGCTTATTCAGGATCTCCGATGATCCATTTTGCTTCATAACCTTAAAAAAATGCCAGAAACTCTTATCAATAACCTTTAATGTTAATCAGTTCAAGAAATTTGATTTAAAATATATACATAAGGAATAAAATTAGGACAAAAATATATTAACCGATTTTAGCAATCATTCTTTTTAATGAACTGAGGAAAGACTGAGCCTCTTTTAAGTGCCACTGTTACTCTAAGCATTATTTCATCTGCTTTCTGTTGAGTTAAAATTCTGCTTTATCACAAGGGCACAAGTGTATGAAAATCTCTCTCTAATGGCAATTGTTATTTTACATGTTATTTGACATGTTGTTTTAGAAGTACTTGCTGTTTTAACAAAATGTAATCACTACTTGATGACCAAGATGATAGTGGCAATTAAGGAGATGCCCACAAGGTGGCATTCATGATAGGTCGCTTGTATCCTCTGAATTAATTAAATAATTAAAAACATTATGAGAATAAAATCTACCCAAAATATCTTATATACTCAGGCATATTCTTTTAATATTCATATATTTCATACAATATTTCATCTGAGAACTTCCCACAGAGGTTTGTGTTTCAAAAACCATACATAAAAGATGAACAGGAGAAAAATCCATTTAAACATGAATATAGCCTGACCTGAATCTCAGTTTTAAATTAATTTACATCAACGTAGGCATCTTGCTGTAAATTGCAACACTGATGATACATGACCAGCAACAACATAAGAAAGCCCTAATGAGTGTCAGCCATTCTAGTCCTTGTACATTCTCAAAAGAGCAAAAAATATGTCTAAAATAATGCCTAAAGCCTTTTTCTTTTTTTTTTTTTTTTTTTTTTTCAAATTCTATGCTCCTTTTTTCTGGTTTTGTCTTTTAAATTGAAATCTGTCCCTGATGGAGCAATGGGAAGAAACAGGAATGCTCTATATAGAGAGGTCCCAGGAATTTTTTAACTCTTGCATTAGTCCACAGAGATAAGTCCCTAACTATCTGAAAATAAAAAGTATTAAAGAATTAGAAGAAAAACAGAAGAAAACATGAGCTCTATAAAAATTTGAAACCCAACACACAGGAGCTATCCTGCACAATTTGGCTCCTCATTTTTGTGTCTTGACATAGTCGAGTAAGGACCAGTTCCTGAACACAGAGGAACCTGGATGCCTGCAGACCAGAAGGGAAAGGGAGAGCAAGAGGCTGCCCACTCTTCACTGTCACTCAAGAAAGCCATTTTCCTGAAGACTACTTCCCAAATGAGTTTAAGAACAGGTTTGAGAACAAATTATTTAGGAATTCAAACAAAAACAAACCACTTCTCACTGTCTAAAGCATATATGGAATGTATTTATGTTGAAAACACACTAAATAATTAGAGAAAAGACAGACTAATACACAAGAAATTGGATGGAATTCAGCATAAACTTGCTAACACAGATTTGCCAGAGGAAGATGGACACACCAGTGCAATAAATGTCTCCCATTCAAAATCCCAAAGAAAGAAAGTAAATAGGCCCAGCTGGCCCAAGGAACACAGCCATGGCAACATGAAACTCCATATGTGAGCAGCAGAAACTTAAGCTGGTCAGCTGCTACACAGCAAATCCATGACAATCCCACACAAAGGGTAATTTGATCAAAAGCTTTTGCTCTCTGAGGCCACCAAGACGTATTTTGTTATGGACTGACAACAGAACAACACGTCAGAGGGATCAGCACAGAGTTAGACTAATTCATACGAGAAATTACAGGGACAAGATAAGACTTTTGGCACCCCTTCAAGACACCATGAATCATTCTGACAAGCTGAGAAATGGAGTTGCACAATTTTCCCACTAAGAGTCACATGCATCATTTTCTTTAAGGTTTAATCATGATGTTGACATGAGACTGGATTTCTTTAAATCAATCCTGACAATGACACTTCAGCCTCCTTCTGTGCTTCCACATAATTCCAAATTCAGGACAAAATGGCAAAACGGAATAGCCTTCTCTGAGAGGTTTTGCATCCCTGCTTTGCAGACTAGGAAACAGGCACAGACCTATTAAGCTATTTGCCCAAGCTGACACAGTAAACCATTTCTGTTATCTTCTGAACCAAGCCACTAAACAGCTCCACAGCAGAACTCGCAAGACTGTGTTAGAAAAATGGATAAAAAGGAAGAACAAATCTTCTCTCTTCTTTGCACTACCTTCAAGCACCTCCTTAAAGTACCATTCAGCACATCCAGCTTGCTTTGACCTTTGCCCCTCCTACCCTGGCAAATAATTATTTTGGCTTGCATAGATTTTGCTTCTGAAGCCTAATGTTCGACTTGCAGGTTTGCCGTGAATCAGCCTACACACAGAGAACCCAGATACTCTGTTTAACCATTCCACATGTCACTGTAACAATTCTAGCTAAATGAACACACCTTTTCATAGATGGACTGTGAACCTGATACAACCAGTCGCTCCTTAGCATTACACTTTTTTAAATTTTCAGAATATGTGAATAACACTGACCAGAAGACAGCCTGTGTTATAAAGTTCTGAAATGTACAACTCTTCCAGTCCTGACAATTTCGTCTCTTTTTGTTTCAAGTTCAAAACATTAATCAACCTTTTGTGATTCTTCTCAAAAAACCAAGAACAAACATAGCATGCAAGTTTATAGGAAGTCCTGTCCCATAAAATACCCTAGGAAAACAGGATCTTTTTAATCACTCTGCAACTTTAATCTAGATTTCTGATGCCTTTTACCCATTTTAAAAAATATCATACAAATACAATCTTCATGTACACTTTTTCATCTCTGCATTTAAATACTCTTTTTTTTTTTTTTCCAGCTAGACGAAGAAAATGAATTAGTAATGAAGATGTCATTTTCTCCCCTAATACTGTACACGGTAAGAAGGCCGTTAGGGAACCAGCAAGGCACTGAAGGCCAACGCCGCACGTTGAGATTTCTCCACGCAAGGAAGAGGGCTCCATCTGTTGCAGCACACACTCCGCAGGCTGCGCTCACCTGCTGCTGCTGGCTGCGCAGGTCTGTTATCTCCTTCTGATCCTCGTCGTGGAGCCTCTTCATCTCCTCACAGGACTGCTGCAGGTGGTTGTGCTCCCGCACCAGCTGCGTGTTTTTCCTTTTCAGGGTGTCCATGTCCTCCTTCAGCTGGGACTGGTCGCTCAGCAGCCGACTGTGCAACGTGCTGTCAGGGCACACAGAAAACACTCTTAGGGGCCAGCTCGCAAGGACAAAGTCCTGGAGTCATTCGTCGCAAGCGTGAGTTTCCTACCAAGAAAGCAGGTCAAACTAACTCAATTCTGCATGTTTGTGTATTCCAAGGACCAGGAACAAAATTAGAAAAACAGGGACCTAAGTATGAAAACATACAGACATACACAGCGCTCTTAAACCTGATCAGAAGAGATGATGGATTTAAGCAACCTGTCAATGCCATTTCACAGCTATTAAAACAAACACAAATAGCAAAATATGATGATTATTGAGATAATAGGAATTATCCCACCAATCATTTCCACTTTCTCCCTTCCACTTTCATCAGCCCAGCAGCAGCTAAACAAAACGCAGATGAAAATGCCAAAAAATCTCCTTGAGTGCTACTGTTTTAAAAACAAATATACCCACCAAACTATCAAAAAAATTCCACAAACAACAGAAACACGCTATGTACGTTTCAACTACACTCAAGATAAAAATTCCCTCCAAAGTTCATTATGCCAGCTATAATTATTGAAAGAAATACACTGTCACTTAAACAACTGAAAGCCCCATGAGGAGGTCATTATTCAGATTAAAATTCAAACTACACGCCTAAAATTAGACTAAAACAATGCTGGAAAAGAGCAGATAGGTCAACTGAATGTATTTTACTTCTTCAGATCAAAAAAGTAACTTTTGGATACTGACAAGTATTTCTATTGCTGAAGCAGAATTCTACTTAAACTCTCATACTTGCTGGTAAATATTTAAATATGCATTTATACATAAAAAATTTGCATTCTGAGATACATTGTATTTCTTCCTTATGAAGTGAAATACCAACATTTCCTGCACAGAATGACTAAATCATTAGAAATTTCCTTAAAATTAGAACAACCTGCTTAAAAGAAGCATTTTCACAAATCATATTCCCACAATTAAGCATATGGAATATTTACATGTAGGTTACTAATCTGCTGTCATTCAGATGTCAGTAGAAATGATAAATTCTTTAGAAGGCAGACTTTTTTTAAAGAAAGAACACAAGGTTTTAATAACTATCACAGGAGAAAATAACGGTCTAATTAAACCTGGGTTAAAATTTCCACAAATTGTCACGAGAGCTATCACAATCTATTAAAAGAGAGTAAGAAATTCCATTCTCTTGTATTGTATTCTGCTTTCTAGCCTGACAGTAAACTGTTAGATTGCAACTTCAAATCAGTAATTGGGCTTTCTTTTTTTGATCCCATGAAGACACTGGGGATTTCTAACTCCTAAAAGTAAAACAGGCAAACCTTGATCATTTCAAACGGGCCAGAAATGTTTTATCTGATGCAAGCATTGATCTTGCAATTTAAGTGGAAAAACAGCAATAAAAAATTACTTGATTACCATGTTCTAATACTATTTGATCTAGCACAGAGTGGTAAACTCTTACCTTGTACAGCTTTACTAATACTTACTGATAAAAATCTGCCTCTTTTGCTGCTTCTTCACACCTTTTCAGTGTCTTGGTGTGTTGGTTCTGCAGAGACTGTAGGTCTGACATGGCCTTCATACACTGAATCTTCAGCCTTTCATAATCATGGTTTGGTTTTGGACTAGGCCTAGCACGGAAAAAGAATATGAGACCAAACATCAGGTACTAGAATGAATGAAAAGCCTGGGAAATTATTATCCAATTAAAAAAAATGCTATCACACAACTGTTGATATTTAGGTTATAATATGCATTAATTTAAATACTGACCAGTTCCCATAAAGATGCAACCACTAATAAAAAGTCACTGACTTGAACTTAAATTAGTTTTATATTGTGATGTAACATCTAATAATGGGATGATTTTGTCTAATTATCATTAACATGGCCAAAAATAGTAGTGAAGCTGCACATCCCTCTCTTCTGAGCAGCAACCCTACCACAGACCAGAAGCTCCATTGATACAAGAAGAGTCCATCCCAGCACACTCTGCTTTCCTGTGCCACCACGTTCAACTCACAGTGACAAAGCCCAGACCTGCAGGGAGGGCAGGGCAGGAAGAGGCTGCCCAAGTCAGCTGGGTGTGCATGGAGACCTGGGCTAAACAAAGCTTCTCACAGGCAGCAGCTGGAGCACCTTGTCCATAACTCCCTAGGAAAACAGTCAGGCTTGAGAGAAAGACTTCCAGTGGGATATCAAACACATATCTGTGCTGGCAGAGTTCGACCTGTTAGACCAAGGCATTGTGCTGAGTTACACACCTGATTGTGCTCTACCATATTCTTTTAAGCTACTATAAATAATGAGAAAATATGTCAGAATCTACCTCATATTTCCATAAGGTAATTATTTAAACAAAATTCGGGTTATTAGAAATCTCCAAAGCAAGATCATCTCCAACAATCATTTTTCAGTAAACTGAACAAAACAAAAGCCAAAAATCAGTCAAAATAAACTTTTTACTCAAATTTCTTTTGGATGATTAGGAGATAATTTTTTATAAAATAATCTACATGGTCAAACAATTAATCATCATAGATTATGTCCAGAATGTATGGTACTTGTACATGATACATTTATTTGTAGATTAGAATTAATTAGATTTGTATATCATGCTAGAAACTAAATTAGCAGGATTATATCTTCTTGCTTTGTAGCACTAAGCTTCTATAGGAGATTCTGAATTGAACTGTTCCTCCTCTGAACAGTCACAGGATTTTTGCACCATTGAATTTTCTAGTTTCAAAAGAAGCTTCTGACATCTGTCTCTGTATTGTCTCCTGGGTATCTTATAACCCCACAGGCAAGGAGAAACAAAAACAAGCAAACCACCAAAAGAGAAAATTAATGACTCCAAAAGAAAACAATTGCTTTCTAATTTAACTCTGCTTGTTCTCATATCAGATTTGCTCCATTGCTGCACAGATGACTCTTCTCCCCTCAAACCTCGAACTCCCCCAAATGGCGTCTCTGCAAGCACAGCCTGAAAAGCAATCAGAGTTTTCTTTGCTTCACACAAAAAAAACCAGCAACATGGATTCTGGAACTGAAATGCAGCTGGAAATTGAATCAAAGTGAAAATAGTTTTGCACCACTGCAGTGGTAAGAGTTGTTAAAAAATGATAATGAAAGACAAAACTTAAAAAAGCCAAATGCCAGCCACATCTGGTTCACAGATTTTCAGGGGGTGTGTGTATGATATAAGGTACTTTTTAGAAACTCGGTTGCATCTGGTTGCTGAATAGTGAGGCCCTCAATTGTAATTCCTCCTTTTCTCCTTTCTCTAGAGAAGTGCTTCTGGGGGAAAACAAAACAAAAACCCCTTCCTTGATTAATAAACTTAACCAACAATTACGACCCAAAATCATGTAAAGTAACCAAATGTTCAAGTCATGTCTACAGGGGTGTCTTTTATGGTATTTTTAAATTAATTCTTTAGGGGTACCAAAAGTAGTGTTTTACTCACACAGTATTGTGGACATCACACCACAACTAGTGAAGGGTTATTCTTTTAAAATACAGATATAGTTAGCATAAATTAAACTTGATTTGAAATGTTTACACCCTTGACAGAATCACTAAAACCCAAGTTATTGATTTAAATTAGACCTTAGGGTGAAATTATTGAAAGTAGATACCATCTGTCCACCACAGTCTTAAATGACAGCATTAACTGGAGTACAGTTTAATTCTCAGCTGCAACTTTAAGCTTACTGAGACCTATTAACAGATGTTCATATTAAACTATTAGACCAGTCTGAAAGCTATGGTGAAACCTGTTCTACAAGTCTAGCATCCATCACATGTGTTTCATATACTGCTGAAGTAACACTGACATTATTCTTAAAGAAACAAACAAACAAACAAAAGAACAAAAAACAAACCAAAAAAACCACAACCAAAACTAAACAAGCAATCAAAACCCAAACCAACATTAAAATATCCAACAAACCACCTATAAACATATGGAGACCATGTAGGTAACTACACAAGTTAGCCAACCTACACAGTGAGGAAGGACCAACAATGCCACCAGTAACATTCTGCATTCTACCTCATCTACAGGAAATAAAAGCCACATGGATATCCAAGGCCATATGTTCCACACTGCTGTTCCAAGGCTTTATGTCTCAGCAAGAAAAACAAGAATAAGAGAAGGAGGAATTCTGGTCAGAAGTCAAAAATCAAAACTGCTGTGAGACAACAGTCCATTCAACTGCATGTAGTGGCTGACTTTTGTTTAAGCAAGACCAACACAGTTTTATGCTAAAATGCTCCAGAAAATGCAAAAAATTATAATTTCAGTAAAGGAGAAGTATTAGTTACTGCTTTGGAAGCACTTGTTCAAACATTAACAAAATTTAAAATGCTAGTGTCAAAGGCTCAACTGTTTTTCTGATATTTGTATAAGAACTGCAAAAGTCCTTCATGCTATAGTGGAATTACCCAGGCCATAAAACAGGGCCACAGGGAGACTGACATTTACATGTATCTGATGCTCACATAAAAGCTAATGCCAACCACAGGTCCAATTTTGTGGGCAATCCTACCTAACAGCTTCCAAGGAGTTATCATTTACTACTGTAATTGCAACAATTACAGATTACACACAAAATAGTCTTTTAAGAGAGACAATTTTTAGGAGGTTTATTTGTGGTTGTCTTGTACCTTAATGTGAGTAATAACAGCAGGTTTAAGTCTATAAAGTGCAACTTGAGCATGCTAAATTATTTGGTCAAATCTTCACTTAAGCTCCAGCACACGTGCACACATACAGTCACTGTCAATCCACAGGCACAGCATGAGCAATCCTACTCCTCTCCAGCAGGATGGCACATGCTGATCTGATTCTGCACCTCACAATCCACGGCTGTGGCTCCTCTACCACTGCTCTAGACTTAGTCAACATTTGCTTTGGAAGACAGCTCTCTGTTTTTCAACCTCCTGAGCCAGCACAGCCCAGACTGCAAATGTGCTGTGAGCTGTTGTGAAGCATCCAAGCTGATGTGGTGTTAAGGTCTGCTTCTGCACCACCTGTGTTTGGTACAGCCATAGTTGCAGCAGCACACACAGCCAGGAAAATAAACTCAGGGTAGTAAAAGTCACCCTCCACATAATCATCTCTCAGCTTTCACACTTCATGTGAAAGCCCACATGTCTGGACTTTGACTTCTGGAAGGATGAAGATTAGTTTTATAAGAGGAAAGAATTCAAAAAGCAAAACAAATACCAGTAAGATTTCAAAAAACCATAAATACGTATGCAGATGGGAGCAGTAGTTACTTTTACACTAAAGGAAAAGAACGTCAACTAATAATCTTCATTCATTTCCCACTCCTCAGACATCTGATTGTTTGGAAGCCAGCATTCTTAATCTCATATGTACTGTCCAGGGACTGCCCAAATACAAGGTTTTTTTTGATGGGTTGTTCTTGAAGCTGTAAACATTCATGTTTTATCCAACATACAAATCCTACACTGAAAGCAAAGGGTTGATTTGACAAAGAGAAAGCTAGGGCAGTGTAGAGGACAGCTCATCAGAACTTTATTAATAGCATCCGGGATTATGCAGAAGATTATTGTGAGCTATAAAATCCTCTATGCCTAAGCTCTAGTAACTTCAAAGAAGAAATCCTTCTATTTAACTAAGTAACTGGAAGCTGTGCAAAAGATGTTGACATTTGACAATCTTTTCCTTTCCCATCCCCGCACTGCTTTGAAATGGTTACAGAGAACATGATGCTCTTAAATGAGCCCTCAGAACTCAAGGAGGGGGGAAGGGGGCATTAAGATGAGAAGCTACTGAGTTTATAGCATCTTCAGATTCTCTCAATGCCAGTCCACAGGTTCAAATCTTAACCTTCTCATACAGACAAGAAGTTTCATTAACCACCTGACCCCATACGGACGCAGTTGATTAAGTAACGAACAAGCACAAAACATTAAAGTTTAGAAAAGGTACACATGATGGCAACACCTCCCAGAAAATCTGTTCTTTGCTCTTATTTCAGATTCAGTGACACAGTTTTTTTCCAAGGTTCTATACCTGTACAAGCAAAAAGTGCCCTGTGTACCCAGACACATTTAAACATCAGCAGATCTTTCATCCTTCAAATTCAAACTAATTCTATTGCCAACCCTTATTTACAATTAACTCATACTTGGAGTATTGTTTTCCTCACAACATACCAGCCCCCAAATTAGAATGAGCTAGACAAGCCTGCAGGCTGTTAAATGACTTAAAAAGCATGTTTAGTGGAGGTGAATTCCTTATTCTTTACATATTTCTGCTACAAGTTCCCCAACATATGTATACCAGAAAGTTGATCTTCTAAAATATACTTACTCCACTCAGCAGAAATCCAAACCTCTCCCTCCTTGTACAGGAATAGCAATAGGAATAGCTGAATTTTTTTTTTTCCTCCCCTCATTTCTGTTCTCTAGCCAAGTATTCAGGGCTATTTCCCTTTCTTCTCTCTTGTTTTCAGAACACTAAATACTTCATCCACTGTCTTCTTTCTCTTGCTACAACTAAGCCCACATAGAGATGAAACCTTCTCCTCTCAGTCCCACAGAATTATTGCTGGACAAAGTGGGAACAGGTACTCAACAAGAAGCTCTGAAACATGGATGTGGCCACTTCACCAGGATGCAAGTAGGTTACAGGCAACATATACATTGCAAGCTCCTTAATGCCTCCCAGGCAAGCAGGTGTCAAGACACTTGAAAACACTACTGAAGATTAAATGAAAATGCTGCATTTCCTTTCTGTTTACCTGCAGTCATCGAAGGTTGACCCAGGAGATGAAAGTGCAAGTTGCTTGCGCAGCTCATCCCTCTCTCGAGTCACCTGCCGGAGCTGATATAAAATAGTCTCCAGCTTCTCACTCATTTGTCTCGTGTCTATCACGGGTGGGGGAGATGATGCTTTACCAGTCGTACCTGATGAAGAGATAAATACTTGGCAGTGAGCAAATGCCTCAAAAGAACAATACAACTCCACCAAAAAAGTTAACACTAATTTTAAAAAATCCTCCTATTTCCATCTGCAGAATCCAGTTCAAAAATGAAGCAATTCATGTAAGTTTTCATTAGTGACTTGAAAGAAGAATATCTCCAGTCAGTTCCCATGCTAGCAGAAATGCCCTGCATTGCAAGTTCAGTTTGCATGGGGAGGTCCCTTGCTTACTCAGGAACTTAGAAACAGCTTAAAAGGCAAGGTAAGTTAGCAGTAACAATTGCAAAGACCTCAGAAACTGACATACTAACAGAAGGCATAGGTAAAAAAGTTATTTCAAATAAAGAACAATGCCCATACTTTTAAAAAAAACAACAAAAAACCAACAACAAAAAAGCCCCACAAAAAACTAGTAAAATTCACCCGCATCAATTTATTCCAGTGATAGTAAAGAAACTGCTACAGCACAGAAGCTCTTTTTCTAGAAGCACTGAAATACCATTCTGCCACGGGCTACAGATAACATTTACTTTTAATACAATTCTGTGCTTTCACATGTCACAATTTTTCAGTCTAGCATGTGAAGTTAAGGATTTCACTTACCAACAAATCATGAAAACTGGCTTTCATTTTTAACAACACTGGCTAACACAAGCACATTACAATCACTGCAACTGGACTACACATCAAATTTCCTCTAAGGGGCAGTGCATTGAAGTGTTTTGTGGGACTTTTTAATTCTCAGCTTTCCTAATATCAGAGCTGAACAATGATGGCTACTGTCCTCTCAGACACCTGTGAGAGCACAACAATGTCTCCTTCCCAAGAGAAGAGAGTGTGGTATATCACTTACTAACAATTGCTGACAAGTAATTCAACCCTAATTTTAGTTCTACTCATTTAAAATTAAGTTATAAATGCAGTTTTATAAGAGCAGACTCAAAGATACAAGTCATATATGTGAAGGTTAAGGGCTTAAATGTATACAGTGATTATTTTCTACCCAAATGAGAAGCTGTAGAAATAGTTTGCAAAGTTATACAACTTAAACAAGTTGCTGACATAAGTATTAACTTGTTAGTATGTACCTTTATTAGGCCTTTTTTAGTTAATTAAGCAACAAAAGAATAGAAAAGTAACGGTCTCCACTCACTGTCTTTTCAAAGAAAGAAAATCACTATTATTCCACTGGATCAAATGTTAATGAATTGCAAGGATTGGTTTTGTATCCCTAAACCCAGTTCTTGAAGGAATTGAAGAATGTAAAAACCCCTTCCAACTTTTCAGCAGAACTACCTGTGTTTTGAAGTTCCCACACCAAAATAACTGCAATGTAAGGGCTATCATATGTACACCATCTACAATAATAAGATCCCTGTTTTTATACCTTCCAACAGCTACTGTAATGAGAATTTACGAGCACAGACTGCTCTTTTTAATCTAACTATTGCCTAATAATGTATGCAAATGCTGTAATAGCAAAGTGAAGAAATAAAAAGTAGCAGGAAGAACAGGCATTCTGGAAAAAGACACAAACTCACATCACTCTGAAGAATTCTCAATGGAGGCTGCTTTTCCTACCACTTTGTTTCACTCCTGCATCCAGACAAAGCCCCTTTATCCATAGGGACTAAGGATTTCACACTTCCAAAATGGAATTATCCTTTCTTTTAGATGAGAAATATTCTACGTATTTTTATGGCAAGAAACCAGTAATATTAGACATGATACAGGGGATATAGAGAATAAATGAAGGAAATTACTAAATAGATACGAAGAGTCAGAATATGTGTTCGTTCATTTGAAAGAGTTTGGAGACATCAATGAAAAAAGAATTTCATAAACAAACTGAAAGGTAAAGGCAGACAAATCAAATGCAGGTACTGAGAAGCTGTATGGTCTCTGATAAAATCAGTGGCAACCTGCACATCATCTCATTTGAGCTGACACATCAGAGGATGTGTAACATGGAAAAAATCCCCTCCTCATCCTTACAGAGAGGTTCAAAAGCTTGTATCATCCTGGGGCTACTTGCAAGCAAAACAGATGAACAGGATGCAAGAGGTCAAGAGGAAGGAGGAAATGAATCAGGAAGGCTGCTGTGCTTTACAGGGAGGGAAGGGATGAACAATGCCCATCACTACCAGTGCTAACACAGCAACAGTCCCACGGACAAGGTCTGCTGCACAAGACCTAGACAGGCACCCAACAGCTGCCCTGTAAAAGCAGGCCAGAGATCTACTCCTCTCTCTGCTCCTCAGCCTCCCCTGACAGCTTTAACAGCATCCAAGTGACAATCTTCTTCAGGCAAGAACATTTGTGCACAGTCGCAAAATTGTGCCAAGAAAGAAACGTCTGCTTTAAATAAAGACGGGCTAATTAGCCTTAGGAAAGAAGCTTTTTCATGATTGTGAAATCATTTGTCTTAGTACCAAAAGGGGCTATTTTTCATTACTTGTCAATTTTTACAAGTACATCAACAGATACTTTCATCTCTAATGCAATGATGACACACCAGCCACAAGATGTACACCTGTTGAGTGCTGTAAAAACACAGATCAATATAATCCAGTTCTTCCCACTCCTATCCTTAGAAGATTCAAAATTTACCTCTGCTTGATTTTCCATCATGCTTGCATTTTCAACAGTTGTACAAAAGGTCTTAAAAAGCTTTAATCAGATTTCTGAATGCTTAAAATAGGCACATACATTCAGTAAAATCCTTTTTCACCAGATAAAATCCAGTCTTGGTTTCTTTTAAAGGAGCTTTTATAGCTGACTGCTAAAATCCTTTTATTGCACCTGACATCTTGATGCACAGAAGGAAAGTGACCTGTGCTTCCAGCTTCATATTCTTTTTCCATCTGACTGCGTATTTTACACATAAGTACTTCCTTTTTGTACTTCAACCAGTCAAACTGATCTTAAAATGCACAAGCCTGAAGGCTAAATCTCCATTATCCAAATTATGCCACCTTTCAGTAACTCACCTTCTTTCTCAGACAACCCAGATTCCTGAAAAGGCATTTACACTTGGCATGTCCTGCCAAGTGTAACTCATTCATCTGCTTTGATAAGCCTCAAAACTCATTTCTCAGGTGGGTTGCACTCAGGTTCTGAGGATTTGACTGCCTGGAAGTCCCTCCCTGGGCAGTGCCCAGGTGAGCAGCACTCACTGGGTCCTGGAGCAGCTGACAGCAGGGGTGTGTCGTGGGGAGAGAATGCACTGCACCCATAATGCAGCACAATCCCTAAGACCTGGGTCTGCACTGACTTAAGCCAAAGGGAGACTTTGAAGGATTTCCCTCACTGGTTGTATAAAAGAAAAGCTTTAAAAACAGAAGCTAGAGCAATTATATCATCCCCATTATAGCCCAAACATTGGACTTCACAGAAACCATGAAGATCCATTACTATACCACATAATGAATATAACTCTTGATGATTATTCTAATCAACAAGGATTGAAAAGATAATACATCCACATAGAAACTACTGCTTCAGAGGTTAACTTCAAATGTGGGGAAGGGGTAGCATATTTTTTGAAGAATAATAGAACATTTTAACAGAAACAGGGATGTAAAACTTATGAGCCTGTCCAAAATGTATCATAATGCCAAATTAATATAATGTTGAGATAAGAAAATGGGTACCACTGCATAAACAGCCAATTTTATGAAATATCATTAATGTATTTTGAATTATAATAAACTTCTTGGTCTTTGAGAAATACAGTTGTATGACAGATTCAACTAATTCAGAAAGCAAACTGTCACAAGCTAACAGAATACCTTAATTCTACAATGGTTTTTCTTAAACAAATAAATTTGTACTCCTTTCCGCTTGAAAACAAACAGGAGACTATTCATTGTACAGTCAAGCCTTTCCAAAATCAGCAGAGATATTCAGGATATTATTTCTTTACAACCTCATAAATAATGACAGAAAATGTTAATACTTGGAAGGTGTATTGCAAAGCATGATGAACAGGGTGTCTCCCCAAGCTAGGGAAGGTATCAAAAATAAAGATTTGTGCCTGGTGTAGGAAAATGCATTCTAAAATATTTACTGTCCTTCAATAATTTATGAGAGCTAGAAGAGGGTAACATTCTAAATTACATTCTAGTTATCATTTAGATACATTTCTTCAGATGTATCTTTTGAAGTGATCATGAAACAGCAGAGAGCACAGAACAGAACTGCATGCAGGTAAAATAAAACATCAGAAAAAACAAGCAGCAGTACACTGAGGAAAGAAAAATGAAAGGTAAATAATGAACTGTAGAAACAACTTCATCTGACAGACAGAAAACCTAATAGATTATGGAAGCAGTGACAACCACACAAGGACAAAAGCATGGGTAGCATTTCAGTATATTGTTTTAATTCAGAATATAAAAACCTAAACAAAGCCAGCAGCCTCTAAAATAAACTTTCTACTTCAGTAAGTTTAAGACTACAGAAAAAAACTGAACAGCTGTTCTAGAAAGGTCAATGTGAAAAAAAATCTACAACCTAATACAAAAACCCAGTAGAGGAGATGGGGGGCAGCAGGGGAAGGGCAGACACATCCATTTGAAAAGTCCTTGTAGGATTTTGCTGAGCTGAAATACA
Organism: Cinclus cinclus; assembly: GCF_963662255.1. Lineage (NCBI taxonomy): Eukaryota > Metazoa > Chordata > Aves > Passeriformes > Cinclidae > Cinclus > Cinclus cinclus. The sequence goes on from NC_085052.1 coordinate 23,196,690, forward strand.
ACTGAGAGTAAAATCTGTTACCATGACCAAAGCATGTACAGCTGAAGCTTCTGGGTTTGAATTTACAGGAGCACTCTGGCTCAAACCCTACCTTTGTCAGGCTTAAACCTGAATATATAAAGACTGGAAATACAACTCACACTGAAGTGTCCACACTGAACCCAAAGGGGACAGTGGCAATGGCCACCAGCTGCACACCAACCAAGGGGATGAGACTCCTCCAGCACTCCATCCTCCACATCTCCTGTAGCAGTTGTGAGCACTGACTCACCCCATCAACCTCACAGCTCCAAAAGAAAACCACTATCACCAAAAGGATTTCCTAAATGCACAGACTGATAAAGGGTCTCAAGGAGTAGTAAAAGACACCGTGCTCCAAAGGTGCTGTCTGGAGTGCAGGAGATGGGTATTCACATACACTATTTCCATTCAAATTATTGCAGACCAACCAAATCTTCAGAAATTCCTACATGGACTTGCCAAAAGTTAAGAAGATACTATAAGAAGCAAAACACCATTATGTGGTCAGCTCTTTTATTAGTGATTCTCTCACCACAAAACTCCCACTGTCCCTTCTCCAAGACTGCATCAGTATAAATGAGCAAAGTTAACTTTTTTATTGTTACACTGGTTTTTTTTGAAACAGGGCATGGGTACCTTTGAAGAGAAAGTAGTTGAGAGAACCCTGTGCATGACTAATGTTGAACCACAGCTGCGTGCAAATGGACACCAAAGAAGACAGCAATAACACAATAAATATATACAGAATGCTTAATACTTAAGAGATGTTTATTAACAAACATACTGAAAATCACCTAGAGATTAAGGATCAATCCTAGAGACAGTTACATGATTCACAGAGTAAAATCAGAGAGCAAAGTTTACTTTAAGTGTGTGGAAGAACATTTATTTCAAAGTTAAAACTCCTGTTTTCAGCAAACTAAATAGGTAGTTTACAATATGGGAAAAAAACCTATATGAAGAGTTTAATTCAATCACTGAGACCACGTTTTACAAGAAAATGACTTCTGAATAGAAAGAGTGATTAGTGAGGAGGCAGAACTAGAAGGCAGTTACTGCTGTACAGAAAAGGACTGATGTGGTGTACTGTTAGTGCTCCTAGTATCTTTCCTTAGTCATTCTTGGCCTTTCAACAAGTGTAATATTGTCACTTTTCCCTTGGTGTTAACTGTTGAGGTGTCTGTAGCAAATATAAACTTTGTGTCAGTAAAAAAAACAAAAAAGGCAAATACAATGAGACACTACTATAGGCTGTCAGGGAAAATAAATAACTCTTTCAAGCAAGGATAGACTGTTTATTTTTGACTGCAAGGCCATCATAAACCACACCTGCAACTGCACAGCCCTGTGAATAGTGAAAACAATTACTTTGTTACATCCAGCTGTAGAAAGTATGAAGCAATAAACCGAAATCACAACATGAAAGGACACTTGTGAAAATGGCTGACATGAAAATGAGGAGTGAAAGACTAACATTGTTGGGAAGGAATCTGATGGGAGGGTGGGAATATTTGCTTTGGAAGTAAGAATTACGGCTCTCAGATGACGCAACTTGAAATGCAATTAGTAAAAAATTATCTGTAAATAGCCTATCAGGCTGATAAGCTAAAAAATGTTAAGCAAGGAAATAGTGTCAGTTGAAGTCAAAGTTGGACAACTTGGTAGAGACAGATCTATGAGCACCTGATGGCTGCAAGGAAAGGCATAAAACTGTAGAACCAGTGGTGGTGCTCATTACAGATTGCTGTCCATGGCACAGGGCTTCAAACTAGACGATCTTTAATGTCCCTTCCAACCCAAACCATTCTATGATTCTATGTAAGCAAAATGTAGCACAGTGATATGAACAGAGAAGAGTAAGAAAAAACACTTTTGATGAAAAAGCGATACCATTTCCAAAGAACTGAACAGCTGGAAAAATAATAGTCTGTAAACAGAGAAAGGTGCTAATATGCAATGTGGAATGAAGAGGACACAAGACTGGCAGCTGTAATCAAAACAATGCAAAGAGGTCTGGCTGTGGAAAGAAGAAATTTACACATGTGAAAAGATGGAAGGTCTTTTCCATTCCAAAATTCATCTAACTACGAACTCAGTATACTTTAAAAGAATGGGAGAGTATGCAATGCCTCTCCGTTAAAAACTCATAATAAAAACTAATATGGAGGATCTTGTCAGAGTCACAGCCTGTCACCTACATGCAAGCTGTTGTGTTCCATTAAAAAACATTTCCTAAAACCATACCAGAACAACCCCCAAACACCTGTGCATTGAGGAGGGGACGGAAAAAACATTTTAAAAGCACTAAATAAAAACTGTGAAGCTTCATTACAGTACTAGGATAGGTAAAACAAATGGCTTGATTCTAGAAACTATAATCCTGTCATGGCATGAAATGTCAAATTATCAAGTGCACTATACAAACTGACACTTTTAAAAATAATTTTTAAAAAAGGGTTCTTGATTCTGTGTTCTATTCCTCTCTGTTATCGTGACTGGTCAAGTGGGAGACTTGCCAGGGATTGTCACATATTGTGTTACTGGTTTCTATCCAATTCCTAAGGGACACTGTTGTTCTGTGCTTGGCACAACAGGCACTGAGTCTCCATAAATAATTGTTCTGATATCAGACACAGGACTGTAGTTCTGTACAGAGAGTTTGCTGGGCTCAGGGAGTGGGCAGATGAAGGATGCTTTTATTTACACACAAAAATCTTTGTCATTGGCCAAGAGCAAAGGGAAAGGAAATATAGATAAAGACCATGACAATTTAAGGAGGATTTGCTCCTTTGAGGGGACAAAGCTGTGGCTGACAGACAGTGGTGGTATCACACCATTGCAGCAGTTTATATTGTACCTCTTTTGGAAATAAATTGTGAATATTTGCTCTCCATACCAGCAAAACTACCTGTTTTACATGCATGGCATGAATTTTATTAATATGTCAGAAAGAAATGGAGGCAAGCAAAAGAGAAAAAATACACTGCCATCTAAATTAATTTTGAACAATGAGGAAAATACACAAGAAAAACCTGCTGTCACTCTGCACTTTTATTTACATACAGATACAAATTAATAAAAAGGCAGAGTTTCTCCTCCAAGGCTGCTAATTTGCCATTACACAGGGAGAGAAACTGGCTTCCACTCAACTGCTTATGCTATCACACACATATGAGGATGGAAGTTCATTCTTACATCCCTCATTCTCTGCAAGCCCCAAGAGGCAGGGAAAGAGAAAAAGCTTGGATGACAGCACAGTACTCTGAATAGACTAGCCCTAAGCTCATCTCTGAGTCACATTAGGCAAACTGCATCACTCCTTGCTCTGCTCCTATATTGACATTACTGAAGACTAAGTCCAGAATATCCATTTGCTCCCCACACAGAAGCTGCTGGATTACTGTTCATTCATCTATGCTGCTCCTCTTCATGCTTGTTGCACTCTTGGCTTTCAACTGCAAATACACCCAGGACATGGGTACACCATGGATTTATACAGTGATCAAACTATGTTGTCTTATCTTTCTCTCTTCCTTTCAAAATCCTAACACTATGCTTTATTTATTGGACTGAGACTGAGCCCATGCTCAGAACTATCTTTTAAAAACAATCTTAGTTCTATGTGAGATCAGTTCTTAGATCAGAGTCTTTTTCTGGAGAATAAGCCTATTGTTCTATACCTTAGCTTCATCAATTAACTCAAACTCAGGATAGCTGTAAAATGTATAACAGCATCTCCATTTCGCAACTTCCTGACTTCCTTGGATGTATTTCAGAAAATGATCATTTAATTAAAAATGCTGGCAGCAGAAACCATCTCTAACAATAGCTATGGTAATTAAGGTTTGGGAAGAAAAGACAAAGCACATGGACATATGAGTCTCTAGTTACATTTATGAACTGTGGAGTCTAAGGACTACATATGAAAGATGTTATTATTTCTCCTAATTAAACAATCCGAAGCTTAACTATCTGAAGATTTATCTGGGTGTAATTAGTGGCCTCAAAACCTTCTGCATTTCCCCTAAAAAGTCAAATGTGCCAATCTGTTTCTGATCTACTCAACAAACAGAATCACAGTATTAATTGCAAACCAGTGTTTTGAACATAGCTATAATAAAATAGATCCCTCACCTTTCCTATGAGGAAGGTCTGTGTGAGTGGGGAAGTAAAAATACTCCTTTATATACATGCGTGTGCACATAAAACTATCAATGTCAAACTGAACATATTCAAAAGCTTGCACTGTCTCCAGACCACGATGTATTTACCTTTTTTCACTGATGCATTCATTTCATAGGTTAAACTTGCCATGTACACTGCACAGATTTACCCTTGCAAAAGTTTTTTCATTGAGGTGGACAGAGTGGGGGAAAGATGCATGTGAAATTCCTAAAATGCTACAGCACCTCAGTATTTGCTGGTATTCCATTCAAACAAGCCATATAAAGCCTTAGGGGAGCTGGCACGCAGGCAGATTTAGTTACGATGTTTTGTCATTCAATAAATCAGTCAGTATTAAAATAATCTTTGAAGTGACTTGCAAAGATGTGTATTAGTATATGTCAGTTATTAAGCAATTTTTATATTGATACTGGACCACAAAAAAATATTGTTTCTTCTAGAACAAGGCGTGAGGGTGAGAAAACAGTTGGAGCAAAAATCAGACTCATTAATAACAAGTCTATAATCACACCATAAAATAAACATGCCAGCTTCAAACAAAGAATTCCCCTGGCTGTTTATCTCTTACATATTAAATACTAAGATCACATGAATAATTTGAACAAAACAAAATTACAGAGAACAGTAGATCACAATTTTTGTTTATAGCAGGGCACTTAACTTTCAGGTCATAAAACAACTTTGATTACTGCAAACTCCAACAATATAAATCAATTCTGAGAACAGCCTCTTATGTCAAGTGCACAAATTCAGTATGAACTTCAGGATCTTAAAATATGAACAAAACATAGTTTGAGGGAAGGACTGTAAAAAATTAAACAAAATTAGGATTTAATGTGCCGCTCCTTTTTAAAATGAGGAATATGGAACTAGAAAAGACCATCTGCATTTCTCCTATCTCAGCCATTACTTCATCCAATTATCCCACAGACTTACTGGATTTCATTTTAGAATAGTTATCTTCTTTGGAAGGTGCCTTTCTGAGTCTGGTTGCCCTAAAAATTTAGGAACTTTTTACTTTCTATTTCCAGTCCCCAGTTTATTCGCAGCAAATTAAATCTACCCTTCCTTCAGGTAGCAGCATTCCAAGTGTGGTCTTGATTAAAATCCAACCAACATGTCACAGCTTCCAGTATTTTCAGTAAACAGTTCATTCAGGGCTAAAATCTTGTTCCTGCTTGCTGGAGTTAAAAGTTCAACTCAGTGTCTGCAACAGATGTCCACCCACATCCTTAAAAAGACAACTGACTTGCCTGGCACTGTCAGGGAAGTCTCCAGATGCCTGACACAACACTGGAACTTTAAATACCCAAGAGCCTGCATTCCCTATCCAGGGCAAATGACTTTTACACGGATTTCACAACAGAAGGTATTTGTAAAATAAAGATGAGGAAAACTGACAGCTAATAGAGCTGCTTCAAGATCGTCTTGTGGACAAAACACTTCTAATAATGTTTCCTATACCGCCAATTTTTTTTCTGAGTATTTTGCCTTTCCTAATGATTTTTAAAACAGAGAAAATGAAGCAATTAATTCAACACAGGAAAAAAATACTAAAGCTTGCAGCCACTGTTAAAGGTTTAGAAGGCTATGGCCGTGGCTAACATTATTTATAACTTCTCTGATGCTTTTGACTCTGACCACGGTTTTCACATCTACATAAATACATACATACACATATACACAAGCTCATATATATTTTCATATGCCCAGACTTGTGTAAACACAATGTTGCCATTTTTGAATCATTTTACTAAGTAACACAAATATAGTTACATCATTTAATATATCCAAATGTAACAGATTTTACAGGCAGCAACTGCAGCCAGCCATGGAAAGGCTTAGCTTGCACTGCACAAAAGTACACTTGTTCCTGCTGAAGATGGATGGTTACATCTTATAGTTGAACTCCTTTGATTTTACAAGCAGGATCCCTCTATCTTTCCCTGAGGCAACCTTAAACTTGCTGTCCCAGTTCTCAAACGACACACCAAGTTCTTATATTAATACTTGACTCACCAATGCTGCTCAAGGAACTGCTGCTTTCAGAGTCAGAAGGCATTATGGACAGCACACTGTAAGTAGACCCTAGAATCAGGAAAACAAAAGCAGTATTATTTTTTCTCCCTCTTTTCCTCTCTCAAAACAGAGCTATGATTCATTTCCTTGATATTGTAGATGTCAAATAAATTTACTAAAATCACTAAAATTTTTCAGATTACTAAATTAGAACACACATTGTTGAAACATAAAAGTCAAACAGGCGAAGGAAGTACAATCTATAAATGAACATTGCACTGTGCGCTGGGTAGAAAATCATTTTGGAAAACATGGTAAGAATGAGTTCAGCAAAATATTAAATACATCGTTTCTTTCAGATTGAATGAACACACAAAGTTTCATGAGTATAATAGGAAGATCAGGAGTGATACTTGTGACAATAGTGGCCATCTATTTTGGTATGGCATGTCTTTACATGTACCAACTCCTAATTTATTGTGTAACTGATTTGTATTCTTAATCTCAAACTTCATGCAGGTTTAAAAATTTCATTTAATTTGTAAATAAAATTTGCTTATATCCATTTGCAACTTTCAGTATCTGGTCTTAAAAGCAAGGACCCACAAAGCAGCAAATTTTCTCATGTATAAATAGATCAACAGACAGTGAAGCCTTTCATTTTAGCTGTTTTAGAAGTATGCTAGATTTTATTTACCAGAAGAACTAGAAGGACAGGTCCTACTTCAAAGCATTAACTAAACAGCTCCACCATCCCTCACAGACAGGATAAACACACCATAGAAACAACAGGGAATGATTATGTACAAAAGCCATTAGAAATCCAGTCTACTTTCAGCACTCTCTAGGATGCAAGAGCTGTCCTCACAACAGCCAAGCTCTAAGACAGTTGCAATACTTTCAGGAGCCTGCTTTCCTATAGTCCCTCCTTCTTATATGCCACTATTTCTTTCTTCTAATTTCTTTTAAATTAAGAAATAAAAGCTGAGAAGCAGCAGGAGTAATTGCACAGAATAGACTGAAGGAAGGATAGGCTAATAAATAAGAAAGAAATTGGGTTTTGTCCATCTCCTCTACTTCTTACTAGGGAAAAGCACAACATCTGTAACTACTATGGTGTTAGATGAATGAAAGGCAAGATGTGATAAAATAATTCTACTAACGCAAGTAATAACAAAAAAATCAATTAAAAAAAGAAAAAAAAAGAATTGAAAAAAGTTGGAAGAGCTGCATCTGAAGTAGATTGCTTCATCTGACAAATCCCTACGGAAAATTATTTTAAATATATTGGTTAAAAATAATTCTATTCAATTGTAGGGAATGTAATTTTTTTGTTTGGTTCAAATTTTTAAACAAAACACAACAAGCATGTCACTGTCAGGCTTCAGAAAAAAATTTGCACATTTTTGCTTCTATTTCAGACATTTTCAAATAATAATAATTTAAGCTGTATTCCTACTTAATTAATGCTTATTGTAAACAAAATAATTTCCACATTAGTTATATTTAACCTCCTTGCATATTCTAAACTCATATGACTTGCAGCATTTCAAGTCTGGACCTATACTGATTAGAATCAGGAAAGTTGAAAAAACAAATCAATATATTAAAGAGAGTAGGACATCTTTATGACAGACAACGTGTACTGAGATCCTACCAAAACTGCGTGGGACTCAGGCACAACAAAATCTTGTGCCAGGAAGTGACACTTAATTATACTCAGCAACTAAAGGCAAAATCGCCCAGTTCCTCCAAGAGATTCCATAGGAGTTCCACACCTAGAGAAACCTGTAGTGATTGTTAGCTGCTTTTGCTTTTAAGAGTGAAGAAATAAAAGGCTCAAAATCTCATCATCTTAACTGATCTTCACTTTATTTATCTTCAAGACACTAATCCTCTCTGTCTTATTGTCCTGCATTACAAGTCAGAAATGGGACTTAAAATGAATTAAATTTTCCTCTCTGGAATGGACAGAAAGGTTTTGTGAAGCTGACTTCATCAGTGGAGAAATATGACTCTCCAAAGCAGTGCTCTTAAACCATTAGCTCATATTTGTAGACGCAAGATCCGGTATGCATGGCACTCTATCAAGAAAATCTACAATTGTGAAGAGGGGAGGAATCATCTGACCTGTTCATAATTCCTCACTTCCAACAACAACAACACTCTACTAATATTGTCTAGTTTTGTTTTGTTTTTAAACTACACAGGGTACAAGTTCATTATCTGTAACAAGTGCCACCTTTGTCATCAGAAGCAGTATTGGTAAGTGTCAGCAACAACAACCAGAGGTCTCTACACAGCTGTCACAAAATTAAAATTCATCTTTAGGTACTGTAATGACACACATCCTTGTACTAAATCCAGGCAAAGTGGCATTGTGCTTGGCATATTTTGGTTGATCAAACTAGCAATACACCATTGGTACCTGCAAATACTCCAATAAATATTTCCCCACTCATTAGGACGCCTCTTCACGCAAAAGCAAACACTCAAACTCATCCCAACAGCAATTCAGATATGGGTTTTAAAAAAGAAAAAAAAAAAGAAAGAAAAGGCACAGGCTACTTTGTACAACCAAAGGCACTGGAACATCCTGTTTATTTGTGAGCTGCACATCCACGGTATTCTAATGAATTTGTTGAAAAATCACCCTCCCTCAAAAGAATTTTCCACCTTTATTTCCCATTCTTAATCTTTTCTGACTGCCCATCTTGTCAAATTGCACAAAAAAATATTGAGTTTAGAACACTAAACTCAATAAGAAGCTATAAATACTTCCTTAGACAAATGTTGAAAGTGCTTCACACCTAGTTCATGTGCCTTTCACCACACTTTTCCAAATAGTTGAATTTAATATTTTTCTGCCAGTATTCACTTTGCATACTAAAATCCCCCAGTGGTAAAACTTGCTACATTTGATTTCAATTCACTGATTTATAATAATTGCTGACATGTTCCTAAAGTTAAAAATTGCACCTTGAAATGACAGGATTCTGAGAAACACGGTAAAACCAACACCTACTTAAAAATAAAAATAAGAAAAAACCCCAAACCAAACAACTACATCAACAAAAAACCCAAACCAATCAAATAAGAAAAGAACCCAAAAAGCACAAGCAAACCAAAAGGCAAACATATCTTCTTCAGATACACATTCATACAGAAAGGGAAAATACATAACCATCCTGTCTTTACATGGCAGACTTGCTTTCTCTTTTACTCATCCAGACATAAGCTTTGGATCAGTCCCCGGCTGTATTAAACTGCTTTGGCAGAGCACAGGGATTTAGAAACTGCTACAGTATATACTTGAGAACCTTAAGAATCTCATTTCCTTCTATTTTCAACAACTAGAGCAAGTCAAATTTCTTTAAGTTATTACTGTCTTCATTAATCAGATTATAGGAAGGCCACTTAAGAACTCGCAAATCCAGGAAAGGAACTCATTGCTTAAGTGTGGAAGTGATCTCCAGGGACAACACAAAACTGTGTTCCAGTTTGCCTTCATCTTTCACACAACAGCCACACAGAAAGAGTGACATGTATTCTCCTTGCTATGAAAGACAATGATGGAAGAAAGAGGAAAAAAAAGAACAGAGAAGAGTTGCATATCCTAAGAAGACAGCAACTGTCTAAACCAGCAATACCCTCATCAGCAGTACCAAATCAAGACTGGTAGAATTAAACAAGTCACACAAAATTAAAACAGAACATTTCTCTCTTCTGTCTTTCTTGCTTCTGAATTGTGAAACACCACATAACACTGGACACCACCTGCTCTTCAAGGAGAGACTAAAGAAAGCCAAGTCAGCTAACCTCCAAATAATGTCTCCAAAACAAGCTTGTAATTGGTGCCTTCTGTAAGAAAGTAGTACTAGGGATCAAATATCGTATCTTCTGGGATCTTATTGAATGACTTGTGAGAAAAATTACAGTGTTCAAATAAGAGAGAAGCTGTCAATTGCCAGTACTACATAGCAACTGTTCATCCTCTATACAAATACAAATACACAGGCTCTGTTCATAGCTCTAAAGCACAGTGCATCCAAAGGGACAGGAGTAGCAAAAGAAGGGATAGGGATTCATCCTTACAAAATTCATTGCACATATGTTTTCAATCCTCTAACTCTTCCCCCACCCCCCCTTATCTATAATTCAACTCAAAGAAGGCTATTTCTTCTTCCAAACTCATTACATGAAGTACCCTGTATTGCAATAGCTCCTCTCTCAGAGAAACACGCTCAGCACAAGGCCAAAGAGACAAGTATACTGAACCTGCTTCAGTGTGTGAAGAACATGGGCTTTATTCAAGGAGCATGAGGTGTCTGATCCAAGATGGGGAGTGCTCAGATCTTGGCTGCACAGCTCTTGGTAGGTCATCCATCTTTAGGGAGTGCACTTAGATCTGCAGTATGGCTGACTCCTAAATTAAACATGATTTCTAACTAGGAACACTTAGCTTACTGTAGGAGCGAGACTGGAAGGAGCCTTTGCCTGTGCAAATTTCCTTCACTACTTCTCCATGTTTAAAGATGAGGTTCAACAACCCTCCATGCTCCTCTGCTGCAAAATTCCATTGTTAATTAAATTCTGCTCTTCCTCCCACCTCCCTTTGCAGTGCAGTGACCATCAGCTGATTCAACTTATTGTCAGCAAATTATTTTTGTGATGGAAATCCAATGTACCGGATGAGAGGGCAGCACAACAAACATTGCTTTATCCACATCTCCATGCACCAAACCAAACTGACATTGGCAGGACTCCTACACGCTGGGGGGGAGCAGTTGTTTGACTACAACAAAATTCTGGAAATCACCCAGAATTCAATGTTCCCTTTGCCTTTACAACAACAAAATTGCCCAAGGAGCTCAAGAGCACATGGATCTGCCATGCTCTGTCTCTGAAGATATTCATTCTTTGGCAGCCTGTGCAGTCAGGTTTGTCACGAACTACAAGGCATGGTCACTGCCTGCAAGTTGTGTGACATTCAGACACCAAATTCTCATACAAAACCTTCAGTTGCACATTTGCTTCCATCTGTGTCACACCTATTTCAGATATTTCACAGTCATTTACCTTGAAGATATGAGCAACTCCAAGAACAAAGGTACAAACTTAGCTGCAAAGGTCAAATAAAAGTAGATGCCATCTTGCCAAAAGTTTGCTATTTCTTCCCCGCCTGCTTTTAAACACAGCTTTGGTTTTTATTCTGCATATTCTGTCTATTTTTAGGACACCAGGAAAGCTAAATGAATGTGAAGTGGCTTTTTAAATAATTAAGCAGGTAAAAAAAAAAATCACATTTTTTTTATTTCCCATATAGCTCAGTCTGTAACAGTTTTACAGAAATGGTGAGGGTCAAAAAGTTTTTTTCTTTTTCAACAGAAAAAACTTCTTAGAACAAGCTATCAAGTAAATATTTAGATGTTAATATTAAGAGTGTCATTTGGGAAAATACAGATGCTTTATTTTTTAAGTCAATCTTGAATTCTAAGTGATTGAAAATACATTCTTGTTAAGGACAAAACACTCCACACATGAAAAAGGACTGGGGTATCTTTCTCTGAACATTTAGTAAAATGAACCTAAAATGAGGTTTAAGTGATAATTATAATTTGACAATTTATGTTAAGGCCTAGATTCAAAAACTTAAGTTACCTGCCAGAGGCCAGAGACATCAGTAAAGATGCCCTGAATTCAGTTCCTAGTTGTTAGTCAGTACAGCACTGGATCTTCAGCTATTAAAAACAACACTAGACAAATACCCATAAAATTCCTATTTTCTTATCAACATCTGAACATGAGAAATATTTACTTTTATAGGGTCATGCACAACAGGAAGAGAAAAGAATAACTGATTATGGATTCTTCAACCACAATGTTTAGTACAGACAGGAAAAAATTGCATTAAAAACCAACTTTTAGAAAAAAATCCAGTGTGGGTAGGTGAAACATTGCCCCATATTTCAGCTCATGTGGATTGCACAGGTTATACAGCTCATTATCAATGCAGCAGTGCTGTCTTCTAAAACATGAACATTACAGCTGACTGTAATCTTGTCCAACAACTACAGATATTTTTATGAATTATTTTTAACACAAATGCTTTAACAATTCCCATTAACGTATTCTGAGGAATCCATTCAGCTTCACTGGTAAAAAGGGAAAGGTATTCATTTTTTCTTTCTTCTAGCTTTCAGGAACGTTTCAGTTGTTTGCTGGAATATGTATGATAAGCCAAAGATGAAAAATAAAGAAAAAATTATAAAACATAATAAAAAGGGCTTTTTTTTACCCTCTCCTGATACTATCTACCTTTTCTAAACTCACATGAGTACAACTTAATCTTATAAAGCTTTTTATCTCCTCTGAATATCCTGGTTTCTACAACCCTAGCACACTGACATGGGCCAAGCTTCTTTTTCTAACAAGAACCAGAACAAAGTAGTTGGAACGCTCCTCTCAGGAAGCAGCCCATTACCACTGGAGACCCAAGGCAGCAACTGATTCAAGAAGTTACTTACACAACACCTCCTCAAACCAGCCTGCTCTTTCTAGTCTGGAATCTCCATTTTGCTACAAGTTCCAAACCAGTTCACATCTACTGCTCTCAGGACTTCAGCAGATGTATCAACACAACCAGTCAAATTTGGACTGTGTGGGAGGCACTGCTGAACGTGCCTCCTTTGAAATTACAGTCATGTTGGGAGATTTGACTTTTCCAAATCGTGCATCTCTCAAAAAAGTCGTTCATGTTACTTCGTGTGAAATCTGGCATAATGCTTGAGAAACTTCCTTGCAACCTTGAAAGGAGACACATACTCACCAAGTAAACCTTAAAAAAATGAACTCTCCTTATATTGCTCTTTACAGCATGCTTCAATATTCAACCCTCACTCAGAAAAATACAAGAAGAAAAAAATGTCCCAAGATGGTTTCATTAAGGTATGTTACAAAAGGGTTTTAAACTCAACTTTATTGTGTTGTTACAATGAAAAAAACTACACACATTGTCATACAGAGCATTCATACTCAAGGTTCTTTGTCTCTGTTTACAGCAGTTCTAATTTAAAGTGCTAAGAGAAAAGATATATCTAAGCTAAATCATTTAATTTTGAATCTTCGTGTTGCCTTGGCAAGTTAATTTTATTTTTCAACATTCAACTTCACTTAAGATAGCAAAAGGAAGAAGTAAAACCTGTTATTTTTTCCCCCTCCTAGAGCAATAGATCAGGAAATCCTACTGCCAGCAGTAATTCCATATTAAAAAGATATATATTTCTTCTGTAGACACAGAGTACAAGACTCTGCTCAGTAAAAGAGATGTCAGTCCTTGTTACCCACAGACTTCAGGCCCAAGTCCTTTTCAGGACATCTGCAATTACTGGGAGGTCATCAGAACTGCGTGAATGCTACTTGCACACACCAAATACCACAGACAAAGGAAATTTCAAATCCATGGCTAAGTGACCAAGACCCCTCCCCAAACCCAGATTAAACAGATTGGAGCAATCATTTTTTGTGCATCTTTCCAGAAACGTATCAGTTTTCACAAAGCTAATAGCTTAACCAGACAACTCTTGCAATTTCCAAGCACTGCTAGGAACTCAGAAGAAGGGGTAGACAAAGTAACAATATCAATTAAGAATATACTTGATCCACAGACTCTCCTTTTTCAGAAGACAAACACACAGATACAAAAAAGAAACTGCACCTACGCTCTCATTCAAACAACACAATCGAGTACATCCTCAATTGCTCTGCTGTACTGAGTGATTATTACAGGAGCCTATTTACAAAAATAGTTTCTTGCAGAAATCCTCAGGTGTGAACTTCATGCCTCTTCTGGTTTCAGCTGCACCACCCACAAGAACTCATCGCTCATCAGAGGTAACCTTCAGCTGTGATGGGGCAGGAACAGCCCCATAACCTCACCCACTGGCACAGGCACCGCCAGCTTGTGTGCGAGCAGAGCGCTCCCTGACACACACAGGGAATACACAGAAAAATAGTGCTTATGCTTCCTAAAGGCAAAAGTAACACATGTAACTAAACAGAACAAAAAGCCATCCTCCCCCAAGTACCAGAGCGCTCATGCATACAAATGCTCACTCTACCTGGGAGCTAAGAGCAGAGAGTGCTGGAAAAAAGGGAACTCATCTGGAAGCAATGGTAGCTCCAATTCTTGCTTTCTGCCTCTTCTCTGGAGGACAGAGTGCTGCTACTTTCCCTTCTCTAGGTCACAGCAGGACAAGGAGGAGTCAATGGTCTCAGCCTCTGCTGTGGCTTGATAGAGAGGGGAGGCAGCCACACGGTGCTTGCAATGCTGAAGGAGTTTCCTTGCTTAGACATAGATATTTCTAGTGGCATCTTCTAGCTTCTTAATGAAAAGACCCTGTTTGGAGACTAAATCCATTTGAGTGTCTAGAAAGGATTTTTCCTACATAGCAGGGATGTCGTGCTAGATGGGTCTTCTAGCCTTTTTGCAGTTATTATTCTGGCAGAAAGCAAATGTAACTGCTGTAAGCGCAGCAAGTCACCTAGTGGCCAATGACTTACTTAGGACCTTTTAAACCAACAGCTCTGGGTTACCAAGCAAGCAGTTGCCAAGTGCTTACAAGGAATAGGTGGGAACTTGAGGTCGTAGTGATAGGCAGGAAGATCTTACTAAGGGGAGGATTTTTAGAACCCAAATTTTGACCCTAAGAGTAACTGTAAGGGGGCAGGGGGGAAAGGGGGGGGCAATGCCTGCAATACAGGAAATATCAATTCTGGAAAAAGTTCTAAAGCTTAATGCACTCACAGTGTACTGATAAAAGCCTGAAATCATACTCTGACAGGAAGCAGTAGCTTTAGCATTACATGACAGCACACGCTGAGCTATATGGAGTGTAGCCGACTTCCTTGGAGGCTGTGGAAGAGACACAGGCTAAAAATTCCGCAAATGCACTTGACGTACAGCATGCTACTCCAAATGCAAATATAACACCATAGTCCACTAAGACAGTGACAGGAGAGAAGAAGAAAGAAAGAAAACAAGACTACAACACAGAAGAAATAGAACACAGCATATCAGAAAGCAGAAGTCAGAGCTGCTGAGCAGGGAAAGAGTGGCCTCTCACCCAAGAGACGTGACTAAGACAATGAACAAGTCAAGGCTTGTCCTGATTTGGAAGTCACCTGCCTGTTAGAAAGGTCTGATTTCTCCTTAACCATCTCTCATCTTCATTTTGGAGCAGAGGAGCAAATGAAGATGCTGCCTCCACATCAGCATCACTTGTCAGGCATGAAGATTGAGTGGGGACAGTTTTAACATTCAGGTTCACCTGACTGCAGCACAAACGTGCCCTAAATAAACATGCCAGATGGCTGGGAGTAGCAAACTACAACACTTTGCAACCTCTTCATTTAACCAAATAAACAGCCACATTTCACTGATTGCAGAGCAGCAACAGAAGAGGCAGTAAATATTGTGTCTCCAAAGGCAGCCATGAATAGGCTTTGCCATGCAGGCTTCACGGCTGGCTTTGACACCTGTTCAGAATATTGGCTTTCTTTACACCTTCTTCATTCAACAGTTCTGCAGATACTGGGGATTTTCCCAAAAGAGGTGGTGTCAATAAAACCAGCTGCCATCAGGATCAAGTGTTCCATTGTGCTCCCAATTTCAACAACAGCTATGAGAATAGTGATGTCAAGGGTGTGCAGAGGAGAGAAAAAACATGAGGAGCATGGCAATGAGTTTAAGCAAAAAAAAAAAAAAAAAAGGTAAACATTCATTGCATCCTTTGTTTTCCTCACATACACAGTTTCCAGCATGAACTCTGACACACAGTTAAGCACTGATTAAACTATAATCAAAACCAAGTCCTATTAACTAAGAAAAAGTTTCCCCCTAAACTTGAGAAGGATCACTGTTTACCACAGGATTAAAACCTCCCATCATGAATTACAGCCATCTTTGATAATGCAGCTCCTCCACATTTTCACCACGTTTTTCTTTATTCTCTCATAGTACTGCTGCTGTTACAGAGATATTCTTATTCTACACTATCATTAGATAAGTCAAGAATATTCAAGATACTTAAATTACAAACAAGTAGATTACATTCAATCACAATTTTTCCACATCCACCTATTATTAAATTGCTGCATGATTTTAATATTAAGAATACAAAGTAGAGAGAGGAAAAAAAAAAAAAGGAAAGTCTAATTCTGAAACTGATGTAAAAGCAAACAGATGACTGGAGCTCAGCTCAACACCTCCATCCTTCCTAAGAGTGCTGTAAATGACAAATTCCTCATGGGAAATACTACATCTTCTCTCAGCTTGGATAATATCTTCCAAAAATTGGCATTTTGAGTATGTTAGAAGATATATCAAAATCAACTGTGAATATTAATTTGGATCCATTAGAAAGTAGTCCACATTTCAAAATCCACAATGCAACAAATCCCAAAAGGGTTTTAATTTGTACAAAAGCATATAACTATCTCTTTTCTTTCACAAATAACATCACAGGAAAACTTCAAAGAAAATTTAAATTCTTCAACTGAAAAGAGGATTGATAACTTATAGCTCTTTAAATCATTGCTCTCCCCTCCTGTGCTACCCTTTATCCTGATGGGAAAATAAATCCTGCAATTTTTAACTTAAGGGATAAATTTTCTTTTTAATTAGAGATGCTTGTGCTGATGATGTTTTTTTTAAAATACAGAGATCCTTCCAGAAATATTTAATAAATCATTACTTCAAAAAAAATGCACAGAATTAAGATAATCGAAATAAGTGAGGGAAAAGAAATCCAAGCCACTGCAGAGATCCTGAAAGTAAAAATCCCAAAAAAAACAAACAAAAAAAGCCAAACACCCAACAACTTGTTTCCAACCAGAGGAAACATTTACAACTTCACAGACCTTCACAGAGGCCCAGACTTTTTTGATCAGGAGCAAAGTCAGATTACCTACTGCTACTAATGCTACTGTCTTCAGCATGAGGACGATGGGATGAACCAGAAAGATTTAATTTCATGAGCACTCATTTTTTTGGCATGTTCTCTGTATGTATCCAGTTACGTATCCTCACAGGTGAGAGTCTGAGGTTCATCATATTTATTTATCTTTCAGCTTCACAAAGCATGCTTTTCTCCATCTCTAGAAATATTACCAGAGGGAAGGGTCTCAATGCACAAATGTACATTAACACTTGAGAAAACAAACAAATAACACCCCACACAAACCCCCTTCACCCATTCAAATAGAGCTCCTATCTCAGTCCCCTGCACTATTAACAAGTCCAAGCATCACAGTCCTATAATACAATAAGCAATATATTAAAGTTGTTACCTTCAGGTAGGCTAATAGTAAAAAAAAAAAAAAAAAAAAAAAAGTTGGTGACTCACCACCAGCTCCACTTACATAAAACCCTGGAGCTGATCAATATTTGCAACTATCCAAGACACAGTGGGCAGAAACACCCTTCCAGGCATACAAGAAAAGATTTACAATTCAAAACCAAGCTCAGTTTGTATATAAGAACATCTGGAACATGTTCATTCATCCAGAAGTTTGAGTGCTTTTTTGATGATGTTATCAGACAGCAATTATGATATGTAGAGAGAAGCCATCAGGAAAGAAAGTTTTGAAAAATTAAACCCTGAATATCTGAGCTACCATGGCCCTTTGAAGAGATAAGCAACACCCCTTTATTAAAAATCTGTATCTGGGAAATATTGCTTAGAACAGTAAGAACAAGCCCTGCCTGGTTGCAGAACTTAACTCCCTCCTGCCACTTCTATGCTGAACCCCTGTAATCATTCCTAGAAGTGCAAATACTAACCACTACTATTAATCACTTGACATTTGGGCATAGTAGATCAGCATCATCTGGTTTTTCAAGGCAAGATGATTCTAGTCACAACTTAAGTGTTTTTAAAATGCCACCTCCCTGGTTCCTCAGCTTGAACAAAAAAGGACAAGCATTTGCACAGATTAAATGATCACTCACTGATTCATGCCTGCATGGCAGCTAGTGCTCCCTGGCCAGAATTAATCAGAAACAAAGTGTGGGTGGATTGGGAATTGGGATGCTTTGTCACACACAGAGACACAACTGCACATTTATCACCTACACAAATTAAGAGCAGATACAAATAAAAGCAATATCCAGCAAATAAATAGCAGTGATAATGGACAGCTAAAGAGAACACAGAATGATTCAAAGAAATTGTGGAGAAAAAGCATCCAGACTGAAAGACTATACACAAAACAACCATTATGTTTTACTGACACATCTGGTGAGGCACTGGAATTTGCTTTGTGTTTTCAAAAGTACAGTGATCTCCCAAAGCATACCCCTTCTATTGGATAGGAAAAACAAAAAACTACTAGAACTAGTGGAAACAGGATAAGGAAATCCACATTGGCAGCAGCAAAGTTATTCTTGGTCCATTAGGACACTGGAAAGCAACAACCACGCTCCATGTTCCCCCTACTAGTAGGAATCAGAGCCCTAAGGAAGCTGCTGACCCCAGAACTATTCTCATCCCTCCACAATGAAGGCATATTCTCTCTCTTCCTTACATCTCACTGCAGGAACCAATCTCTCCCCGCTCATCATCATCTTTCACAACTGTCTGAGACACTGTTTATCCTCTTATTGAAGCCAATCTCTATAATTTTCCTACTTTTGATTTCTTGTTTGTCTTAGCAAAAAAAAAAAAAAAAAAAAAAGAATTTTCATTATTGTGGTGAGGGGGAGCTCTTATGATTTGTATTTTTAGAGAAGAGAAAGAAAAGCTGCGTTCTGAAAGCAAACAGACCAACTTTTATAGGACCAGAAACATATCATATGATATGTTTCAAACATATGATAATGCTTCGAACACCCAGCACTTCATCAATATCCCCATTTCCTACCCAGAAATCTAGTATTCTATTTTGAAAACCAGAAAACATGTCCATATCTTCTACTTTTCAAGAAATGAAGTAAGGAAAACACTTGCATACCTTTTCTTGTTTTCTGGGTTTTTTTTTGTTTTTTTTTTTTTTTGTATTTTTTTTTTTAATATATAATACTGTACTTGGAATGTATGTTCATTAAGTGGAAAAACTGAAGTCTTAACTGGCAACAAGAGACAGCACAAATACAGGTGGATTGCATATTTAATTCCATTTACCAAGGTGTTTTTTCTGTGTTATGAGTTAAACAAACAGATGTCACTTGGAACAAATAACAACAATTTTCTGTTGCAAGCCTTGGCACAGAAGAGTAAACTGGGTTAATTTCTTTAAAACTAAATTACAAATATAATTAAGAGCGTCACTGTCACAGAAGCAAGATTATGTTTAGGCATACCTTCCCAAAACTATGAACTGCTAAAAAAAAAGCCAACCTCTATACTTGAGGTCAAGATCATCAGTATCTTATGCCAAGTGCTGTAGTCTACGCCAACAAGAGCATGAATATGGATCTAGTGATGACTGAAAGCATTATTACTGGTTTTAAAATTCCAGATTAGAGTTTGTTAAAACACACTATGTCCATAGACTGTACATATATTGTTCTTCCCACAAACAATGAAAATGAATAAGGATAACAGATGGGTTTCGACAGCCAGAAGTTTTAGCCAGGAATATTCAACATGAAAAGAGCAGAAGTCAACCCTAACAACAGTTAAATTACTGCGTATTTTCCCAAAATTAATGGGAAGCAGAAAGGTTTCTGTGAAACAGAATCACTCCTAGTAGCTCAGTCTGTTCTCTAGTGGCTATCCATATACCATGGCATTTCAGTGGGTGACACAGGCACAGAAAAAGAGGATAAAAAAGAATGGGGAATAGGGTATTTGCAATATTACATGCTAATTAACAGCAGGAATAGGTCTAGAGAAAATGGTGGGGTGTGAAAGAAACTGTTCACCTTTTGAGGAGTAATACCAATGTTAACACATTCTTTAGTGATTCACTCCTTATGCCAAACTTCCAGGGCATTGAAGGAACCTCCTGTGTCCCTGTGAACAGAAGGTCTAAGCACAGATGGCATGAAGTGAAAGTAATGCAAAGAACGAGGGCAGGAGGGATAAGTAGGAAAGTTTTCTCTACTGCACTCTGAACTGTGTTGTGGCAGAAGAGCTCTCCTGCCATTGTGACAGCTCAGCCTGAAACACAGCTCCCAACTTCACACATCCACAAGAAGCAGGTATAGTATAAGAAAAATCCAGAAACCAAATCACAGTCACGTAAGGCATGATAAATCTTTAATTGGTTGACACCTTTTTCATGCAGTTTGGCATTAAATTAAATTATGCTAACACCTAGACAATAAAACACCAATTTGAAAACCAAAAATTAATGTTAGCACATTGACTTTTTTCTAGTAAAAAACTTCCAGCAAGAAAAAAAATATCCAGGATAGAACAGCCTACAGTTGCAATGTAGCACGCATATGTTCTCTATGAGTCTAGTCAAGCAACATTAATGCTCTGAAGCGTATTTTGAGAGGAATAAGATTCATGACCCAGAAACCCTAAAGAACAAACCACAACTTCGGTTTTTAAAAAGTCCTGTGTTTAGGTGTGAACGGCAGAAAATCTGTCAGCATGGCTTGTGCACACAAAAAAGCCCTGGAATGATACAGCCCACTCTTGTTACCAAGACAGAAGCTCCAGTATGGCAGTATTGTGGTTGTTAAAAAGGCAGCCAAATAAAATTCTGCTCATTGTCTGAATCGAAATACTACAGAGGAATGTTGCAAAAATTTTCTAAAAAGGATATTTAAGAGTGTTTTTAAATTGCTGGACAAAGGGACAAAGTTGAGAACCCAGAGAAACATCTCCAACTGGAGCCAATGTTAATTTGTCTCGATATTCCTGTTTCTGCTCAAACAACAAATGCTGTAATGCGAAACACAGCAAAAGCAAAATTTACTTCCCAAATAAATTGTATGTCTCACATAAATTAAGTTCTATGTCAGTGAAACAAACAGTAAAGGCACATTAACCCTGTCCTTGCATTTCCCTGCAGATGGAAAAAGCTGCTGACCTCAAATCTTAGTCTTCACACAAGGTGGCTGAGATCCCCATTCTATTTATTTTTCATCAAAACAGACAGATCTCTTTATAACTTGCAGAAGACACAGGCTCCTCGGAAGCTGAGCCTCAGCACAGCACCAGCAGAAGACAACTGCTGTGCACTATCTAATGATTATTTTCATATTTTTCTTTTCTTTTTTGTTTTGTTTTGTTCAATGTGGAATAAGAAGCTAATATGCAGGATGAAATGGTACATGTTTCAAAACTTTGAACCTTGTTAATTTATTGCAATTTGCTCATTTTGAAATATGTTCTCACAACTGAAATACTGCAGTAATTATTGCATCAGTTAAAGAACTGAGAATGGGTATTATTTTGGCTTCATACATCCACTAAAAGCATAATCTCCTTTGTCTAAATGTCTCGCAATGGTATACGTTACAGATGTGTCTAAAAACCTGTGTGTGTATATACAGTTACAAAAAACTCTGGAAAATGTTTCAACATCAACTACACATCTCACTTTTCTCATTAAAATTATATTTTAAAGTAAGTTCAATTATGAATTACAGTTTCATAAAAAAACAACAGCTCTGAAGTGCAGCCCCACTTATGCCCTCAATACACCAGGTCTTCTAGAAGAGCCTGGCAAGCTTCAGAATTGATGATTTCAGCCATGCCCCATTTGACAAACACATTGGTGCAGAACCAACATTGTGCCAATAAATTACTTCCACAGCAAAAGTTATGCCCCTCACTTCATCCAAAATATAGGCTGTAGCATGCACAAAACACAGCAACTTCCACCTGATTCTGCAGCTGCAAGCTCAAGACTTCCTTACATAGACTGCCAATTCAAACTCTCCCATGGGATTTCCAGGAAAAGCTCCACAGGATTTTAAAACAAATAATAAAATAATTGAGGGTGTGAGAATGATGATACAGAAATGAAAACACCATGTCTGAGGATAGTGATTCTCAAAACCTCTATCTAATTACAACTCACTTCAGAAAACCCAGATGTCAAAGCTAGGTTTGCAATGCTTTCATTTTCCAGCCTCACCTCCTGATAAGACTATATCCTCTATATGTGATTATAAATGGAGCAAGGTATAAATTGATACATCACACTTGCATGTCCAGGACTTCAGCATCACACTTAGAAGGATCTTTTCTTTCTATCAAATTCTATATGACACATGCAGACCAATGACATGCTTGAATTTTTGACATGCCATTTTAGCTATTGGCAACCTGTTACCAGAAATCACTTAGTTTGTCTCTACAAAAGTTGACTGCCTAGGAATCCACCTAAAAAAAGCTATCCAACTGCTACAGGTTCTCTACAAAACTATAAAGGTAATGTGGTTCAAGGAGAAATTACTTCGCAGCACATATATGATCACAGAACATATATCCTGCATTGGGATGGACACAACACAGACACAAATAGTTGTCTTGGAAGGGGAAAAAAAAATAATTTTTTTCCCCCACATTTTGTTTTTGAAGAGTCTCCACACAAACACAGGAAGCCCAGGCTGTTGGGACTTCAGCTGAAGAGCTTCCCATGCTGCTGACTGAACACAGAAAGAGGGAAGTAGGTTATGACAATACCACAATCAAACCACTAGAAAACTCCGATTTTGGCCACAAAATGTTTCACTTCTTCATTCTGCACAATTCTTCACATGAACTTTATAAAGTAAAGGCAGGATTGAATATTCAACTTTAATTTATCAGTCAAAATGTTCTTCCTTCTTTAAAGGAGTTTTGGCAATTTATTTCCATTAGTTTCTGATTGTAAACAGCAATTTGCTGTATTTTACAGCCAACTTACCACAAAATATGGCTGAAATAAATCTATCCACTGTTCATCTAATCACAGATCAATGGTATGAAAAATCAAATAAAGGAATTACAAAAGAAAAAAAGAAACATCACTCCAAATTTTTCTACAACCTTTAACCATTTCCCTCCCAAAACCAAACAGAAAGCCAGAGGAATACTGACAAAGAACCCATCAAGATACTCAACACCTATGCAACCACTCAACTTTCCAATACCTTTCAGTGAAGCTTTCCAGTAATCCATTTCTGCTCCTGCTCTCTTCCAGCTCATCTTCCTTCTCAACTCCAAAGATTACAGGTTGATCATACAGACAGTATCTCATATATGCTGCTCCCAAATCCTCCCAACCCAGCTAAGCTTTGTCATTATCACGTTGTTATTGTCTTCCTCATCAAGTCCATGTTCCACAAACAGGTCCCTGATTAAAGACAGACAAATTTGCTTAATAACCATAGTCATTATCACTTGGTTTCAGGTGCTGCCTGCGTAACACTTCATTTTCCTTATTTCTACTGTGTTATAGCTATAATTGTATTTGTTGCCTTCTTCAGCATTGCTTTTGGGATAAATGACATCAGCAAGCAAGCTCATAACATGAAATAAGCCTTAAGATGAAGTAAATACAAGCTTGAAAACAAGTTTGAATAAGAAACTATCAAAAAAAGCACACAGGAAGTGTTATTACAAGCAACCATATCACTTTTGCCAAGCACTGTGTATGTACCAACATATATTCTATGACTATGCTCAAACAATTGAGCTCAGTCCCTGTGATTTAAAAAAATAAACTAATGCTGTGGTGTGGAGGGGGGCTAAAGAAATTATAGCTCTGTATGCTCAACAACCAAGTAATACTGGAACACTGCTAGTCAAGCTGCAGAATGAACTTATATTCAAGTGGCAAGGAAGTTATAAAATCAGCACTGACAATCCTAACAGCAGTGTCTGAATAAATGAAACACAGATTCATGTCTTGCATGCCAATCAATTTAGATACAGGTTCAAAATACTTCATGTGCTTCCTGGCATGGCAATATTCTTTTAAAGTAACATCTCTGTAACTATCCAGACTTTTGGTTTCCAAATACTTGGAATCATAAGACAGTGTGCATTATCAACACTTTTCTGTTTAAAATTTTATTCTTGATAACAGGACATTTATCAACACAGATCTGGAGAAGGCATTTCAATATTAGTTTTAACTATAAATGAGTAGAACCCTTTGTCCAAGAGTGGCTGAGGAGAAGCAAAAAACCAACAAACAAAAAACAAAACCAGAAAAAACCCTCCGAAGAAACAAACAACAAAACCCCCACCCTAACTAACTAACCAACCAGACAAACCCAAAGCACTTTCCAGTAAGCTTTTACAAGAACCACCAGCGGTATAAACGGAAAGGTAAGCGGATGTGCTGCAGTGGCACAGACTGAGGAGTACTAGCGGCGTGCTGGAGGCAGCGCGGAACCCGCAGCAGACAGACAGACAGCCCCGCAGCAGGCAGGCAGACAGACAGACAGCCCCGCAGCCGGCAGACAGACAGACAGACAGCCCCGCAGCAGGCAGACAGACAGACAGACAGCCCCGCAGCAGGCAGACAGACAGACAGCCCCGCAACAGGCAGGCAGACAGACAGCCCCGCAGCAGGCAGGCAGACAGACAGCCCCGCAGCAGGCAGACAGACAGACAGCCCCGCAGCAGGCAGGCAGACAGACAGACAGCCCCGCAACAGGCAGGCAGACAGACAGCCCCGCAGCAGGCAGACAGACAGCCCCGCAGCAGGCAGGCAGACAGACAGACAGCCCCGCAGCAGGCAGGCAGACAGACAGACAGACAGACAGACAGCCCCGCTAGGGCCCGGACCCCGCCGCCGGTGGGAAGCGGCCGCACGGCGCAGCCCGGGCACAACAAAGGGCTCTTGTTCCAGGGCAGCGGCGGACGGCGGCTGAACCAGTTGGCCCAGTACCCTACCGCGGTCTGTGGGACATCAAAGGGCGGCTGTGACCTAAGCAGACAATCAGGATGTGTGGGTGTAGAGTTACAGAGCTCCAAGAGGTCACTCACGGATGAATTTTAGCGCCGCAGCACAAGCCCTTTATAAAGCAGTTACTGGCTTTGCGCAACCGGCCTGAGGGCTGACCCCAGATCCGGGCAAGCGACTGCAACTCTGCTTCAGTTCTTTTTCTGCATAAAGTTTACTGCAAAAATAAAGCGCAAATCCTGAGATGAGCTAAGTAACTTAAATTTAGCTAAGTAACAATTTTAGTTTGCAAAGGACAGATACTGTGTTACCTTCTCTCAAAGAACCACGTAACCAAGTTAACGAGACGCCGATGAGAGAAGGAGGGAGCAGGGTAATTAGCAAGGACAACAATCACGCCCTGCTGCCAGACACCCGAGCCGCAGCAGTAAGGTGCAACACACCAGCACAAGGTAAGGCTTGAACAAAGTCAGTTCTCCATGTACGGCGTAAACCAAAATTCAAAAGGTACCTCCTTCCACAGAAGCCCAGCTGTGCTCTGTCCCCTGCTGAAGACACCACCAGCATCAACACGATCATCCCACCACACTGCCCTGTCCTTCTCACCACCTCAGTCCCAAGGTGCTGTCACAGGACTATTTCCTCTCAGTTCTGCTGCTCCTTCAGACACAACTCTCTCCTCGTTTAACCACAGGATCAAATATGCACGTCAAATTAATAAAGACAGACATGAAGCAAGAAAAACTTGGACCAAGTTCACAACACCTCTATACCATACCAGTCATTTAATCACATAAAGATGAAAAGTTCCTAGATGATGCTGGAGTAAAAATATCAGACCAGATTTTTTCTTTGCTCTTACTACGGCTCTAGCAGTACAGCTAAAGATCACTTGCTAATCAGAGATTGGTTTGAGTCAGGTTCTCTGAACAGTTACACAGCCTTGTGGCAGACCTTCGTACAATCCTGTACTTGGGGATTCGTAGTGACAACAGCCCACATAGAAATCTGCATATTTTTCTATTTTCAAAATACATTATCTCTGGGTAAAAAAGCAATTAATTTTCCCAATTAAAAAAAATATTAAAAATTATTATCCCATAATTCAGGTGCTAAACTAAAGTTTTAAATAAAAACACTGAAATATTGAGGTTTGAAAAATATCTTCATGCTTTTGCTTCAGTCCAGCATCTTCTTTCACATTTAAGATTATTCCCCTATACAGTACTCAACAGCAGCAAGCAGTCACCAGCCAGGGCATTTAACTTCCAAATGCTGCCAAACTGGAATGCAACTGACACTATGAGAAAGCAAATTTTGTTTGCAAATTATCGTATCAGGAACTCGGGCACTGGTTTAACAACATTAGGGTCATACTTAATCATCTTAACTCACGCAAGCAGCAGTATCTGAATACAACCCAAGAGACAAAGTGTGCTCTTGCTAAAGAGGAGCATATGCTCATGCACCTCGTTAAACTGAACTGAATCTTTCAAGTGGTGCTGTTTGAGGAAGGTCTCTAGGACTTCTTCCTTTTATTTTTCTTCCCCCTCTTTTTTTTTTTTTTTAAGAAAGAAGAAGTGATCTTATTGAAACTCACTTCAGCTGAAGAAAAATCTCTAGGGACCAAACCACTGTTTTTACAAGTAGAAAAAAAAAGAAGCAAATAAAACAAACAAAGAAAAAAAAAATCCAACACCAAAGTTACATTGTAGCACTTGACATGAGATTCATCAAAATGAAACAAAAGTGTGTATTTTCCTCCTTCTTCTCTTCTTACACAGCTCACTGAAGTGGACAGAATTTTCTCTGTTTTCACCAAAATGCATCCTGAGAGTTCCCAGAATGTTGTAATCGTTAATTCGTGCACATTTCATTAAATATTTGCAAACCATGACTTTTAGGAACAGATCTATTTCAGTCAGGACACCATCAGATCATAAGAGTTAAATGTAACAACCTTACCATGGATAGTTCAAGCCCTGTATGGTAGTTCAAGAACTGAACCATACATTTGTGAAAAACATTTTATTTTACAGAATAAAATTTAATTAATTTCACTAATTGGACTATTATACACCCAACTTAAAGGGATTTAGTATGTTCATGTCAGAGCTATGTACAACAGCAGTAAATCTCAAAACATAGAACAGTACTATTTCTCATAGCATTCAATAACCTTTGAAATGTTACTGTGATCACAAAAGTAATTTCTACTGCTTTTAGCTTTAATTAAAAAGCCAAAGAGCAATAAGCAAGATGACAGAAGCCAAGACTAAGATGAAGAGAGAAATAAACCAGATGGCATGAACATATATTTATATATACTTAAGTTATTCACAAATTATGAAAAAAAAATATCAGAATCTTTTCATTTGCCCTATAATCAGTGTTCTTTTCTAAAAGAGTTTTCCGATATTTTTATGTAAAGAGGATTGTGAATTCTAATTAAGATATAGCTGTCAGCCAGGATCCTCCATCATACAATTAACTTTAAATCCAGCCTCTAGCTGAGTGGGGGACAGATGGAGATAGACAGTTGTAATTATAAAGTCCATCAGCACTAAGCCACCGGGAGAGGCTGCAGGCTTTCCTGTACTTCTGCTTTGTATAGGGTGGTAGGCTATTTTTATCAAAATATACCAGGAAGACACAGCTACTGTGATGGAGTCACAGCACTTTTATCTTGAGCTTGCATCTTATACTTTAAGGCACTAATTTTGAAAAAAAAAAAATTACAGCTGCATTCTCATTTCTGCAGGCTGCACTGTCTCACAGAGTGCTGGAGTAGATATTGCATTCCTAGCTTCATTTCTGTCCTTCAGAATCAACTCAAACTTCCCCAACAGTAAAACTATTTCACCACTATTCTGAACCTGTAAAGTGAGATTGACTGTTGAAAAAACATAACTTTGAACCTAAATTCTTAAAAAGAAAAAAAAAAAAGTTGAAGGTGCACCTTGGCACATACTTTCTGTTTTTGTAACACATGTTCTGCTCTGCCATGGTGTTTGCATGCACATCATAGTTTCCTCCAAATGATGGAAACCTCTCCACAAGTCTTCAACTCATTAATGTCACTAAAAAACATGCATTCATGGAAAATCACAATTTTTGTAAATTTTGAGATAAAAGAGAATAATATCATGATCCATCTAAGAATCAACTTTTCACATGAATTTCATAATCCTAGATCTAAACATGGTATATCTATCCTTCTATATCTATCCTTCTATAATTTCTTACAGCAAGAGTAATGAAGAGGAATATCCAATAGCAAAGCCTAAGACATAGTTTGGCATTTTCCACTAACCACAAACCTACAAACAGTTTCTGCTTAGTGTCTGAAAACAGTACTAAAATTGCACATTTTAAACGTTACTATATTTCCATTTAAGACCTGCAAGTAGCATTTAAGCATAGCAAAAAAAGAATATTTTATCTTCATATAATGCAGTCAACTCACATCCCACCATCATACATTGAACCATTTGCTTATCTGAAAGCAGCAGCAGTGATGAAATTTGCATTAACCATTTTACACAATTATCCCATCCAAGCTGGGGAAATCAGATACACCTCCCATGTACCGCAAAGAGCTTTCTTTAGGAGTTTTACACAGAAATTGAGAAAGGAATCATAAAATAGACAGATGTAATGGTGGTAAAATGTTCAGGCCCAAACTCTTAACTCTAGGGTCATGAAGTGACAAATTAAAGAACACAAGAGTTAAGGGTATTCATGCACATTTTAAATTATGGATTACTGAGTATCTGACCATGCCGAAGACCTGGACGACAACACATCCTGACCTTTATGTTCAAAATAATACACTAAAACCTGATGTACTTTACTAGAGTGGCAACTTTACAGTACAAGCTAAGTAAAAAGCTCTTTAAAACATTTATTATGTGCGGTAAGTAATTCTTTGTGCAAACTCTAACTTTCAGTGAGGACAATCTCAGCTATTTTAACTGACTTGGTATCAAAGCACACGGGAGAAGTTCATAGCCACCACAGGAGAGGAAGTTCAGCAAGTTTGCTCTCACTTTTCTCAGCCTTCTTCTCCACATCTCAGCCCTGAATCTCTAGAAAGATCACCACCACTCCCCCCATGCCGCAAACCTCAGAGACCCCGAGCCCAGACCTGACCCCGAGCTCACAGAACACCTGACTTGCAAGGCAAGTTGAAAACACTCAAATCCCACCCAGCCTGAGCCCATGAAAGGTCACTTAGGTCTTCCAATGAACTCAGGGCTGAATCAAGCAGATATCATTTCCCATTATATATTTTTCCTGATTTTCATACGAAGGAAGGCAGTCCTTTCCATCAGTGGCCTCATACTTCATCAACAATGCATTGTTCACATCCTGCTCTGAATACACCTCCTTTCCCTCTTCTCCATGGCAGAGAAGTCCTTCAGAGATGATCATTCCATGAACAAGATTCTCACACTTCGCTCCATGATGTTTATTCCTTATTTTTGCACTAGGAAACTAAGGCACAGCAATTACCATCAGTAATGCTGGATGTTCAGCTTAGACAGTCACAGAATGGCTGAAAAACAATCATCAGAAGGCAGCTGGCAAAGAAAGCTTCTCTCTGAAGTGCCATTTTTAAAGAGCATCACTTGAAGCTGAAATGAGTTTTCATATTAAGATGAAATGAGAATTTTTTCCTTAAGCATTAGCCAGTTCACTCTTAATGAAGCTGTTAATGAACGCAGACCTAGAGCTGTTTGGAAGACTCAGAATGGCATGAAGCCATTTCCAGACAAAAATGCAGATACACACTATATCTCATAGTGTGTACAGATTTAAACTTTTTAAGACTCCATATTACTTTATTTAAATCCTAATCTTGATCTGAAAAAAAAATTACAGGGAGAACTATATATATTTTGTTGTTTTCATTATGATAATTAGTCTATGCTTACTGAAAACTAGTCTTTGGGTAATTCCTGTTTAGGAAGAAGTCTGTAAATTTCTCGAGGCTGATATAAAATGAAGACAAAAAAGTGCCACAAAGCATTTTCTTTGATGTGTTTTGAAAAAGAAGGGAAAAACCCCCTGTATGTTTAGCAAGATCTGTGATAGGAATAAACATTTTGGCAAACCCAAGTTTTACATGGAGAATGCTTCAGACATGCATATTTAAGATATGCTTATTAAAATACCCACACGATACAAATAAATCTATTGGAGCAGAAAGAATACCCATCATAATTCACTTCTGTTCTCTAATAAGAGAACTCAAGATAAATTTTATTTCTTCAAGGACTTTCAAAAACCTTTCAGGAAATGCCTAGCCCCTGGTGTACCTTGCAATCCAATCATCAGACATGGGTGATTTGTTTCCTCTTCCCAACATGCCATACCATTTATTACGTTTACTTATAAATATACAGAACAACTCCAGTAACCAAAATAAGTTTGTAACATGAATATCAGAAATCTGTGTTCGATGTAATTTTCACAGATCAAAATTTACATATTTTACAGAAAATGAGAACTTTTGAATCTCACTGAAGAAGCTGTGCTTAATATAACGATGTCTCTTAAGATAATATGGAGTTATTTGTCCCATTAGGCTCTTTCTTATACATTTATCTCCTACGAAGCATATAGGCAACAGAGGTAACAGGTCCTCTACCACAACCATCATGAACAGACACCAAGTACTCAGTGGGAAGACTGAGAAGCTGTCTTCACAATATACCACATGTCAACTGAAAAACACGAGGACAGCAGAAAATGGAGAACAGAGATTAGCCAGCCAAATGAGACTCCTCTCCATGGGCTAACAATGTTCTGTTGAAATCAAGCAAATGAAGCACACTCTTGATTATTTTCTCAAACAGATCACATACAATGCAGATACCATCTACATTAGACACTACTTAGAATTAAATTAAAGGCCAAGGCCTCATGATCTAATCCATAAGGTCAGAAATCCAACAGCTTCAGTGACCCAAATTCACCTCCTCTCGTTGTTTTAAGACCAGGGAATTATTCAAGAACATGTATAATCTCTCAAAAGCTGTTATTTCACCACAATGTGCAATAAAATGCTTTTAGCTATTGCTGTGCATTTGCATCCTACACAAATGCATGCCACCATACTACAGCCAAGCCTTAATTTAGGGGTGCACTGTAGGAACAAGTCAAAATATTTTGACAGGGGAAAACAAGTTTTTAAAAGTCTTACCTACTTTATATATATATATATATATATATATATATACACACACATCTATTTTAAAGTATTTCTTGTTAAAAAAGAAGCACATGTTAAAAATTTCCACACGCCAATGTACACATACAATACAACTGGTAAGATGAATTCATGTAACTTTTTATGTGGATTTCCTCCATCAGCTACTACAATTCTCAGATAGGATCCAGTTCATGTGCCCATGAGAAAGTTAAACAGATACAGGGCAAAACCAATAAACCTCACACTGTATTGTTACAATGCAGAGTTGCAGAAGAAGAAAAAGAACTTTCCAGAGACGCTGGTAAAGTGTGGTGTAGCACCCTGAAATTCCTTACAACAGAGCACAGGGCAACAAAGTGGTGCTCACCACTGTAGCCAGGCAACAGCCACTGCAATCCTTCCAGTTCCACCAGTGTATGCCTTTACCTTCTGCAAATCACGGGTACAGAGGAAATCACGGGCACCAAAAGACAAGCTCAGTATTAAAACCATACTAACAACCTGGCATTTTGCAGCACTTAAGAAATTTGCTATAGTTGGCTCTAACATTAAATTGAGATTTGACATTCTAGAGAATATAATGAGGTACTCCCTGACAAATGAAATTTTATGCAAGTCATGTATGCACAGCATATGACTGAAAATCAACTCAGCCAGAGATAGAAAAACAGCTCAGCATTTACACTGTCTTTTCTTCCAGTCCAGCACACACTAGACACAGGTTTCAGCTGAACAGTGTTGTGCAGAACAGGACTGACACCAGCCTTGACAGACAAGTTTTTCTTGTATGTTTTTACTGATTGTCATAGTAATACCAATGCTCCTGATGTCCTACAAAGTCCTAAAATCCCGAGGCAAAAAGTATCTCTGACCTTACTGTCTGAAACTACTACTCCATGTTAACAAGGAAAGTTCTGCTCAGCCAAAACACTGCTCTGACACCTGTAGCAGTGCAGCCCTTGAAATACTCCTGATTACCTCAAAAATAGGAAAACAGGAAAGGTTCATGAACCAGGATAATATGGGAATATATCTGAAATACAGCATATCTTCAAGTGCTGGTCTACACATTTTCAAGGCCAGCAATTTAGAAAAATATCTCACTATATATATATATATATATATATATATATATATATCTCAAAGTTTGTCTGCAGTCTATACCCAAGCCAGCCTTGGGTTTCTCAATAGGGAGGGAGGCAGGGTTAACCCATGAAGGCAAATTAATCAGACCCTTAACCAAAAGTGCTCAATGCATCTTACAAAAAAAATGTCCTTTCCCAATATGCCCTAAAGGTAACTAGAAGCCTCAAAACATTACATTTCCCCACCAAAAAACAAAAAGCAAGGACTGATTGTGCACTGTCAGAGCAGCAAAGGAAAGCTATGGCAACATATCTAAATAGAGAGGGGAAAATAGGCAGCCTGAGCATCCTAAGATTGATTATTGCCAGAGAAAACAGAAAAGGGATTGAACAGGCTAGATTTTTAATATACCCCTCATTAAAAGAGGGGGGAAAAATACCAATAGCTCAAGGTGAAAATAACAATTGAAAGTGAATGGCCTCTTGAGAACACCTCTTTTGTGATCTTGAGAGGGTTGAGTACTGCTTTTTGTGCTTTCATTATTATTAAAATACAGGTACACCTACAGAGTTTGTTCAGAGTCCAGCCCTACATGAGAAGAACATGATGGAACAATAACAAAGCAGTTTATCAATTACAAAGGAAAGCCTACTGTTATGACTTTTTGTTGGGTTGTTGTTCGTTTGCTTTGTTTTTCTTTAAGATCTTAGCATTTTATACTCTTTTTTAACCACACCTACTTAAGTCAAATGGCCTTTAAACTCAAAGAACAAAAACACACCCTACATTCAATTAAAGCTTAAGCAAGCTCTCAAATAACATCATTCTCTCTCATAAAAGCATTCAGGAAAAAAAAAAAACAGACTAGAAATTCATGACTACTTTAAATATTGAGAAGTGAAGTTAATAACTGGGTATTTTTGTTGTGCTGATGCATTTAGCCTAGATAACCTGATTTCACCACCATTAAACACACACACTTGCTCACCACCTGAAAAACACATCATCATAACCGAAATGCGAATTAGACCTCCTTAAAAATCACTGCAAGTGTTCAAAAGATTATGCATGAAGTGTTTAAGAGAACTTTAAAGCTCAATATCAAGATTTCCTGAAAGAAGCCATTAAAACAACATCTGTCAATCTTCTGTCAACTTCTATTTGAAGAACTCCCAACAACACAATCAAGCCCTCTTTCTGCAACAGGATCATAACTGTGGAAGGCAAACTCAGATTACATAAGTGCTCCAAAAAGAGCTAGATCACATAGTTACCCAAGCCTCAAAATTCCCCCTACAGTGACTTTTCCACAAAAGCACGTAAGAGAGGAAAGCTATCCACAAGAAAACCAAATACAAACAAGGAACAGAAACAATAAAGAAGAAAAATACAGTTTTATGCTTATTTAAAGACCTCATGAACATCTATGTAATAATTTAGGCAGCTTGGTAATTTTGATAAGGATATGTTCTACACCAGCTTTATTTTCCCTAACCCAAAAGTTCTGATTGTTCTACAGAAAATCATACTTATACTTGTCAGCTGGTCTGTGTCAGGAAAAGAGAATATAGTTGAAAAGGGATTTTGGTGCACCACCATCAAAAGAACACAGTTCACTTATACCAAAAGTGAGTTCACAATTCCCACTACATTTTACATGCATCTTCAAGGAAAGCACCTTTCTTCCTACACCCCAGCTATTTCTTCCCACACAAACTCCATTTTGAGCACTACAGAGCAGAAAACAACCATCAGCCTCACTTTCTGAGGTACAAGACGTACATTACTGGTGACATTGTTCCACTCAACAGAGCTTAGTATGCAAGGCCTGGATTCTGCCAACATTTGCACATGCCCAACCTGATACATAGAAACGGGGATTACTCACATGCTGGAAGGTAAGCACATGAATAACGAACGTGATCGTGAATCAGCAACGATGTGCAGGTATAATAAAAAGCTGAAACAAATGAGATTTTTAGGAAAATTAATTTTGAAGTAAGTTTAAAGAACATTGGCTTCGAGGGTTTGGAGGTGGGGAAGAAGAGTTTTTTGGTTTATCATCCAATACATAAAAGGTCTGCAAAAAACCAACCCCTCAACTCTCCAATTGAAACACAATGGTTTTACATTCTCACTTGCTTCTTATCTCCAGCTTCAGTTCAGCAAATCTTAATCGGGGTGATACAGCCTATTTAAAATGCAATGCTTTCATCAGGCAACTAGAAAAAAAAATATTGTTTTCTAAAATACAAAGAGCAGCTCTCCAGAACAAAGATATTAATGCTGTGAACCAGCAAGCTGCTGAGCAGCTCAACCCATGAACTGTGAAATTAGAGGTTTTGGAAGCTGGGAGGAAGATGAAGGTGGTGCTATAGATATGAAACAGACTGCCTTTAACTTCCTCTGACACCCGTTTGGGTAAGAAGGGCCTTACAGCTGTAGTATGTTACTCTGCACTGTCCAGTAATCATACATTGTCAAGAAAAAATATTGTTCAGTGTTCACCCCAAGTGGCCAAGTGCTTCCATCAGTTCTTGCTATCACCACAATCTGAAGCCTGGGAAGGTACCCCATGGAGATCAGAGTCTCTTGCACAACAGCTGATGACAGGAGTTCCCAGACTTAACCTTATTTGTTAGCTACAACAGGAGCGGATGCTGGTATTACCCCATCATCACCAACACACCTGCCAGTGCACCACCTGTGACAAGCAAGTATTGCACACCACACATTGTGCTCTGGCTACTCTGAATTGGTTTCTAAGTAACAGCACTATGGTGCTGTTATTGAAGGATCAATATTTTAGTGATTCTGTCTTCCATTGACAAGAATTAATATACCTGAGTATCACTGAGAGCTCCCACATATGGCCCTTTTGGAAGAGCCAGGCTCCAACATTAGAGACAGACTAACAACACTGATCTCTTGAGAGGACAGCATCCTTCTTGTCTGCTTCTTTTAGACAAGCATTGTTAGCCTCGAGCCAAGCTCAGTCACTGCAAACTTGCCAGCTCCTACATCAGAATGATTCAGTTCTAAATTGCCACTGTTCACCAAAAAGCAGCCAACAACTTGCATCTTGAAGGTCACAAACAATGTTTCACCACAAACTACTCAATATAATTTGGTAGCCTAGATGTCTCAACTACATGACTACAGCTCTTGTCACAAAAAGGTTATATCCACTAACATGTTTTTCTGTCTCCATCAATACTACGAACAGTTTACATAAAGAAATGTTTTAGCATTAATATATGTACAGCATTTTACAATTCTTCTTATGAAAAGAACCCACAACAGGAACTAATTGCTCCATGCTAACACCCAGTATGTGCTGGTGACTTATCATGGTTTAACCCCAGCCAAAGCCAGCATTGAACAGCTCTCAAAGATGCCTCTGTCCTTGGGATTTTGCAACATAAGGAATCGTTACAAACAGTTTATCAAAACATAGCAATATCTTTCTAACGATTGGAGTTTTGAATAAGGAATTTTAATGCTAGAAAATAATTAAAGTAACAATTACCAGGAGCAAGGAAAACTAACAAGTAAAAATAAAGAAATGAAGGTAAAAATACCCCAGAAAGTGGCAAATGCAAGCAGTAAATGGGAAAAGAAAAAAAAAACAACAACAAAAACCAAACCAAAACAAAAAAACAACAAAAAACAAACAAAAAAAACCAAAAAACCCAAAAAAACAAACACTTTGTTCATGTTACAGACTGCTGAGAGAACTGCAAAGCCCAAGTCACTACTTGTGTAGTGGCTTGGTTTTCACTAGCTAGACAAGGGGTCCAAAAAAATCTGAAAAAAAACAGGACTGGTAACAGCTACAAGACAACAGTGAGATTGAGAATGGTAGTTAAAACAAGCTAAAGATCTGAAACCTCTGAGACAGGCAATGTTCAAGCTTTAACAAGTAAGTAGCAAGTTACAGAAAGCTCTTGGCTTTCCTTCGTGATCATGTCTAATTTTGTAAGACACACCAAATCCTGCATGTGTCCAAAGCAACTTGATAGCTGGATGCACCAACACCACAAAAATGGTTATTATTCCATTCACTCTGGTGAAAACAACATCCCCAGGAACTTACTGTGGCCAGCTTTCTTTCCAGTCCCTCCCTGAGCACAGCAAAAATGTAATTGAGAACTACCACTCTTGGGATTTATGAACTACTAAAACATTCATTTCCTTCTTAGGAATTGAGAGCCTACTTCCATGAACTTACTACTATTGGACGTTTCATTGGGAATACCCATCCGGACACTTGCCAGAATCTTCCCGCATTTTTTCAGCCCGGCAATTCCACAAGATACCAAGAATCTGAGATCATCAGAAGACACAGGTACTGCTAAATTACTGCTGGGTATTTTATCAGTTTAATTACTGCTCAGTGCTGCTGAGAAGCTGCACTCTTCCAAAGGTGACTTCTGAACGCTGCCTGCTTTTTCATCAACATGACTTAAGAAATGCTGCAACACGACTTGCGTAGCTACCCTGGGAACTAATAATAGGTCTGGAAAAACCCAAACATACTGCTCTACTTCTCCCACTCTTCAATTTTCAGTGACAGGAGGGAGTATAAATTGTACTTAATTGCAAAATTGTCAGTTCAGTCCTTGAGTCAGTAAATCATGTTTTTACAATTTCTCCTCATTCTCTCCTCTCTCCTTTCCCAGGGAATGCACACTTACAGCACGAATTCTCACCTCCTTGAGAAGAGTGTCTTCTCCCCCTACCTCACCCCAGAGCCTCCAAGCTCCCCTTCCTTCCACCTCGCTCCTATAGGAGAGCACATCCTGCCTCCCTATCTCATATCCTTCCTCCAGAGCCTCTCAGCTCCTCATTAGCACAAATTCTCATTCCAGCTCCTTTAGCCAGTCACTGGCCAATGTTTTGTGGGGACCAGTCAAGACTTTGTGGGAGATGGGAAACAAGAAACAAAATGTGGAGGTCCCAGCACCAGGCCCATGCAGTCATTATTCCAACTCTTCAAGGTCAGCCCTGGAACTACTGCATCTCCTGTAGGTCTCCTGTGATGCTGCCAGAGAAGTGGGTCCCAGCTGCCTATTTCCTAAATCCATCCTTACAGAGCTTGTCTTTTGTGTTTGGTTTTAAATATGCTGAAAGACTTTGAAATATTTAAAATTTTGTGATTTCAAATCCCACATTGTCTGAAAAAGATGGGTCATTTTTTATATACAAAGCAGACAGAAGAAGTTGAGATAATCCTCTAAAAAGAGAAAAAGGCTGAAATTTTTTTCTCTACTCCTAAAAATGCACATTTACTTTTTGACTGGGAATTAACACTTTATGTCTGACCAAACACAGTTAGAAAAAATAAGTCTTAATAAATAACAGAAGAAAAATTTTCAAAGTCAATCTACAACCATCTTCTTTCTTTTCTGCTCCTTTAAAGATATTTTTAAATATGCAATCAATTTTGAGTTCTAAAACTTAAATTCTCATCTTGAAACTGGTAAAGAAAACACCTTTAAAGCCTAACACATGCTCACTGACCTCAGCTGGAGGGGTACAGAAGACTAACTGCTAATAAAAAAAGAAAACTGTGAACCTAAAATTTTAATAACTGTGCAAGCTGCAATGAAGCTTTTTTTTCAGCAACCTACTCAGTTTCAAGATAAAGTGCACCTCTGTAGCCCCACAAGTTCATCTTCAAAACAAATTCCAAGCTCAACAACCAAACATGCCTTTTCCCCATCTTTGTAATAGCACAAAAATATAAGTACAAAGCTCTATGTTATCTGAAGCAATTTGAAGACTACATAGCTTCCTCATATTTCTGTTCTGGTCTTTTCATTGCATGTAAAGAAAATACATCTTCATAGCACTTGTCACAGTGAAGTACTTTCCACTGCATTATTGTCATGGACACTTTTTACAACACAAAATTCACATTATAGCAATAGTAAGAATGAAACATTCTCTGGTTAGCAAGATTCCTAAGAGACGCCTGAATGCTCAGAAGTAATTTATTTCCATCTTAGAAAGGATATGGAATTCCATCTGGATAAGGATTTCCCAGACGTATGATGGAGGTCATTTGCCAAATCAGGTATTTAATGGCAATATATAAGTTCAGCCCCAAGTAAACAAACAAAAACACTTGGCATACTACTTAAAGAATTCATCCATGTGCAAAATACCAGCCAAGAAACCACTCTCACACAGGCAGAGCCAATTTCTGTCAAATGGTTACAAAGAAGTGCAATGTAGTAATCAAAGGTTTTACTCAAGGAAGAACTGAAGTGTCCAAACATGATTAAATGAAACAGAAAATCCCACTTGGTTTTAGCTTCTGCTTTACAGAAGGTGATTTTACACTCTTAACTAACATTGTTGGCATACTTTATTTCTAATTTGAGAAAACTTTAAAAAGTTACATTTTAGTGGAGAGACTATACAGTTTTAGGTTTAAAATCAGTAATTAGAAGGTCCTATAGAAGACAAACATATTTAAATGGTGACTGAACAGGGGGAAATCTTTTTTATCTATATAGATAAAAAAGCTCTTTGTAAAGTAGAGACAGAGTGAAAAAAATCTTTCAGCAGCTACCAAGACCCCAGTTATTTCCCTTGAGCAGTCTGCCCAGCTGTTTACTTCCCTCTGTGTGGCACAGATAAATACTTATGAAAGTGTCAGCTCTACATTGTCCAGCCAGTCACAAGAGCTGCTGGTATAAATAACAACCTGAGCTCCCATCAGAGTTCACACAACACCTTTAAAGCTCAAAAGGAGGCAATATTTAAACTGAGAAGGAAGAAAACACAAAGTAATGGTACATGTTGCACACATTAAAATGGATGAAGAAACACTCATCCTACTGTAGTGAGTGGTCTGTATGCTGACTTCTCAAACTTTGAACAAAATTATGTTGCTAAATCATCTTCTCATTTCCCTCTCAACAGCAGCACACTGGAAAACAAGAAATTAGCGAACACCACTACAAGACATTATTGATTATAAATAATTTTCGTCTGCAACAAGTATTCAGCTGACATGCATTTTATTAGCCTCCTCTTCCAAACAGTACTATAATTATGTGCACCACTGTAAGGTATCATTTTTACATACACTAATGGTAATATAAAAAACTTATTCAACTATAGGATCAATCAAAGGGATGTTTGAGACATATATTTCTGCTTTTAAGAATAAAGGCATTTTACATAACATGGACTGCTTCACTTTGATATTTTAAATACATAATCCAACACTTCTCACTGCCACATACACATCTTACTTCCTGCCAAAAAACAAAAAGTAACTTGACTCATCCACCTACAATATCTCCAGCGAAAAGGAGTAAAACTCCCAAATGGCACAAGAAGAGCAGAGGGGTGGTCAAACTTCCTAAAGGGAGATATTAGAATAAAACTGATTGCAATAAAATGGCCAAATACATGTTCAAACAAGAACCTTTCTATCACAGTTATCCTCAAACATTAACTCTTTGTAAAACACATCCAGGACAAACTCCCACAAAGACCAGGAATTACCAGAGACTTTCTGTGGACACACAAGCAGTCCCATGACTAATTACCATGAGACCCCTTCAGGGGGGTGCTGGAATATATACAACAGTATTTGAAGGCTCAGGTTCATTACCTTTCTATGGTTTACTATTAATTAAGCCTAGTGTCATCCATCTCCGGTGAACTAACTTTTAAGCATGTTTATTACAAGGATAACAAATCCATAGCTCTTCAAGTTGGCTCTCTATTACTGCTGATAAATGAAAGCAATAACATTTTGATACTCATTACATCAGAGAAACACCCTTCCTTTTCCATACAGATGTTAGTTTAACTCAGATTAAGCCTCCTGAACACACTCAGTCAAAGAGGATACAGCTCACTTTGACAATCAAACTACTCTTCCCTCAAAAACTGAGCGCTGTGAGACATTCTTCACTTCCAACTTGCATTTTTTAAATGAAGACTATTGCTACATCCAACATATACTTCATTTTTTTTCTACCTTTCATGTTTTATACCTTTGATTTTAAGCCCAGGGAGCACTGGTAGCCTGGTACCACTAATTAATTCATCTTCTCAACAGGACAAGCATAAGCTTTACTGTAACCATACAAAGTTATCATGGGTGCCATTCTGGAAGGCAGAGAGTGCCCTCATCTCCCATTGATGTCAGACCACAATGTTTCAAGTATTGAGGTCTATTGTTCAGTCCATTTCTCCCCCACCATGTGAGGTCCTGCCATACATGAATTAGAAAAGGCCATACACTACACCACACTGAAATAAAACAAAACCTAAGACCCCCAAGCATTTGTGTTTATGGAACTCTTACCATCCACCGCATAATTCAAGTAAGGGCAGAGTACACAGTGCAACCACACATGCAAAGACTATTTTCCAGACAGAAGCAGCTCTTAGATAGCTTTATTTTCTGAAAGAAATTGCATAGTTTGTAAGAGTAAGGAAGCCCTCCCAATGCATTCACGTCGGTAAATAGGTAGTGCCCTGTAAATCCTGAATCCAGTAACAACACCAAAGAGAGCCCCACATTTCACAGTCAACTTGGTCACACTGGAAAAGAATACCTACCTACACATCGCTATAATACAGAATTACCATTTATTCCAATTTCTCATTTAGAAACCAAGCTGTACTCGCAAGGCCTTAGGTACTGGCACCTATTATTATTTGAAAGCTTTGGTTTGCACACACAAAAGTAGGCTGCGACTTGTTTTGGAGAGAGGAGAATAGGGAAAGACCTCTGGACCAAAGCCCAGCTTACTAAGGGAGGCATTTTACACCCAAAATATTCTCATCTGAATTTGCAGTTAAATCAATGTTCTAACTTTTTCTGTTCAATGCTCTTCCCTGTTCTAACCACCAAGAACACTTACAATAGTATAGCCTCAAACAAACACATGGCAGTCCCGAGGAGAAGAGTTACAATATTTACTCAAAGGCACATCTGCTGGAGTCCTGCCAGCCGACCAACTCCGGCAGAGGGGCTGCACGGGAGTTTCAGTTTTGCCCGGTCAAGAAGCGGCCGTGTAACACCACCGGCGCTGGTGCTCGAGGGAGAAAAGCCCCCTTCGGGTTCGGTTTCCCCGAGCCCCCAGGCGACACCCGACTTTGGGGAACGGCAGCAACAGCAAGAACCAGGCTAGGCTGGCCTCTCCAAAGGGCAAGGAGCAGCATCCGCGGCACCTCTCGGGGACCAGCACCAGCTCTCCCGACAGGAGAGAAAGCGAAAGGGTCGGAAGCACAAAATAAGCATCGAGAGCGCGAGAGCGAACACGGGACAGTTTTATTCTCCACCGGAAAAGGAGGACCCCCGCCCGCTGCCTTCCCACCTGGGTGCGGGGGGCCCCGAGGGGCCCGCGCTGCCCCGGCGGGGGTGGGCGGGGGCAGCCGCTGATCTCCTCCCGCTCCCGCCCCGCGGCCCCGGCCCCACTCACCCGCCGTCTCGGCCGCGGCCGGCGTCCCCGCCACGCCGTTCAGGTAGAGGATGGAGAGCAGGTGGGGCTGCGTCTTCTCCAGGGCCACCCGCAGGTCCTGGAAGTGGTCCCGTTCCTTGCCCAGCAGCAGGGCGATGAGCAGCTCGGCCTTCCCGCCGCCCGCAGCCTCCAGGTCGCGCAGGTCGCGGGGGCCGAGGGCGCCGGCGGCCTCCAGCAGCTCCACCACCTTGTCCACCTCGGTCATGGCCTGCGCCAGGCTCTGCCGACACTGGGCGAGCAGCTCCTTGTGCTTCGGCTCCATGGCCGCTGCAGGGCCGCCGCCGCCGCCGGCCAAACTTCGCCCGCCCCCGGCCCCGCCGCTCCGCCACCGCCGCCCCCGGGGAGGCGCGGGCCGAGGCGGGGCGGGCGCCGCCGGCCGCTCTCCTCCGGCACCCGGCGCCCCCGCAGCGGCCTCCGGCGAAACTTAGTCCGGAAAGCAGGAGCGGAGCTGGGCCGAGGGCGGCTTTGCCTTCTCCTCCTCCTCCTCCTCCAGCAGGCGGGGGGCGAGCCGCCGTCAGGGGCTGCTGCTCCTCTTCCTCCTCTGTCTGGCGCCCCGCTCGCCTCCTTTCCGCCCCCCCCGGGCGGCGAAACAACTTCTCTTCCTCCTCCTCCTCCTCCTCCTCCTCTCGCCTGCCCGCGGGAGCGGACCGCCGGGAGCGGGAGCCGCGGGGAGCGCCGCCGCTTCCCGGCACCCCGCACCCCCGCGGGGCAGTCGGGATAACTTCTCGCCGCGGCCACACGGCCGGGAGGGGGTGCGGGGAGACGGGCTCAGCTCCAGGCGCCTCCTTTCATCGGCGGGCGCACGCAGCCATATTGGCTACACAAAGCTGCCGCCTGCGCCGAGACGGGGCCGCGGCACCGCATCGCCCGCCGTTCCCCCGGCCCGTTCTGGCCCGGCCCGGCCGCCGCCCGCCCCCCGGCCGTCAGTCAGGGCCGCCCGCCGGCCCCCGTGCGGCACGGAGCGGGGCGGGCCGGGGGAAGGACCCGCGGCGCGGCCTGCGGGAGGTTCTGCCGCTCCTCCCTCCGGGGCCCCGCCGGGCCAGGACGGGGTGCCCGGCCCGGGTGTCTCGGCGGCGAAACAAAGGCGGCGCTGCCGCGTTGGTGACGGGCCGGAGCCGGGCGGGCCGCGCCGCTGCCCTCTCCCGAAGGCGGGAGCCGCCGCCTGTTGAGGCTGCCGGCGTCTGCCCCGGGCGGCAGCTTCAGGCGTCAAGATTTATTTCGTCCTAAACCGGGAAAAGCTAAACATCAAAATAATAACGGACTGCTTAGGGGCTCCGTCCGTTAGAATTTGCAAAAACAAAAAGTTTGCAAGCGAGATCTGAATACTAGTAATAGCTGTTGGCTCATTTTCCTTGTAAATTTCTTCAGCGTTTCATGAATGACCAGACACCAGGTAATTTACAAATAGATGTGGCCCTACTCAGCCGTAGCAGGACGCAACTTGATGCAACTGTCCTTTTTTAGCAGGACGCCAAACGTTGCTGTTTAGCAAAGAAATAGGAGAGTAACAACATTTTTGCCAGAAAGGAAACGGGCTGCCAACATCACTTGCACCAAATGTTGCCTTAGTTTGCAAACAGCAAGGCAAACAGACTGCAGAATGACCACAAGCAGTTCTCATCCTAAATTTACATTAACACACCCTTTGGAAGAATTCAGGTGCTGAACTGAGTTTCAAGCTACTTTATGTAGCTCAGAAGATGATGATTTCTCCCTCGTGGAAACACCTTGGGTTACATGCATAATTGTGCTATGCATTCTGCTTCTGGTGAAGGCTGCTAGAGAATAAGGGGAGTTGGGGAATTATTCTCAACCTTAAGTCGTTATTCACAACAATACTTGAAAACTATGGGGAGATTTTGAAACAAGTATTTTCACATTTGGTCCATTCATTTTTATTTAATGCTCTTGTAGACTAATTTCTTCTAATTTTGCATCCATGTTTTTTTTTCAACAACCTTCTTTGCTATACAAAATACACAGAAATTACCTTTGTTGTCTAATTTCTAATGTTGCAAATTCCTGCAAACTGTGTTAGTTCTAGTCTATTTGAATTTATCAGAAAATCTGCCTATTTCTCTCTCTAGTAAGTTGGGCAGTTTAGCTGGTCAAGTAACTGTACATTCCACAAGTTCTAGTTAACCAGTGTGCATTAATTGTTGGCTTCACAGCACGGGTAAGAAGTGAAAGCTGCCTGGTGTCACCCACTGGAGCAGACCCTCCCCTGGCCAGTGCCAAGGGCAAGTCCCTCTGTGCCTGCCACAGGACACTGTGCAATGGAAAGCTTTTGGAAGGCACATGCACAGAAGACTGAAGAAAGATTGCACATTATTCAACTATGTCCTCTTTTTAAAGACTTTCTAATCTCAGCTAATCTCCTTTAACAACATTGTTTTATTGTGTATGTGCTTAAATAGTTTCCTGTACAGGAAAGGAAACATGCCATCAAATTTCATTATGAGGTATTATATAAAGAACCCTGCTTTAGGTCGAAGCAGCAGTTCTCTGCTACTTGAACTAATAAAGACAATCTTGGTTTCTGTCCTCTGCCTGACTCGGCACTGAAGTGCACCTTTCACCAGGGGTCATACAGGAATGGCATTGTTCAGGCAGGGCATAACTTGGCTATCTTGAGTCTCGTTTCAGAATCTAGAGGGAAGTGTTGGCTCTGGGTATAACTGCTCCTGACTGTCCCAGAAGCGTGTTTTAATCCTTTGCCTTCCCTTCAAAATAAAACGTTCATCTTCTCATCATGCCTTGCCTGCCCCACCTTTTGCCTGCAGATCCACATTGCCTGCTGTCCTTCTCAGGCAGTGCCAGGTATCAGGTAAATCCCTGTTGTACCGGGCTTCTTTCTTTCTTTCTGGCAATGCAGTTTCTACCTTTTTGTCATATCTGAGTCTCTAACACTCCATTTGTCCTGTGAATGGTTAAGCCTGCTCTCAGAAAAATTCAGATAAATTTCTCATGGCATAAATGTCTCTTCTATGGGTCCAGCTGTAAGACCCTTGCCTGTCTAAGAGAT
Source organism: Cinclus cinclus (assembly GCF_963662255.1). Lineage (NCBI taxonomy): Eukaryota > Metazoa > Chordata > Aves > Passeriformes > Cinclidae > Cinclus > Cinclus cinclus. The sequence continues at coordinate 23,241,601 of NC_085052.1, forward strand.
GGACCTTGCTGTTACCTCAGTTTACTTAACACAGTGTAGACCTTCTCTAGCAAGTGCAGGGAAAGTCTTCCTTTCCATATGTAAGACATAGATATACTCTGAAGACTCAAATTATGAAATGGATGCAAATTTATAACGCCAAAAGTTTGTACAGTGACCCAAATTCAGGTCACTACAGTACCCCAGAATGCTGGTATTTTCTGATAGGACACCCTTTAGACATATCTAGGCTTTAAAACAGCTTCTTACACTCATTTTAATGGAACTTTTCATTGGATAATAGTCTTCTATGCAAAATTAGTTGTCACTCCTCAAACATCTCCTCCTCTGCACCTGCCTTCTTACTGCTGCCCAAGTCTCAGCAGCAGCTCTGCTGCTGTAGGTTTCCTGATAAATCCCTCCTCAAAATCCTGTTTAAACCAATCACAGATTCTAATGGCCAAAAGTAGAGGGCTTTCTTTAAGATGAGAAGATTTAAAATTAATTTTAAACACATGGGAGACATTTAATTTGCTTTCTGGTATTGGAGCCCTTAGGATACAGGTCTTCAGGCTCCAGTGGCAGTCGTGTATCCTAGAAATGGCTTTGTAACAAAAGCTACACTTTTCATGTAATCATATGATTCAAACAACCATGTTTTAGAGAAAAATATTGAGAGATTTATCATAAGTTAATGGAAGGAAGGTTATGCAATCTGCAAGATGGGCATATGAAAAACACAAATAATCACCAATTTAAGATTAGAGCTCTTCAGGTACAACATGAACACTACAGAGACTTTGCCATGGGTGTAACACAAAACACTAGCAGCTAAGCAGTTCTCAACAGCAGCTTATTTTTTTCACATTAATGTAACTGATGGAGAATTAACTAGCACTTGCAAGATAGTAAGGTGCTGGTTTAACATGCCAGCAGATGAAAGGATCTCATTTAGCCATTAAAAATCCCCCAAAACCATAATGTGAGCAGTCTGGGCAGAGCCCAGGCAAAATATTTCACCTGGCAGTATTGTTTCCAGGAATGGGCTATGCCCATAAATTCTGAGATCCTCAAAGCTCCTGCTGATGCTGCAGACTGAGGGAGTTGCTGTTGGACACTCACAGAAGCACAGGGATCACTTATCTTCCCAAACATGTGTAACTGTGAACTTCAGGAACATGGTTGAGCTCTTTCTCCACTGAACTTCTGTGACATGCCATATGAGGGAAAACAGACATTGCCACTTTTTGACTTTGTTTGTTTTTGTTTGGTTGAGTTGTTTTGGTTTTTTCCACCTGCAGCCATAAAACCTACCAGTCACTTCATCTTGAACTGCACTAGGCAGTTTTCAGATAAAAATTATGGTCTTTTCCCACTCTGGGCAAATTAAAATGAAGATGAGACAGTTATTTCAGTCAGCTTCAGCAAGCTTCAACAGAAAGAAAACACAATCTTTTCCTAAGTTTTTAGAATTTCCCCATGGCTGTTCGAAAAGCAAATAAAAAACTTGTTTTACTTAATCAACTTGTTAAAAGAGAGAGAAATAAAAGGCCTTCTTCAAGGGCAGAATAGCTGGCAGGAAGGGTGTTTTTTTGGCGTGAGGAGGGGGAGAAGAAAAGGATAGGTAAATCTTTTCCTCCTGGAGTTGTGAATACACACAATCACTGATTGTGAGATGATTTATACCAATCATTTGCTTTTACTTCTTTTAGCACTAACGGGGAGATAAAAGCAAATGGGTGCCCTAAACATCCATGGACAACTTCTATAAACAAGCCATGCACAAACCGGGAGCTTGGAAGGAGAAAACCTGCACTGCAGTTGAAGAAGATAGTCAAATATAATAGTAAAGATTCCAGAGAATGCCTCAGCATGTTTTCGTCATCTTCATTGGTTTTCTGTCAGCAATGAGTATTTTCAAACTGGATTTGAATCTATAGGCTCTTGAAGAAGTAAAGGTTCCATCTCTCAGCTCTGCTAGGAATTACATGTGTACTTTTAACAGCAAGTAGTTCCCCTGGTCACTGATGTACAAGGGTTTAAGAATTGAATCCATATCAGTTACAAGGGAAGTTTTCCAGGGACTCCAGGGGCAGTGCTTTGATCATGGCACAACTGAAGTCAAACAACATGGCTCCAGAAAAGTCAATCTTCCTAGAAAATTCCAGGATAGTCCAAGTATCTCTAGTCCAAGCCCAAAGGGCTCCCTGAGGGAATGGAGACAGGCATGCATGAGAAGGGATGTTCTCTCTGTTTCTCTAGATACCGTACAAAATCTGTCCTTCCACACATGCCTGAAGAGCTCATCCCACAGCTCATCTATTTTGCAATGCTTAAGCCAATGGGATAACAGAGGTGGCAGCCCATTTCCTAAAAAACCCCAGAACCCAGCAGATCCACATTTGAGAACAGACCAATACTCAGACGTGGTTGGACTACAAAAAGCTCATTATGTGTGGAAAAAGATAAACAGAATTGTAGGGAGCTGGAGGGGATTATTACTGCTTCATAATAAATGCTCTAGCATTCTGAATTCATCTGGTTTATGATACAGGAGAAGCATTTCTAGTGTACTTTCATGAATTTTTCAGAGTTTTACAAATGCCTGTAAAAACCAGACAAAAGTAGATGGTCAGAACATTGAAAAATATGCTGGATTTGCAGCAAATTTTGTGTTACAGTCATAGCAAAGATTTGAACTACTACTTGACAGTAGCAGTGATATATGGATGTGTTTACATAAATACTGCATGAATTCCATATGCTTCTGATTTGAGAAGAAATTTTTACTTTTCATATTGCAGTATATTCCTTGGGCAGGAGACAGAAATTATTTTTGTAGGAGAAAAACAGAACACTGGGATGACAGTGATAATGAAGTCAAAGAGAAACCCTTGTACAACTTGCTGTAGTCAATTTGCTCACACAAAGCAGACCATGGACCAAGATGAAACTTAAGACTGAATGGTGTTTAAAATGGAAAAAAATACTGGACTTAACTAAAATCAGTTCTGAAAACAGTAACGAATGTGAAATGAAGTAACTCCTAAATTACACTCTCATTTGAAAGGCAAAAGTACTACCACCTCTGCTTCAGCCTACATGCCTCAGAGGGATGGGAAAGCCATCAGAGAGTTCCAGAATGAAATAATGTCTCAGCTTGGCACAGTGGCAGCTGCATTACTAGCTTCCACAAGGTTTGGTCATCCAGTTTAAAATGAACTACAGATCTTCAACCTACCTTTATTTTCCCCCCACATAACACAAATGTAAAAATTAAACATTCAATATTTCAAGTTAGTATTTTTTTAAAAAAGGCACAAAAGTAATTTAGAACTTATATTTTTATAAATACCAATATTTGTCAGAATTGAACAACAAACAAACAACTCCCAAAACAAACAGAAAATCTCTACCTCAATACTAAATGGAAAAGAGCATATCCAGCATGGCCCAGAATAAGGAAAAACATCTAAGATGAAGTCCTGAGTGGCATGGAAGCCTTAAAAAGATTTTAGGTTAAAATTTTTCTTTTTTAATCAAGTCTGCAGCAATAATATTTAGAGATGTGTTGTTCAACTGTTTGAAGCATATAAAGATGCATTAACTGGTGGGAGTTTGATGGATAGGAATATTTAATATAATGCATATATCAAAGCTCATCCAGTTCTGAGTTCTCTAATTGGTTTCCAGGGGACTTGGATTAAGCCCCAGTTTGGTAATAAAAAGACTGTGCAAAAGAATAACTGAAATAAAAAGTCTCCAGATCTGCTAGGGATATTCCATGAAGGATAAATACACTTCATCAGCAAGGCAAGCCAAATATTATCCTTTTTACCATGGGCTATTTGTACTTTTAGAATTTTTTTTCCCTTAATGCATCTTCAGAGCTGCCACCCTCCCCTTCCACAATCCTAAATGGCAGCCAAGAGCTCCACTGCTTTGCCCTCTCCTTTTCCATCTGAAGTCAGTGTGTGTCTTGCAGGGACTTCAAGAGCACCAACTACTAGCCTTTTTGAGTTTCTTTGGAAGATGAAAGAATGAAAGGAACTATACACAGCAGATGCTAATCACATTCTTTAATCCCCACATCCTGGCAATGTTATTCACTAAGTACTACTCATAACATGTCTGTTTTCACAAGCATAGTCCCTTCACTCACCTTGATGATTCTATCATCTCCTCTCACAACCATATCGCTCAGGACAGACTATTCTAATTTAATAGTCTTTAACAGACTGAATCTAATGTACAGAGACTCTAAAGAATTCCCCAGGTTTTATAAGTCTTTGGCAGCAACAGTTAAATGATTTTACATTGTCAGCTACTTCCCAAGCTGCTGTGCTACTCATCCTTCCCCACACTTAGTTTCAACAGAATACATACAAGTACAAGCAAGGGTGAAGACATTTGTTCCAGCGAAGTAGGAAGGCTGAGGAATAAAGCAGAAACAGGCTAAAGACAAAAGTAAATGGAGATCTAAAGCCCTGGATTCAGTTTTTAGTGCTTACAAAGAGCCACACGAAGCAGGCAGGGATGCCTTTCATTTCAGTTTAAAATTCAAATATATTACCTTATTATATAAGGTCTTTTTTTTTTTTTCAAAAGTTATTTGACCATAGCTGTAATTTTGATGGCAGTAAATTTCCACATCCAGATGTGCTGAGGAGATGTTTCTTCCTTGAGTGGTTTAATTATCCTCCAGGCAAGTGTTCACAGTAACCTTGCATGGCTGAGCTGAACCCAGCCAGTGGCATAGTATGGTTGACACAGCACTGCTGCAGGGAAGCAGTGTCACCAGCAGTGACAGTCACTATGGGTCCAGAAGGGACGAATCTGGGAGAAACAAGGACAAGGAGACAGAAATAAATGCAAAGGGAACTAGAAAATGCACAGCAGTAGCTTAAGTCAGAAGAACTATATATCTTCTGAAAAATAAGTTTAAAGAAAATCTCTGATGTAACTGGGAAATATCTGCAGGAGTGGGAAAGCTGGGAGAATGGCATATGGGAAAGGGAGCAAGTTACTGTGTGGAGTTGTCAAGGTACCTACACATACAGGAGACATTTTAACATCACTGAACTGGAAAACTGCAGCAGGGCAGAGTAGGGGATGAGATGTGTCCTTCCTTCCCATTAGAGACCCCTACCCACTGCGCCCTACAGAAATGAGTCACACACTGTCCTTGCTTCAAGCCTGAACCATGACATTGCCAGAGCCATCCTCATCACTCCAAACACCATCAGTGGTTTACCATGGGGATGCTGTCAATCAACCTGAGCCAAAGAATCCCCTGCCTGTGACACATCAGGATGAATCACACCACACTAATCAATTCCCAGAAATCAAACAAACCCTGGAATAATAAATCAAGAAAAGCAATTTCAAAGTCTCACAACTAATTCTGACATTTCCTGGGACTCATGAAGTTTACCAGCAAAATTTCAAGATTTCTTTTGCATTTTCTTGGCAGTTAATTTTATTTTGCTTTTAAAAATCTAGTAAATTTAACATTTAAAAGGGATGCCCACTGAGAAAATTGCCGTATGTATCAAAAAATTAAGCAACCAACCTACACTTTCACAAAAAGGAGAATATTATGCCTGTGATTCATAATCCAGGTACCTGGATTACTTTTGCAACAGCTTCATTTCTGGCAAACACTGTCTCCACCTGAGTAAACACCTCTATCATGGAGGAGAAAGAACTTGGTATGAAATCTTGGGGGGTACTCCAGCTTTCTGTGGACCCTGAAAGTCACAATGAGAGGGGTACCTGCACATCCTCTTTTACCCATGGACTAAGATTCCTCTGCACTATCTGGTTCTGAAACCAACATAAAAATGAAGACAGTTTGGAATGAATGTCTGCCACCACAGTGCTACGATCAACAGCAAAAACAGAGAAATCTACATAGAATACCTTTCCTTCACAGACTTCTTTGCATTAACCTGTCTGCTCTTCATAGAGTCTGCTTTCTTCTAGGAAGAGACACAACAAAATTAATCTAATGGATGCAATTTCTGTCTCTTGCCCCAGTACCACGACTTACATATTTTTAAAAACACCTCAGCTAAGGATTTTCCAGGAATATTTTTGATCCATCTGCAGGTATCAACACAGTTTAAAAGATTCCTCTTTGCCTGCTAATTATAGCAGGCACATGAGCTGCACCAGAACCCATCAGGAACAGCAGTTTTTACACTTAACAGTAGCAATCACTGTAGTTCAGCAGTTGTAATTATGCACAGTTGGTAGAAAGAGGTTTATAACTAAACAGATACAATATGTGAAGGAATTAATTCAGAGTTATTGCTCATTATTAACAGTCATCTACAAAATGAATGATGATTTAACTGTTATTTGTCACAGCCACTAAGAGCAATTCCCATGACAAATGACAAAATTTTGGTTCTCAGGAATGAGTGAATACCTGTCTTTTGCCCAGCTATTTCCATTACTTCACTAGGACTCCCTAAAGAGATTACGAATATCTGTGCATCACTTTACCCAGCTGCCTTCTGTTTCTTCCCCAAGCAGATCTGAAGTTCTACTCTGCTTCCATACACATTTGCTTATTTCTGCACTTTCTGTCTTTTCAGCTTTTTTCCCCTCTATCCTCAACACCTGCAGAAACCACCATATTCCTGTACAGCATCAGTCCTATCTACTGTCCTTGCTTCCAAAAGGAGCATGCAATTATTCCTGATCCCAAAGTCTTGGACTCACAGGACAGACTCTCGGGATGCAGAAACACCTTTTACCCTCTGATGCACACAAGTAAGGGTGGTGGTTAAGGCAATGCAGTCAGAGCTGCTCAAGGCCCACAGCACCCCTAAGCACAGCCAGCCAATGCCAGGTTCTCACCACTGTGAATTGAGTCACAAATCTGACAGGAACTAACAAACTACAGGCACCCTCGTGGCATTCAGAGATTCGAGTGGAAGTCATCTTTCATAAATCTTGCTGGTTTGAGCTGACTATACACAGAGAAGACCACCTGTTTTATATTATTTCCAGTCCTAACCATTGGTTTCTTGCATCGATCAGCATCACCTTCTGTTTTTAAAGCAGCCTTGCCTTGGAGCTGTGCAGCAGCTGAAGGACGTGAGACACTCCCGAGCCAGCTGCCAGAACTTCACGCTTCAGAGCAGCTCTCAGAGCTGGATTTCAGCGCTCGCTGGAGACCGAATGCAGATTGGAACGATCTCAGCTGCCTGGAAAACGCTGCCACAGAAGACACGGCCCCGCTCACTGCAGATTCACTGCTCCATCACTTTCCAGGAACAACTCAGAACATGCTTTTAGGGATGACTAGAGCCATAAGTACTGCTTGTGGTTTGTTTGTTTTTAAAGCCAGATAGACAAAAGATAGGCAAGTGAAAATTTTACTAATTAATAAAAAGCATATATGGACTCTGCTCTCTCCTTAAGAATAAAGTCCCTTTATCTCCTTCCTCACGCACGTAATTTTAACAGGTAGCTTTCCCTCTCGTAGTTACATCTCAGTCCTGATATTGCAAAAACCCCATTTTTAATAGAAAAAAATAAAGACGCTACCCAATAACTCTTTTCTCAAAAGAAAATGCTGCTCTCTAGTGGAAAATGACAACGTGATCTTATTCCATTAGAAGGAATGTTATAAAATATTCATTTTATCAGTTAGAAGAAACTTTGATTCATTTTCACAAGCACTGAACAAAAAAGTAGCAGGGATGGGTTTGTTTTCTGAGTCTTTCAGACTGGCCTGTGAGATTCTGGTATTCATTCCTCAAGAGAAACTTGCTATGCATTTCTATCACTGGAATAATCACATCCAAATAACCTGCCAAGTTAAAATTAACATATAATTTGGTCCCTTTTAGATTTTCTGTTCTTAGACAATATAATAATAGGCCAGTTTTTCTTATTTTTTTTTCCCCCAACATACTTAATTATCAACACTTTCCCAGGTCTGAATACAAATCTTAGCCAACCATTTCGAAGACAGATTAGTTACCCACACAGAATAATTTAGGCAAATATGCAAATACTATGGAAATCTTTGTCCTGTTTGCTATGGGTTTCTAAAGACATTCCTGTCTACAAGCACAGTGATACAAAATTGAGAAATTCCTGTTGCAGTGGTTCCTTCAACTTCTGCTGAAACAGTGACAAATGGTCAGACATCAAGGAGTATTTCTCCTGAAACAGCCAAATTTTATCCTGCTTCTGGTTTATTTATAAAACATAGCATTCATATGGTTTCCTTTTCTTTTTTTCTTTAAGCATAGAAAAGCAAATAAGAGAATAGCACCTCTGTACTAAATTTCTTCAGGTTATGGACCAAAGCAGCACAATTCTGGATTTACTTCCAACATTCCATAGTTTTAACAGGAAACTTATATAGCATGCAGAGTTGTTTTCTTCTCTCTCTGCAGATAAGAGACCTGCGTGAAGCAGTTTCCTGATAAACACACCAAGAAACTACTTCATTTAATGAGAAGTTAAAATTTGTTTTAAAACAGATGGAAAAAATGAAGAGGATGAGAAAGCAGGATATGGACATCTGAAAACAAATTTACTTCTCGAAAATTTACACTCCACTAATTTCCATCAGCACAATAATTAGAAAATAGAGGAAAATGTGAAAAAGAGTATTTATTTTTAAAAAATTGAACCCAAACTAAAGCTAAAAAAATTTAATAAAAATGCAAATTTTAATATTCCAAAGTTCAATTTCTTGACTGTTAAAACTAACACTTTAGAAAAGCTGCTTACAAGTGAAATCCAACAGATAATTTGTTTACTGACTGTACAGAGAGCTCAAACAATAATTACTAATTCACAGTGCTCTTGTAAACAATCTATTTTTGGTTGAAACACCCATGAGGCTCAGAGCATGCTCTGAGGACAAGACATAGTAACTTTAAACAAGATAGGTTTTATATTACTTATTCATTTATGTTCTCAATACCTGAGATTTAAGCTTCATAATTCTCTTTCTTACTAACTAAGCAAATAAAAGAAATGGAGGTTAGCTCATCCATAAATTAATTATCCAGCAATATGACAGCACTCATAAATAAACACAAGGTTCATACATTCTTTACCTCTGCCTCTTTTTATTGTCATATTTAAGACAGTGATAAAAGATGTAATTTTATTCTTAATTTTAGAACATACGAGAGAGTGAACCCACCATTCAAATAGCTTATTTTTCTATATTTACAAAAAAATCCAAAACCAAACAAAAAAACCTCCCAGACCAACCAACAAAAAAAAAAAAAAAAAAAGGAAAGATGTGGTTATCTGTTCCAATACAAACTCCACCCATTTAGACCTTGAGAAGAATCTTTATTCACAAAAATGTCAAGCACTGTCAGTAGAATTTCCCATGATACAACAAAGTACTAACCACAGGAAAGGTTTATAGATCTTCTCTCCATGAAGCCCCTACTCATGTTAAATTTACACCTTGTAAAAGAAATAGATAAATGAGTAAGTGGCAATCTCACTGAGATCACAAAGAAAACTTGAATTTATTCTGAAATTTCTATGGCTAAAACAGAGATAGCAAAAGATACGTAGTTTTTAGAGCAAATAAATGCACTACGTTCTCCATCTTCACCCTGCCAAAATCTAGGCAGACATAGATCTTAGCATCACACTGAAAATACAAATTAATTTGAGAATTGCTGTGTTGAATATCAGATCTTGTCTGCATGGAGGGTTACTTTAAAAACAGACACAGTGGTACCTTAAGACTTAAACCAATAGATTTACAGTCTCTGAAGGTAGCCTTACACTTTTGGTGGACATAAAAACTGCAGCACAAACCTGTTCATTTTGAAATGCTAGAATACTCAGCAGCATCGTTTTTACTTCATGAGGGCATAACTTCAGCTCCTTTCTCTACTTCATTTCTCTCCAACCTTGACCCATGTCATGGGCATACTGAGTATCCAAACACTGGTGGCTAAACACTGAAATTATTTGAGATCTATATTCATTCTGAAAACTGCTTTAGTGGACTAAAGCTGAAGATGCTTCCAAATTATTTCATGGCAATGCATAAAAACAGTGTCCCCTCCAACTTCTACTTTATATAATAAATTCAAAGTAGGTTGCTCAGATGATCCTGCTCAATTAGGAAACATTCCCAAACCTAAGACTGCTGGAAGTTACTGATTCCAGCAGTTAGACAGCTGCTGTCATATGAAAAGCTAACTGTAATTGGCAGTATTCTAACAACAGTCTTCTCAGAATTTAGTAGTAACCACAATGTACAGCTTCCTATAGATATGGTCCCAAAACAGAATCCTGGGGAGGAAAATAATTTACTGGATAATAACTTGGGATAAAGAAAAACCAATTAAAACTACCAAAAGCAAAGAGCAAATATTTCAAACACTTTGAACAGCACTCCTGAATTCACGATGAATTAAAGACTCAGTTCCAGCTTTCTGAAGTTCCTGTTCTTAACAGCTGTAGACTGACCTTTGCAGCTCCTGTTGAAAGGGCACTTCCAAAAGCACTCTGGGCAAGCTCTCAGAATTCTCTTGCAATTTTATTTTTGTTTTTTAGTAAAATCTGAACACGAGTGTAATAAATAATGAGTTAATAACAGCTTGCACCCATTAACAGTAACAGGAAAAGCTAACACTATCACATGAAAAAGGAAATGTTATCAGGTGAAATTCACTTGAAATTCGTTTCCACTTTCTGGTGCACTCTCTCCTTTCAGGGTCTGTACTAACCACAGGTGGTGAACAATTGGGCAATTCTTTTGATATTATTTAACTTACCAATTCAGTTATATTGAGATACACAGAACCAATAATACACTTTGTTTAATTTAAATTATGTTTGCTTACTATTTCTTGGTTTGCTATCTTTTTTTATGTCCAAGTTCTACGTAACAATGGGAATATGAAATTCATTATGATCAAATATCAGAGGCCGCCTGGGAGGAGTTGATTCCTTATCTGCTTTGTGTAAGAGTTTAAAGAGTCCTGTTCCAATATTCATTGGAATTCCCATGATGATGCACTCAGAAACACCTAGGAAAAAAACAAAAACTCAGTGAACATTTTGAACAGTAAGGATTTATAAAACTACTTTCATTTGCTCAATCTGTTTTGTGTTGCCTAGAAAATGTTGAACTTGACCTGTAAGGACCAAGGCCTCTTCACTAGACAAAGTTTTAAATGCTATGGTCATCAGACCAGTACTTTAACAGTGTTAAATTCTATAGGAAAACTCAACCTAACCCAAACATCTTCTCCAGTAACAAAAGCCCTTCAGAAGGTTTGTTTTTAGAGAAGACACGTTCCATGCAGTGCTCATAGCAGAAGATATGAGGCAAATTTACTTCATGTTCATTCTCTGAGTCAGTGCTAAGGCTTCAGTCAAACATGGCAGGGTTCCCTTGAAACCTCTGCAAGTTCCCAGTGAGAAAGGCACAGAACTACTTGAGCTATAATGCTCCTGGCATTTTCACTACTCAAAAAGTGCTTGTTTTAGAGGGAAAGATGGAGTCTGTCCCGATGATTTTTGGTGGTTATAACATTTTCACTGAGATGTGCTGACACATTTATATTCCAGATCTACCAATGTGCACTCCTCCAGCGAATGTTCCACACTCAAAACAAGCTCTCAGATACCAGTGTTTCTCTCTCAGCATGCTGTTATGATCTAAATGTCATTTTTGTACATTCTCAGAAGTGTAACTAGATCATCCTTCACATAAATGTTTAAAAAGGTAAAAATAAATAGCTGTACCTTTGAATGCACAAAGGATGAAATAAATTTGTTTAAAATTCTGACTTGATTCAAAATTGAATGTATATGAATGAAGATTCAGAAAATACTGTGCACAAAGCACTGTTTGAAACTGGCTACACTAAGACTACCTAGACATACACACAAACTAGTTAACTTTAACACATGCATATTTCTATACTTCATTAGCACCCAGAAACGCCCAATGAGCAATTCCAGCTCCAGGAGGGTAGGCATTGCATAAATAGATCTTGAAAAAGGTAAAACCTGCTTTATTTCTTTTCTCCATTTAACCTATAAGACAGACTTTTAAACAATTCAGTCCCAAAATGTATGCAGCTTAAAGGAGAAGAAAATCTGAAATGAATGGGGGCAAAGGCATTAAAAAACCCCAAAATTATTTCAATTCCAAATATTAGAGCACATGGCAAAAATACAAAATAAAGAGACAAACAGAATGCCAGAACTCATTTACTGAGTTTTCTGTTTGCTCTATGTATGTGGACATGCATACACTTGTGCACATGTAGCCACATATTTTCAAAATTTACCAGATTCTTTCATGAACTCACTAAGATAATACAGTGGCTCTAACATAATTAAAACTCAGGACCAGATACATTTAAAAAAAAATTTCTGACAACAAGTATCTTGTCTGCTCTTAATGAACTGAATACTGAGCAACAAGACGTCTAATTAAAAAACAAAGACCCACAATTTTCATCGATTTAGATTATATCTAAATGAAGAAGTGAAGAACTTAGCTTTTCTGTTTATTTCTAGGTGCAAGTGCCAAATTACCTAAGCAAACAGGTAAGAGTATAATCTTCAGCTAGGCTGAGATATACCTGTCTTGCTACTTCTTAGCAGGAATGAAAATGAAACCAAAATACTGAGTGAGGCATTAGATTTATTCAACAGCTCTAGGTGCTGAAGATACACAGACTTTCACAACTGAATAAACAGAATCATTGATAGTGGAACAAATTTCCTAGTATTTCACTGAGATCTAGGGTGAGAAGCAAAGCCAAATTATGCAAAGTCTACTTTAAGAAACATCCAACAAATATCCAACTGACTTAAAGATCTCAGTCGGAGATTACAAGTAGAGAAACATCCAACAGACTTCTAGAAATTCCAGGACGAATTAGCTTCAGACCTGAAGTTTTTGACATACCAGCTGAACAGGAAGCTTAACAAAGACAAAACTCCAGTGCTTTGAAGAGGTTTACAGGTGTTGGGTAAGGACCACAAACTGGAATAGATTTTGCAATACCTACCACAAACAGAATCCTTCTGTCCAAAGTAAGCAGCATCAAAGAGATGGTCTGCAGTCTTTTCAAAAGAAGCCAGCATCAACACACTTTCCTTCATTTTTGCCAGGCCAAACCTGGTAATGCCCAGCACTTCACCCTTGATTGATGGAAAAACCCAAAGAGTAAGCCTGAGTAAATAAAGAAACTATCTACAATACAGTATTGTCATAATACATTGATCCCCAGTTGAACATCCTGAAGGTTAATAGTTTGTTAGTAATCAATATTTACATAAAACAAAAGTCATTCTTCATATACAACATAAGCTGCTATAAATGGCTAATACATCTTGAATATTGAATAGACCTCAAGTATTGAAAAAATTGAAAGAAACATGGCCATGAGAAAAACCCCCACAGTTATAAGCTGGCTGCTGAGCTATAAACTTCAGTGGGGTCTGAGAATACTATGCTGAATCTATTGCCTATTATCTTCAGAAAAATCTGACTTCAGCTGTCAGGAGATTACGGAAGATGCTAAATCTTCACTTTTTCACTCTCCAGAAAAAAAGGTAATTTGCTTTTTAAACTAACTTGACTTATTTGTGCCTATGTTTTAGAAACATCCTAATTATATCAGATTGTATGTAGAAGCCTAAGTCAGAAGTACAGGCAAAAGAATACATGGTAGGAGCCCACCCAGTTTAAAACATGGCACTCTGACGTCCTTTTCTACTGCTGTGCTGCAGCTTCACAAGGTCAGCCCTGGGGACTGCTGCAGCTCAGTACAACAAAACTCTGCAGTTTTGGAACAAATCAGAACTCCACCCATTTCACCCAAATTAAACCCTTACACTATGGCAGGCAAATTGCAAAATCTTACTTCATTACGTGTACTCAACTCTAAAAACCATACTGGATGTGAAAGAAAGAAAATCAATCAGTAGAAAGCAGATATGATTTTGTACTAGCACGTTGTGTAAGACTGTTCATGTCAGCTGATTCTATGTGATGTCTGTATCCTTTGCCTCTCACATATGGTGCAGCTGTTACAAACTACCCCCCATGGGGTTTTCTGCACAGCAAGCCTTAACCTGCATGCATGGCTACCCAAACAGTTGTTTGTCACATCATCACTTTCAGGATTCCTATTTTCAATATGACATTATCATTCCCTACTCATTATATCAATTTGTTTTCAGTCAAAGTAGATCCCCCCTCCCCCAAAGAATGACAGTAATTAGGCATTCTGTGTAAAATACAAATAACAATATTAGGACAGTCGAACTTTGAATTCTTTAAGTCCAGAATGAATTTCCATCTCCCAAGCTCACCTACCTTTCTATACAAATTAATTTTATCATGTTTGAAACAGGCCAATGTAACATTTAGAAAAAGCGTAGTACAAACCTTGTAAGTCATTAGATCAGACAATAACATAACATGTCTCCTGTCAATGCTCATGCCATGGTTCACCATCGTATATTGAATCTCGTTGATAATGGTGGTCCGAGCAGCTTCAATTCCCAGAGTTTTCTCTACCTACACAAAACAGTGTTACGTGATTCTTGCATGTTACATGAATGAAGAATCAAGTGCCTGGAGCAAGTATATTCCTGGAATAAATACCATCTGATAGCATACTGATATTCCATTTCTATGACTACCCTTTTAAATGTTTCCATGTGAAAAATATTTATAGAAACAGCTTCTTTGAAGTGAACAGCGCTGCCAGTGAATTACTCTTTTGTGTTAATGCATTCTGACACATATTAGTGCAATCAGGCTTCATTCCATATCAACTGCTGCATCTGAGCACATAAAAGCACTTATAATAAAGATGCTATGGGGAAAACCCCACAGCACCCATTTAGACATTACCTCGTAAGTGTTGTTAGAGGATGTTTTTATTCCTTTCACTCCATGAGTAGCCATAACAGCTCGTAGATTATCACCTTCAACCAGAAGTTTGTATTTTTCCTTTCCACTTTGTTCATCAACATGAATAACAGCTCGGGAAACCTCTGGTATGCCTTGCACTACAACCTTCACAAAACAAAGAAACCCCTAGTAACTTGGATGTATACAGTATCACAGTATTAAAGGGTGACACTTACTGCATTCAAACCTATTGAGAAGGTCTATTATGTGGAGTAAAGGCTCACTCAAAACATATATGAGTAAGATTTCTTGCTTTTAAATACACTAGTGCAACACTAACACTGTACTATAAACCTTACTCACTATCTACATTTTTTATTTTATGTCAGATGTTCCCGTACTCAGGTTTGGGTGTCTGAATGGTGGCAGACCCATACAAATAAAAGGGCAAGCTGCTAACAATAAAGGTTCACTTATCTCTGTTTTTAAAATCCAGAGTGGACAGTCTCCTCACATAAAACTGAAAAAAATGCCAGATACTGTCATGTAGTTCAATTTTAATGCAGCTGGAAGCATATGTAACTATTTCATACAACTGCTGCGCTTGGAATGCTTCAGTAAATGTTGTAAGGGAAGTACCAAAGCTTCCATTTTATTGGCAAATATTAGTAAAGGATGGCTTAGTTTCAACAGCAAGGCAGTGCCACCATAATCTAAGAGTTACTGACCCAGCCTGTCTTCCCCACCAATACAGACAATAATTATTTCATCTTGCCACCAGGGAACAAATTATTACTACTGATTACCTCCCACGAAAGCATGAGACAGCCTTTGCTTTTACCTTTGGTAGTTCTTCCTTGAGGGACTGCAATACATAATACATGGAACTCTTGCTATTTTCACGAGGGGTCACACATACAACTGCTTCTCCATGGACAGCAACATCCCCAGGCTTCACTCTGAGTTTAGAGATGCAAATCGAGTAGCGCACAGTCTCTGCATTCACCTGTGGCAAAAGGCAACCAGCAAACATCAGGGTTATTGCAGCAGGTATCAACATGCTCAAGTAATTGGAGCAGTCCTTCAACAGATGATAAACAGGGAAAATGCAGGGAAAAAATCTCCAGATATTCTCTTCTAAATTAATCTTCTAAATTGCATGAAATAGTATCCTATGCTGAGGGTACCAGCCTGTACCAATGGACAGAAACAGCATCCCTGTGTTTAGCAAGACAAATGTATGTTCTCTCATTTCCAAATAAAGGGGAAATTACTCACTTTGCAAGGAAAAAAAAAAAAATGGACCCTTCCAGATGTGAAGTAGTCACATAACATCCATCATTCACTTCCTTTTTTTCTAGCTTCCCCTGGTGATTACTGACACAGGATTAAGAGACCCTTTGTAACATATCCAAGGTAATATCTGTGCAAGAACTGAACAACTCACCTCTAATCTCAGTAGTCTAATGCGCTCTAAAGACAGCTTCACTAGGATGAAACAGTCATCTGGAAGAAACACTTCCTCAATATATTCAGAAATCTTTAAGAGACAAGGACAAAACAGTTAGCAGGCAAAAATGGCAAAAATGCCCCATGGCAATTTGCTAAGGCTTACGTTTAAAGCATTAGCAATAATACAATTTTCTTACCTCTCCTAACAAAGTTTTCTCAATTCTTCCTTTTACCAGACGGGCAAAATCAGGATCATCATCTTTGTCCAACTGTGCTGTTATAATAGGGGTGCTACAAGAATAAACACACACATACAAAAACCCAGCTAGGAAATTGCTTGGCTAGAAGACAGATGGCAACTTGAATTACAGCCTGCCTTATGGAATTTCTCTCATCTAGAGCAGTATTTAGTAAGATAGAGAGACCTTCAGCTTCCTCAGGTGTAATTAAAAACAATGACTGTTCAGGTACTTCAGGCTGGCAAAAACAAGCAAACACAGAAGTACTAGTGACTGTTTTCATGGCATATGTTATTCTCATATTATCTAAGCATGGCTTCACACATACCTAGAAATAGGTATGCTTCAAGTACTGCTAAGCACCAAAGCACTTCACAATAGATGAGACATCTACGGAAATATTTTACTTAACAAATAATCACTTTCCTTTATTTGATTTTCTCTCTGGACTTAAGTACCACAACTGGGCAGACACGAGATTTTTCTTGTTTGAGTATTTGCACTGAATGATGTCTAGTATATTGCTGAGGACAGGGAAATGCTATCATGTATTGCAAATTTATCCATTAGGTTTCACTTGGGCAAAGGAAAAAAAACCCAAACAAATCAAAACAATGCTAGTACCTAATAGCCTTTGAAGCATTAATGATTTCTTTGATTCTTGGCACACCCAAAGTAATGTTCATTGAAGCAACACCAGCAAAATGGAAAGTCTTCAGAGTCATCTGCGTGCCAGGCTCACCAATACTCTGTGCACAAAGAGCTCCTACTGCTGAACCAGGCTCCATCTGTGCCCTGAAAAAAATGATAGAGGTATGGAACTGAACAGGATATAAGATCCCAAGCAAGCAATGACGGAAACTATTCTGGTAGATAGATGAGAAGTTTCTTAATAAAATATTTTAGTAAACAAACAAATGAGAGGTTGAAAGGTCACCAATACTTTAAGACTGATCTCACGCAAAGCAAGAGGATGCCCTGTCATATAAGGATTCCACAAATGCAGTATAACTTCCACAACAGATTACAAAATGCTTGTCCCCTTCCTCCTATGAATGAAGCACTAGATCCAGGATTCTCTCTTCAGGTAAATCCCACATACTAACATCTACTTATTACAGTAAAAATGATAATTCACGTCTAAAAACACTGAAGACAAATGTAAACAAGTACTACTAATAAGGGAAAGCAAAAAGCTAGTAATTGCTTTAAAATAGTTAGGAACTTAACATATACATGAATTTTCTAGAAGAATAAACCTTTAGGAAACAATTGATGCAGGTGGCCACAAAGGAGAGACCACCCATGGCTGCATGTGAATGTATAAATCCAATGAGTTGAAATAATCTAAGTAATTGAAATCAATCTCAATGGATAAAGAGATTAGAACAGCCAGACTAGCATTATGTTGGTAGAAACCAAGAACAACAAACAAAAGGATCCTATGAGTGCATAACAGATCAAAGAACATTTTAGAACAAAGTGCAGTGTAACTCCTCAGACTGTGTATATCATGAAAAGCTATCAGGATTCATATGAATTTGAAACTCGTCCATTTAGACTTGGTTCTGCATGGATTTATTGAAGGGTTTCAAAAACCTCCTGCAAGAGGGGGAGGAAAGAAACATGTCTGGCAGTGGGTGTAAGAATGTGAAGTGTTTAAACAATATCCTCCCTTACTCTGACTCCTACCACTTTTGGCTTTTACCAGTATCTGCTGTCAAAACACAGTCTGTGGATATAAGTAATGAGTAGCTAAAGGCTAAAATTGTGCTTGTTGGTACAATTACTACTACTTCAGAAGGAAGGTTCTTAAACACAAGCAGATAGCTTTGCATGCTCAAGAAATATAAAATGAAACATGAAGAATTTTTTTACAGTGAAAAGGACACCGGACTCTATTAATGAAAGATCTGATTTTTACTCAAGACAAATGTAAAAAACCTGTCAGACCTCTAGAACTTTTGTACAAGACTCAACTCTGCCTTAACAAGCCCACCTGTAGACAGTGATGCCTTTTTTTCTTTTTGCATCCTACCTTTGTCTTGCAATGTTTATGTCATTGGAGCCAATTGTTTGTAATTTTTTGTACTGCATTCACAACAGAACCAACATTCATACAGTAAAAATAGCAAACTAAACCCCTACATTACCAACAAGACAGCAGCACTGAGAACACAGCAGGGTAAATACTCACCTCATGTATTTGTCTCTACAAGTCTCTAGAAACTTCTCTAGTTGTGTTGGAGTAATCCTATCCAACTGATATAAAACTCTTGGCTGAAAAGAGAATGGAATAGTTGGAAAAGCAACAACCTATGATGATTAAAAATAACTACACCATTACCCCACTGGAACTATTTACCTCTGTTGTGCCATTGTCATTAATTCCATATTTGTCCCTAGTTTTTTTTATCTTCTCAGAAACGCTTTTGATGAATTTTTTTATTTCCTGAAATCACATTAAAACCACAGTAAGAAAAGACATGGTCTCCATTTTGAAGTCTTCAACACTAAGTTATTTACTTAAAGCTCCAAATATTTACAATAAATTAATAATGCACAATAGGAAGAGAGGAACATCAAAATTTAGACAAACACATAAATTAGAGTTCAGCAAACCAGATTCACTTTCGTGTAGTAGTAATACATAAGGACTATGGTTCACACTGAATAAAAGAATCCTTCCTGAGCACACACTAACAGGTGAAGATATCTGACTTGGGTTGATCCTTCCTACCTACCCACCACTTAATCAAAGTGATTTAAAAACTTAAAAAAAAAAAAACAAAAAACAAACAAACAAAAAAATAAACAAAAAAAACCCAACTCAAAATTCTTATTTTTTGGTGACACAAATACATTCTCACTCTTTTCTCAACATTCAAAATAGTCAAAATGGAAAGACTGTGGCAAGAGAGGAAGAATATATCTGCTGGATAGATTCCAGAGATTTGAGATGCACATTATTTGTGAGAAAAACAATCTCAAAACCATTATATACATGTCAGTCTCTACCTAATGTAATTCAAATAACTCTATGGTTTGGAAAGATCTTGTAGATAATTGCATTTAACACATCATAGTACATAGACCTTTCAACCTCTTACCAGGCTTACCCAAAAGAAGTTCTAATAGACTTTACTGGAACAGAAACTGAAACAATACTGTTAGAAAAATATCCAACATTTATTCTATAAAAGCTCATTTGTTCACTACACTTTCAGTATAGACATGTACACTAGAAGTCATGAAATATGAGACCTGTGACTAAACTCTTTCACAAATGTGGACTCAGTGCAAGTCATTACCATAGCACAAGGTTATAAAAAAAAAAATAAAAAAAAAGCGAGGGGAAATCCTTCCCATCTATTTCAACCACGATTTAGGAAAGCCTCCACAGAGAAACAAATACTTTGATTATTTTTAGAGTCCTTTTAAACTCCTTCTAGCCCATTTGTCCTACCTAACAAACACTGATGGATTCACCTCTTCTGCACTGGGTCCTGGACTCAGTGCAACCACTGCAGTCAGCTGAGCACTGACAATTAGTTCAAAATTGAGTTAGTATCTGAGGGATTGCCTTTTGTTTTCTTTCCACAGCTGAGTTTACAGAATCATTATGAAAACACTTCTATTACATTCTAACAGAATTCTAATTCCTACTGGCATTCAAGGTATTTCCAGAGGGTATGTTATTTTCTGTGAATACCAGAACTGAGTTCAAAAGGAAGAATGGACAACAGAAGTGCTGCTGGAATGGATGCTTCAAAGTTACTTCCCCACTTGGATGACAGGATGCATTCTTTTGTTTTTGCCCCTTTTTTTTGCCCTGCAGTAAGTAGCATTATTCACAAATAATATATTTGGACATTTTAAAGGCTTTTGACTCCAAAATACTTGCAAAAAATTGATAATATGATTTACTTCCTAAAATAATGATTAGGCAACAATACAGTATTAGAAAAGCTAATCTTTTCACTACAGGTACATAACAAAAAGGAATGTTGCAGGACTTGCAGAAGACTTTTCCTCTCTGACAGTGCCAGAGTTCCAAAGTACTCAAAAAAAAGTCAATTGTTATATATAATTCTGAATAAGGTACTCAAACTACATGTTATTTCTATACACCAGAGCCAAAAGGTGGAAGACAAATCTCTAAAGACATTTTTTCATTGTCCAATTTTTATTCATACAGAAGACCTTAAAAGAGGAAATTGCTTATTCTGCGCAGCTTCCAGATATCTGTTGGCAGTTTATCCAAACTATGGATTAATTTTTGCTACAAATGGAATAAAAATATAGCTCACTCTTTGCTCAGCCTCTCTCTTTCTCTCTCTGGATTTATAATCTTTAGTGCAACACTGTATTCTACGAGCAAAGCTATGTAACTTTCAGAGTGGACTCATAAAACCATTGGTTTTTTTTCACAACTTCTAAATCCATGAAGTGTTAGTCTGGAGCAGGTTAGCAAAACGGCACCACATGGGCTGAGTAAGATGTAGCTCAACACAGGCCTTGTCAGCTCCTACAGAGCTGCTGCTCAGCTGGAAGGGCAGCCCAGGGTGCAAACCACGCTCTCCCAGGGTTTGTATCAGGTGTCCCAGCAGCCAGGTCAGTGGGATCACATACACACCAGCAGCACTGCTTGTACTGCAATCCCAGCAGTGAAGAAGCCACTGGAATACACAGTGACACAAACAATGCCATGAGATTCAGCCAAAATCTGCTCCACTTCAGGCAGATCCAGCAGGCAACTCTGCATATGGCAGCATTGACTGGCTGTGTGCTGAGTTTTCCTGTGTCTGTACCACATTCCCAGCACTCCTATTCCATCATCTCAAAAAAAGCACAGAAAAATGACTGACTTTTTTAAATTGTGAGGGCTTTTAATGATTTCCCCAATTCCAATGAGAAAAAAAAATCCCTTCACCTGCACCTTATTATACTCAAACATGTTAAAACATTAACATTTTTAACTGTGCCAACCAACAATATATTTTCTCATCAGCTGAATTCCCTCTAGCAAGTGCAGAGTGCAGGAAGAAAGAATGCTGCCTGCTTGGATGAGGCTATTTAGACATACTGAGCTCTGGACTGGAGTGGATAAGCCCATTATAGGAACCTCCTGCTAAAATAACAGCACTAAGCAGCATCTCTGCTCTGGAATGGAAAAGCAGAGGAAGGGAAAGGAAAATATCAAAAAAAGATGCTCACATCCCTAGAGACTGAAAGAATGACTTTTAGAAAGAAGTGTCAAGTACTGAAAGAAAGCTTCCTCAAAATCCTTCAATTTAGCAATAGGTATTAATTAACATGTCAGTTTTCACATTAAGAAAGTTAAATAATTGTGATGAACACCTATGCCATATTTTAACAAGCAGTAATGGATGTATGCTAATCAATTACATTAGCACTATACACACATCTTCAGCTAAAAAGCACTAACATTAATGCTCACACAGTGCACACACATGCTAAGATTACCTCATTATATTTTTCATAACCTGTCTCAGTTAATGTCTTCAAGGATGAACAGATAAAAAAAGGAAGAAGAAAAAGTGACTATCTAAAACTTAAAAATCTTAAGCTAATTACCACTAAGGTTACATAGCCATATTTACGCTTCTGAAATTACTAATTATTTAAACTTTCATGATATGATTTAAAAGACGTATACTTCAAATAACAGCTTTATCCCCAGACTCTGATATTAAATTATTTGATTTCTTTTCCTTCAGACTTGCAGTTAACATTTACAGCATATTTCAAATATGGATATAACTACTTTTTCAACTCAACTCTGTCCATAGAAGTGCAATTCAGGTTTACCTTGTGCTCTGAAACACTCTGATCTATTAAAAGAAAGGCCTTCAAACACAGGTCATTAAATTAATCTTGTTCTCATCACTGCCAGTAATTAGAAAGTTAATTAAGGTAACAGCTTTTTGTGGAGGTAAGGTTAATTCTACAGGCAGGTTATTCTACACTTTTGATCAGTCATTGTCAAGGAAGTCTTGAGAGTGGCTGCCCTCATAAATATTGAAATTGCCCAATGCTCTTTCAAAGAAATTGGATTTTACAATTCCATGTGCAAGCAGTCATGTGAACCTTCACTCACCCTTAAAGGCCAGGTAAGTAGTCTCCAGACAGGCTAAAGTCCTGTCCTTAATTCATAAAGAAAGGTTAATGACAGTGTGATAAGGAAGTGAGATAACTACCTGCAGAAAGCTGTCTTGGCAGCAAAGAAATTCATTCTTCTTCATGATGGACTCAGATGTTAACACCAATTCATTTTTGCTAAGGGCTGGTTCACTTCGGCATGGATAGACCGCCTTCACAGGAAAAAAACACAACTTCTTCACACACAGCACATGCACAAAAACTCCATTGCAGAGACAGAACAGATATGTAGAACTGAGTAACAGCATTCTTTATTTCTGGTTGTGTCTTTCTGTAGTTTGTTTAATGGGGTTTGTTTTTGGTTTACTATAGTGTATTAGACTACTGTGAAAAGGAGAGCCACATCCACTCCTCCTTATTTCTGCAAATCTGAACATATACACCCAGACATTTCTAGATCTACCTATTGATTACACTCATATTACAGAAATCTAAACAGTTACTTCAGCAAAAGGCTTTCTCTGGGGGAAGGGGGTCACAACACACCAACCATCCAACCACAAAACCAAAACTGAACAATACAAGTCTTCAAACATCACAGTATTACTGAACAACCACCAGCCAGTTCAACTCAAGGAACATTCACGTCTTGATTTAACAGAGAATTAACCTGTGCAATGTATACCAAACTAGTACCCAAATAAACCAGTAGTAATTTATCTAGTGAGCTGGATATTAGACCCTAAAACTATCTTCAAGAACACAAAGAAATTCTCTGTACACAAATTGCTCTGTTTCACCAGAAAAAAAAAAAAATCTATTAGCCTTAGAATACACCTGCTGGAAGACTGACCAGGACCATTCAAAAAAGGCAACTTGAAAATAAACACTTCCAGTGAAACAATTTTCCCCATTATTTACTACTTTGTTCTCCATGCTTAGCAGTATTTTCACACTTTCAAAAAGGATTTCAGCAATTTTTACCCTGATATTGTCTAGAACTCGCTTGAATTCCAGTGGTTCATCCTTCCCTTCCATAGCTGCAGGATCCAAGCCATCTCCTCCATAAATAAATTGTATAATGTCACCAGTAGAACTTCTGACTGTTAAATCATACTGTGAGCAAAGATCTTCAAGGGATTTCACCAGACGTCTCTGAAAGGGAAAAAAAATATACAAGGAAAGTAAAATGGATCCTTTTAAAAACAGCTGTTGATTTTTAATACAAGAAGTACAGAAAATGGACTTGGGAAATAAATCTGACAGTGATGAGCAGGCATGAAAACCTATTTAAAATCATATATTACCCCTCAGGCTTTACTGTACATTTCACAGAACATAAAAGTCAACAAGATTTCACGCAACAACACAATACTCCATATTTAGAATTTCATTGTATAGAAAACATAATGACCTAATGCTAAGCTGCAAAAACCTATGGTTGTTCGAGGGACTTATTTGGGTTTGTTTTTTTTTTAACATAACACTCATATTCTTCCAAGCAGATTTATTTCTCAAGGGGTACAATACTTTTACAATATGAAAGCAGAACCACTCAATGTATCTGCTTCTCCTACATTAACTCTTTATATTGGCAAGTCCCTTAATTACCATATTCCTTCCCAAAAAGAAAGCACGCTAGGAAACATTTCAGGTTAAAAACATTTTTACTTGAAAGATGGACTTCATTGTTCCTTGAAAGCAAATTAGATCACCTAAACGAGACCATAAATTGGTATTTTTTTCTCACTGATAAGAAAAAAGGTAAGATAAAATAAATGTTAATAGACTTTTTTTTTAAAATTTCCAAGTCTAAGCGCTACAATTCATTGTTATAGGAAGAAAGTTGAAGAGAAAAAAATATTTTGCAGGTTGCTTATTATGTTTATATATATCCTGCACACATTACAAGATTACTTCATTAGTTCTGGAGACAAATGGTCTAATTAGTCACCCACCTGAAAAGGTGGGGTCTTTTCTGTCTTTGTACAGTTACTTGTGTATCTTGGAATGTGCTCCCAGCCCCAAACTATCTTGGATTTTCTACTGTCTGTTACACTGGGAAGAAGGCTATAATTTAAATACTACTTAAATGTTGGAACAGAAATTTTAAGACTGCACGTAACAGCAGGAAGCTTTGTTGGAGGAACATTTATTTATAGCCAAAGACACCAAAATCTTGCAGAACCAGTCTAAATCTATATGGCCAAAGTGCCTCTTAAGTGGAGAGAACAGACACTGAAAGGGAGCTTTAGCATTTCTGTTACCACTCACATCAGGTTTAAGAACATGCTACACAGAAAGTAGTCGTCAACAATTGCACAGAACAAGGATTTTTACAACCCATATTCAAGAGGAAACAGATTAATACAAGCATGTTATTGCTACCATTGGCTGAGGTCTCATTTACTAACTCCACATCTCCTGGAGAACAGATCAAGCCATGTATTTCACAGTACAAATTACTCTGTCACACTGAAAACACACAATGCTTGCTCTTCTCCCTGACCTGTCACTTCAACATGCACATGAGAAATACCCACATCTTTCAAGACTGATAAAATCCTCACTCTGCTGACGGTTACCTGCATATACCCAGTTTCAGCTGTTTTTACAGCTGTATCAACCAGACCTTCTCGACCAGCCATTGTGTGGAAAAAAAATTCAGTGGGAGTCAATCCAGAATAGAAGCTGTTTGCAACAAAGCCTTTTGCTGCAGGGAGCTGCAGAGAATAGTGGAAAAAACACAGTTTAAAAAAAATGCAATGCACATTCTATATGTCACAGAAAGACATGGTGCATGTCATTGAAATTCCTTCTGAAAGTTAGCCAATACCCCCAGCAACACAGGACAATCATCTCAGCTCTCAAGTTCCATATTTGTATTTTAGATGTGAATAAAGGTTTCAGAAACCCTTGCCTAGTTCTTCCAAACTAATTTTAACAGTTTCCACTTCCTCCTACAAAACTTGTCACACTTCCAGGTATTCCTTCCCAACACTACACCAACACTTCCATTAAACCTGCAGAAATTGAAAATGCAGTTAAGAACATTCATTTTGCTACAGTAGTGCAAAGGTATTTGCTGAAGACTAAGGATTCCAGGAAAATACAACTGGAGAAAAATTCCAGGAAAATATAACTGGTATACAATTATTTTTTTGGAATGGTTTGCCCTCACCCCTGAGCAAAGTTGATGCCAATGAAGTTTACGCAGGCATCCCTTCAAGTCAAAAATCACTTTCTGTTGTTATTTAACAGTCAATGCTTTCTAAATCAGAAAAAAAGCTAGAGCTAAATTTTGTCTTCTCACCTAAACCATTAGATGTTGTTTCTTTTTCTACTTAATCAGTATGTTACAGAGCTCAGAAGTTGAAATTTGGAGATTTAGTCACATATGCAAGTGTCATAGCTATCACCTGACACTTAGCTAACACACTATCTAGACTATGGGCTTATACCAAGAACCTTTGTTAGCATTCATTAGATTTTAAATAGCACTTTAAAAGAAATTAATCTCACTGAATTATATTAACAAGTGCATGAGAGTCATTACTGCTTCATGTAGGACCAAAATGAAGCACTAAGAGTAAGCCATGGTACCTACCCTGGTGGATAATGAGAAAAACCAGAATGGTTTATCTGGCATGTCTCACCTGTTTTTATTATAAAGACACCCACACACATTGAGCAGTTTTCCTGGGAAGTATTAGTGCAGTCAAACGTAACACCAGTGAGAAACCTTAACAAATTATTTTCAGAAGTCTCAATAGAACCAGAAATGTATCATCACTTCACTTTAATTTTACTAAATTAGAAAGGTCAATGCAAGGCTTTGCTGTAAAAAGTCAAGTAACTAGATATCCTATGGCAGTTCAGAACACTGTTGTTAACTCCCAAATGACACAAAACATTTTACATTGACCATATTTGATCCTTCTCCTTCAGCACATCATGACAACACATTTTCTCATGCATTCTTCTCAAAATGGCTAAAGGAAACTTGTTTCACTTCCCTTCACAGTCTGTTGTAAATGTCCAGAATTACCTTAGAATGCTTCTCAAAGTGAGGCAAGGACCTGTTCTCAAACCCATCGGGAACACGGGACCCACTGATGGCCTGCTGCCCTACACAAGCAATCATCTGGGATATGTTAATGAAGGAGCCTGCAAAGACAGATGGGAAAAGAAAGCCCCTCACTCACAAATGAGGAATATATTGCTTCCCTCATTAGCTATCTTCACCTCCACGAAGGTCAATTATTTAGCCTCATAACTGCTCAACAACACAAAACTGCAAGAGTTAGAGAAGCTTTTCTGTTACTCGTCCTGTTCATTGCAGCATTTATGCAAAGGCTGGCAATTAAGTCTATGCTACAGCCAACAACTTTCCTTTTTTTTTTCTTTTGGGTCATAGACATTCAGTGCCATTATTTGGCTCCAGTCATTATATTATCCTGTCTTCTATTACGGATTGTGTTTTATACAGCCCTTGATCCTAACCTAAATATTTTGTTTCATAATTTCTTCAAAATACTTCAACATATTTTTCATACAGGGTTCAGTGTCTACCAGGACATCTAGAGCAACTTAAGTCCCAGAGAATTAAGTCACTAACTCAGTTTTATTTGGTGAATATGTTTGCAAACAATGCCTCCCCATCACCCCCACAAAAACTATGCACGTAACAAATTTGTATTAGATGTCAGTACTTTTTCAGAACACAACATGTCGCTATAAGGCTTTCCACTATTTATTAGACAGCTAAAAAAGGCAAAAATTATTTCTTCAAATTCTTAAAGGAAACAAATGAAAGCTCACACAAGAATTTGAGAGACCCTGTAGCACCTTCCAGTACCTAAAGAGGGCCTACAAGAAAGACAGAGGGACTTTACACAAGGGCATGTAATGATAGAAGAGGAGGAATTACTTTAAACTATCAGAGGGCAGGTTTAGATTAGACATCAGGAAGAAATTCTTCATTATGGGGCTGGTGAGGCACTGGAACAGGTTGCTCAGAGAAGCTGTGGACATCCCATCCTGGTCTGGTAGAAGGTGTCCCAATCCATGGTGGGGGGGGATGGAACTAGATGACCTTTAAAGTCCTTTCCAAATAATTCCACAATTCTAAGAAATGTTAGTTCCAATACTAAATGTATCATTTACAGATGATTTTTCTATGTGATAGAAATATTTGAAGTAGAAACACAATTGAAAACTTTTTACTCATTTATTAGTTCAAGTCCTAAGAACATCCAAAATTCCAACAACATGTTTTGCAACTTGTACCAAAAATTAAGACACAAGAATATCAGAACATCAGCTTGATTTTAACTAACTATACCCAACCTGTACTTAATGAGCCACTTATAACAGCTATGATATGAACTTGCACAACGGACAGTATAAAACAAGCTATAAAGATGGAACCACTAAGTTTCACATAAGTGAAAGAGTGAGCAACCTACATGCCAAGTTCAGCTGTCCCTACCTTTAGAACCACAGAGAGCCATAATCAGGGGACTGTTACTCTTGTCCAGTTCTCTAAGACAGGCACTGCCAGCATGATCTCTGATAACAGACAGTTCTTTAAGGATTAAGGCCTGAAATACAGTATTTTAGAGGTTCAGAATTTGCTAAAAATCACTTACACAAACATATCACTCCCAGCAAAACCTTCAGTAGTCAAAGGGAACTCAAAATACAATAAAGACAAAGAAAGACAGCTGCTGTTTCAAGTAAAACAATGCTGTATTTCAGTCTGCCTAACTTGCAATTTGCTGAAGAAAATGTCTTTGTTGGGATAAGACAGGGGTATCCAGGATCATGATATTCTCTTATCAGCATCAAAAACATCAGCTAAATCGAGCATTGCACTATGCTCTAAGTCGCACTGTACTACATGGAAGATGTAAAAAATCTTGATCAATGTAATCAACTCCATTCCAATTACCTGTGTAATTCTATTCTCTTGTATCAACCCAATACATCCTGGAGGATTTCAGTTGTTCTGTGTTTAGCTAACATTTTTAGCTGCATACAAACACTTAGTCTATATGGACTTGGCTCAAGTTACATGTCTAGGGACTGTATTTGCTTGTATTTCTAGGTTTCAAATGACAACTTTAGATTTTGCAATGTCTAAGAATATATTTGTGAAGCCCCTACTCCAAATGGATAGTGAATTAAATTAAAATTTTTACCTCTAGTGTCTCCTCTGCAGTACAACCAGGTTGCTGCTGTAGCTTACCAGTGTTCAGAGCTTCAATATACTCATCACATTTCTTATAGCCAGCATTCAGGAGCTCATACTTAGCTTTTAACAGGCCCTGCCCAGGGGTTACATCACCAATTCCAATTGAAAAGCCACGATTAGCTATTATTAAAAAAAAAAAATAAAAAATGATAGTCCAATCTCATATAGAGAAAAACAAATTAAACCCAGGAAATATTATTGGGAACTTTCAATTTTGCCTCCCATCATGTGACCATCACAAGCACTTGATAATCACAGTAAGTTGTTTCACTGTCTGCCAGCTTCAAAACAAGCTTATTCTTTTAGAAGCACAACACATCATATTTGAAGCAAAAATCTTGCTTATTCTCTATTTCTGCATTAAAGTACTATTTTAAAAGGAAATGTACTTACAAAGATAGACTGGAGCAAGTCTGGCCAGACGTGACATGGCATCTGCAGCCTCCACCTGGCCCCAGTCCCTCAGTAAAATGTAGAAGATGTTGTTCTTGGATCCTGACCCCAGTGTTCCTTTGTCCATACTGCCACTCATTAACTCGCTGTTTTGAATTGTGACATCTAGAAATGAAAAGGCAGAAAGAATTCACCAGTTTTCTAAAATATTCACTAACCACTAATAATCACTTACAGAGAGAATTCTTAAATGGAAGTTCCGCCCATGCTCAGTATTTTCAATGTGGTGAATTTAGGTATCTTCTTGAAGCACAAGTCACTGCTCTATCACTTATTATACCAAATCAAAACATGATACCAGATTTTCTTGAGAATTTTTGAG
Source organism: Cinclus cinclus (assembly GCF_963662255.1). NCBI lineage: Eukaryota > Metazoa > Chordata > Aves > Passeriformes > Cinclidae > Cinclus > Cinclus cinclus. The sequence goes on from NC_085052.1 coordinate 23,271,324, forward strand.
AATTTGCAGAGAACTGTCTAAAGAGAACTATTGTGTCTTCAGCAATGAATTTTTTTCAGAGAACTGAACACAGCCAACAACAAAATCTAAGTTTTCCACATCATGTGCTCGTTAAATTCAGAAAATGGAAACTCTTCCTGTATCTTCTAAAATTCATCGCCTGTGAAATAAAGATGTCTTATGTTCACAGGAGTGTGAGGAGGATTGCTTTGTGCCCTTTTGTCCTACAATATTTAGAGGCTGAAAAAAAAGTTCCACCATGTCTACAACCAACATCATAGCACAGAGTGTTCATCTACAGAAATCACTCAATCATCTGTAGAGTGGACTTGAATGCTAACTGGGAAATTCTTTCTTGAGGCAACATTGCATGACAGAATTAGTGTAAATCAATGGTTCCTCAACTTACACTTGTGAGCAGCAAGGAATCAGCCTAACCCTGCCTGCTCAAGTTCCTTTCCAACAGTCATGACATAATTTAATTAATTAAGAAACTAAATTAAATTAATTTGATTAATTTCTAAGCAAAGTCTTGCTCATCTCCTACAGCCTTTTCAACCGTGGTGCTTTGCATTCCATCTGCCACTGACGTCCCTAACTGGAAGGGCATGAATGGCTTGATATCCTAGGGATTTATCCTCCCTGCATAATATAACTCTTTTCAGTGTTTGACTTCCAATCCCTGCATTACTACCCTCTGTCAAGAGACTAAATTTTTCCACCTGCCCTCTGAACAACACCTCCCAAGCTTTGCTTTCCTCTCTCTCACCTTCAAACACTAAGTTAACATTGTGACAAGCTGAGCTCAAACAAAAGACATTTTAGTTTAAGAAAATTTGTTTAGCATGACTTCAACTCTTGAGAAAAACGGCAAGATTTTATTTTTCATTTCGAGAACACTTATGCAAAGTACTGCTTCAAGGCCTACAATAAGATCAATCATTTCTATAATTTCTTTGAAGACTTCCAAAACATGGCTTTAGAAGTGTCACTCACAAGAATCATTGTAACACAGGTCTTCCCCTTTGCCACAATACTGTTTGCCCTTTGTTCGTAAGTTGGCTTTTACAGGACAATCATCACTGGGTTTGAGAATGAGGCTGAAAACCTGTTTTCCTGTCCAGAGTGTTACAGGCTGAGAGAAACAGAAGAAGAATAAAGATTAAAAGTTTATGCTACAACTACAGAAAAAGAGCATGCAATAATTTAATTGTAAAATTGCCTAATACACTGAATAGGTCTACAGAGAATCATGCTTGTAGAAATGCATAGTAGCACTCCTTTGAAAAATATTATCATCTTTCATAGATTTAAACCCCCAGAGTGCTGAATGAATATCCTTTACAACAGGGTACGTGCACACACTCAGAGACATGCTCCATTGCTCCCTCTTACTGCCATGCTCCCCTTTCTGACTAGAAAAGAGAAATAACCTCAAAGATGCTGCTGTCATTCATTTCTCAAAGAGGCTGCAACATTCACAATTACTTCTTTATGAAGCACCTTTGATTTAAAACTTGAGTTTAAAGATTCATGTAACATCACCATGGGTCAAGAACACACATAGAGAAAATCTTAGTAACATGAAAAAAATAGTTTGACACACCTTCAGAATTGCTGGGGGTGGAAGACGAACTTTGATCTTTTCATCCTTGCCTACCAGGATAGAAGCAATAATTTGACAGGCTTTGGCTCGATCAAAAAAGGTATCTTTCAATGTAAGAAGATAGGCACCTGGAATGAAAAAAAGTATTATGACAGACTAAATTTAGATTCTGTTTAAAAGCTATTGCATACTCAGTGTCAATCATTTCATTCTAACACTAATCAGCTACTTACTATGCAAAACAACAGTAGTTTAGACAGCTTTAGTTGCAAATCGCTTCCAGAATTATTTTTAATTGCTCCAACTAAATGTCTAAAAATTAGGAACTGTCTATTTCTGTAACCTGCTCTATTGCATTCAGACTATTTCATAAGTGAAATAAGGCCTTAATGTTTATTTTTGTACACTTTCTTCCTTATGTTCATTGAACATTTCCCAAAGAATTAAAGACATTAAAGGTACATACTATAGGCTAAAGCTAATGTTTGTTCAGTGAAATCAACTCCTCTACCATAATCATAAGCAGTTTACATCATGTACTGAACGCAGACAAAGATCTCAAATACTCACTTGTAGAAAAACACAGAAAAATACACTCAAAGGTAGTAATAACTGCAGCTACAAATGTAGACAGCATCAGAAATTATTCTGAGGGCATAATTATATTTCAGGAAAGCAGAGGCCATATTGAATAATGTCATTTTGACTTGTGAAAGGAGAAAGTTTTTAATTAATATAAAAAATCTCTGTAAAAGGGAAATGATTCTGATGGAACAACTGTTAGATCACACAGCTCTGAAATAAGCTTATACACACCTGTGAGGAAATCCTGAATGGCAGCAATAAGAGGTTCTCCATTTCTTGGTGTCACCAAGTTGGCTTTAGTCTGTACGACAAAATGATATGCACTTGAAGACACTGACGTTCCACTTGCTATTCAAAAGAGAACCTACCATTTAAGGCATTTATTTTATGGTGAAATGGTCATATGTTATGGTCAAAGCTTATTCTAAATCTAACTACATCTTTCTTCAAAAAGATAGAAAAAAATAAGCCACAAGTTTCAGTTCACTTCAGTTCATGTACATCTATTGACAATAGACTTGAGAAAAGTTACTGGAAATTACATATTCTGTTTCCGTAGCAGAAGTGCCAAATAATTTGATGTGTTTTGGTAGGACAGGGAAGGGAAGACCAGCTAGCTTTGAGAACAGAGGAAAGGAAAAGAGATGTTACATTCACTACAGGGATCTACTGGAATGCTGCAAGTTGTGTGGTCCCTTCTGATGGGTAACAATAAGACACCTCTAGCCCCATGATCTTATATTTTACTCAAACTACTGCTCCAGTTAATCACCTCCACCCACGGAGCAGTTTTGTCTGAACCCATTCCCACACAGATCTGAATCACACACTGGGGGTGTTCTTTTTAAGCTCCCAAGTCAGATCTGTGAACTCCTACAGGCTGCAGCCAACAACTGTATGGGTACATCTGAAGCAGGAGTGGCATTTGGTAACCCAAAAGGAGCAATGGATTGGTGAACCCTCAGCTTGGTGCTACTGACTCACACCACAGACCACAGCTTGCAACCATCACATCCCTACTTATCTACCTTCCCTTCTCCCTTTTGACCCTGCCCTATGAGCCTACTCTCTCCTGCCTTCTCTAGGAAGCTGCCTTCTCCAGTACAAGCCCAGTATCATTGCCTCACTTCTAGCTGGTCCGTCTATCTGCAATTCCCAGGTTGTCAGATCAGAAGCAAATGATGGATCTGCTGGTAACAGAGCAACCCCAGCCTGGCAGCAATCCCTAAGGACAGTCAGGCAGAAATATACTGATGACATTTCCCCCAGACTTTAAGCCTAAGGCTATTAGATTACCAGGGTCTAACAGTCCTAATTTATTCCGAAGTTCTTTATGCAGAGTTTTCAGGCAGCTTCAAAGTTGTAAATTACCCAGTAATATCGACAGTATTTCAGATTTCACATACAAGCTAAGAACTAAAGGGCTTAGCCCATCTGCCACCAGCAAAATCCCAACATGAGTATTTTATATCTACCTACCCCCATTAAAACAAGTGCTTCTGCTTTTGCTTCTTCTGTCTGAGGAAGGTGAAGGTTCATCTCATCTCCATCAAAGTCTGCATTGTATGGTGTACAGACACATTCATTGAACCTGAATGTCCTATGAGGTTTCACTCTAGCCTGGAAAAGGGAAAAAAAAAAAAAAAAAAAAAAGATGCACACACAGTTGGGCATGGCTAATGAAAAACCAGTGCTTTCATGCAGATATTATCATTATATTACAGATGAGTCAAAATTCCTGATCACAGGATTTCACTCAACCAGGAACTGACAGAAACTGTATTCATGTTATATTACAGAAATGTAGCTAATAATTTTCATTATGAAGAATTTATAAAAAGCACAGAAGACAACATGCTTTGTAGAGATTGCATCAACTCCACAAGAACGAAATGCTCACACAAGAAGAGATAGCGAGGTCAATTATGGCTCTTGGCAGAAGTGTGCACACAGCATCCTGCCTGTGCACACATCAATTCCCATGCACAGGCACAACTGCACTGCATTCATCCCTGCTCCACACACCGTTTGAGCAGGAGCTGTGTATTTTTGATTGTGCGAGACAGAACCAAGCAGTGAGGGCCAAGTGCCTAATATTCCAGGCTGCACTGTCTGTGCCAGCCTGTGTGCACTCACAATGTGAGCCATGATGCTCAGCTTGTGCAGTGAGGGCTGCCGGTTGAACAGGACAATGTCACCGTCTATCAGATGTCGCTCCACAATGTCACCAAACTTCAGCTCCTGGGCCATCTTCTCTCGGTTCCCGTATTTCAAAAATCTTCATAGCAAAAGATCACAATGCAGTCAGAAAATACACAAACAGCAGACAGAAAGACAGCTGAAAATTAATTCTGTGCTTATAATGCCAACTTTTCCATTAAATGCCGGAGTATTTGTATTACAACAACCAGAAGATGCAACTGGCATGGATTGAACAACAGTTGCTGTTATTATAAGCAATGAATGTATTTTGACATTAGTCAACAAAGCTTCACTGATTAGAACATTAAGTAAGAAAAAAGTCCATTTGTAAATAAACAGAATTTATTTCAATTGTATCAGAGCATAGAAAGTTTCACTCATGCATTACCTGTTCTTCCTACCCATATACTGACTGCAGATTAGCTCTCACGTGAAAACAGCCAGTACATCTTGCCCAAAACCACCTGTCTTCACTTGTGTCTATACTACACCCTCTATCACAGTTAAGACACACAGTCATAAAAGAATATAAATCTAATTGCAGTTCAGTATCATTAGTATGTGCACTTTAATGCAAGAGACTATTTAAAAAAATTGTACACTAAACCTGAGAACATAAAACCAACTCTTTTTCTACTGCCCTTTATGAAAGATTCTAAAAATAAATTTTAATCTCTGCATACATCACTGCCTTCACGCAGCAGCAAGAACAAGTTGATGGGGAGAAATAAAAAATTGAATCATTACAGATAAACATGATACCTTTTCATCTGGGTGTGTCTTTGCTGTATGAAGTTTGCTCCAGGATGAACATCAGGACCATTACAGACAAGTTTCCTCATAAAATTAATGTTTGCTTTGTTCACCTGTTGCACAAAGACTCCAATCAGAAACAAACAGAATATGTTTCAGGATCTTATTTTTACTGGTAGCTTGTATGTTCTCAATGTTTAGGCTCAACTGAAAATCTCCGCCCCAGCCGCTGAGGGGAACTCACAGAAAGGAATAGAGGAGAAAAACTATCAGCTTATCTTTGAGCAGAATATTAGAGGGAAATTAAATTAAAAATATGGAAGGGAAACTTAGAAATAAAATTACCCAACCACTGCCTCATACAAATCAATGAATGAGTTGAAAAAATAGGAAGCAAAATTCTTAATTCTAGAGATCTAACTCCTTACACCACACCTTGCCTATATCAGTCAGCACTTATAGCTGATACAGCACTTGCCTATATCCAGTACGACACATCTTTATTTGCCAGCAGCAACAGAACTGGCAAAGCATCATTAAATGACATTTCAAATATAAGGCAATACATTCACTCCCTTCTAGAGTGAATAAAGAAACAACACTGAGGTCTGGCTTGGAAAAAAAGAAAAAGAATAGAAAACATTTTTGAGTCCTACACTACTTACCTTTTCAGGAAACGTCAATATTTTAGCAACATGAATAGGCACTGCTACTTCGTCTATTCTTAAGTTAGGATCAGGTGAAATGACTGTTCTGCCAGAAAAATCCACTCTCTTTCCAGACAGATTGCCTCTAAACCGACCTAACAAAACAGTTAAAACTCTTTAAATAAACGTGGTTTTCAATATGTTATGTGTTAAGACAGCACATTAGAAGCTCTTTCAAGGCACAGCACTGAAGTGCAACACAACAGTAGCAGAGAGACACTTTGCAATAGCAAAGATTTGTGGTTCAATTGTAAAAAAAAAAAAAAAAAAACAAAAAAAAACTAAAGCAATTTTTTAGACAAACCTTGCTTTCCCTTAAGTCTCTGAACAAAACCTCTGGTCCATTTTTTAGGTGCCATGTTGAGGGGTATTCCAGAGAGCTCACTATTAATGTACAGGGCACACTGCAGTTGAAGAAAATCCCAGTCTTCCATAATCATCTGTGTTTTAGCTCCTGATATCCTATGCTAAACAAAATAGTCATCCAATTCAGAAAATAAATATAATATATATTAAACTAGCCAATAACTTTTTGTTATGAGTACAACTCTACCTTTGCAAATAATATCATGAAACTTCCATTGATTGGAATGAAAAAAGGAAAATAACTCTTAACAGGATGCATAATGATATAGCATAAAGCCCATCACAAGGGAACCCAGCAAAAAAAACCTTAAGTCTTGACTAATATGGGCTTTGAAGAAATGCTCACAAAATTAGGTATTTGTTTAAATTACATTTTTCCCAATCCACTTAAGTTTATATAACTTAACAGACAATAAAATCAGTAGTTAATAATTTTTCAGTCATGGAAGAGTTTGTACTCAACTCATTTTGTCTGCCTGCCAAAGGGACAGTTTTGAAAAGTGTGAAAAGTATTATTCTGGTGAGAAGTGCTCTTCTAAACAAATCATAAAATGTCAAATTATCTATTAGTCTCAATCTGATGACTATGCTAAACGAAACCTGATTTCTCAAGAATAGATGGTGGAATAAATAAAGCACAAAGATGTAAAAAAAGAGGAAGGTCTAAAATAAAAAAAAAAACAACAGAAATCAATAGGTGTAATATTTTCATTGTAAGTGACTACTCAAGAATTGTGACAGTCATGGGAGAAGAGAAAAAGAAAAAATAAGAAAAACAGTTAACAGACCAGAGCTGAAATGGAAAATCATTTCCCACAAGAACCCCAGCAGGCGTTCAGCAGATCTTACACTGCAAGCAGCCAGTCAGTCAGCTCAATCTGAAGTGAGCTTCTCCTATCTTTCAGTAAAATGGCCAGTGACAGAGAAATACAGCACCAGACTGTAAGCACTAAACCCACTTGCTATATTCAATTTGACACAAATCTTTCTGAAGGTAACAGTCTCGGAGCGTGAAGGCTGACTCACCTTTTTTATTACATCATTGAGGAAAATGATCTCTGTCAGTTTCATGGTCAAATCGTCCTCATTGGTGCCAGACTTCAAATCACTCACAACTGAGGGTCTGATACACAGTGGAGGCACCAGGAGTCGTGTGAGGATCAAATCTGAAGGTTTACCTGCTTGTGGGTTCATCAGAAGTAGAGGGATGTCTTCTGCTGGGATTCTTTTAAAGAGGTTCAATACTACCAAAGGATTCAAGTTTTCCTACAAAATCCATTGGGAAAATGGGGAGAAGAAGCGATCATGTCAAGTTTCAATGCTTCCCTCTTCCCCTTATTTTACTCATGTTCAGAAATAGCCTTTTCCAAAGGCAAATAGAGAACTATTAGTGCAAACAAAACTATGTTTTAGCTTATTTATTCTGAACCAATGCTTTTAGCATCTCAGCTGTTAACTTGCTAGAGATTCTTTCCTTCAATTTTTTCCCTAAATATGTGTGTTCACTTCTTATTGTGTTGCTCTCCTGTCTCAAGAGTCAATGGAGAGCATTTCATCAGTAGACAAAGCAACTCAATTAATATCCTACAACAAACTTACAGTACGTTGTATTCATTTTATTAGTAAAAGATCACACAATTACCACACTTCCTAGACATTTTTCAAAGCCTAGTTTTTCTCATCTTGGTACAGCTAGTGCCACATTCACTACTTTTTCCATCCAAATATGTACCTGGAGATCTTTGCAGCTTGCAAAGAGCAGAAGGAAACAAAACTGCATACATTGAAAAGCTAATGAAACAAAAAGTTAGCAAATCAAGCCTCCTCTCTCCTTCTCAACATTAAGAGCTTCTGAAGAAAAAAATGTGTATACTGGAATTAATAGCAGAGTTACAGTGAATCTATTCATACATGCAAACTTTATATGGTTTTCTTCCGTGTTTCTTCTTTGTCTAGTTTACAGAACCATAACACACCAAGAACATCCTTTTCTTTACAGGCAGATCATGATGTATCAGAACATGCTAATAAACAATTTCTCATTTAGCAAAGTCAACATTATTGCACTGGATACAAACATTTCATGTATATTTTGATACACATGTATCATATTTTTCATGTATATTTTTGATACAAAATTCTTGGATCACCAGAAGACTTTAACTGATACATTGCAAACCTTTAAGGAGTTATTTTTCATGCACACAAAATGGCAAAAAATTTAGGTTATAATAAAATTCACCTGAGCTCTTCCCAGTAAGGGTTCTACTTCTTTGTTATATTCAATGGCAGTTTCAAAGGACTGGAGAAAAGTAGATACTATTGGATCTACAACTTTCTTATTTGTCTTGTACTTTTCATGTATTATTTTCAACAAACCACACTTCTTCACAGTTCCTGCAAGCAATTAAATACAGATTATCTTGGGATTTTATTTCAAAACAACAAAAACATCAAACAAAACAAAACACCACCAAAACTTAAGTTACAGTTCAAAAACAAGCTAAACCTTCAATGAACACAAGAACAAAATAAAACTTTATCAGCTTTATTAACCAGTTTCCTGAACTCACAGAACAACCAAAGGACAATCAAGTTATACCTTTTTATATGGATGGCTTGGTGTATCTACATGGTGGTGCATCTGCTGAGGCTGAAAGTAGATGGTTTAGCCCACACTTAAATTCAGCTTCACCTTATTCACAGCAAATATTTCTAAAGCAGAAGTTCCCACACTAAAAACAGGACTAAGAAGGCCATTTATGTATCATACCAGTATCTTCTGAAGTAATTTTGGAAGTGAATTTTCAGAAAAATCTGACAAGTATTTCCCTGTCATGCAGGTAATGTTATTCATGAAACTTCCACAGTCTAGTCCAGACATTCAATTTTTTCTACTGAAGTGTTCTGACCCATCACATAACTTCTCTAAATGCCTAGTGTTTATGACCCCTGTGTGTAGATATGGCACTTACGATACAGAAGCTCTCCTTTTACTGAGTTGTTGAACATTTCAACAAAGAACCCACAATTTTCATGACTTGAAAGTTCTAAGTTATGGATTAACCATGTGCTATGATTCTGTAATACTTCAAGTCCTTAAAGAGCAGTAACACATGATCAGTGTAGATGAAAAAAAGGACATATTTTGAAAGCCAGATACAAACTCTTACAAAAATACTCCACCCTGAAGAAGGAATAATCTTAAGTAAGATAGCACAATGATGAAAAACAATGCTCACTCAAAATTACAAATGCTACCGAATGCATTGATCACTGCCAATAGCTCCCAATATTTTTAATGACATGTTAAAAGGGGTTTTTTGGTCATTATTCAAGTATCAAATATTGGTTGAAGCATGAAATAATACAAGCAACTAGGAAAAATGTCTATATCCACACAAATGAGATGTGAACAAGCATGTGTCTGGCCCTAAAATGCAACTGCCTGTTTCTTAACGAAGGCCAAAGAGAACACCCATTAGCTGTGCAATGAACAAGCATATTCAAGATTTGGATCCTAACACAGCCATCAAGGTGAAAACCATCAGAGCAGAGAACTTCACAAACTGCTCATGTCTATACTCACCATTAAAGGCCCCACAGTAAGGACAAGTGCTTTTCTTTCTGCACTTCTCAGACACTTTCTTTTTTAGTCCTCTCTTCTGAAGATATGTAAGGCCAGGTCGTTTTAGGTAATCTAAAAACTGCTTTCTTTCTTCCACTGACAGCATGATGCGGCAACAGGTTTTGCAGATCATCTTAAATGTAAACATGTATAAACATGTTTGTAGTTGTTTGAGAGACACATTCAAAGATGTAACCTCTTGAACTACAGCTTAAATTCTTCAACATAGTGCATTTTTTAAAATTAAATACTACTGTCTTGACTGAAAGACCAATTCACATATTGGAATACAAATTAAAAAACACACGAGAAAAAGAAAAATACAGTCAAGGAGGCAAATATATAATTAAGCTCTGCAGGACCTTAAAAATCATAGAAAGCTAACAGAGCTTTGATTTACTGGGATGTTCTAAAAGGCAAATTATCCTTCATATATTTAATTCAAACTGCAGAAAAATAATAGATTAAATTTATCAGTCTGAGATTACATAGAACATCACTAAAACTAGTCTTTAAACACATGTATTTTACAACAGAAAATGTACATAAAGGTAAATTAATAATGCAACCTTATTTCTGTCTTCTCAATTACTTTCAAGGCATCATCTTTCCTGAAAATGTCCTTTTATAGATCATGTTTACCTGTAAGATGCCTATCACAGCTTTGAAGTACCCAACATGAAAACATGGTAGTTCTAAGTCAATGTACCCGTAATGCCCTAAACAATCAGCCAGACTTTTCCCACAGGTTTCACAGGGACGGTCTTTTTCACTGGTTCCCTTTGGGAGAAAGAGAACACACACGTAAAGAAAAAAAAAAAGATAGCTGTAATTGACAGGATAGATACAAAATATAACAGTTCAGAAGCTAATCAGGAATGCTAGTAGCAGAGCCACTCCTTTCCCCCAGCATCAGAAGCACATTATAGCATTACAGTCACTCTGACCCCTAGTGAAAATATTTTTTATACACAGCTCCTGCTGACACCATTGATCTGGACTCACACAGCTCTTGCAAGTGATCTGCAGCCCATTAATCTACATTGTGGCATTTCGGTGTCCCAGCAGTTTGGCAGAAAATCAAGTTACTTCCTGCCTCAAGAGACTAGTAGTCTATGAAATTCAAGCAAAGACTCATGCTCAAGTGAGCATGATTACTTTGGACAAACAGTACATTCCAGTGACCCCGACACTTTTTTAACCACTTCAGCAATTCCCCAGAAAGAGTTTGGAAAACAAAATGAAGGTTCTCACCATGCGATGGTCCAGCACTCCATACTGCAGCGGAGAGTGATGGTTGTCCTGACTATACAAATTTTTGCTGACCACTTGAATGTGAGCTTGCTGCCGCATCTCCTCTGGAGATTTCATGCCAAAACAGATGTGGCTTCTAGAACAGGGAATTTCAGATGTATGCATGGGCATATATACATATGCAAAACCATTTATAACAAATGACAAGCATACCTACATGCAAATATCACAGAACCATAGAACCAATTAGGTTGAAAAAGACCTTGGAGATTACTGACCCCAACCTATGACCAAACATCGCCTCGTCCATTAGACCATGGTAATTGAGAGCAACATCGAGTCTTTCTGTAAACACCTCCAGGGACGGTGACTCCACCACCTCCTCTCTAGGCAGACCACTGAAAGCCTAACTACCGTTTCTGTGAAGAAATTCTCCCTGATGTCCAAACTAAACCTTCCCTAGTGCAACTTAAGGCTGTGCCCTCTCATCCTGTAACTGGTTGCCTAGGAGAAGAGACCAATTCCCAGCTGGTTACATCCTCCTTTCATGTGCGTGCAGAGAGTGTCACCGTCTGCCCTGAGCCTCCTTTTCTCCAAGCGGAACACCCCTGCTCCCTCAGATGCTCCTCCTAGGGCTATTGTTCCAGACCAGCTTCGTTATTCTTCTCAGGACCCCAAAGAATGCGAAAACAATGCAAAAGTGTCTAGGTTGATTCACAACATTGCTGAAACAGGTTCTTTCCACATAACTATATAAAAAAATAAAGCTGCATTACGGGCAGTTGGTGGGTTTTATCTGAATGATTTATCGACCTTCCTGGGCATCCTCACAGCTAGACACGGGCACAGCCACCCGTGTGGGAGAACCCAGCCTATGCCAGCGCTCCGAGAAGCGGAGCAGCCGTGCCGTGAGCACACCGCGGCCCTCCACGCCAACACTCTCCTCCCAGCTGCGGCTACAGCGGTTCTGCCCCCCGCGATCTTGCTGCTCCCCGCCTCAGCCCCCAGGCACCGCCCGGCCCCCACTCACATTTTCTTGGCCACATCGGTCTCCCTGAACTGCTCCTTCACCATCGCGGCGGCGGCGCGGCTGGGCCCGCGCGGCTGAACCCGGGAGCTGCGCTGGGCCGGGCCGGGCCGGAGCGGTCAGCGCGGCCTCCGCCCGCAGCGCCCCCTGCCGGCACCGCCGCTCCGGCTCAGCCCGCGCAGCCCCTCCGGCACCCACCCTATTCCCGCGCGCGGTCCGGGCTCAGCAAAGACAATGCTTCTCGTGTGCAGGTGCAACCGCCTGACCCTATCACCCTCGGGCTATTACCCGGCACCACGGAGCTAAACCCGGCTCCGCTCCCTGACGCCTCTTCGTGTCTATGCACGTGAATGGGAGTCCCCCTCAGTGGTCCCCTCCCGAGGCTGACAAGGCCCAGCTTCCTAAGCCCTAAGGAACTCCTCAGACAGGGCTGCGCCGCCACGTTCAGCCCGTGGCTCTGCGTGTCCCCACAGCAGCCTGGGGACCCGCAGGGCGCCCGCGGCAGCGCCAGCACACGGCGGGACTGAGCGCGGCCGAGATGGCCACGCGGCGCTCACAGAGCTGAGCCGTCCCCTGACGGGACGCAGAGTACTCCCCGCCCGGGCTCCCCCACCAGGCACACAAAAGGCATGCCCACCACTCCTTGCTGCCCGGTCCGGCCCTAAAAAGGACAGCCCCACATATAACTCCACCCCTGCCGGAAGGACCCTGCGCCGCCTTATGATTGGCTGCGGGGGGGACCCCGATCCTTTTCTCTTCCGGTCGCAGGAGCTGCCGCCGCCGCCATGGTGAGTGTCTGGGCCGGGCCTTGCCATCCGTCCCGCGCCTCCGCCATCCGCGCCCCTCCGCGCACCCGCACGGCCTCGGCCCGCCCTCCCGGCCCGCCTGCACCCGCCCGCGGGGGTATGGCGGGCACCGAGCCTGCGCTCCTGTGGCCGGCCCGCCGCGCGTCTGTGCCCGCTGGTAGCAGCGAGCTGCGGGGTGAGGGCCGCACAGTCTGTTCGGGTGCGCCGTGTCCGTGCTCGGTCAGAGCAGCCGCGGGCTCGGATAGTGCGGCACCGGTGCGCTGCTGCTCTGGGGGTGCTAGGGGGCTGCCGTGGGTCACGCCCGCCTTTATCGCGGCTGCTCCGGTCTGAAATCCTTGTGGAAATGGCGATGTGCAGGGTTTTGAGAGAAGCTTGCTCATTGCGTTAGAAAGAGCATGGCCAGCAGCTCGGGGCAGCTGATCTGCTCTTTTTTCTCAGCGTGGTTTCCAGTTTTGGGCTCGTCAGTCCGGTACAGACATTGAGCTCCAGGAGAGTTCCAGTGGAGGGCAGTGAGGATGACTGGGGGGACTGGAGCGTTTCTCTTAGGAAGAATGCCTGAGAGCGCCGAACGTCTTCAGCTCAAGAAGAGATGATAGGAAGGCGACCTTATCAGTGCCTATCAGTGTTTGAAGGGAGGTATCAAAGGATGGAGCCAGACTCTGCTTAGTGGTGCCAGGAAATAGTAGTCTAGACAAGGGCAGAAACTGATGCACGAAAAATTCCACCTGAACGTTAGGGAAAGCTTCTTTACTGTTCCACTGCATGGTCACTCACTGACTTTATATGCTCACTTCCCTTTCACCCTGCCCTTTACCCCCAACCCTCTGCATGTCCTTACTCTGAGGTCAGGTACTAACACACCAAGTACCATGCCAAGTGTGTAATGTACTGAAAAAACTCAGTAAGCTTATGTAACACTAACCTGTTTTTTCTTTCAGCCAGGAGCATCCAGGAGTCTTGGGTGCTCCCTTGTCTTTGGGGTGGGAAGCCTTAGAGGTGGCAACATTTGGGCTTAGAAGGAAACTTCTGTTGTATTGTTACGTACTTGGGATTGAGATCCATGTCTTGTAGTAAAAGCTGCTTTAGCTTTTCACAGGACGGTAGCAAAGGTGTGTATATTGCTGTGGTGATGCTGGGGATGATGTTGGATGCTGGGGATGAGTTGGTCAGTTTCTCACTGTATTACCTAAAGGTGTTTTCTGTGGCCCAAGATCAGCCCACTTGGGTTATGAGCTCACTGTCTGTATCTGAGGCTCTTGACTGTTGTGGTACTGTGCATTATTTATGTGTGTGTTAAGCTTCTCTTGCATTTGTAATTATTGTTTTGTTTTATTTAATGACACAGAATGACACGGTGACCATCAGAACCAGGAAGTTCATGACCAACAGACTTCTGCAGCGCAAGCAGATGGTAAAAGACTACAAAAGATTGCCTTTATTTGTTTGGTGGTTCTGGGTGGGAAGAAGGTTTAACCACTATTGATATGAGGCCCTTAAAATCTCTATAGAGTTCTTAAATTAAGAATTGTAGGAGCCTATGGGTTTAAATGTGTTGATGTGTGCTCAAGGTAAGGCTTGATGGTGAAGTTGTCCCAGCTTGAGACTGGATGTTGGGGAAAATTTCTGCACCAAAAGGATTATTAAGCATTGGAATAGGCTCCTCTGGGAAGTTGACAAGTCATCCTCCCTGGAAGTATTTAAAAGGCATGTGGGTGTAGCTCTTGAGAACATGACTTAGTGCCATTGAGACACCTGATGGGGTTGGATTTCCTATTGGATTTAATTACTTTAAAGGTATTTTTCAGTCTAAATGACTCAGTGAAACAGGAAACTTTTGAATGCTTTTGTATCAAATGAATAGTAGTTTCTGCTGCTAAGGTGGGTTTAAGTGTTGAACTCATGGTGGGACTGTATGCTGGATATTGACCTTTTATCAACTTGTTAAAATTCTTTCTTAGGTTATTGATGTTCTTCATCCTGGGAAGGCCACAGTCCCCAAAACAGAAATCAGGGAAAAGCTGGCAAAAATGTACAAGACAACCCCTGATGTAATTTTCGTCTTTGGCTTCAGAACTCACTTTGGTGGTGGCAAGACAACCGGTTTTGGCATGATCTATGATTCCCTGGACTATGCAAAGAAAAATGAACCAAAGCACAGGCTTGCCAGGGTATGTTGTTTTCTGGTATCTTGAAAGAAGGACAGTTTGGAATTGTTCAGTTACTCAGGATTTGCATGTGTAAAAACTCTTAAGGTTTGTGAAAGTGTGGATATATGAGACCTCCTGAAATAACACGTTACCTTTTGCATTTGCAGAATAGGCTAAGTGTGTTTTTTTATTCTCTATTACAAGGGATTTGGGAATATTCTATATTACAAGGGAAGGCAAAACTAGTACCAGAGGTGTTTAGCAGTAACTTTTAACAGAATACTAATAGAGGTCTAGAATAAGCATAAGAAATGGGGCTGATCCATGTGCTACTTCAATGTTATGTGTTGAATCATTCATTAGTTAATGATCTTGCTATTTAGTTACTATTTCAAATTTAAATTGCCTTTGAACATTTGAGAAATCATTGGACTTGAAGTGTTGTTAGTAGAGAAACAATGTTAAAAACACTTTGAACTGTTTTTTAATAGCACGGCTTGTATGAAAAGAAAAAGACTTCCAGGAAGCAGCGGAAGGAGCGTAAGAACAGAATGAAGAAAGTCAGGGGCACAGCCAAGGCAAATGTTGGTGCTGGCAAGAAGGTAGGATGAGAATATCTTTTAAGCTAGAGTGAGCACATGCCTTTGAAATGTTGTTTAGGAATTCTTCAACGGAATAACATTGTTTTTCTTCTATTTTTCACCTGTTCTGCTGGATAACAGAAGGTAAACTGTGTGTTGTATAGCTTGTCATTGGCTCAGTAGCTTAGTTTTGCTCCTCACTGCTGCCAGCCTAGCTGATATGAAATGAAACAATGCTTCCTAAATTACTGTTTCCTATGTCACTTGAACTAAAGTTAAACTTCATGATTCTAACAATATTGCTCTAATCACATAATTCAGTCTGGCAGTACACACATGAGGTAATGTTAACACTTGTCACTCAGGCTGCCTAAACCCCTCATGCTTACTCCACCAGTTACTGTTGGTATGTTGTTACTTACTGAGGTAAGTTTGGTACGGATGTGCGGTGTAGGCAGTGAGCACTGTGTGTAAATAGAAATGAGGTAGTATACCTTGGGGTTTGAGGGACTGACACCCATGGCAGTGCAGTCTTTATCTGGTGAGGCTAGAGTGATGCAGCCCTCCTGGGCTGTGGCTAGCACGTGATACAAGCAGGTTGGAGGGAGGGCAGATTTCCTCTATCATAAAACAGAACCAAAACTGAAAATAGGTTGCGTAGCAAGCCGATGGCTTTCCTTTGGTGTTCCATCTTCTGATAAATATTGGATAAGCTGTACAGGCAAGTGGGTTTTTTTCAGGTGTTTAAACAAGGGGACAAAGGGTAATTGATTTTAATACTTAGTTCTGTAGCTGTGAAAATACCTTGTTATCTTCAACTTTAGTAATCTTCACTTCTGCTTTTTTCCTACTTTCTTGGAACTCTCCATCAGAAATGAAGTATCTGCAGGTACTGGAAATGAGCATGGATTTGGTGCCTGATTTATGCATCACTGAAATGTGTCTGTCATTTTAATTGAAGCACTGTACTGCCTTGTATGCATGTTTGATTTAAACTTCAGATCTGTAGTGTCAGGGTTCACTTAATTACATAATTAATTTTATTCATGTGACTAGGAAGTAAAATTTGGCTAGCAGCAAACCAGACTTTTTGAAACTAGTTTGGATCAACTTTAACATAATTCCCAGTGAGAAGAAATCCAAGAAACCCAGTGTTGTTGCCTTGAGGCATTGGTTCTGTCAACTCAGGATCTGATTCAAAGTAGTACAGTGCAATTGCATGTGGAACTTGATCGTTGTGTTAAAGTAGTGTTGTACATGAAAGCTAAGTCACATCACGCTTGGTGCATTTGAGATGGTGCTTGGAAATAGCACAGTTGTCAGTTGTCAGCACTGAAGTGTATTTAACTATTGCCCCTCAGTATTCCAAGACACAAATGATGGTGGAGTTGGAAATCTCAATGAAATTAGATATTGTAGTTAGTGTGGAAGTGAAGTTCTTGTTATCCCTGGATGGAAAGGAACCAGTTTCACTGACAGTTACTAGATCAGGGAACTACTCTACTAGAAAACATGAGGAGCCTTCTTCCTTTGTGCTTTAATGCACAATCATGAAGTCCTACAATGGTTTATGGCACAAAATCAGCATTTGGTATATTAGTAACACCTAATGTACACACTTCTGTCAATGGCAGAGGAGTCATTTCATGTTGCACCAATCCCGCTCGTACAGAGGAACTTCCTCTTTTAAGATTTTTTCACCTGAAGGTAGCTGTTGTGGAGTGTTAATAAAAAGTGAACAAATTACTTGAATTATTAATGGTGTCCAGTTCATAGAAGCTCTCTTAAAGCATATCAACAGTTCAGAAATTAAAGGCAAGGATCATGCCCCGTGGTAATTATGTAGGAGATGTGACTTGTGTATCAAGTGCTTGTCAAACTAACATGCATTCTTAGTAGTAGGTGAACTGTCAGAGATCTTTTGATGTCTGTTAAAATGATCTTTCAGTTAATAGTTCTGCATGTGTTAGATGTGACTTGTTGACCAGATTTATTAATCTTTGTTGTTGTCACTTAGGGCAAATTATTTCGTGCACTTCCTGAACAACTTACTTGAGAAGAATTCTGTGTTTCATTATAAAACATTTGTGAAGTACACTAAGTTTTGTCTTCAGAAATGCATGTTCAAAGATCATGTTGTGGTGTTGTTCATCATCCTTATCACACCTATGTGGAGAAATTTTTATTAGGAGCCCTGGAATACATTTTTGAGTCCCCTTAGAGAATAACCTGAGAATTATTTTATCTTGTAAATGTGCCAGTACTTGATTCTGAGAAATGTTCAGGCAAGTGTATATTATTCTAAAAGTTACATATGATGTAGTCATGAAAAACTCAGACATAACTATCCTGATGTCTTGTTTTCTTTCATGCTTCCTTTCACTTACTACTCCTTTAGAATTCCCATTCTGTTTTCCTGCAGTTTCAAGAGAAGTGTTTTAAAGTATTTTGTGTTACTTAATATATTCTATGGCTCTGGAGCTTGCTGAGCTTGCTAAAATTTTCAACAAGTATATGTGGGTGTGCCTCACCTGGTTTTTGCATTCAAAATAGTGATACTGAAAGGCAAAAAAAAAAAAAACCACCACCCTCCTTTTAATGTCACAGATGTAGCTGTGTCAGTCTTTGAGAGGTGTGGCTGTCAAGCAGAAGTGTGCATGGATAAGCACTTTGAAGCCATTCTAGCTGTAGGTCTAATTGAACATGCAGTTAGTTGCATTCTGAGCATTAGTTAAGCTCTAAATAGCTGGTGAGTTTAAGGGAGTAAGTGAAATCTTAAGTCTTCAGTCTCTGCAGTAGCCAAATTTCAAGGGTTTCCTCTCACATTTCAGTGTTAATTGAAAGAAGCGCTTTGAGTGTGACTAAAATCCCTCAAAGCTCAATTTTCTACAGTAGTAGAATTTAGATGAAATTCTTACTAATTGATGCTTTCTCTTTTTCAGTAAATGAGCATTCTTCGGGTGGAAAACGGATAACAGGTATGCCTTCAGAATGCTTTGTAAGGGCAGGCATTGAGCACTGCAGTTATTGTGATTACAAGTCTGAGGTTGATTTATGCAAAGACTGTGATACTTGTGCACATGTAGAACCCAGTGCAAGAGTTTAAGGCGAAGAATATTTACAAATCATTTACACTTACTACTGAGTTGGTACCTCATGTGACTTTGACTTGCATGACATACCTGATTAGTATAAAGACTGAAACAATGCATCAAGTACTTCAGACTTACTGTTACTCAGGTTGCTGATTTAGTCTTACTGTGAACAAGGCTTATGTTTTTCACTTGTAGGTGTGCTAAAGAGGATAGACGTTTGAGTTTGATTGTCTAAAATAGATTAAAGTAGCATGAGACCTAATTTTTGGAATGGATATGTGTTGTCTTCTTACAGGCACTCATTTTGAGTAAAATACATACAAGCAAACAGGATACTCTTAACAGACAAGTCAGACTACATTTTTATATCTTTACTGCAGAAACCTAAGTGCTGCGGTCAATAACTGCCCCAGAAAAAAGCTTGGTTTTATTACAAATGGTCTGAGTGACTCAGTTGGAAGGAACTTAAACAGTATGTCTGAGCTGATATAGTGAGTGTGATGTCTTAAGCAAAAGCTGTCAAAGCTTGTTGATCTCTTCTACAGAATTGCTATAATTTAGGCTCATTTATTACCATAGCAGTGCTGGGAAATTTTGAACTTTATGCTCTTACAAGAAGAGCAGTGTGGTTCACTTCACTTGTTTGGGAAACGTTTCAGGCTTTATAAAAGTACAAGTGTAAAAATTGTTTTAATTGTGTATCAGTGGTCTGTTTTTTCCTTTACAGGCAGCATCATTCTATGAAGAAGTATAGAATGAATTATTCTGGAAAGCAGAAGCTGCTCATCTGACTTTAACATCAAATAAACTCTTGTCAATAAAATACTAGTTTGCCTTTTAATTTTGATTTCAAAGCTACCATTTTGTAAAGTTGGAGAAATTCAGTGTAGGTGTACTGTTTACATTGGATTAAAATCTTTTCATAATTAACCAAGTCTTGTTTTGAGTATCAATTTGCAGTGATCCACAGCTTCCTACAGGTAGTAGCAGGAGCTAATACCAAGCAGGCAGTGTTGGAGGTAGACATGCCTTTGTTCAAACTGTGGTTTGGAAAGTCCTTTTGTTTGGCTGCCTGTTTTATATAGACCTGTAGAACACAGTGGAAGGGAGAACAAAGCATGCAGACAGAGACACCTAGAGCTGCCTACTTGCACAGTTAAGATATTCACTAATGAAGGCATTAGGAATTGTCTTTTGTTTCTGGGTTGTCAGAACAGGCTCTGGGGTCTGTCTCTGGCCTGCAAGCTATTTGGCACACCCCTAAGTTTTCATCTGGTACTGTTAAAGGAGCCATTTAAGATAGAAGTGTGGGCAATTGGGTGAAGGTGATTTGAGGAGTATCGAAAACAGAAATTCTGTACTGGAAATAAGGCTCTGACTTTTTATCCTAGATGCAGTATTTTTGATTTGCACTACTTTTGTACTGGGCAGCACGCTGTAAGACAGGTAAAGTGCTTCTAGTGTTTGAGGGAGAAAATCAGCACTACCACAGCTAAGAGTTGCTCAAGGGTTTGGAAGGGGATGTTGTACAAGATCTGCCAAGTATAGAGGAAGCACTTAATGCCTCTTGTAGTACCTTCAATCTGAGTTTTGAGCTAGTGGGATTGCTGCTGTCTGTGTTCAGCATCACGCTGTTAGCTGTACAGCCCATAGCTGTAGTGCTGCAGTAAACCCCATATATGATGTTGAGCATGAAAGGAGAGAGGAGTGATGCTGTTTAGTGTAATTGAACAATCACTAGGGGGTGGTGTGAACACAGCAATACAAATACAAGGAAGACATGCAGCAGTTTTTCATAGAATAGGCTGAAAGGAGGCCAAGTTGTCCCCTGCCAAAGAGGTCAATTTCTTTGAAAACATGCATTAAAAATAGTTATGTGAGGGAGCTGAGACTTGAAGTGATATGCTTGTTTCACTCTTGGTTTGAATTCAGTGGAAACCATCTGTTTCAGTGACGAGCATAGAGTTACTGTTTTCCAAATGTTTACTACTTGGAAGCTGTAGAGTGCTGGCACAAATTCTAGTTGCTCTTTTCAGAAGCCACCTTACCTTAGTTCTATGCAGTATAGAAGGGATCTATAAATAAGTACTTGCATAAAGGTATGTGGCATAAAGTGCCATGTGTAGGATTGATGTTTTGAGTTTACATAGTAAACAGTACTGTTCCAGGGGTGTCTGCCTCTAGAAGAAATTATGTCTGGAATTGGAGTACTGAAGGTTTCCTTCTTCAGCTCTGTAATGTCTTAGATTTTATTTAATACAGATTTGTGTATGTGGGTAGTACAGTAACTGTGAAGCAGATGGATTGAAGTAGTTACAGTGTGGTGCCATATTTTGATATTTGATGCCCCATTTTGATTGGAGATTGATAGCAAAAAAAAAAAAAAAAAAGTGTAGTGGCTCCATATAGCAGGTGAGTCTTGTTGTGTGGTTAGGTTATAACCTCATTATCCTTAAGCTGTCTTCTGGTCTTGGAATGTGAGGCAATAAGTGCAAAAATTAGGGAAGGGGTCAAAATGACATGGGTCTAGAATTAACTCCAAATCACATCAGGCTCTTGGGGTTTTCCCTCTTATTCTGCAGCATTCTCTGTTGCCTTTTCTCCTGTGAGTCTGCCTGGAAAATGTCAAGCAACCAAAGAGCTGTCACTGGAATCTTTGTGCTTCAGCAGTTGGGAATTTTACACAGATCTTCATGTGAGGTTGGCTCTGCCAGTGTTTTTCCTCTGCACTCCAGTGTAAGCAAGGTGTAGCAGGTGTTCTGTAATTCAGAGGTTTAATGCACGAGTCGTGCTGTGAACACTAGGTTAATCCCCTTTCCTGTGGGAGGTAAAACAATTAAGTGGAGCAGGAGTCTTCACTTTTTTCTGCTGTGTGCTGAAGGAGCCCTTTATTTCCTGCGGATCCTGGCACATCCCATCGTTTAAAGGTAGTATTGTCACTAGCCTGCTTGGCCTGGCCCTCATATTTCAGTAGCTCAAGAATTTTATCTATTTAACAGCAGTCTGGAACCAGATTAGAAGATTAAGGAATTTTGGAGAACAACTTTTAAATTAATACGGTGGCGAGCAATCTCAAATTTATATAGGTGGGAAGACTTGTATTAATCACTGTTTACAGGGGCTAGGGCTTGTTGGAGTTGCAGGCAGAGAAAATGTTGGTCTTTTCCTGTAGGAAGGACTCAAAATTACATAGTAGGTCTACTAAGAACAGTGATTACTGTCTTGGCTGTGCAAAAAAAAAGAGAACTTTGATAACGATGAAAGATGGCAAAATTTGGCACCACCTGGGTGCAATGAGGTGGTTTTGTCTAGGGACCAGCTTGTAACAAGTTTGAGAACAAATATTGAGGGGAAGAAGTGAAGCTGATACCAGCAGTGGCTTGAAATAAATGAGGCATAGTATGCTTTTGAGAAGGCTGCAGTACCAACAGCTGAATGGGCAATGGGGGTTCTTTCTATTGATAGACAATATGTCATTTAAGGACTGAAGTATGTAGGTCACTATCAAATCTGTTTGTAACAGGCAGAAGAAATCAACTTGTTCATATTATTCTGGTCAGTTCCTATAAAAAATAATTTTAATGCCATTGGTTTCTTATACAGAGGAAATAGAACATTGTCCAGTAGCAGCTGTTGATATTAGATTGATACAATAAGTTTGAAATTCCTATTGTAAGTGCTTTCTGCTCTATGTGCTTCTATATGAGCAAAACAAGATCTTAGCAGCTGTTGATATTAGACTGATACAATAAGTTTGAAATTCCTATTGTAAGTGCTTTCTGCTCTCTGTGATTCTATATGAGCAAAACAAGCTCTAGTGAACATTTTTGGATGGTTATTTTGATACTGCTAAGAGATGAGGTAAGAATAGTTCATTATTTTTCTATGAACACTGGCAAAATTTCATCTGAGCAGGTGAATTTTCTAATATAGGCAGCAAAAATTTCTTATCAATGTCCGTAACAGAATAGCAGTAAGATAAAATTGGTTCTATGAACATATTTGTTGTAATGCATCTAAGGTGCAAATCAGAAAGGTTCAAGTAAACTTTTATACATCAGTGTCAGGAGCAGGCACATCCAAGTACATTTGTGTCTTTGGACCCCTTTGTTATAAGGGGATTAAATGGAAACTTGGGTTTGTTGCTAACATTTTTAATTCTAGTTATGTCTTAAAAATATTCCCTGTGGAGTTTTGTCCACATCTTGAATTCTGTAAGTTTCCTCTTAATTTATTCCTCTTTGTAAAGGCTGTGGCTAATGAAACAGCTGCAGAAGTGGCTAAAAGACATCCTGTGTGCTAGAAGGTAACTGTGATTTCCAAGAGCTGGCCATTGGCAGCCCAAAGTTCCATCTTCTTTCTGTGGTTGCTGTTCATACACAGAGATCTTGGGTAAAGTCAAGTAATGTGCTGGAGCAGAGGATTCAGAGCACCTGTGCCTTCTCTTAATATAGGAGATGTTGCACAGCCAGCGAAAATGAAGAGTGCAATGCTTCACTGGGGTGGATGATAAGGGTTTGTGCTTGTGTTCATTGGGTTAAAATACAGCTGTTATTTAATGAAGCTGGCCAGGCTGCACACTGACCCCCATTAGGAGAAACATGCTTCGCTGCCTTTCATGATGATCTGATTTGATTGTACTGGAGCTGCTACCCTGCTATCATTTTCTGTCAATTTTTGCTAGCCTGTTTGTTAAGCCAGGCATCATTTGTGTTGATTTGATAACAGGTTTCAATCACTGATAATAAAACTTTTCTGTGACAGATGACCTCAGATCCATATCTCCTGCACAGTGTTGGTTGCAAGTAGAAAATTGGGACTGACACTTTACTTTTTCAATGTTTTCTGTCTGATTGAACAGCCAATGTAAAAATAACCATCAAAACAGCTTAATATTTTTAAAGTAAGAGAGTGGAAACAGTTGAATTTTTAAAATGTTAGTCAGTAGTTGTTGCATAGCTTGTTTCCTATTCTCTTCATAGTGTGATGGATCCTGCTACAGACAAGAGGTAAAATTAAGCTGCCTTTTTTTTAGGTAAGTAGAAGTGTATTAGAAAGTATGAGAACTGAGAAATTTCATGGTTTATTTATAATCTACTATTTATTTTTTATTGTAGCGAGGTTGATTTAGGCCCTACTTCAGGGATTTACAAAAGGAAAGAATAATGTAAGGACCTAGGACTGAGAGAAACTGCTTCCTATTCACACATTAATATTAATTTGATTGTTTTTTGAGGACTTAATCAAACTAAGAATATATTATTTTTAGCATTGAAGTGCATAGTGCTTGTAAAAACAAACACTGAAGGACTGTACTCATGCATAAACCACAGAAAACAGGGTGAAATTGAATTGTCCAGGGACTAAGAAATGCTGAAAAATAAACACCTGTCTCACTAATGCATCTTGTTTTTTTCATTTTTATTGAACATGAAAATCTTCATGTGTGTTAATGTCTATTAGTTGCCTTTTGTAACTTTGACTTGTGCTTTTGACAAAAATAAATCTCCCCTCAGCACGGTGAATGATTGTTTAAAAATGCTTTATTTTGGTTCAACAGTGTGTTGGCTCCTGGCAATGCTTTGTTGGTATGAAGTGTCTGATGACCTAGCTGAAAGCCTCAGTGTAAGACTAAAGGATACTTTTACAGAAGCTTTAACATGGGGTGCTGCACGGACAGACTTTGGGGAGCCTCCTTATAAAATCCTGTCCTGCTGAAGGCAAGCGAGGCGCTCTGGTGGTCCTGGCAGGATGTCATTCAATGGCCTTGCAATTTCCTGGACAACGCCCCTCATACCTGCTTTAAGGTCAGCCCTGGTCAGCCCTCAGTCAGATCATTGGGCAAGATGATAATTGTAATTCCCTTCCAACTGAAATAGTCTATGCTACGTATTTGTACAGAAGTGTATTTGCACTTACGCCTTTAAAACAGAGGTACTTAAAAAAATATCCTCCTACTTTATTCTTCTGTGCTTTGTGTGTGAAGTGGGAGCACTGGAACATTCCAGATGTACTGTGTGGGGGGTTAATTTTTGTCAGTGATGATAAACATAATTTTTTACCCTTTTAGCCTCACAGCTCAGCTGTTCCCATATCTGGCTGCCTAACTAGGGGCATTCTTCTCTGAGGTTTGTAACTTGAGTCCCTGTGTTCATTAGTGGAGTTCACTGGCCTATAGCATAAACACCATGTCCTTTAAATACTTGGTGTGATTACTGCTGATTTGAATGTTTTAGAAGTGGCAGAAGCTAGTTAGTTCTTCAATCTTTGATCTTGTGCTGTCCCCTTAAAGACTCCAGAGGTTTCTTTAACCACTACTTAGCCAAGAGAATATCTTGTCTTTGTTCAAGCTGCCTGTTGCATATGGACCCAGTGGCTTTTTGTTTATTTTATTTGTACTGCTTGCAGGTGCTTTTTCTATCTTTACCTTCCCACAGAACGTGTAAGAATAATAATAATAATAGCAAAGCTCATATAAAGCAATTTATTTATCAGTGTCTTTCCTAGTGGTTTATCAGTGTTCCACTGGGACCTCTGTGGGTACAAGTGCCAAAAAACCCAGCAGAAACCTGAGACTGCTGTCTGCAGGGTTGAGGGAAGTTTATAAAGCATTTTGTACTGCTGTTACATGGATGAAAGGAGATAGACTTCCCAGGTATATCAAGATACTTCACTTCTTCAGTCCTACATTACTGTGTTATTTAGCAAAGATAACAAAATAATTTCTGTTGTAGAGAAGCTTCTCTTGTTTACCTGAGCTTAGTTCTCCTAGACTATTTTTTTCTTCTTTTTTTTTTTTTTTTTTCAATTATTTTACCACCTAAATAGCTCTCTTGGGATATGAAGTGCAGGAGCATGTGCAAAGTTTTTTCCATGGGGCTTGCTGATTAATCAAACTGTTTTTATCTGGCCATTTTTAATCTATACAAACTTCAAGAGCAAACACCTTGCTTTTCAGTAAAGGCACATAAAACAAAACATCCTAGATTCTGAAAGAAGTTGTGCAAAGTAATCCTTTAGCCAGCAGGGGACTGTAGAACCACGTATCACACAGTTAGGCAAAAATGTTCTGTCACAAAGGGTAGGGGAAAAACCCATGTACCAAACTATGTAGTCGAGATAGTTCTCTTAAATATGGTAAAATACTGAAAAGGGAGGGCGCTTTTCATTGTTTCTTTCTCATTAAGGAATTTAATTTGCCTCAGGTTCCCCTTGTCGATGAAAATCTATGGGAATTTTGTTTACATTTTGAAGCACATTGCCAAGAATAGTACTTCATATGGTAAATATACTGAACCTTTTGGGGAAATGACAACACTGCAGAAATGGTGGCACATTCCCTAAAGGAAAACATACTTCATTTGTAATGAACATTATGTCTGCAGAAACTAATGGCACAACCTCCTATTCAGTTTATGTAAAATAAAACAGGCCCATATGTTGCTGCATTTAGGGTTTGGATGTTTAAATTAAATGTTGTTTAATGAATATTCAAGTCCATTTGCTCAGAAGTTGTGCACAGCGTAGCATCTTTCTCCTCTGTCTTTGGTCTTACCTAGAGTATTAAACCATTTCAAGAGGGTGCTAAAGCTGAGGCATCTGTTTCTAACTAAAACTTGGGTGTATAAAACATCAGAGCAGATGAGAGGGTAAAAGAAAGACATACAGTAAGAGGATCATATTATTTTCTGTTTTGTAATTAAGACTGAGGATGGTTTGATATACATGGCACCCTCTTAAGAAATGGGAACATTCACTGTTCTATTACAGCAGCTGCAGTTTGGGTATTATTGTGGCACGTTCACTCCCCTCCCACTTCCTGCAGGAGCTCATTCAACTTCTGTTTGTGTGAGCAGATGCCGGGGCTGTGCTGGGATACCTCAGCAAACTGCTTTCCAGGGACGTGTGTGTCTGTGTGGGGCTTTAGGGCTCTAGGTCTCCACGCCTGCGGTGGGCACATTGACTAGAGCACTCCATAAAAGCTGGAGTTCCCATACTGGCACTAACAAGGTCTCATCTTTGATCATCTACCCCCTGCTCAAAGTCAAGTAGAAATAGTAGTAGTCTGGAAGAATTCCTCTGGAAGCCAGATCTGTCCTTTTGTCTGCCCTGAAATACATCAGGCATTTATCATCAAAGGTGAGCAGTTACTTTGAGTTAGGGAAGGAATGACTTCTATAAAGGGGTGGTTGAATTCACTCTCATTGTGCATTTACTTGCTTCTATTTGATCGATTTTTTAATTCATGAAGGCACTCCTAGATATGTTTAAATTAATATCTTTTCAGGAAAATTTCTCAGTAAGAAAATGTGACATATATACTTAAATGTTTTCATGAACTTTATCTCTGAGTCCAGAAATTGACGGCCCTATCCTCTTTTCTTAATGGCATGGAAAAAAAATGTCATTAGAAGACAGCTGGAATGTAAACACAAATCACAATAATTGGCTTTTATGTATTTTCATGAGGGTTCTTCAGATGCTTGTTTTTACTGCACAAGTGCAATATTGTAGATATACAGTGAAGTCCTCTTCAGAGAATAATTGATACATGGATAAAATACTCAAAAACATTCCTTAATGCTGTAAATCCAAATGAAGGCTGATGGTACTATAATATGAGAAAAACAAATACGCAAACTCTCAAATTCTTTAAAATTCTGTTATTTGCTACATCTTCCCTGGCCTAAAGAATTACAAGGTCTCTTCTGAGCTGAGTTGTAAAGCATTAGTGCAAAAGAAAACAAGAAATTGCCTGTCCAAGGAAGTGTCACCTGAAGATAGTTAACCTGTTCTGGACATGTCTGTACACAAAAATTCACCAGTTACCTGTATCTTTTAGAGTATTTGTTGGGGATCTCCAATTAGAAAAAGAAATCTCTACGTAGATAAAAAAATGGAGTTAACGATACCATCACCTGCAATGTGAATTTCTGAGATGAACCATACTTTAATTCTACTTAATCTCTAATTTAACAGGAAATTACTCTGACTACTGCACAGTAGTGAGACACAGTTCTACCTTGAAATACTGTTTTTAGTTTGCATCTCAGTTCTGAACTCTTAAAGCTTGAAGTACATAGAAAAATATCTTTTTCTTTTAAAACCTTTATATGATAGGGAAAGCCTTAGTAGGATAAGTACTTATTTTTAAAATGTATCTACATGTTAAATATTTTTCTTATACGGTCTTTCTATGTATATTCAGTGAGTATGTTGAATCACTGCAGTGCAAGAGTTCTGGATTTTAGCAGCTGTTATGTCTTTGGAGCCAACCTAGGACCACAAAGGGAAATGAACTGTCCCAAGTTTGTCATCAGTGGGACTGTTCAGTGGTTGCCACCAGCTACTAAGCCCTCTGTGTGCACAGGGACAACCAAAAAAATCCCCAGAATGCTGGGATGTATTTTGACCCAAACTGCACTGCAGGTGAGTGTATGTGTGCATGCTAAAATTTCAGGTAATCTGTTCCTTTTGGCTGTAAGATAAATACAGTCTGGGCCATTTTATATTGATAGGATCATGAAGTACACATGGCCTGAAAAAAGAAAACAGCCTTCCAAATTTCCAGTGTCTGTTTGACTTCAAGTTTCTAGACCTCTCTACCCTACACCATACTGGTGATTTCAGAATTTAACTGACGATTCCCATTTTGTTTTTCTATGTTTCTTCTTTTGAAGGACTCCCACCCTTCACCAGTTGCAAGCTGTTTAAATTGCAGAGCAAAGTATTCTCCAAACACCAGGAATATATGAAAGGCTCGCCTTTTTTTTTTCCTTCTGCTATCATGCTTTAAAACAGACTAGCTCTTTCTTCCTCACCTTTCTTCTTGTCAGCTATAGCAAACACAAACTGTCCCTAAGGAGAAAACAAACACTTGCTGTGGTATGCAAACACTCCATGACTTCATGACATCAGTGCTAACATGGCTTGTTTCAGCACCAATTTAAAACTCATTCTCCTGCACCTTATGCCATCTCTTCCTGCCTATCTATCCAGATTCTTTCAGGTTTGTCATATTAATCTGGCACCCACCCCTTTGAAAGCTAAAATGCGTTATCCCCCCCTTTCTGCAGTAGTCTGCATGTTAAAACATGGAAATATTTCTGCATCCTCCTTTGCGCTCTATAGGAAAGATGAAAGAGACCATGGAGAACAATTGTACATCATGGATCTAGCCCTCAGGATAGGAATGGTACTGATGACAACCTGTCAAAATGCTAAACTTGTGTTGTTGTTTGGATGAAAGAGAGAATGCAAATGAGGGATAAGGAGAAGATAAAAGCTTCAGGATGGCAAAGGGGATTTTCCAGCAACAGAATAGCAAACACTGTCAGAGTACTTGTGATTACAAGTCATATAGCCCTCCACAGTTGGGAGCCAGAAATGTCTCCTCCTCATTTACACTTCTTCCCAAAGACTTTGTAATGCCTGAAAGAAAATAAATCTAGACAGATTCCACAAGCTACAGAAGGAAGATTGGCTTTTAAAAGTCTTAGAAGAGACTCATGGAGCCTGTTGTGTACTACCTGCCAGGAGCTCTCTGCTGTAGACTATGAAAGTTTATGAATTTTCAATACGTTTTGGGCTTGTATATATGACAAATTCACATAATTTAAAAAAGAAATTGGTGTGTAATTGAAAAAATTAATAAATTGGTAAAGAGATATAATGACTTCATGTTGGTGCTCTTGCTTTCAGATCAATCTCTAAGAAGTTAGCTATATCAGACAGTTAAATCAACACTGTTTTCTGTAATAATGGTGACCTTTAGGAGTATAACTGACAGGAGTAGTAAGGCTGCAGTTGACTGCTTTGGGAGACTAAAAGACATAATAATGCCTAAATTTGTTACATGTATTTTCATGCTTTACTCTAGACAAGAATGAATATGCCATAAAACTTAGACTTTTTTCTGAAATATTGTCAGTAATTATGCTACCTATGAAGAAAGCCATTCCCTTGATTACATGGGTACTTTTAGGGAGGGAGGAATTCTGTTTCCCACCCAGCTTTTAGGCATTGCAGAGCCAATACAATCAAAAAGGGGTAAGCAGCTCTAGGTAGAATCACTACTAAAAGAAAAGCAGATTCTCCCCAGTCCTATCTTTGTCTGTGCTATTTTTCCCCACTGCCTTGAAGCTAGGGCATTAAAAGAAGCTGTATACAAGGAACTGAGAAGAATCAGAGCACAGCAGTCTTTCTTGATTTATTATTTCATTCATTAATCCATATATA
The DNA here is from genome assembly GCF_963662255.1 of Cinclus cinclus. NCBI lineage: Eukaryota > Metazoa > Chordata > Aves > Passeriformes > Cinclidae > Cinclus > Cinclus cinclus. The sequence continues at coordinate 23,301,319 of NC_085052.1, forward strand.
AAAAGCAATCTAGGATAAGGTTCAGAAATCCTCACTCCTGACAGGTTCACACATATTTGATAAACGATTTCGGTGTAAGAGACTTGTAGGGCATCTGCAATAAGTTCTGCTGAGATCTATTTCTCAAAACATTTTTGCGGTTTCATATCAAATTAGAGGATATCTCATAAATGGATGATTGAATTTCTATCACTTGGATACAGGTGGAGGAATATAAACAGCCAGCACCTTAAGAAACCCTTAGCTTCAGGACAGTCAATTTCAAAATTTTCCTTGGAATAGCTTCCTGTTTCCTTTCAGCCCAAAGCAGTTAATTGCCATTGAGAGGTTTGACACAAACTTTTGTGTCAGCCACAGAATCTCATTGGAACAAGTTGCTTAAAGAAGCTGTGGATGCCCCATCACTGGAAATGTTCAAGGCCAGGTTGCATGGGGAATTAAGCAACCTGGTCTACTGGAAGGTGTCCCTCCCCATGGCAGGGCTGTTGGAACAAGATTATGTTTAAGATTCCTTCCAACCCAAATTATTCTATGATGATGCTAAAATCTGAACTTTAAAAATAAGCATTACATTCATCTTCTAAGTATGTAAGACCCAGCGGCTCAATTTTATCTCATTTTTTTTGATTTCTTTGTTGAGGCAGTGACAGTTAAATTAGACAATTCTATTTCTCAAAAAAATTGTTATAAAATGTCTCCCTGAGATGAGATGTAAACTCAGGGATCCTGGGTTCTAATACAAGTTTCGCTGTAACATCACTTCTATCTCTGCTGTGAACATGGTGTGCTGTAGATCTCAATCATGTGTTTAAATTCTCTCTGGATTTACAGATTATTGCTGTTGTGCAGAGGAATTCTTTTTACTCCACTTGAGTAATATGCCCCAGCCTCATGCAGCCAGGCAGTATTTAGCAGAAAGTCATTACAGCTGTTTTGTTTGCATATAGCTTTCATTCCTCATATTTTAATGCCTGGACAGTATTAGCTCAATTAGTCTAATGAACAAGTAAGTCTTCTGATATTTACTATCTAGTTAGTTTATTGGCCTAGATGTAACATGCTAGGTCTATCTGTGCAGTGTATCTAGCCAAGTCTCTTCTGATGAACTTTTCTATTTTGGCTCAGCACTTTTTGCAAAATAATGAATGGGCTACATTTTGCATCTGTCTTCCTAAAGGATGTCAAAGCAAAATATTCCCCTAGAAAAGTTGATACTCTTGCCCTTCTAAACTCCCAACCAAACAACTCTAAATCCCTTCTATGTAGGGCAATCTGCATGTGTTGGATTACTAAAATGAACTAATATAAAGAGCCATCTTTTGATTTCCAGATGATACATAGCATGCAACAACACTATCAAATATATACCAAGGATCATAAAATGCTTTACTATATGCTCCTCTTTCTCCAAATGGAATCAAAGAATTAATGCTTAATAGATATTAGTTCTATTACTATTATCTACTTGGAAGTGCTGAGGTTTTACTGAGAGGAGCTCATACCAAGACACATGCACTGTGTACAGAAACGATGAGAAAAAATGTGATATGGAACTAGAGTACCTCATACTGTCTCTTAACAAGCAGAATGATAAATTCAATCACACTTTTTTTTTTCTCCGTATTTGTTCTATGAAAAATAAAATAGGTATTTTAACAAAAACCTCCTCCTCCTCCCTGCAGGCTGAAGACCCTCACAGGTTGGCCAGCATAGCCCCAAGGCGAAAGCTGGTTGCTCCAGCAAGTGCTGGTTCTGTGCCAGGCCCAGCTGATGCCCATTCCCAGGGTTAGCAGGGCAGTGATGCAGTACACCTGCTTTTCATCACAGCCAGGTGAGGCAGGGAGCTTTTCTTGCTGCCAGGTGGGGGGGCTTGGCTTTCCTACCCCGATGGCTGCTCAGACCCTGCGGGCCCCAAGAAAGGAGGAGCAGGAATGGGTAGCTGAGCATTCATGGGTTCATTTCTCCTGCATAAGAAGGTAGAAGAGTGACTGCTTAACTAAGATGTTTCTGAATGCTCTTGGGATTAATCATTTATCCTGAGATTCAAGGAGAGCAGCCCTAAGGAGTCCTGAGCACAGATAAAGGTAGGAAAACTCTGGGATTTCTGTTTAAGACTGTAGGAACTTCATTGCTTTTATTCAGGAGTTGGAAATGCTTAAAATAGAGAGCAGAAAGTTAAAGGTGTGAGTGCAATAGTGTCTCTCCTTTTAAGTTAAAAGAGGCTGTTTGTCTTGCCTCTAAACTTGAACTTGTCCTTTCCAATGTCAAAAGTGAGCAAATCAGCAGGTAGTAAAGTAAAAAGGACGTGATGTTACATGAGGAAGTAAATATATTAGGAAAAAATATTTCTAAGTAAGGCTGCTTTTAGTAAGTTGTTATATACTCACTGGGGCGGCTGTGTAGCTTTGCTGCAAGTTGTTTTAGTTGGTGATGCCCTGCAGAACTGTAGGGTTTAAGCTGAAGACATTTAAGAATTAATAGTTTAATGCATGGGTGACTGCAAAATTACTGATTCCTTCCTTCCCCCCCCCCAGTGTTGCAAGGAGTGTTGCGAATTCCAGGGAAGTCTCAGGGTTTGCTATATGATGTTAGTGCATGTGGTTTAATGAGTTTGCCTTGAAGAAAATTTCTATTGCCTTCTGGTCCTGATTTACACAAACAATGAAAGACATCAAGGCTCCTGAAGATGGAAATTGGATATTTCTTGGATTATATTGGATATATTGTGGTCATAGGGGCTAAAGTTATGGTTAAGCCCTGTAACAACTACAAGGACCTGTTCACAGAACTTGATAGTATAGTCTGAAAGGTGCCCTGAGCAAGGGATGCACTGCATATTTTTTTATTGAAATAGTTGCTAGAGCAATTCATTGACTCACTCATAAGAGGCAATGGGCATAATGGGCTATTTTAGATTTGGGGCCTTTTTCTGCTCTACATCATCATCACTGGCAGTGATGCTGAATGAGCCATCCCAAATAACTAGCTACTAGAAGCTAAAGCAATTCGTGAATCCTCTCAGAAATGTTTGGGGAAGCCTTGGGTAGAAGTGCAAATAGGTATAAGAAAAAAAGCAGCCTCTTATTATTGCATATATTATTTACATTCATAGCCTATGAAATTGATTAGTGTGGTGTCATAGTTACTTGTTTGTGCCACACTGATGAAATGAGAAAATGCGTAACTGAAATGCAAAAATGGGAGATAGTCCTTGGGTACCTGTTGCTTCCTGGCTTTTGGGAAGTTATTTATACTTTGGTAGGAGACCAGAGAGAGACCTGGCCTTTCATATTACTAAGTCTAAGGAGTCTTGACATTAATTATGTCAGGTCTCAGCTTCACTAAATTGTTAACTGCTGTTTTATTTCACGAAAGTGGATAATATATACTGAATGACTCTGCTGTTAGGGGTAGGAATATGATACTGTTTCAGGTATTCAAATAATCATTGTTGTGTTTCAGGGTTAACATATCATAGTAAGTGGTTAGAAAAACAGCAAACAACTGTCTAAACTTTTCTTGTAAAATTTCAGGGAACTAATTCAATCATGATACACAGTTGAATACAAAGTTCAACCAATGAACTGAAATGAACCTTTGTAAACGGAGAGATAAGAGGGAAAGTTTTATCCTGCTGATAACATTTTGTGAAGTTGTATGGTGTCCTAAAGAGGACAGCCTATATTGTTAGGTGCTTCTAATGTACTGCAAAATCTGGTAGTGTGTTTCATTCTTGTACAAGTGCTCCTTTTTATGGTGTGCCAGCATGTCAATGTGTTGGAAAGCTGTTCTGACTGCTGCACTGGTAGTATTGACTGACTGGGATCAATAATGGTGCAATCAAATAAGAGTACAAGCACTGCTTACCCTTCAGCTTCGCCTCTGGCTTTGGCAAAATGGAAACATTTCCGTTTCTGAAATTTTCACTTTCAGGGCCTTTCATTCTCAGCTAGTGCTGCTTTTTCTTTCCTCCTGGAGTTCTCTGTCAGCTATGGTAATACACCTCTAAACCAAGTCTAAATCCTGCTTTGTAAACATTTATAGATGTTTATAAATTTGCCCCAACATTTCCTGTTGTTTCTGTGTGTTAATATAGTAATTTCTGATTTCTTCTACTTCATCAATATACACTCACATAAATTCATGTGGCAGTTTAGAACCAATTAAAATTTATAAGCCACAAATAGTGAGTGAAATTCTGAGGATTAATTTACTCAGTGAAGTATTAATCTGTGTAATGTAGTAGGTTATCCTTCAGTAAACCTGGTTATATGGAGATAGGGAGATAGATTTCCTTGCATGTTTTACTGTAAATGCAGTAATTGGTCCCACTGGGCTGTTGAACTTGAATGGTTACAGCCAGCAGTACCACTGCACCGTTGGTATGAACTCCAGGTACAAGAACCAAGTTGTGTTTATCTAGCAGCACCCATCTTGCTTATTCATTCCCCGCTCAGACTTGGAGTTCAGGGGAAAAAAAAAAAAAAGTTAAACTTGAAAACAAATGAAATCTTTGATGTGAATATCAGGAAGTACAGCCTGTTATCTTTACCTGCCCAAATCTCTGCTTTTAAAGAAGCGATGGAGAAGGGATTGTAAAAGGGCAGCAATGATCAAAAATTGCATAATACATTTGGCAGAAGCAAGTTCCTCCATAAAGCTTGTGAGTTAGGATCCTTTTACACTTAGAAAACCTAATTGATCAAGCCTAGAAAATCTGACTTTAGTTAATGGGTTTTTAACTATCATTTATTCAGCTAATGATCTTGCTGATAGGGAGCAGGGACAGAAAGAGGTTGTAGTTTATGAAGGCTCACAGGAAAAGCTAGTGTCTTATCCAATGGTTTAATTTAGATCCTGTCCTTTCTGCTTCAAGATGTGCTTCCTTTCATCAGCTTCTGCCTTCTTCCTGAGTTATTAACTGTGAGCTTGCAATGGTAAACCCACTGGAACTCATGTGTGTTTAAAAAAAATATAAGCTGGGGAAAAAAGGGAGTCTGGAAGGATAATTTTTTCTTTCTTTTGGAAAGACCCAGCCAGGGAAGGCAAATGAATAAATAAATATGCTGTAGGAACTTGTGTTTTGGGAGCCCTGAGGTTTCAGGATTGAATTGCAGTAAAATTCCTCTTGTAAAAGAGGATAAGGATAGTATTCAGCCCTGTCTTCATTGCTGTTTCTGGCTGTGATTTGGAAAGACAGTATTCCTGTTGTCTCACTTTATTGGGTTTACCTGCCATATTCAGGTAAACAAACAGGGGTGATGCTGAAAGACCAAAATCTACTGGATTGCCTTTATCTGGATGACATGTGAATTATTCATGTCCAATCCCATAGTTGTAATTCTGGTGTGTGTCAGTTCATGTGGAGCAGAAATACAAGTGTAGAAAAAGGCTTTCTGCAGGTAACTCCATGTCAGCTGAGAACCATTCACGGGTTCTTGGTGAGCCCTGGGCTGTTTCCCAAGCTGTGCCTCCTTACAAACCCTCCTTCCCAGGCCCCAAATGTCAGGTTCTTGGGGAACTCTGTCCCTTCAACAACCTGAATCTCAACGAAGGCAAAAATCCCAGTCTGGGTACTGGGCTTACCAGTCCCTCACTGTCACATGACAAAGCCTTGTTAATGATGCACATCAAGGAAGTGGGGGAGAACTTGTTGGTCTGATGTCTTTTCAGGATCCACAATGGAACAGAGCCCAGAATAAAGGTGTAGTATTAAAAGGGGTTTTTTTAACTGAAAACCATGAAGCTGAACTCTCACTGGGAGACCCAACTCTAAAAAGATTTAAGAACTATGAAAATAGGGTCATATATAACAGAGGCACTTTTGGGGGAGAAAAAACCAGCAGCTTGAAAATGTGTACCACAGAATCTGCTGTTAGGAATGAAAATTACTTATTAGGTTTCACATATATATGGTAGAATTGATAACTTCTGTACTAATCAGATTCTGGTTTTTAACAATACTTTTTGTTTTGTACTGTAGTGGGTTGACCCTGGCTGAATGCCAAGTGCCTCCAAAACTGCTCTTTTTCCCCTATTCTGTTGGACAGGAGAGAAAAATATAATAAAAAGTTAATGGGTTAAGATAATCACTCACTGATTACTGTCATGGAGAAAGCAGACCCAGCTTGGGGGGAACTGATTTATTGACAGTCAAACCAGAGTAGGGTAATGAGAAAATACAACCTAAATATTCAAATGCCTTCCCTCACCTGTGTAATCTTCCTGGGCCCAGCATTGCACCTGATTTTCTCTGCCTCTAAAGTGAATTGGTTTCCTCACTCCTCTTTCCAGCTGCCTTATCCTTTCCCTCATTTTTGGATATGCTGACTCAGGTGCTGGTGCAGCACCTGGTGGTGCTGTCTTGGAGCTGCCTGGCCTTGGCTCTGTCAGACACAGGAAGCTTCTCACAGAAGCCACTTCTGGAGTCCCTGTGTGACCAAAGCCCTGCCATAAACAGGATACGGTGGTAGAATTCAATTAATCTGGAGGAGAAAGCTACCTTGTTTCATACCATGCTATTTCTAAGTTGTTAATAGTAATTTTCTCCAGCCTTCTTTGTCTCCAGTTACTGAAGCTTGCACATATCATGTTTTTGTGTGCACTGCTTTAATTATCTGCTATGAGCTATTACTATTATATTCCTTCAGAGAATAATAGGAGTTATTAGAGATTAATAAAATTCATTTTAAAACCCTCTGGTGAATGTGGGGAATGCATTTCTTTTTGTTTTAGCTTTTAGATGTCTACCTCCAGTCAAGTAGTGGCATTCAGGAGAAGGGGATTTGATTAATATAGTTCTGCTCCATGGCATTACTTTCATGGGAGAGAGTCTGCTAAGAGCTGTCTTCTCAAAAGCCCCCATCATAAAGACTAATGCTTGTTCTCACAGTTCTTCATAATTGCTTTGTAATTGTTGTCGGTTTTCTGTTTTTGTTACTCAAGTCACTTCTACAAATTTTTATATTGAGAATTAAAAAAGGATCCTCACTTGCTGTAAATAAAAATGGAAGGAAATTGCAAGTATGCAAAAGCAATTGTAAATACTGTGGTCTTCATTTACTCTTGCAATTATTTACTATAGTCAATTTTATTTGAATGAATCATATTTTTTTCTTGATGACCTGAACTGAAATATTCTCTTACCAAGGGCTTTCCAAGACTTTTACTATGAAGTAACCTATGAAACAAAGATTCTTGCACTTCTAACCTTGAGCCTGAGCAGTTGGTTAGCTTCCTTATTGGTGAATAACTGCCTTTTATTTGGTTTAGATTTTCATTCAGATGTAGCAGGGGAAGGGACCATGACTCTGAAAGCCTTGGCTGGCCTTAAAGGTATTTGCTGTGGATTAAGATGCAGGATGAGCTGGCTGATATTGTGCTTGGCAAACATTGCTCTAGTAGCCAGGATGAGGAACACATGGAATAATGGGCTTTAATCCCTGCTAATAATACAAATGAAAGATACAGGTCAGCCAGTCTCGCTTGTTAGAAGAGCCTGATTAATCAAGCCTTACCTTTTTGGAAGCAGGTGTTGAAGACTGATTACTGCTTTTTGTCCACTGATGTTTGGTTTGTGTTTATTTTGTCTTGACCTTCATTTCTGTGAGCTTTGTAACATGTAGCAGACCTGCATGTGGTCTTTTACGTGTCAGAAGTGGGTTGTCAGGCAGTATTTCTTCCTGGTTTTTTTTTTTTTTTAGCTTTTATTCCTGTTTGTGCCCCAGCACCAGTTCTGTACTTAGGTTTGTGTAAGGAGGCATTTGTTGTAGCCATAGGTCTGTGTGTGTCCATGTGCTGGGGAAGTTGACACACCTGGTGCCCAGTGTGAGCCATGTGCTCTTCGCACTGGGATTCTCTGGGACAGCGGGCTTTGCCTACAGCCATTGATGAGTGGGAGCTGATATCCCTTCCTTCTACAGCCCTGGCTGGGCTGCAGAGCAGAGGTCCTGACTTGGAAATTTCACGTATACTTTCTCTTTGATCATGATGCTGTAGGTCATGTGGGGCCCCTGTACCTTGCCCCAGGCCCATTCCAGCTCTCTTGTGCTTCCCAGCTGCAGGCTGGAGTTGAAGTAGTGGGAGCAGAGCGCACCAATGCCTGAAGCTGTGGCAGTCAATTACCATCACGATGTTTTTGCTGCCATGTCCTTTGCTCTCCTGGGATGGAGAAGATGGTGCATTAACCAGCTGTTTGGGGCTCCTCTGCTGTCTCTTGGCTCTGCCTTACTCAGCTGCTGCTCACAGATTTGCTGTGAGGCATGAGAGAAACCCCTCACAGCACTCAGACCCTGTGTGCTTCTGTGTTCCTGCAGTCTGGCTCCTCTACCGTCTGCTGTAGGACACAAATGAAGATCATACAGTACTTTGTACTGTGATAACAAATGTCTCCCAGTATCTCACCTCTACCAAAGAAATTTAAGTGTGTGCACATGGGAAATATATATTTTATCAGAGCTTGCCAGGCAGTATCCATGTAATTATCTTAATAAAAATGTATTTTTAAAGTCTTTTAAACAAATTTTAATAGTATTTTCAAAGTATTCAAGCACAGTGGTCTTCATCTTTTGCAAATATGCAAAAAGATGCATATTTCATGCAGACTTGTAGTGAAGGGGAGGGAAGGCCAGCTTTGTTTTTCAAGCTAGAGCTGTTTCTATTTACAGCGACCACAGGATTTAAAGGCAGGCTTATTTTACAGGCTGGGTCATGAACTGCTGTGCTATATCACCAATAGCAGCAGCTCTGGGTCTATTTCCCATGTTCTAATTTCTTGCATCATAGAGATCCAGCCCCCTTTACACTTTTCCTAATTGTTTAGGTGACTTCTGGAATAAAGAAAAAACACCACCACCAAAAACTCCAAACCAAAACCCAAAAAAACCCTAACAAAACCAGCCCCAATCTAAAGCTGGTTTGGGAAAAAAAAAAACCTGTGAACTCCTAAAGCTTTTGTTCTTGATGAATGATAATGGAATTGCATATTTAATGTGAACAAATTACTTGGATTTGCTGCTTTGAGCCTGCATGCAGGGATGAAATGGGTATATTGCAGTGGGATTACTTGAGAAGTTTTGCTTGAACAAAACCCAACTTGTATGTACCAATGAGTGTATTATAACTTCTACCTTAAGGCTCTGTATGAGGCCTTTCAAAACTATTGTTGACTTGAGTTAGAGGCTGGCTTTTTAGTTCACTTCCTCTACTGCATGTAAAGTACAAATACAAATATGGCTGTTGCAGAATTGTAGGATACTTTGTCTTCTGTAGGGGCTTGTGTATTTAGCCACTGTCAGCTTAGATCACTCTAATCAGAAAGTGGTGCAATCAAGTCTGGCACCTGGGTAAGTGCAGAATTCCCTACTTTTGAGCCTCAGGCTGCTAGTAGCCTCAAGCTCAAATGTCTTACAATTGTAACAGTTTATAGATTTGTTTTAGTACATGCATATGTAAGGGTAAAAGAGAATTAATTTACTTCTGACTTTTAAAATTAGATGCTGGGGAAGCCCAGTGACAAAGTAGTGCAAGCTTTTTTTTTTCCATAGAAAGGAAGGCATGGCTGTAGGCCTTTCCAGTCTCCTTGTGAAGGCCAAACCCTGATGGCCCTGGCTCACACCAGCTAGGAACTTTAATTTGCCCGTGGGCTGCTAGCATACCTGTGCTGTAGGCTGTGTGCTCCAGCAAGTCTTGGCCATACCAGCTCTGTGATCCTGTTGGCTCAGGGAAATCATGTCTTGAGTAAGAAAAGTGTGTGTGGGTTCTGGAGACACCACAGCACAGTGAAGTCTTAGGAGCAGTTTAAGCTGGTGGTTTTCAGTGGGATTGAAGCATTATCAGTGAGTAGCTTCTATGTTTAAGTAATTATTTCTGTATATAAATTAATATCATTGCACTTGATCAGTTATTATGAATATGCATGAGTGATGGTGGCTGGGGAAGGCATGATGGATGCGGAGCTCCACACAGCTCAGGCACATGCTCTTGGCACATCCTTCACAAATGGAAATACATCTGGGTAATGTGTAAAACTGCCTTGTTCATTGACTTCTTCAAGGAGTCAGCCACGTGTGCAGCACAGCGGAGCTGTACCACTCTGAGTCCTTGCAAATTAATTCTATGCTGAGCAAAGGTCCCGGAGATATTCTGGCATCCAGCTTTCAGTGACTAAACACTGCAAATTGAAGCTCTACCCACCAAAACTGGGGTTCATTGTGCATTGCATTTCTGGTGAATCTTGGGTGCAGTTTGAGGAGTGAGATGTGCCTTTTTCTGCGCTGCCTGTGGCATGTCCCAGCGGTAGTCACGACTTCTTAGCTAAATCCTCTGTGGAGAGAATCACTACCCCATCTGCTGTCCAAGCTGTTTGTTTATTTTTAGGTTCATGCTACACTTGGGCCCCTTCCCCTGCAGCAGGAACACATTTTGCCTCTGTGACAGAGACTTAAAACAAGAGAGTGACAGTTCTGGTTCACACCAGGCAATGGTGGCATCGCTCTTTGCCCTGACTGTTCAGCATGTTCTCATGGCCTGAAACACTGCCTTGCTCACACAAAATAAATGTATGCTCACATGGAAATCATAGTAAACACTTTCTGTCCTTATTTAGGGAAACCCAGATTAATACCCATCAGAAAGGTCTAAACATTTTAACTTTTTTACACTCTCTGTTGTGAACAGACATAAGCGGACAATTTTCAATCTGCAAGAAAATTCACTTTGTATGTTTTCACTCTTGACATAGTGGCAGATAAACAGGTCCATATTTGTCTGCCTTCTTAATTAATTTCTTAAGCAGTAGCATGGCATGCTGTTCTGATGCTCAACCTTTACAGCATGTTATGTAAGAAAATAAATGTAAATATTTTGTCATCATAAGGATTCATCACGTTTAGGTGTCAAATGATTGTCCAGTGTTTTTCTCTAGGTATATGTTAAAAATATAGAAAATTCTCATAATAATCCTTCTTGGATGCATTATTATTTTGGCATTATTATAGAGGGGCTAATTCACTTTTTGGAACAACCTTAAGGAGACTGTGATGTAAATGTTAATTGTTTTTAACTTCCCATTACGTGATTTGGTAAAATTAATATTTAATGGAGTCAGAAGATTAATGCTACTGTTTATTTCATAAAAGGCAGATGCTGCAGGACAGCCTTTAACTTTGCTACTTGAGAAAATATTACCAAGGAAAATATTCATGCTTACAAATATTCCTTTCCTTTCCCTTGTCTCTCCTGAAATCTTTCTATTCTCTCATTCCTTATTCCTAAAAATAAGCCATAGGGCTCTAATAGAGACACTGATTAAATATGCTGCTCTGTAATTTATGCAAAAGTGAATCCCAACAGGAATCAGGGACTATGAAAATCTGTTGTGAAATAATTATCCTGAATGACATTGTAGAAATGGTCCATGAAGATGTTGTCAATAATGCATTACATAAAATTTGTTTGAAATAAACCTTGAAAATTACATGATATTCATAGGAACCTGAAAGAATTACCAGTAAACAAATTTAATCAGCCTGATGTTATGCATACCACTCAACTTATTATCTGATCATCTAGGTTTTAGAATACTATGGGGAATTGAATGACAATTAATACTGAGAGCTGTAGGAGCTCATGTAGTGGTTGCAGGACTTTTTTCTCAGTTTTTGCTCATCTCTGTTTATCTGCAATAATTTCTTGCTGCCACAGTTTTCAGTGATGCCCACTCCTAGTGTCCTGGCTTCTGTTGCACCTGTTCCCCTAATGGGAAGGCACTTATAAACAAAGAATGAACCCACTTGACAGAGAAATTCTACTTTTTCCCACTTATGCAGAAGTGTTTATGCCAATGTCTAGACACTTCTGGTTGTGATATTCAAACTGCGCTGTGAAAATGGAACTCAAACTCTCAAGTCAAGTGCAGGATAAACTATGCATTAGGTGATGTAGAGGTTTTTGGATGCTTCTTTCAGGAAAAGGCAGGACCATGATCAACTCCATTGCATGTCAGTTCAAAAGAGGTAATGTCCACTCCTGCTTAATGAAGCCAGTAAGAATTTTGCCACTGACTTCACAAGGAGAAATAGGACTAGAATTGGATTCACCTGAACTCAGTTGTATTCAGCTACTGCTTACATCTAGCAAGTTTTCTATAAGGCAAAAAAATATGCTAGAGGACTTGATAGGAGCTTCAAATCTTCCTTTCAGTAAATGGGAAAGCAGTGCAGAATTCTTGAGCCTGTCTTTCTTATTTAAGGTCATTGGTTGCAAATGTGCTAGCCTCTAGGACAGAGTTGTGGTTTCCACTTTCAGTTTTACATGTGCATTGCTTGAAGGGATCTTCTGTTCTGTGAATGTGTTTGGATGAAATCATTCGATGTCAGAACTGTGCGATGTTGCACACAATGATGTGCAAAGACAGTGTTTCACTTCATCTATGAGTTTGGAATATACAGGTGAGAATACCGCTATGGAAAGCGGCATCATTTCACAGAGAAGCTGTAAGATTTTAATGGGACATTATTCCTTCAGACTGCTTCATGTCAAGATGGCATAAATGCAGCCAGATGCAATTGTAAAAAACTTGAGGATCAGCAGTAGGCAAATCAGCTATTATACAATGTTTTCTAGCTTTGAGCAAAGACTGTCTAATGGTTAGGCAAGTCACAATAGAAATTACTTCTGCAACTTTAAATGGTGACTTGGTGATTTCTGAAAATTTACTTTGTTATTGATGTTAGCAAGATGTGTTCTAATAATCCTTTTGGATTCTGAAATATATTTGAGTCACTAAGGTCACCACAAAGTGTACAGACTATCTTGTATTTAGAAGTTGTCATATGATAGTTTGAAATAATTTTTCTTGATGGTAGGTTTGTGAAGGAACTTAGAATGGAAAGAGAAATACTTTTACCTGTGATCCTTAGCTTGCTGAAGCAGGACAGTGTATGTTAAATGTGGCACCTGTCCATACTGCATTTCAGTGTGTACTAATCTGGATGAATATTGGTAAAAAAAAAAATCTGCTTTACAGAATCTTTTATTTCAGGTTTTTTATTTGCTTCTATTTTTGTTTTCCATGTTCAATAGTTTTACTTTTGCATCACCTCAGCTGAGCCATGGAAACTTATAATGAAAGTTAAATGCTTAAGGAAAATACCTATTTTCCTGTTCTTAGAACACTGAAAAAAATTTGTCATTACATTAATTTAAAAAATTGCATTACTTTAGGCCTAAAATTAATTAAATTGTGATGGCCAGGATACCATTTACTAGGTAGATAAAAATCTCTTAACCTGTCTCTCTGAGGGATGATGGCAGAGGCCAACCAGTTAGTCTCAGATGTGATTTAGGTCTAGTATAACTGTATCTATTTGAAGTGGTGTCTTTGCTTAACTGACACAGATTCATATTAACTGAGGTAATATTTAGTGCAGTCCACTTCCAGGTTTTGCTAAGAAAACCTTGGTGTTAATAAGAAGGGAGAGATAGGATGGGACTGCAAGCATTTAGCACCAGGTTACTAATTTACTATCACCAGAATGCCTTGCTAGGTTTTAAGAAATCCTTTTGAGTTATTATTTAAGTTTGGAGTAGAGAGTTCAATGACATTTAGACTCAAGAATTCTAGATGTCACCCAAGATAGATAAACTTAACTTTGAAGAAGAGAAAAACTGTGGTTTGAATTACAAGGCTTTTATTTTATATATATCTCTATCAAAATCCAACAGCAAATTAGTGCTGTGTTGTTTTGATTCCAAGCTCTGGGTGATCCACATGCTTGGAGTTAAAAGGTGTTTGTTAGCTTTTGCCAGGAATAGCAGTTCATGTTTGCTGGTATCTTTGGAGTAAGAAGTTGCATGGAAGTTTTATTGTGTCAATGCATGGATTGCACTGTTGAGATAGTAAGGAAATCTCTAATAACCCCCTTTATTCAAGTGCTTTAATGAAACAATTGGTCAAAGCCCCTCCTGTGATGGTTGGGGTTGATAGGTCAGTACTTTGCAGATGATAAGGTCTACAATTTTCAAGCCTTTTGTATGACTTAAAATGTCTACTATTCTTTTTTCGCCCCATCTAAACTGAAGTGCTCCCTACAGAAATGATGTGAAATTAGGTGCTCCTATCTTGTTGGCATTCATTTTTGTGGTGTGCTGTTAAAATTGGTTTCCTTGCTGGTAAAATAACTATGCTGAACTGCTTAGTTAACTATGCTCTCTCAGATGTATTAAAATTTGGAAAAAAAAAATCTTGACTGTGAATATAGATAGATGAGGTTCCTTTCTTTTTCCACATAAGTAGGAGAAACTGTGATTTGAATCCCAAATAAGGTTCGGGACAGGCCATTTAGCCTAAGCTGTTCCATGTAATGTGTTCAAAATCAAAACTTCACCCATTAGGACCATTTAGAAATATCTTGTTTGGTGATTAACCTTTGAGTTGTCTGGTGTTGTTAGAGAACACAAGTCTTAGACTGGGTACCAGACTCTTCTCACTCTGCAAGTACTTTGCTTATCAGAGACCTTTTTTATTACCTTGTTAGCTTAATGAAGTTAATCAGACTCGACAGCTCTGGCACTATGGTGAATGAGAAGAACCTGCTATCAAGGTCATGGCTCACTATTGCATGAAACCTGAACATGACATCCTATTGCAGAGTGTATTAAACACAGCTGAAATGTTTGGTTTTGATATGGAAGGGATGTAGGAATTCTGTCTTGAGCAGAACAGTGTCATCTTCCTGTTTTAAAAATTAAATTTTCAGTTCTTGAATTTCTCTTCCTTCCCCCGGTCTTGGCAATGCCACATTCATCAAATTTTATGCATGCTTCCTACATACACATTTTGCCAGGCATCAAAAGGGAGCACAAGAATTTCAGATGCTGGCAGGCATTCACGTGTTCTGTTCTTCAGTTTTCCTGGACTTGACTAAACCCTTTTGTCTCCCAGTCTTTGATGCCACTGTCAGTTGGCCTTCCTGCTCCATTACCTTCTATTTGACATCCTGAAGCTTCTTCTCTCCTTCAAACTGCCATTAGCCTTTCCTGTAATTTCTCTCTGACCTTCCCTTTGGGAAGTAACTGAATCCAGCAATATGTCTTCTGAGTGAATATGTCAATTTTTCAAGGCATATCTGTTACTACCTTCAGTATCATTCAAGTACAAGGTCTTTGATCATCTTGGATTTTTGTTTCTCTTCTGTAATTGTTATAATTACCATTATCAGGATTGGCCTCAGCTGAAGAATGGGGAGCCAGGGTTTGTGTGTTGTAGCCTCAGAAGGGCTGTTAGCTTGGTGTGCTCTGCCCATCAGTCACCAGCCTGTGAAACTCGCCATGAACACACCCTGCTCGCCCTTGGATCTGAGAGCTCACCCACGCACCAGGCTGGTCCTGACACGTGGGCTTTTGAGGGCAAGCTGCTGTGATGGCTGAGGTCAAATTACAGGCTCAGGGGATGAGTGAATCTGCCTTTCCAAAAGTCAAACTTTCAGGCTGTGAGGTAGTGCCATCACTTGGGGATATGATGGGAGCTTTTTTAGTTATGCAGATTTATTTACTTTCTGCTTATCTAATTCTCTGTTTGTCCATAATGTTTGTTCTTGTTTTGATCTTATCAAACAGGTGAAATTGGAACTGGCTTCATGCTTTACACCTTTATCAGACCTATTTGTACACATCTTTCAGTGATCAGCTGAAATTTAATGCATTCACCATGGCATAGTCAGGCAAAGCATTGTCCTTTTCAGACAATGAACTTCGGAGTCCAAAGTAAATATTATTCAGGCAGTCATAGCTGATGCACTCCAGGAAAGCTGTGATGATCAAACTTATTGATGGAAGCCTAAACTATTCAGCAGATTCTTGTTATTAGCAGACCTCTGAACAGACGAAAAAGCCAAATATATGTAAATTCATAGAAAAGCTATCTGTGATTACTCAGCAACTTGTTCTCAGCCAGTAATATTTCTCCAGCAACTGTGTGTTGTATCTTCTGTTCTCTGACCCAAATAGTTTGTCATTATATTCTCTGTCTGCCTTAAAATAGCTGCTACAGTCAGCTGTGAGATGACCACTTCTGAGCAGTGGGTAGAATAAGTTCTTTAGATGTATATACTGAATATTAGTGTTAAATTTATGTGTTTGAATGACAGGCTACATACACACACATTTAGGTAATAAATGTATATAAATTTGGACACACTGACATGAAACCTAATCCTATAAGCACTTACTAATGCTTCTGTTTATCTGTGAAATTAACGTGAGTAAAATCTCATAGTAGTGAAAACTAAGGCTTTTTTTTTATGAAGGCTTGCATCATCTGTCCATGAGTTTTGAGGACATGTGCCATGCTTTTGAGGGGTGACTGTGCTGAGCAAGGGGAGTTAATGCAGCCAGTGGTAGTGAGTGCCACAACTGGCTCTTGTCCTCATTATTGTCTCACTGAAACAAGGTTTTGTACCTTGTGTGTATCCAGTTAAAAGTAGCCATAGATAGATAAGGGCAAGCATCCCATTTCTTCCACTTCAGTTGGTTATGATTGCTGTTTGTTAACTCAGAAGTAGATGCCATAGCCATTGATATCACCTGAACTTGTGGACTGCAAGCAGAAATACTTGTAGCAGAGCTGGCATGTTTTACTCCAGGTTCACTTTTGGTTCTTTTGTAAAAATACTGCTTATGTGTCAGTTGTATTGTTCCACATTTTAATACGAGATGGCTAGAACATTGAAGTGCTTCAACCAAATACACAGGTCTTGAGGGTTTTCTTACTGGCACTGGCAGTGCCTCTGCAAGAGAACTTTGGGGATGAGAGCTACGCTCTTGGTCAAAACTGAGCTACTGTACAGGGATTTATAGTCCTGTGTAAGAATGTAATCTTTTTCTTTGGGAGAACAGAAACGTGCTAGTGGGCTCAAGTGTCACTTCAGGAAAACATGATGACATTAAATGTGGCAGTATCATGCTATTTTTTTTATCGGCAATTGAATTTCAAACTGCTGGGGATGTATGAAGCCTCAGTTTTGAGACTGTGTTGTTCTACTGCCAACATAAAGTTTTCTTTTTCTGCTGCACAACATGTACCTTTGGAAAAATGATGGACTAGTGGAGGTAAGGCACAGCACACTGTGCTTCTGTTCTTGACATATGCTGTCATTTGTGGAGTTGGTGATGCAAACATCTGCATTTGCAAAAGCTCACAAGGTACGATGCTTCCTGGTCCTTGTGATATACTGTGAGAATAAGCAATGCATGCTTATTGAGATCTTTTTGACCTGAAAATGCTTGTGAAACCTAATAAATGTGTCCATAATCCATCTGAATTATTTGCCATGGTAAATAATGTCTTGTAAATTATAGAATAATTTAGTTTGGAGAAAACCACTAAGATCAAACCTAAAGGTTAACTCAGCACAAACCCATGTCCTTGAGTGCCACAGTTACATGTTTTCCCCTTCAGGGATGGTGATTCTGCCCCTTCCCTGGAGGGCCGGTTCCAATGCTTGGTAACTCTTCTGGTGAAGAAATGTTCCCTAGTATCCAATCTAAATGTCCCCTGATAGAACTTGAAGCTATTTCCTCTTGTTCTGTCACTTGTTGAATGAATGATACAATGAAGTCTTAACCAGTGTGAGGATTTTATTAGTGACTGTGGAACTTCTTGCAAGGATTTGACCAGTTACCAGGTCAGGTAATTATATTAGCATTATTTATGATGAATTTATTTATGACTCTTGTTTTTAGTACTTGAGAAGTTTGCTACCAACTGAACTTATAGTAAAATATTTTTCCACTGATGGGTAGTAGTTGGTTTCCCTACCAGATACAGGATGCTCAAGCTACAGGAAAATACCGTGCTTGCTAAGGTGAAACTAGGCAAGTTGGAAAATGGTGCAACAGCCAAGAAAGTGGATGCAGACACACAGCGTATCTTGCTCTAATTTCAGATCCCAGCAGTGAGGTGTAATGTCCAGGCAGTTCAACTGAATTTGAATGCTTACTGTCAACAGCACTTGTGTAAGATGTGTTTCATTATGGCACTATGAAAACAAAACTAAAGTCTTCTAGAATTTAGGACTCTTTGTATTTTGAGGCAAAATAAATATGCTGGGGAGGAATAAAAGCCTTGTTAGAGTGATTGGAGATAGTATCAGTCTGATTCTGATCTGTGACTCAGTTCTTAAATGAATAGTTTGCAAATCCTTTTTCAGACTTGTTTTTGTACAGATTTAAAAGCATGGACAGATTGTGTAGTTTTTTTTATTAAACCCCAAAAGCTGAGGGTCCCATATCTCATTGTGGTATTGATGAAATCTGTGCCTTATCCATGTTCTTATAGGAGGAAAGAGTAACTTAGTTATGTACCTGGGAAAGAGAGAATGTAAGGAAAACATGACTAACATCCTCTGAAATGTAGCGACTCCAAGTGCTTTAGAGATGGTATGTGATTGAATGGTGTTTTTATTGTCCGGCTTGCTGTTTTGTATGAAAAATGTTTCTGCGTATAATGTGTATTACACACTCAAATATACATAGGTACACATCTGAATAGATATTTGTATGCATTCATCTGAGCTGTTAGTGATAGTAACTACATTTTTAATTAAGTTAAACCCAGACTGCATAATTGGTAGATTTTGCTAGGACTTCTCACAGGATGATGTCAGGATTGAGAAATATTGGAGGTGAAACATGCATAAAGATGTAAATTTTTCTATGAATTCCCATATTATATATCCTCTCCAGACATTCTCTCAAACATGAATTGTAATTGGATTCTTTGGCTATGCCTTTAGGAGGAAGCGATACATCAGATTAATGGTACTTTTAAAACTGGAGTGCATCAGGAGCAACTATGAAGCCTTTCAAAGGCAGCACCCTTGAGTGAAAACAGAGGTTGGGTGGCAGAACAGCTAGGTTGCTAGTGTGTGTTTGTTCATCTCATTCTGCTTGAATGATAATTCCACTGATCTGTTTTGTTCCTTTTCCCCCTCTGTCAAATAGCACTAAGTAGGTGTTTTTATTTCAAGAAGCAGTTGAGATACTGACAATCCTATCTCTTCGGTCACAAGCCTTGTAGGAAAATAATCCACTACCAAGTTAAAGCAAATGAACATGAAGGTTGGGTCGTGTTCCATAAAATGAGGTAAAGTTAGCATGTTAAAACTGGGAAACAGAGTAGAGTGTGAGCAGTCATTAACAACAAACACAGCCCAATGGAGAATATAGGAGCTGCAGGAAAAATTTATCAATAAAAGGATAAGAAAGTTGCTGAGGCAGGAAAAAAGAAAAAGAAAATGAGTTATAAATAAGAATTTAGGTTGGGTGGGGTGTTAGAATAAAAATGCCTAATAATTACTGGATTTATTTTGTTATTAAATTTAATGTAATTGAATTACTTGGTGTGGTGTGTGTAGGATGGTAGAAAAATAACGAGTTTTGTCTGATTTCCAATTGGTATTACAGATTCTGACTATTTCCCACAATTCATCAAGCTCATGGCTTGGCCATTACACTGGCACTAAATATAGTTTAAGATTTCTTCTGTTCCCCCCTAGGTATAAGAGGTAACCATTTTTACCTTCAGAATTGCTTAGGGACTTCTTTGTCTCCACTTCTCAGGCCTGGCTTTGGAGGAAAGTTGTTTATGAATCCAACAGTGCTTTGGGGATTGTGTGGTCCCCAGCACAGTGCGTACACATCGCCATGGACTTCATGATCTCGCAAATCCTGCAAGACAGCAAGAGAATTCTGGTAAGTAAAACCCTGTGTATTTCAGTTTCTTGTTCAGCATCTTGCTGACCTGGCATCCTGGTTCATTCCTGCAAATTCTTTTGATTCACTAAGCAAAGAAAATTAGAAGGTGAACAGTAGAACAAAGTAAATAGTGGTCTCACGTATTCTTGTTGTCATTGCATGCAACAAAGCTGCAGGAGGAATAAATCTTTTGTGGCGAGGATATTAGTAGTTCTAAAGGGCCAGAAGTCTGTAATGGCCGAGAAAATGAATTGGTTGAAAAGGAAATGACAAAATAGTTGGTAGTTGCATTCACTCTTGCCTCTGAAATGTCAGGTTTGATGCTTACTGCTAACTGTTCTGGCTTTATTTTGTGATTAAAAAAGCTTGGGAGTCTGAGCCTTTTTGGTAAACATAAGCTTTCTGAGTCTAATATTTTGTAATAGAAGCACAAAAATTTGTACATCTTAAAAGCTGAAATGTAAGCTGACAGACGGAGCCACAATATTGTCAAAATCAGTCTTGGGAATCTTTGATCTTGATTTGGATTGATGGTTTTGAAATGTGGGATCTTCCAATCAAATCTGACAGGGAAATCTTTTTATGCACCTGTGGCTCACTTAACAAGTAAGAACCTTTTCAGTGAAATAGGCTGTCTCTGATGCATCTTCTCAATTGAATTGGAATGAGAATGTAACTGAGAATGGGCCCTCTTGTCCCCCTCTCCATAGCCATACTTGTTTAGACCACTGCTCTAGATTGGAGCAAGCTCTGCTTTGTCTTTGACTCAAATTATTGGAAGCCTGAGGAGGGTACTTTTTTGTCAATCCCAATTGTTTTAAATAGTGCTATGATCTTACTCAAAAGCTGAAAGAATGTATAGTGGTTTAGACCTTGCCTGGCACATAGGAAGAACATGAATTCAACTTGAGAACTGGTGTATGTATACTGTATCTTCATGGAAAACTAGTTGTTGATCTGCTTGTTATCTGCAGATGGTAATGTCTGTCCCTGTTTCTATCTATAAAAATATTTCAAAAGCTGATCAAAGACTGAAGAAACCAGGTGAAAGGGGCCCAGAATTTTTGGCAAAATGCACCCTGTTATCACAGTTAGCCCTTCTGGCAATACTAGTTTTCCAGGTTTAAGCCATGCTGGACTTGCTCTTCCCATCACTGCTGATAAATTCCTTGTTCCTGAGGGCCAGCAGCTTGCAATCTCTCGTGGTTATTACATTCTCCACTGAGTTTTCAGAGATGATTTAGATATGCATACCAATTCTAATAAGTCATTAATCTATGTACTAGTGTTCCACTGTAAATTTTCTACATAAACATTTACTGTGAAGTTAAGAATCATTCTCTTGTCTCTGCTGCTAAATGGCTGTGAGTGGGAACTCAGATGATGATGCATGGATTTAAGTAAAAAGAGGAAAAGTGTCAATATGTTACCATGGTGCACAAGTTGATTTCCTCTACTTTGCAACAGACCTGCCACAGAGGTTGGTTCAGTGCTGCTGCCCAGAAGGGGAATCCCTATGTGGGATGGGGCTGTAGTTGAGCTGTTAGACTGATCTGTTCTTTCTGGGCAAATCTCAGACTTGTTTGCAGTCCTGAATACTTGTCTTGATATACCAATGTAATACTTAAATATCAGTCTTGAAACTGGTATTTGACAGTGCTAAAACCCTACAAGTCACTTGCAGACTGTGTCCTGGATCCAAGATGCACCTAAGTCGAGCTTAATGTTGAATTTCATAATAGTGCAGTCTGTCCTGGAGAAAAATTTTTGTCTCACATAGTTGAAGGCCAGTCTGTTTTTTCTGTGAGATGTAGAGGCTTTTGCCACTTGGCATATAGCAAGTGAAATGGTAAAACTTGGGGGAGGGTATTAAGATAAAGAGAGAAAAAGCTTCTGAGTAGCTCTTGACAGATGGTGCTTGAAAATGAGTATCTCTTTGGCACCATGAATGCTCCCTGAGGGGTTCTTCATTCTCCAATTCTTTCCCCTTTATTTTTTCCCTTCGCTTGCTCCCTGACACTTCCCTTCATTTGCTGTAATTTAAATGAAAGTGCAGAAAAGGCATATTTGGTTTAAATATGTAAAGAGCTACTCCTGGGCTTGAAGCAGCCATTTAACATGCAGGTTGAGTGAAAAGAGAAATGGAGGCTGGCGCTGCTGGCTGTCAGTTCCTGCCACAGCAGTCGCTGCCACTCCTTGGCTGCTATCAAAGATTCATCAGGGGGGAAGTCTCTGCTTTGCAGACAAAAATAACAGATGGTCGTTCCTGTTTGCCTTACTCCGGGGGCCTCGCCACAATACACGAGGTCCAAGAGAATTTGAATTACTGGGGGTGGCTGCTTTCTCTGTGTGTGTTCATGCATATTTGAACAGATTTTTTGTTTTTTGGATTTTATAAACTTGCTAATGAATTTAATGATGAACCTATAGATTTCCTGAGATGCTTACATGATGTGTTGGTTTTGAAGTGAGTTTTAATTAAATTTTCCAGCACTCATCCACAATTTAGCACTGTTCTGTTGCAAAACAAGCTTCTTGCCACAGGTGGCAGGGCATGGATGTGACTCAGAAAAAAAACTCTCCCTGCTGCCAACTCAAATAAACATGGTTCATTTTGGAAAAGTACTGATCACATTTTTTGTCTCCAGCAAACTCAATACTGTATAGGAAAAATAAATGTCTGTTTCAGTATAAGGCAAGTAGAACAGCATAGGATAATTAAGTTTGGAAATATTTTTATCTCTTTAAACTTGGAATATTTTTCCTTGAAACTAACTGGCTTAATCTTTACAGAGAAGTTCTGTTATGTAAAATTTAACATCAAACTCCTTAAAAAGGTACCTCAAATACTGTGTATGGCCAAGGAATGTGACCTTTAGCCATTTTGTCTTCTGTTTTTTCAACATTATTGCTTCAAATTAAGTGACTTATTTGGTTTAAAAGACTTAGGTTTAAAAACCAGTCATTACCAGAGAGCATATGTGAGTGTTCAGTCAGTGTGTTTATGCTGATCAAGTACAAAGATCGTGAATTGCAGAAGCACTGATGAGAAGTCAACTTAAGATCTAGACCCAGTCTATTGCTTGGTTCCAGAAGGATTCTGAGACTCAAATACCATCTATGTGTATTTGGTCAGCTTGTGTGCACCATGCTGGCTGTTCATGTTTGGTACCCCAACGCAGGGGGTGTGGTGGTCGTGTGTGGGACACCTCTCATACCAAGGTGCTGTATGCCAAGGCAGTGGTTTTTCTTGCTTTATTGCCTGAAGAACACTGAGCAATGGTTGGTAATAACAGAATATGCTGAGTTGGAAGGGACCTATGAGGATGAAGTTTAGCTCATGGCCCTGTACAGGACCATGCCCAAGAGTCACATCGTATGCCTGGGGGTCTTGTCCAAACACTCTGAACTCTGTCAGGCTTGGTTAAAACCCTGTACTAAAAATGTCAATTTGTTGTTACCAAACAAGAACAAGAAGGCCAGGTAGCCTGTTTGGATTCTGTGGGTCCTGGCTCTATTTGTCTGTTTTTGCAGTTACCTGGGCCTGGGAATCATACAGGGAAAATTCTATGTGCAAGCCCACTATGTAGAATATTGCATGTTTGTGGGATGATGTTTTCTTCTCTCAAATGGCCAGTGTGGCCTCAACTGGCCACCTCGCTTGCTTTCTTCAGGGCAGGAGAGGACATGGATGCGCAGATAACTCAATGGTGGTTGGCTTGCTTGATTTTTAAGAGTGAATTTTATGTTAATGTAGTGGCTATTCAAGCATGACTGAAAATGCATGTAATTTGGCTTAGATTGTTTAATATGGTTGGCTGATTCTCAAGTGAATTTTGCTAGATGAACTGTGTAATCAACTTGTACTACACTATGAGATGTGTACTCTGTGTATAGATGTTTGGTAAATAAAAGTTATTACTGTAATTTTGAACTCTGTAGACATTTTAACGTCAGAGAGCAAAAGAGGCTGGTTCTGTGGTGGTTGTTGTGATGATGGCCAAGATAATCTATCAACAAAGGTCTTTGGATTTTAATTTTCAATTTGCAGAATCATGGCCAACTGGTAAAATGTTTGTTTTGTTAGTCAAGCTTTTTGAAATCTGTGAACAGACAAATTAGAGGACAGCAAAAAATAGCAAAGTTGAAGGCTTGTTTGCCCAGTGATGAAATTGCATACGCTTCATAACAGTGCTGTTTTATAGAGTTTTCTCAGTAATCCTGCTCTAAATCCTACTTCTGGCTCACACACAGTGATGGTCAAATGGAAAAATATTATTAATAATCAGACTGATGTTTTGTAGCAGTTAACAAGTGTAATATTTCAACAAATATTTTCTGGCAAAATACTAGCTTTGATTTTTAGATGACTACTTAGAAACTTTTCAAACTCTTATGCTGATGAAAAAATTTACTAACATCCTGAATCCCAGACAAATTCAAGTAGCCTTGAGTGTCAGTACTCATTTGATCCAAATATGAAGACAAAACACTCCACAGCAGACAAGAATATGGGTACAGTTTAGAATTCAGACACTAGGATTTCATGCGTCCCCTCAAATAAGGCAAATTTGCTTTTTGTGTGTGCATGTGTGTACAAAAATTTCAAGGAAATGTCTAGATATTGGTTGGGTTTTTTGTGGTTTTTTATTTGTTTGTTTTTTGTTTTTTTGCCTCCAAGAGTGATATTTTTTTTTATTCCTCTCCAATTGGAAGTTATACTAAACCCATCTGCACACAGATGATGATTCTTCATGCATTTCATGATCCTTATCAAACAGTGTTGGCTGTCTTAATATTTAAATGCTTAAGAGTATTTTGTGACCCTGAGATGAGAGGATTTTAAGTGTAGCTTGGAGTAACTTGACCGCTTATGCTGTGGCTGGAGATGAGTGCTCAAGAGATCTTCAAAGAGTTTACAGGATTCACTGGTTTGCTATTTAATTTTTTTTCTTATTGTATGTAAGACATAACGAAATGCCAACCCAACAAGTTGATCTGTTCATGCAACTCAGTTCAGGCAAAAAGTGTTTGGTGGTGTAACACCCCTTTATTTTTTCTGTTGTTTTCATCTGCCAGTTCTACAATTTCTGCCTTTTGAGAATCTTATAAGAGGGTTTGTGTATTGGTGACAGACTGCTCTGGGTTCAAGTACCAGTGAACAGTATTTATTGATCTGTTATTTGGGGATGGTATTTGACACAGTATATTTCGAGAAGTTCAGTTTATAATATTTATGACCTGAATGCATGGTGGTGAAAGGGTCTGGCAGAAATAGTTAAAGGCCTTAAGTTCTTCCCTCTAGACCACCAGATGATTTCCAATATGCTAACAAGGATTGGTAGATTAGCAGGTGTTTCATGCAGGAAAGCTAATGAGGTTCATTGGCAGCTGGGGATATGAAACAACAGGGGAGAAGTTAGGAGAGGCTGGGGTCTGGAGAAGAGTGATGGTGAGGTTTCTGGCTCAATAAGATCACCTGATCCATGCTACAACTACCTCTTTTTTTCTATAGTAATAGCAACGTTTTATATGTATATTTCACTGGTATGCCACTGCTGACACATACTGAGACGTTTTCTCCTTGCCTGTGAATACTGGTTTCTGTGAATTAATTTCTTGGTCATCTCTGGACTGCAGTTTATAGTTTAAATGAACTTTTGTATAGCAGTATTGCCTGTGTTTGTTTTATCTATTCTGTGAACAGCTGAGAGTACTGAGATGGTGCCCTAAACTACCAGTGACTCACCTTAGTGGGGTGGGCTGCAGATGGTGCAAGTTTCTCTTCCAAAGTTTCTCTGCTCTAGCTGGGCTGTCAGGGAGAGTTAAACAGAAAAAATTGGTCAGTGCAGCCAGGGTGATTTTGATGGTAACAAAGTTGATCCAAGGAAATAGCTCTGCCAAATCCCTAACTATTCAGGATCTGCCCATCCTCTCCCTCAAGAAATAAGTTTTAAACCTTCTTACTTTTCAGGGGTTAACTTCTGGAGTCAAATGAAATTGATTTTGCTCTCTTCCCCACCCATATAACGGCAGTTCTTGAAAAGAATTTTGTAGATGTAGCAGCTTTATTTGGAGACTGTATGAAAATACAAGTCATAAGAGAGTTATAAGATGTGCTAGCTGTGCAAGTTGACCTACAGACAAATATCTGACATGGATAAAGCTGTACTGCCTGCCCGGTTTCTAGAGTGTCTGGTATATTTGCATTTGTTTAGATTGCAAGGCATATTTTTTTGAAAAAATTCAGAATCATCTGATATGTAGAAGAGTATGTTTTGAAATAGACAATGGTAATGAAGAGGCACAGTTTCTCTTCTAATTCAGCCATAAATATTGTTGTTAGTCCCAATCTGCTATGTTGGGAACCAAGTCAATTACTTGATTTAGCTTTCTTCCTTTTTTAACCAATTATGTCAAACCACCTGTAAGAAAGTGGTCCTGTTTGTTTACAAACTAATGGACCTTTATTGAATTTTGGGGGTTTAGAAAATGGGAAAGAATAAATTTTCATTGCTAGAAGATGAAGAAAAAAAGTGGTAGGTAAACCCAGGAACAGGATTTAGAACAACATTTTCTGCAAAATGCTTGTGGTGTAATTATGTGCTGTGTGTGAATATAATCCCTTTGACTGGATACCTGCCACTCCCCCACCAGTGGGACTGGGGAGAGAATTGGGAGGGTAAAAGCCACAGAACTCATGGGTTGAGATAAAAACAATTTAACAGGAAAAGCAAAATCAATTCTGCACTTCCTGTGGGCCAGCAGGCATTCAGCCGTCTCCAGGAGAGCAGAGCCCCATCACACTAAAGTTGTGAATACGAGCACCATCATTCCACATATTTCCCCCTTCATAATTCTTCCATCCACTTTATCTACAGAGCATGATGTCACATGGTCTGGAATATCCCTCTGGTCACTTTGGCTCACCTGTCCCAGCTGTGTCTCCTCCCAGCTTCCTATGCACCCCCAGACTCCTCACCAGTGTGCCAGTGTGAAAAGCAGAAAGTCCTTGGCTCTGTGCAAGCCCTGCTCAGCAACAACAAAAACATCTTTGTATTATCAACCCTGTGCTCTGCACAAAGCCAAAACACAGCCACACACCAGACACTGAAGAAAATTATCTGTACCCCAGCTGAAACCAGTGGACATATTCCAGGAAAAATAATATACTGTTCAAATTGGGTTATTCAAATATTATAGTATAATATATATAATAATATATTATATACTATATTGTTCAAATTGGGCTCCTCAGACCCAGGTCTAGGGATGTGAAGTCTTACAGAGCTTTGTGGTTATTGTTGAGATACATAATGTCCTTGGGTTAGTCCTGAAGCCTTGTTGGATTTTTAGGGTGTTGTGGAATGGACAGAGTTATCTAGGCTAGAATTTAATACAGCTACCTGCTTCTGGGCCCGAGTTTGCTGTGTGGCTCAGATTGCTGAGATGACCCAAAAGGATGGGAGTTATCAAGGTGGAGGAAATAAAGATGATGTACATGACCTATCTGGTTCAAGTGACTGGTACTTCTGTGCTGCATGGCCTGAATATAGAAACTGTGTAGACATATAAAGTTGATGATGTTAATGGAAGGTGTCAGTTCTACATCTCTAGTGCCAAGTGCATTATTGAATAATTCAGTCCCATGTATTGTACATTTCAATTCATTTCCCTTGTAAAGGGATTTATTATTTGGCACAATAGTTCTACTGCTGTCCCTGTCACAGTTTGTCCATAGGAATGCAATAAGGTGTGCATGGAAGTAAGGAAAGAGATTTATAGGAGATCAAAGCTACTCTGTTCTCATCTATTGTAGACTCTATGATAGATCCTTGGAGCTAGTCTAGTTTATAGCTGAGAAGGGAAAAAGTGAGAATGCCTGTTCAAATCAACTCCTCATACAGCAGTACTCCGTAATGCATGTTACTCAGATTATGAACTCTTGTAAGGAGAAGTTCTTTTGAGTGTGAAAAATTGGTTCCCCAGGAGTTTTTCTTGGTACTGAATATGAGCTCAAATTTCCACCTACCCAACTCTTTGTGTAATCTTCAGGGTTTGCAGTAAATTTGGGCCAAATGTAGGATGAGAACCCAGGTGTCTGAATGCAAAGTAATCTAACAGTTCTTTTGAAGCACAAAAATCTTACTGGGTTCTGGCTTGGGAAAAAGCACAGTAGATCCCACAGTTGAAAAGGTCACGCAGGAATCTTCAAGACCTATCAGGTGCTCTTTCCAAGTGCTGAACACGTCTTGGAAATATGCTGGTTTTTTTCTCTTCACTGCAACTTACTGACATCTTTTTGTATTAGGGAGGAAAGCAGGGTTTGTGTTCAAGGTCGTGGCTTTAATTCTTATCCCGCAGTGGCCACAGGCTTAATCGCAGCAGATCATGGGATCTTATTTGTACTTGCACTTCACAAAGGGCTCTTGCAAGGAGCATGTGCATTTAACTCTATTATAAAAGTACAGGTGTTGCTTTAGATGGTGTTGGTGCATTCATGTTTTGCACAGTAAGCTTAAATGATAGTTAAAATTGATGGAAGGAGGTCCAGGGAAACAGCTCAAGGTGCTTGTGACTATAGTGCTGAGAGAATACTGTCTTACAGCAATTCTTAGGCTTTACCAAAAGTTAATCAAGTTATGGTGATTTCAGCACTTGCAAATAGGGGAGCAGTGTTCTTTCTTTGTTTTCTTTGTCAGTAGTGATTGGCTGTTACATGCCTTCGGTGCTGCTAATGGCAGTGTTTTATCTATAAGTGTATAGGTTTCTACAATTAGTTTGCTCGATTAACACCATAAGTGCTCAAATTTTCCTCACTTTTTTTCTATTCATGCGTTTTCAGCTGGCTCCATACATCCAACTCTGAGGCTGTATCTCTTACTTTTAGTAAACAAGTGAGGAGATGAATTTGAGTTATCCAGGGTGGCATTTGGCCATCTGTTCAACAGGATTCCTGGCTTGCAGAATTGCTCTCTGCTGATGACCAGTGGTTTGTTTTTCGCATGAATTTTTTGATAATAGGGAGCATCTTACAGTAGGCAGTCTCATGTTTTTCCTGATATTACACATCTTGGAGGGAAGTGCATTGCAATAAGTATAAGGGGGTCAAGACAGCATATGAAATGGCTCTAAGAACTTGGAAGGTACAGAAGCATGTGGAAAAGAGAACAACGTTTCCTCAGGGGTAGATGGAAAATGGCTGAGAACTGGAGAGGAGCGTTATAGTGCTCAGCTGTAATCCTCAGTTGCACTTCCTACAGCCAGGATCAGAGTAGTGCCTCTTATGTGGAAAAGAGCTTTAAATCTTACTATGTTCAATTGCTGCTGGCTGCTGGGGGGAGCAGAGGTAACCTGCTAGTTTTGAATGAGTGAGCTCAGGTATTGGAAGCAATTGAGGCACAGAAGCACAGAGCATCAGACCTGTGAAGAACCTTGTTTCTGGTACTAAACTAAGTATAGTTTAGTATACTGAACTATACTACTTAGTACAGTTTACTATACTATACTACAGAATCTATATATACAGTATATACTATAGTACAGAAAATACAGCTTCTTAAATGCAAGTTTGTGTTTCCCCACTAAAGGACATTTTGCAGTTTTGACTAATACTCAAGCACATGTTTAATTATCTATCTACATAAGGGATAAGTGGCATAATGAAGAGTCAAGAAGAAAAAGCATTCTAGAGTAGTTCACCTCATATGGTGACCAATGTCTGTTCAAATAACTGTTTTGTTTTGTTTTTTTTTTTTCCTATGGTGCTGGCAAAGTCAGATGTTGAGGGTGACCTAACCCATGGTGAGTGAATCAGGAGCTGTGTCCTGTAGAGCAGTGATTGTGTGAATTGAGAGCTGTTCTCAACAGCACTGGTTCTGTGGTCATGGTATTGGAGCACATACCAGGTCACCAATCCTAGTGTGCTGTGGTGCAAGATGTCCAATCTGAACCTCAAACAGGTGAAAAGGGGAGAGAGAACATCATTTAGGGGATGACCCTGTGTCTTTGTGCACAATTTGCCAGTACTAGAATGCTTTGCACTCAATCCAAATGTACAATATACCGAGGGGAGGAAGGAAAAATGAAGATGATGTATTTGGAGTCTGTTTTAAGGATGTGTTTGGGTGGTCAGAAGGATTAAGCAGTACCTTGGCAACTATGTTGTGGTACCTTCACTTGAAGGAAATTATTCTTGAAAAGTACTTATTTCGTATAAATAAACATAGATGTCTGAAAGCTGAATCCAGAAAAATTCAAATTAAATGAGAAATTTTTGCAAGGTGAAGTTGATTAACTGTTGAATCGAGATGTCAAGAGAACTGTGGAGTCAGTTTGCCTTAATTCCCTTAGGTAGAGACTAGAAAGTATAATTTGATCAAACAAGTTTCTGGCTTAAACACACAGGCAATTGGTTAACATTTTAAGTGCTATCTCAAGCAGGAAATTATATTACTCTGTAATGGCATTCTTTGTTTTTAATATGTCTAATCAGATGGTGGAAAAAAGAACAGAACATTTTTCTCTGTCACTGAAAAATTAAAATTCATTAGAATTCGATCTAGAGAATAAAATTGTTTTTGTAGCTTTTCATGTAACATTTTGTTGCTGAAGAAAAACAGTTTCTGTATTTCTGCAAAGACAGTCCTATGTCATCAAAAGATAATGTCCAAATATAAGTAGCCTGTGTGTGCATGCATTCTGTGTATTTTGAAAATTCATTTCAAGAAATGATGTTGTAGCAGTGGATTGTTGCGTATCTGAAAGTTTAAGATCAGGAAGAGATGACTGAAGCTCCTCGGTGAAAGGTGTATGGTATTTGTTTACCACCTACTGCTGTTCTTTTGAAACACATCTGTGAGCAGAATATTCTCAAGGGATGTTTACAAAATAAGCCAGGAGCCTGTCAGCTACTCAGCCTTTTCTCTGTGTTCTGGTGAATAAGTTAAATTTCCTCTGTTTTCCTCTCTCTCTTGTACCACAGAAATAATCTGAAATCCACAGCAATGCAGACAGCTGGGAACCTGGTGGCCCAAGTATACTTTTAGGAAGAAAATAGGGCCTGGGAAAAAAATCCTGGCAGGAGCAGGGCAGGGTGGGTGTGAGGGTCCATCCCTGGCAGGAGCAGGGCAGGGTGGGTGTGAGGGTCCATCCCTGGCTCAGGAGCAGGACAGAGCAGGGTGGGTGTGAGGGTCCATCCCTGGCTCAGGAGCAGGACAGAGCAGGGTGGGTGTGAGGGTCCATCCCTGGCTCAGGAGCAGGGCAGGGTGGGTGTGAGGGTCCATTCCTGGCAGGAGCTGGACAGAGCAGGGTGGGTGTGAGGGTCCATTCCTGGCCAGGAGCAGGACAGAGCAGGGTGGGTGTGAGGGTCCATCCCTGGCAGGAGCAGGGCAGGGTGGGTGTGAGGGTCCATCCCTGGCAGGAGCAGGGCAGGGTGGGTGTGAGGGTCCATCCCTGGCTCAGGAGCGGGACAGAGCAGGGTGGGTGTGAGGTTCCATTCCTGGCAGGAGCAGGACAGAGCAGGGTGGGTGTGAGGGTCCATTCCTGGCAGGAGCTGGACAGAGCAGGGTGGGTGTGAGGGTCCATTCCTGGCAGGAGCAGGGCAGGGTGGGTGTGAGGGTCCATTCCTGGCAGGAGCGGGACAGAGCAGGGTGGGTGTGAGGGTCCATCCCTGGCCCAGGAGCGGGACAGAGCAGGGTGGGTGTGAGGGTCCATCCCTTGCAGGAGCGGGACAGAGCAGGGTGGGTGTGAGGGTCCATCCCTGGCAGGAGCGGGACAGAGCAGGGTGGGTGTGAGGGTCCATCCCTGGCAGGAGCGGGACAGAGCAGGGTGGGTGTGAGGGTCCATTCCTGGCAGGAGCAGGGCAGGGTGGGTGTGAGGGTCCATCCCTGGCAGGAGCTGGACAGAGCAGGGTGGGTGTGAGGGTCCATTCCTGGCAGGAGCGGGACAGAGCAGGGTGGGTGTGAGGGTCCATTCCTGGCAGGAGCGGGACAGAGCAGGGTGGGTGTGAGGGTCCATCCCTGGCAGGAGCGGGACAGAGCAGGGTGGGTGTGAGGGTCCATTCCTGGCAGGAGCGGGACAGAGCAGGGTGGGTGTGAGGGTCCATTCCTGGCAGGAGCGGGACAGAGCAGGGTGGGTGTGAGGGTCCATCCCTGGCCCAGGAGCGGGACAGAGCAGGGTGGGTGTGAGGGTCCATTCCTGGCAGGAGCGGGACAGAGCAGGGTGGGTGTGAGGGTCCATTCCTGGCAGGAGCGGCACAGAGCAGGGTGGGTGTGAGGGTCCATTCCTGGCAGGAGCGGGACAGAGCAGGGTGGGTGTGAGGGTCCATCCCTGGCAGGAGCAGGGCAGGGTGGGTGTGAGGGTCCATCCCTGGCAGGAGCGGGACAGAGCAGGGTGGGTGTGAGGGTCCATCCCTTGCAGGAGCTGGACAGAGCAGGGTGGGTGTGAGGGTCCATTCCTGGCAGGAGCGGGACAGAGCAGGGTGGGTGTGAGGGTCCATTCCTGGCAGGAGCGGGACAGAGCAGGGTGGGTGTGAGGGTCCCTCCCTGGCCCAGGAGCAGGACAGAGCAGGGTGGGTGTGAGGGTCCATCCCTGGCCCAGGAGCAGGGCAGGGTGGGTGTGAGGGTCCATCCCTGGCAGGAGCTGGACAGAGCAGGGTGGGTGTGAGGGTCCATCCCTGGCCCAGGAGCGGGACAGAGCAGGGTGGGTGTGAGGGTCCATTCCTGGCAGGAGCGGGACAGAGCAGGGTGGGTGTGAGGGTCCATTCCTGGCAGGAGCGGGACAGAGCAGGGTGGGTGTGAGGGTCCATTCCTGGCAGGAGCGGGACAGAGCAGGGTGGGTGTGAGGGTCCATCCCTGGCCCAGGAGCGGGACAGAGCAGGGTGGGTGTGAGGGTCCATTCCTGGCAGGAGCGGGACAGAGCAGGGTGGGTGTGAGGGTCCATTCCTGGCAGGAGCGGGACAGAGCAGGGTGGGTGAGGGCCCGGGGCAGGTGTGGGGCTTGCGAAGGCCGGTCAGGGAGGACTGGGCTTGTGGGCACCCATGGGGTGCTGGTGGTCTGAGGGCTGGCAGAGGGTCTGTTGATAAAAGTTGGCTGAGCTGCTCTGAAGAGATGAAAGGGGGCCAAAGTGTCTTGTCCCCGTGAGCTGGGTGGGCTGGAGCTGCCTGGTGCTGCTTTGTCCTTTAGCAGAGCCCTGCTTGGCCTCACCTGTGCCCTGTGGACCGGGGCTGGAGCAGTCCCTGGGTTTCCACTGACCGCTGTGCTGTAAACAGGAACATCAGGCAGACTTGGGCTGTGCAAGTAAGTTGGGTCCTACTTCTTTTATGGTGCCTGTTAATGTATAAATCCTCTGTTAGGATGTCCTGTGTTCCACTAGAGTTGTCCAATCATCTGGGAAAGGACGAGTGTGAAAGCAGTGTGTTCAAGTCCTTCTTACATGTCTATTGAAAATGCATCATTGTTTGCCTGACCTTGTTAGCACAGATATGGTTCATGAATCAGGTTTCAACCATTGCAGATGTAAAGATATTTTTTATCAGAAAAACAAGGCAAATGGTTATTAACTGTGTTGTACAGAGTGTAGTTCTTTTCATTAACTTCTCATCATTTCTGTCAGGCATTTTTGCAAAGGCGTGGTGGGATTCTATGTCTTATGGCAGCTGTCACGTGAGGTTTCATCCTGAGGTTGTCCATGTGAATATATGTTGTATTTAGTGCCAAAAGTCACAGCTGTGTACTTACTGGACAATGAAGAGTACCAGCACTCATGGGGATGTCGCACTTCATGAAGCAGCTATTTTTTGCATTGGTATCAGAGTTTTTCACTCCATTTCTTTTGTGATAACACATTAACAGCAACTCAAGTGAAATGTCCGAACTCTCAAGTTCTACAGAAGTTCTGGGGCAAAACCACAGTAATGTTATTATCTCTATCCCATCACAAAAAAATAAATATGTAGACTATTAAACATTCAGCATCTTGAAGGGCAGAATGAGATGTGACTGCAGGGTTATTAAAAGGTTTATCAGAGACCTTTTGCAGGAAATGTTGGGTGCAGTAATGTTGGGATTGTTGCTCTCTTTTAAAGAGCTGGGCAGTTGCTATGAAGTTGTTTACTATAAAGGCACATCAGTCTCGAAAGGCAAAGAGACCCAAGTGTTAAGTCCTTGCTAAAAGTTTTCTGTATGGAGTCCCAAATAGGTGTCAAGTCCCAGTTAGAAACAGAAGCAGCTCTCCTGGTGCAAAGCCCTGAGAGAACCGAAGTTGCAGCCTGTTACGCAGTCCTGAGCAGAGGCTGCAGCCTGGTACAGAGTCTTGACAGGCAGATGCTCCCCGGCTTTTTCTTTTTCTTCTTCTTTGCTCCTTTTACTTCTTCTTTTTCTTGTGGTGGCAGTGATGGTGATGATGGTAGAGTGAGAGAGATCTCTCACTACAATACACGGATTCTTGTTTACAATTTTAGCTTACCCAATAAGCAAAAAACATGAATTTGAAGTGTTTCTTCTAAACCTATTAGAATTCTAGTTTCTTAGTACGAAAGTTTACATATAATCTATGCACATGGCCTATCTGCTCTATCTGAAAAACATAAGCTATATTCTTATTATATTTGTCTAAAACCATGTTTTGGTGCTCTCAAGGAGACTTGTGTTTTAAGATTTGTTTTCAACACTGATATCTAGGACAATGTTTTTGAGCTCTCACTGCAGCTGGTTGATCTGTCTGAGGAACTCAGAGAGGCCTCTGTTTTTCAGGCTCCAACACAGTAACACTATCAGTGGCTTTAGACTTCCCTGCATTTTAGTTCTTTCTAATTTACTCGCCCAGGACCCTGAATTTGTGCAACTTAACAATTTCAGGACTGTGTTAAGGTGGTGTATCTAAATTACAGGTTGAGCATGACCTTCAGGGCTTTTTTTGCCAATACAGAAGGGAGGTATATAATTTTAGAAAGGTTCACTTGGAAGGAAGCAGTGCATCAGCCCCAGCTTAGCCAGGCCCTGGTGCTTCCTTGCAGATGTGAACCACTTTACCATACTCTAACCTCTATCACGGTAGAAAACTGCATGATGCAACTTTTATCATTGGAGAATGGAAGACATTGTTTCTGGGACCCTAAAAAGGCTTGTACTAGTGCTGCGAACCTGGAGCAATGAGACTGATTTATGTTCTGTACATATGCCTGCTATTCCTATTTGTGTGTAGAAAAGCTCCAAACAGAAATTGCATAGGCAATGTGCAGATGGTGATTTGTGAGAAAACTCAAGATCACAGACTTTCCGGGAGAGAATTTGATTGCTAAATTAATTATTAACTCAGTATTGGGAGATTTCTGATGTATAGGATTAAAAGGAAGATTTGGTTCTGTGTAACTGAAAGAGTATATGGTACTTTTTACTTTTGAAGATGGTACCTGAACTGGTGAATCAACTCACAGTGGCGTTATCTGTTCACCATTCTATGAAAGAAAACATATTATGCAGTCTAAAAGTATTCTAGTGACTCATTTTCCAAGGATTAATCGTTGTTTCAGTATGCAGTTGTTGCCTATTATGGTGCTGCAGTTTAAGAATACTTTAGACACTAAATATTTCAAGTTACAGCTCACAGTAAATTGTTTTCTTTCAGTTTGAATGGTTTGTAGAAGGACTTTTATGTGGTTTTATTTGACATATGGTGTAGAAAATTCTCTTTTACAGTCTAGGAAAAGTTATGTGAAACCAGCAAAAAAAAAAAAAAAGAAATTACAAGAACACAAGCTCTTTCAGGAGTCGATTTTGATGAAGACTGAATTTTTTTCCCCTGTGCCTTTGACCATAATATATCTGAATTGTTGGCAGTTAAGTATAATCTTCATAAAGTTTAAGACACTATTTCTTTTCCTGCAACTCACCTACCCACTGAAGATGCAGTGCACTCTAGAAGGGTAGTCTTCATTTTCAATCCTCAGTGTATTTTTTTTTTAAGTTAGTGAATAGAACTACTGTTGCACCTTGGACAATAGTTCCTGTATCTAATGGCAAAATTAGCCTGGCATACCTAACAAACAGCTGTGAGAGAACACATGGTAGCTAAAGCTTCCAGTACTTTAAGTCCTGCAATTCCAAAACAAGTGCTGTGGCTGTCTAGATCTGAGTGTGTGAACAAAAAGGAAAAATGGATCTGCCTGCCCTGACCTGATGCCTGCCATCCTACTCTTGCTGGCTGCTAAGACCATCATAGTCACACACACACCCTCCTCCAGTCCCAAAAGGATCTCAATGGTACATTTCTATCACATTTCCCCCCCACTCTATTTAGTCTGTGATTTCCATCCACTTACCATTGCCTCTTCACATACAAGTCCATTCAAAGTATGTCCATGTCACTTTAATTTCTGCTGGCGAGGAAATATTTTAATCAAAATACCTGGTGATTTTGTTAACTTTGAGTTGCTGCCAGAGTCAGCAGGGGAGGGTTTAAATCTTTTGTGTTGGGAGCAAAATGTTAATGTGGTAAGTACTAAATATTCCAAAACTCCTTTGATCAGACAGGAAATGACCTGTGAATTTCAGAAGGTGGAATTTCATCTTTCCTATGGGCCCTACATCTTAAACTCTCCTGGTCACAGCAAAGTCATTCCATCAACTCTGAGGTTATTTGCTGGCAGATAACGATGTTCAAACCAAGTATATGAAGTGGCTTTGTAAATCAGTGAGCAGACTTGGTTGCTTGGAATTGTTGCTCCTGCACACAATGGCATTTCCTGGGGCTCCCTAGAGCAGGGCCTCCTCCATATGTTCTTGCTAGCTGCAGGAACCATTCTTGCAATGGAGAGGCTGTGCTCCTGACTGGAGACCCAGATGGAGGGCTGAAGAAGAAGTTACTGTTGCAGTCAATGTCAGATGGAAAGAACTTGGATCAATGATTTTTCCTGTTTTGATATGACTCCAGACAATCATTTGTTGTGAACACAAACTCTTGGACTCTTGAGACTATGAAAATGAAACATTTTGGCATAACAGACATGAGGTGGAACAGAGAGTGGGCAGTGTGCTTGGATGTGAAGGACCTTGACCCAAAGGCTGTGGTATTGCAGTGCTGTTTTGACAGCTTCTTTGACTTAAGGAAGCATCAGTCAGTCTTTAATCTGCCTCTGGTTGGAGAAGTGTTCTTGGGATGGGAGCTGGTTCCAAGAGGTGCAACAAGGGAGCTGAGATTACTCTGTGTCACAGGTTCTGAGATAAAGGCATGTTTCTGCATTTCTCAATCAGGGCAACTTCAGATGAACTTGGTATATAAAAAGAAAAACCCTTTCTCTTTTCTTTTCCTGACTTGGCAGCATCCCTTACTAGTCTGCTTATAATATACAGGTAAGCCTGTGTGAGTGAATTAAAACAAGCAAAGCTCCTCAGGGGAGGACTCCTCACCCACTTCCCCTGCTCCAGTGTGCAGTTCCTCCTATGGGAGAATTCCTTCAGGATCTTCTGGAGCGTGGGTTGTTCCCATGGGCTGCAGCTCTGCAGAGACTGCTCCAAGTCCTACCAGCAAGCCCACTCCAGTGTGGGCTTCTCTGTCCACATATTTTCAGCAGATCAAGTATGTCATTATGTCAAAGTCCTCAAGCATGTAGGTTTCAAATACAATAATAGTCTTATCCTGTGTAAAGGCAACCTTAAGTCTGAAGGTGAGGCTGATTTTATTTTCTGTGGATATACTTTGATTTTATGGCTTGAAAGGTCAGAAATCTGTCACTACCTGTTGTGTATGCTTGTTGATGTTGATGCTCTGCAGTCTGTTTGGCCTCCTATCTTAGAAATGGAAGCTGGTGAAGTACCTTTCTCAGTTTACTGGAGTGGTAGAGGGTTGTCTGTAATCAGTAGACTCTGACATAAGTTTTATAAAACCCTTGCTCTCTGTGAAAAGAAAGCTTTTCTCTTTGAGGAGGAGTAATTTTTCCAGAAGGTACGTATAGAGTTATCACAGTCAATAGATGTCAAATAGCTTTTCTGTACTAGGGTTTTCATGGCAAGTAACAATTTTTCAGTTCATATGCTGTACTGACAAAGCTTTTGCAATCATGAAAACACCACTCCTTATTCACAGACCCTATTTAATTCCTGGTGGTCCTCAGGCTAGCTGCTTGGTCAGAAGGATTCCTGTTATATATCCCCTGATATTACAGCCTGTCTTCTAGTGTCTGTGCTGGCTATTTTGCTGTGGCTCATGTGTGCTTGTTAGTTGAAGGTTTTATAGTTTCAGTTCAAGTTTCTTTGTGATGAGTGTTTTGCCACTTTTCACTTTAAAGGGATTTTTTTTTTCTTCCTATAGATGTCTATTGCTTATCCTTTCCTTATGAGATGTAAATACATTTTCCTCATGCAGTTGCTGTGCTGCGTGGTTGTTAAAAGACTGGTGAATCAAATGTGTTAAATAGCAGTAGCAGTAGTGCTGCTCTGGCTGCTTTGGGAATGCGTGCTCTCTTAATGCCTTCAAACTGATGTGGTTTTCTGTGTTGGGTCTGCGTCTCACTGGCTGAGAAGGAAAACTGTCTAACGTATGTGAGGGTGACAATGAAAATGCTGATTATTTCACTTTTACTAATTTCCTTTTTTTTTCTCCCGACATTTTTTGGTCAAATTCAACTCAGTTTGTTTTTCCTGGTTGGAAGCAATAAAGACAAAAGCCACAAAGGAGTCATCTCTGAGGTGAAGAAAATGTTACTTGCATCTAAACTACCAATGCATACATTTAATCCCAAATTGTGAGGAAAACCAGGGCAAAATGAAATAAGATGGGATGAGGGAATTTAAAACAATGCCTTCTCCTGTACTTGTAGCTCTCCTCCAGTATTTGCTTGACAATACTTCAGGTTGCTGCTGCTTCAGTATATTTTCCTACTGAGTGTATTCAAGAAGTGTATCATGTGGGGATTGTTCTGTGGCACTAACACTTCTGTTAGGATGCTAGGACAATAAAACTAGTATGTAGATTTAGGATTTAATATCTTCATGGATTAACTGTTTATTCTGTTAGTTGTAAGTTACATACACGCTGGTACATAATTTATCAAGATTTTTATGTATATGAAACACAAAAAAAGAAATGTCTGCTTAACATAATAGAAGTTATTTTTTTGATCAGTAATCAGTTTAAGCATGTTTGACAAACCTTTTTAAATTCAGTGCTTCAAGACTATTAGACAAGTTTTCACATGGTGGCAAAGATGATGAGAAAACATATCACTTGTAGTAAGAAGTAGTGCCACAGTACTGAAAACACAGTAGCAACTCAGTGATTAAATAGTGTTGGTACCACAACTCCTGCTTTGCAGCACT
Source organism: Cinclus cinclus (assembly GCF_963662255.1). Classification (NCBI taxonomy): domain Eukaryota; kingdom Metazoa; phylum Chordata; class Aves; order Passeriformes; family Cinclidae; genus Cinclus; species Cinclus cinclus. The sequence goes on from NC_085052.1 coordinate 23,340,390, forward strand.
CTTTTATTTATTTATTTAACGTGTCACACAATGCCATCACTCAGAGGCTAAGAGGGAATGTAAGTAGACTGCATACCTGCAAGAGAAGCAAGAGGCCTGGAATGCTCCATCTGGGAAACAGTATTTGTAATACAAAGGCAGGATCCTATATCCTGTGGCCCTGGTGTCCTTGTATTTGCATCAAGGCACCAGCACGGATCAGTTCACTGCGGCAGCAGTCCAGCTGATGTGACTTGCATTTTTATCAGATACCTGATTGCAGTCTCTGGATGGATGGAGGGGGGAACGTGAGGAGCATGACAATGTGTGTGCTGCTGCTGTGTGATAGTCATCTGTGATGAGGACAGAGGCTCACTCAGCACTGCAGAGAAGTTTTATAAGGACATGATGAAGCTGCTTTGTGAAATTCTGCTTGTTGCTGGGATTTTCAACTCTGGTGTTGTGCAGGTGTACTGCCAGCTTGTCCAGAAGGTGTTTTGACAGACTTATTTAGGCTGTGCAGAACCAAGAATGTACAGGGTTTCAGGTCAGAAATTGAAGATTTCTTCCAACAGAGACTTAATACCAAATTTGAGAAAAATTTTTGGATTCCAAGGCTAAAGTAGTTGAAGTGTTGGATTCTAGTGTGGCTTTTCATGATTTTTCTTTTAAAGACTTTTAAAGTTTCTTGCGTAATGGTGTCTATAAAGTTTCCGACAACATTCCTGGCTTCTTACGTGCTGTGGTAAATTGCTCAAACATAGGGTCTTGATTTTGTTTATTGATCATGAATCTTTGTGGTCTTACTCTTTTCGGTGGAGCAATTCCTGGCCCGCAATGCTAGCAGACTGTGCAGTGTGGTATTCAGAAAAATACTTTTCTGAACTGAATGCAATTGCCAAAACATATTTTTCGAACACTTCTTAGGAGTTAGTAGAAGAAAAATCCTGTTATAAGGTCTTTGCCTTGATATTCCTTTTGAAGGATGACAACAGGATAAATAAAGAAAAATAACAAAGAGAAGGAAAAGAGAAGAAAATATGTAATGGCTTTTATATTCACAGCAGAAGAAACTTTTCACATTTGTACAGCAGAGCAATGCCTCAAACTCAGACGTACAGAAGTCCTCAGTATAGTGGAGTACTGCATGTACTCTGTTGGCCTGAGGGAGCCAGTTAGTGAAGGATATTGCTGGCTTCTGAAGTGGTCTCTCAAACACCTGTTTAAATCAGGAATAACTCACTGAGTAGAGAGAGGACAAGCCTGCCCCCCCCACCTTGTAGTTGCAAACCACTCAAATTTGCATTGAAAATCCCCTTGTATCTCTTGTGTGGGCTGATACAAGAAATTATATTAGATATTCAGAACGTGGAACAGTTATCTGGTAGGAGGAAATAAACGTTTTAGTGTTTTGTTTTACTGTCTTAGACTTGTGTAAATTATTCAAGTGCATCTTCTGTCATGATACGCTCTAAGACAGTTTTATTGCTGTTTGAGAACAGCAGAATATAGGTGGCAAGTTCTAATCCTCTTTATCTTGGTAAAACTTTTTTTTTTTTTGTTATATCTGAGCCTGTGTACCCAAGAGCAGTGTCTTACCTGCTAGGTGAAAATGTCAAGAAGATACAGAATTGCATATAAGGAGAATATACAACAAATGGCATGGATTCTGAATTAGGTCATTGTCCAAGACAGTGAGTGTTGAAGATGACATTTGTTAATGAACAAGACTTAATCATAGCCCTTATACAGAGATGAAAACACTGGAATGGGACTATGAAGTTGTAGCAGTCATACTACAAGTGTTCCTGTTGGGCTTATAATAAATTTCTTATTATTCTAAGCAAGACATTTATTTTTTCCTTGGATTCATTTGCCCTCAGATGTTTTCAATTCTGTCATTTTCATGAAGACTTTGTGGTGTCCACTTGATGAATATGACAGTGTTTGGACTGTGTTACAGCAGGAAAAGGAGAAAGCAGTCATGTAAAGATGTTTCTGTCATGATGACTAAATTGCTGCTTTGGCTGCAGTATAGTTTGGAGGTTCATTAGTATGTATTTACCATTGGTTTGGTTTTTTTTTCTCTGATAAAACTGCAATTTTCCCTTTTACAGGTGGAGCAGAAGAGAGCACTTCCATAGGCTCTAGGAAAGAGGTTTCTCTCTAAGACATAGGTTTGGTGGGTTTTTTTTGTTTGTTTTGTTTTTTTGAGGTTTCCCCCCCCAGAATTGCATAGGCTGTAGATTTGAGTCTGAACAAAACTTCACTTAATTTCTAGGAGTTAATTTTCAGGTCTGTTTTCAAGTGCAAGTTCCATAAGACTACAATGGCTATATTTTTGAACTCATCCAGTTATTGATTGTACTGTATTTTGAGTAGATAGTAGAAAACACCAAGCTATGTTCCTTTGAACAGGTGCAGAACTAGCACACCTTTTCCACTTGTACAAGTATACTGTATCACAGTGAGCTCCCTGGATCACCCATTCTCTGAAATGTCCTTTGTGAGCTGCGCTCTGATTCTTTGCTGAATTATTCATATCTGGATTTCAGCATCCCCCTTAGACAAGGCACTGTAAACTCCAGGACTTCTGTTGTTACAGTCATAGTGACAAAGTGCAGGATAAAACCAAGTGAAGCTTTCATAGTAAAAAGTGAATTTGCATTCTAGTAAAAGAAAAAGAGAAATGTCAATGTATTCGGGATATTAAGAAGAAAACCCCATTCAATGGAAGAAATTTTGAATTTCTCTGTGTTGGACAAAACCCTATTTTATTTGTAAAAACCATCTAGTTTGTCAAGGTAGTGTTTCAGCGGAATGCCTTTTTTCAAAAGTAGGGTGGGACATTTAGACATTCTTCCTAGTGTTTGCTCTTTCTCAGTTTTTACCTAGTAAATAACTTGTGGCTCTCAATGCTTCTGTCTGTGCTGATGAGGTAGCATTTAAAAATAAGCTAATCAATGTCTTCAAATGGGATGAAAATGCCTTCAGGTCTAGTGAGGTTGTCAAAATACAAGGTCCTAAGCATAGCACAGACTTAACCTTAGACATAAATTAAACTGGTAATCAATAGATAAATCATGCTGATAGCTGAAGAGAAACCAGGTGCAGTTGATTGTTTTGCTTTGTCAGTGCAGACTTGGCATCCTTAATTGATATGCAGAGGGAATTTCTATCTTGTAATAAGAGTGAAGCTCTGTTATTTAAAAAATTCAATACTATGCTTGATCAGTATTAGATGCTTCAGAGAATGGTACTCCTAATGTTATAATGTCAGCTTTATTTGCAGAGTGTTTTGAGAGTACGTTACCTACCTATGTTTCTAAAAAAAGGTACTAATGAGTACAATTAGGTAAATTCCTATTTATTTAGCTAGCAGGATAATAAGTACCTTTCTGTAAGTCACTACTTCAACTGACAGGCAGAAAGCAAGAATTCACCAAGTAAGTGAAACATTTTTTAGTTGCAAAATAATTTTTAATGAGGTGCATTTTGTCTGCTAGGAAGAGGATTGAGGAAGGAAAAACAGAAAGCACAATATACAAAACGATCTTTGTGTTCTAATACTGACTGACATGAGAAGATTGCAAAACAAAACCAAATCTTTTGCAATGGAAATGAAGTGCAGGCACAAAGAAGGGACCAAGGGTGAAATGGAACTCAAATGAAGTTGGTCATGTAGTTTTGTTTGTATCCGCTAAAAATGAATCCTTCTATTTGACAGTTAGTAGCAAGTTGTATGCTTCAAGAATTACAGCTAAACTGATGTGGTCTGTTAGCATTGGGAAAGCAAAAAGCAGCAAAGCTGTTTCCTCAGCAGTACTCTTTCAAATCTGAGTGTTAGTTGGGATCTTGGAGTTGGTTCTTTGGGAGGGCAAGCCAAGTGGCAGCACAACAAAGACCAGTAGAAGTGGCTCCTTGCAGGGATTAGAACAGATGTTTCTGCTATCACACTGCAGATACTCTTTAAAGAGTTGTAGCTTTGCTAAACTGTGGTTAGTTCTCCAGTGTCTTCATGGTGTTCCTAACATAGCAGTTGTACGGAAAAGCACGCTAAGAAAAATCAGCATCCATAAAGGAGACAGAGGAGTCCTTCAACTTTTTTCAAATAGAGGGAAGGAGGCTGGGGCAAGTTCCTGCAGGGTTTTCTCCATTGAGGTTGCAGAGGGCGCAGCCTCCATTTCTCCCAAATTCCCAACTATGTGTTGCCCTCTTCCTTTCCCTTTTGGCTGAGGTACCAGAAAGGTACAGCCTTCCTGACCCACGTACCACATATTCCCCCTTCAACCTGTCGTTGTACCCCAAAGTTCTGGAATTTAGGCTTGTGCAGACCCACTTGTCTGTTTCAGGAGTCTGCCTGCTGCTTGAAGTTAGTAGAGACATTAAGCCCCATTTCAAAGAGGTTAACACCCATACCTTCACCTATGGAACTGTTGGTGAAGACTTTATCACTCATCTTCCCTATCACAGTGAGCAAGGACTGTTCACTGGTATGCTACTTGGCTGTTTCTTTGGCTGTGAGACAGATATGAGGCTGTCTGTGTTTTGTTTGAAAAAACAGTTTGAAATTGCTGCAACAAGAGGCTGTTTAAGTTCTTGGTTCATATCACTTGCTTTTAGATAGTGTACTAGAGAGAGACTACTCCCAACTGTGGTCTCATATTTTGCCTTGAATTGAGCAGTCCTTTCTGCAGTCCTACTTTTTGGGTAAGCTTTTTCTTTGTATGCATGTGTAGAATTCATGCTTGATTTGGGCTTGTGAATGATGCTGGTCTTGACAGCTAATTAGTGTGACAGATACACATTCTGGTTTACAAAGAAATAAACCTGTTAAATTTGGCTGTACCAGGTTTTAGAGGCTCTTAATTTCTTTTGGACAAAAAAAAGGGTAATTGGGTCAACTGAAATGTGGCTTAGATGTCTGTTTTTTCAAGTGCAAAGCCTTTTATTAACACAAGGTAAGATTTTTTTTAAGCAACGACAGTAATTCAGTCAAGTGGTATCTACATAATCTGTTTTAGTGGTTTCAGGTCTTTTGTGACCCTGTTTTCTTGCATAAAAATTCCAGGAGTACTGATGAAGCTCAGTGCTCTTATTTTGGCACAGCTGTACCTTCTTGAAATTGTGCTTTTTATCTATACATAGTAATAACATGGCTGTTTGTGTGGTATATTGGGATTGGTCTGCACTGTCTCTGTTTTGAATGCTGTTTCCCTTTGGGTGTGCTGTGCTTTTGGATGCTGCAGCTGCTGGCCTTTCCTTAAGTTCTGCATTTTAATTCCTCTGTCACATGATGGCCCCTAATGCAGCTTGTATTAGGTTCCTTAGCCAACTTGAAAGAATGAACAGGTGCTTTGAACAATTTGTCTCTTATGCTAACCAGAAATTGAATATGTAATTGCCTTTACTGTTTCTTGTTTTGCGCTTGTGCTTCAGTGTTCTGTGTCTTTCTGGTGGGGGGTTCAATCTGGTTTGGTTTTGGGGTTTTTTTTCTTCTAAAACCTATTCTATTGGACAATGTCTGCTATCCTAAATGAGGACTAAAGCTGGATCATCTCTCATATTTCCTATGTTTGTATGTGATGAATTATTGCAAATGGTTTTGCTGAAAGAACAGCAGCTAGTTCCTGTCTCTCAGATCATTAGTTTGACTGTGGAGTTCAGATTCACTGAATAGAAATATTAAAGCTTTGCGCAGCTGGCTTTGAACTGTGAGTTTAACTTTGCAGATGAGAGTTTAGTAGGAATCCCAGAGAGTAAGGTTTATTTCAAAAGCATATTTAAGAATAATAAGAACAATCAGATAATGAATTTAAAATATTTCCTTCAAGATACGAGTGTATTACATTAGGATATTCTATAATGTGAATTACTACTCAAAAAGTAACTTCTCTTTTCTATAAAGTACTTGCATTCCTGTGCTCTAGGCCCAGACTGCTCTTCACAGTGTTGTTACATGGCCTTACAAGGTCCACTTGTTGACCAAGATCTTAAACCTCATGCCTTATATTGAAACTGAGGTTTCTTGGGCTGCAAGCAGATGCTCAAGAAACATGTTTTGTCACCTGACAACAGGATATCTAAATCTGATCCTGTCTTGCAACAAGTCAGTTAAGAAAAATGGTTGTAATTCCCTCCTTTGAAAAGCCTTAGATCACTGAAAGTAGTTTTAGAGTGTGAACTAATAGGGTGCCAAAAACTCTGAAGCTTTCTGATTTAAAACAATGCCGTCAGCTGTGTCTGTTTAATTCTAGATTGCTACATTTAGTTTGGGTTTTTATTTGTTTGTTTTTTGTTTGTGTGGCTTTTGTGTTTTGTTTTTAATTGCAAGCAGCAGATTGTTTTCTTAGACAGGAGCATTTCATGGCAAGTAGAGGTGGTGTTTCTAGGAGACACGAGCTGATCAAGTGTGGTAGATACTTGTTTGCTTGTGGTTTTGAATGCATGAAAGTAAATAGCCAACACAGCAGGAGAAAGTCCTAGAAAGTATTAAAGATATCATAAGATGCAATAACTTAAAAAAGGAATAATTTATAGTTGTATTAAGAAGCATTGTTTAAACTGCATGAAGACATTTGAAGAAGCTACCACGAAACCTTTCCAACAAACGTCTTGCTGAGGTTTTCCTGAGTTGAATAGAGATGAATTATTGTGTTTTTATTTTCAAAGAGAAATGTCTTCTTGGTGGATAGAACTTTTTTTCTGAGACTATGGCACCTTACAGTAGATTGTAGGCTTGTCTTGAAGCAGAAGTAAATAACCCTAAATAGATGATATAAAACATTAAATTGTTGAGTGTCAGTCCTTCACCACAAGAACACAAAAATTCATCTTGCATGCCATAGATAAAACAGTGAAGCAATAAGCTGGGGTTTTTTGGACACTTGAACACCAGACTGAGCTGGAAATAAAGAATACTTCAGAGTTGTTTTATCGTTTATCTTGGGGACCAAATAACTCTCTGCAGAGGAGAATTAACTTCAGATAAGAGCTCTGACAGTGATATAGTATGATATAGTATATTACCACTTTATTTTATAGCATCTTTGGTGAAAATGATATCTCAAAGTCTTTGTGTGGTTAGATAATACAGATATAAATTTAAATGGTAGCAAGGGGAGAGAAATTAAGACTTTTAAAGAAAGAGGGGGCGATCGGTTTCCATACAGCATTTAGAAGATAGATGGTATATCAGTACTGCAGAGGCTCTTTTTTTTAAAAAGGAATGTTTTCCTAGATGTGGCAGGTAGAACAAGAAAATATCTATTTAAAGAATGGCAGGCAGCAATGTGCATGTGTAAGCAGGCTGCTGAAGTTGGCTCTTGCTTTCCAGTATCCATTTGGTAGTGCACAAGCTGACTTTGGAAGTTATGTAAATAACTTTCTTCCCTTAGACCTAAATTCATCAAGTTATATTTGTGCTTATTGTATCTGAATAATTCCTAAGTTGTGCTGATTTAAGTGAAGTAAAAGTAGACTGTTTTATTCATGTGCCTCATTCTTTATGGTGAGCTTTAGCTTTTGCTTCCCTTCCTCAGCTTTTTTGTACATTTCCCTACAAGACTGTCCTGGGTGAAACAGTCTTGTCTTGGAAATTATGCCTTTTTTTTTTTAAAAAAAAACTCAATTTGTTGCTGGTTAACATGATCTGCACTTTACACCTGATACAGACTATTCCACCCTTGACCTGGAGAGGTTTTTCAGAAGCTTTTGTTCAGCATGACAGTGTGCTGCATATCAGAGAGCCTCTTTAAAACTGAAACTGGATTGTGCTGTGGAATCTAACTTGGAGAAAAATGAGAATGTGTTAGAGAGGAATTTATTTACCCTCCTGTATCTTGCCCTTCAATTTGATCCTAACTTACCCGAGTATACCCAGCAAAGGCCGCGGTGAACATGATAATAGTCTTTCAAGCTGTGCAAATGTGTGAAGTAAATGCAATGTGTGGATGGTCAGGATGTGCACAGTATTGCATCCTGTGGCTGCAACTGCCCACAGGTCTGCTGCTTGCTTAGCAGAAGTTCAGGTCGTGTGGAATGCCCTTGGTGTTGTATGTCTGTTTCCCTGTTTTTGTACTGGGAAGGAGCTTCAATGCTTCTGTCAACAAACTTCACCTGGAGGACTTGTCCCAGGACTGGTTCTTTCACCCAGTGCACACGAGGCCAATCCCCACATAGCTGAGGTATTTGAACAGAGATTAGCCAAGCTTTGCTGATGAGGTACTAGTATCTTTGTACACCTGCTTGCATGAGCTGCAGCCTTTCTGTTAACATAAGAATTTGGAATGGATGCTTACTTGAAAACACATTTCAGGAGAAGTTTTTCTTCTCTGTACCTTCATGTCCCAGCCGCTCACTTCTTCAGTGTTTTATGAGAATGTCAGATTCTGCACTTCAACACTGTAAGGAATTCTCATGTGATTTAGTGGCAGGAAGAGTGAAGCCCGGAGCCAGGGTGTATGAAAGAAAACTGTTGTCTCTGCTATTTTAAGAAGCAGAAGTATGATATTGTGCTATTTCAAAGCCGTAAATCACTGATAAATATCCATGGACACATGTCATTTAAATTCCAGCTGTTCATTTCTCACTGAATGCTCAATTTTGATAATTTGGTGTCAAAAGTTGATGTAGAAATTCAGTTCATTAAAGTAAGATTCAAGTGTTACAGCTGTTTCCCAATGTCCTAATGCCTTAATAACGCAAAGGATGTAGCTAATATTGTTTGTTCATTTTCCTCTGTGTACTCAATCCAATCCCTACTGAACCTCTGGAAACTTGCTAGCATATCAGTCTTGGCATAAAAACATATTCACCAGGTTCTGTTTGAATACAAATATCCCATTCACTTCAAGTCAGTAAGAGTACTGCTGCTGCCTCAAAATGTATCCCTGGGGCCAAACTAACAAAGGATACCTGGGAGACATGAAGGCAGGGTTTAAGTCTGGCTGATGTAACCACATCTGTGCTCTTTGACTGACATCCTAGTTCCACAGCTCATGTTCACCCCTGACAAGAGGGTGAGCATGGCACGTGTTTTGTGGAGATGATTGTGAAACCTTTTGATGAGATTCTTGACAAACTAATAAGGAAAAACACTTTTTCTCACATTTTACCTATTGTCTTAGTTTACATAAGGCTGTCTAGATTTGAAAAGCAGAGTGCAGTTTTAAAATTATTACCAAAATATTTTTTCTCCTGCAATTTCTTTCCAAGAAGAAAAACTTGGGATAGAGTTGAGAGTAATCTTTAGTGACAAATGGATAGCAATGATCAGATAGACCAAGATCTTCTTATAACTAAAGCATATCTATCCAGTGTTTAGCTATAAAGCTTCAGTGCTCATAGGTTCTTTTCAGGAAATCAGATGTTAATCTGTCTAAAGATTAGCATTCTAGTGATGGCTGGACAGAAAAGAACCAAGTCACTGAGAAAGCATTAACAAAAGATAACAGTAGCAGATTGCTGTGTATATTATGTTGAGTATTTTCTGATTTGAATAACACGAGAGAGAGGGTTTGAGTGCTTTATCAGAATGAGTGAACATTTGAAGGGATATAACTTTTTTTGGTAGTGCCTGATGAATATACTTTGTATATGTTGTTCCTCTTATACCCTTTATAAATTAGTACTATTCAGAGTATGAAGTCTAAATCATGTAGAAAACTTTTAGGTAATCTGTCACTGTTGTAGTAGCCCTGCTGATGCTGGTATCAGTGTGAGAGTGAATGTGCTAGCTGTTGGCACATGAACTATTGTGCTTTTTAGATCCATCTCTAAGCTTCAGTGGGATTATCTTAACTCATGCACACTTCTTTATGGATTGTGCAGTTGCACCAGTTAGGCCTAGTACAACCTCAGGAAGTTGCTCTACAAATGTCAGGGACTGAGCATGTGTCATTCCATGTGAGCTACAGTAAGGGATGCTTTTTGCCAGTTCTGCCCACAGAGGAGTTCACTACTGTTAGTATAAATAAAAGTTATCTAATTAATCTAGAGGAAACTCTTAATACTTCACAGACATAATCATCTAAAGAAGATTAAAGTACCTTCATGCACTTTCAAACATTTAATTTGAAGATTTTCCAAGGTTCTGCAAACAGAAGAACTCTTGATGTGCTATTTTTTGCCCTAAGTGCCTAGACATAATGCTCTTAACTTGAGAAAATGTACCTCTCTTTGCCAGGTTCTCATAAGAATGATGAAAGTGTATCCCAAACTATCGGGGCATTGTATCTGAAATGTTAAATAAGGCTATCCCAGCATAGTATATAAATATAGGTTACTTCTAAATGTCTATTATAATAATAAAGCTATGTTGAGATTATCTGAAATGACTGAGGTCTGACTTGACAACCGTATTTCTGGTGTGATGGCACCTGTACTCTGCAAAACACTCAAAAGAATGAGTATGTTGTTGGTATCCTTGTGCAGGGTTTATCATTCTGTTGAAAAACTGTTCTTGGGGTTAGTTTTAGTGTGCTGATAAATGATTTCAGATGTCAAAGCAGGAACCATATCAGAAAGTAATAGCTGAGCAGTCTCATTCTAGATGACTCTGTAAGTTTTCATAATGTTGAACAGTTTGAAATAGCAGAGGATGATGATAGAAAAACAACCTCAAGTTGATATATATACTGAAATGCAGCATTATTAATTGACAGTGAGAATGGTACATGTGTATCTGTAAATTTGTTTAGCATTTTTATTCCTATTCCTAAATGCTAAGTGAATGTGGCTATCCTGTCTACAAATTCAGACGTGCAAATAAAGGATGCTCAAGGCGAGAATTGAAGTGTGTAATTGATAAGGATAGTTGGACAGATAGTGAAATTTAAGTTACTTATTGTGCATGTTCCTGTGCATCATTTGGAAGGGTCTTTCTCTGGTTCCCTAAAAATGGAAATATATAGGTAGCACAATTATTATTTTCAAGACTATTTTTTTTGTAATGCACAGACTTAACTGGTATCTTCATTCACAGTGTTAAAAAAATAAGATATAGGTACTACAAACAGATCTTTATCTGGCTTGATGAACCATTTGGGGATCTCTGGAAATAGTATTTTTATGGCATGCACTTAACTGGCAACAACAAATCCTAGAAGCAGATATGTGATCTACATAGAAAAGCAGCTGCTCCACATGTTGGGAGGAATACAAAGTCTGCCTCCATGTCTTGCATTGGTGTTACCTTCATTTTCTTTTTCGAATTCTTATTGTCTCCTGGATCTCATTCAGGCAAATTAATCAAGATTCTAAAGACTGGAAAATGACAACATTCCCCAAAGATGGATGCAGAAAGGAAAAGGAATGGTTGAGGGGGGCTGCCTTGGAGTAGAATGCAGAGGGAATGTTGTTAGGAGAAAAGGATGACAAGTTTTGATCCCAGAAATGATAACTACAAAAGATAATATCTTAAGTGAGCTCAGAGGGAAAGATGGACTTCTAGTACAGAGATACTGAGTAGAAGAGGTTTGCCTATGAGTAGATAGGGCAAGGTCAGGATAGCTTAATACATTATTTCAAACATATAATTGACAATTTCCCCTAATAAATTAATAATAGTTGGCTGACACAAGCCTTGTAGCCATAAAACTCAAGATTCCCCCTTAATAGCCAAATGAGGGACTCAGAGACAGCATGTAGCCCATCTTCATTTTTGACCTTGTGCCTAAACAAAAAACAGCTAAAAGGAGGGAGGGAGTAGATACTTTGGGACACAAATTCAGCTTAATGCTGAGTAGGATTGAAACTGTCTCTGTTCGTAGCAAAGTATAATCTCCATAAGGTCTAAGAATAATGATGTGTTGTCAATTCATTTAATTTTAATTTTAAAAGCTCACTCAAAGGTAGAATTACTAGAAGCACTTCGGGTCTCTAGTGTGGCTCTTGGGTCTGGTTTTGTTTTTTAACCTACGGACTCACTGGGCAGTAATAAGAGCTCTGGCTTTAAATGTATAACAACCTGGGTACAGATTGTGTTACTAGTGCGGAATCGCCCAGAGCAGAAGGCACATTAATTACTTCAGTGGTCTGTAATTTTCCTTTGTAATATGTTTGAGTCAAAAAAACCTTAATTAAAAAAATAAAATAAATACATATATGTATACCCCTGTGCACTTATATCTCTTTAGCGTGGAGTCTAAATTCTATCCATACAATGGATGTGTAGGGCAGTAGTAGAAAAATGAAATGTAACCCATTGTCATAGCAGGCATGAGCTTGCAGCCTATATAATTGCTTATCTCGAGCCAGGCTGAAAAAAATCTGCAACCTCAGAGTGAACTCTAACCCTAGACCTCTACACTAAGAGTAGAGAAATGCCATGCTCCAGCAGTCACTTAGATGAAACACAGTACCAGAATATACTCTCATAGTCTGATTTCCTCCTGAAGGCGTGGACACTGGTTCTTAGCTTATATTTGAAATGTAGTTTTCTACAGATGACAGTTTTCTCAATGGGTTCCTCTAGGCTTTAGAGGTTATTATCATGCTATTTTTAGAAAAGTATTGAAGTATAATTTGCTATTAAAGGCAATTATGATCGCTGCTGTCTGAGAATAGTTATTCTTGGAGCCTACCAGCACATTAGATATTGCTGTTAATGCTTCATTTCCACTATAAGGTCTCTCACTCATCCTATTTTTTCTGCATCCCAGTCTTGTGTGTCCCTCTATGCCGTTTTGATACAGATGCGATAAAATCTTTGCTATCAACTTTGCTTTGGTTTTGGGTAGACCTTTGTGCATCTTCTTTCTGTACCGGACTCCAGTAGTCGTTATCTTTGACTAGTGACAAAATCCATTTTTCCCACCCAGTGATCAAACCTTTGTTCCGTGCAGTGTTCCTAAGGTGTATGAAGGGGTTAACATGTAGCAGCGAATAATTCTTTGGATTTTCTTATGTGACTGGGCTTGTTTGCCACCATTAGTGGCCTCAGCAATACAGAGAAATTTGGGTAGCCTCAACCAAAAGGGAAACTGTTGTCCACCTTCCACCAGGGACAGGTTTCTTAGAACCTTCTCTGTGCAAGCCATAATGCTGGGGAGGCTATGATTCTGCTTTTATCAGTTCTTGGCAGTTTAATTGGGTGTTTGCCCAAGAGATGGCATGGAACCCTCAAATTTAAGGGTGTAGCTATTTGGGATGGCTCCTCCTGGGCTCTGCCTACCTTTTGACCTTATCGTTTGTGATCCCACCTTTGCTTGCACCCAGGGAAATGCAAATATCTGATGGACTTCTGGTCTTCACATTAATGTTGTGAAGCAACAGTGAGTTAATTTTTTTTCAAGCAATAAGAGAATATCATGGGAAAGTATTTATTATTTACCTGATTTACTGCTGATTAGGCCTTTAATTAGCACTTACAGGTTATTTTTTCTATAGGTTTTCTTAGAACAAAAAGCATTGTGTGGGTTTTCACACAGACTGCTTGCATTCAATCTCATGTACAGCTGTAATTGCAGTTAATTGTGAACACTGTTTAAGTGAGCGAGCTATGTTGGTCCAAGTTTTATGACAGATAAATGCTGAAAGTTAAAATCCTCAGAAAATTCATGTGCATGTAACAGCTCACTGTACCTACCATAGAGAGGAGTAGTGATAAAGTAACTCAGAGATTAAGAAGTTATATATACTTGTATTACATACCCCTGCTAAGCTTCTAAAGGGACAGGTATGTCACAATGAAGGTATGTTATCATGGCATATAAAGTGTTTTGTTCAGGGAGGACCAGGGGCCAGCTTTCTTTCAAATGCAGTAGACTGCAGTAAGGAAAGAAAGGTATCTGAATGTAATTCAGTAGTTCTTTTACTTCTAGCACCAACCCCTGTTATAAGTGCACTGCTGGGGTGTAGAGGGTTAGATTTTTATTTTTTTACAAGGCATTCATTAAAATATTGTTTTATGTTAGGATTTTGATGCTGTTGTACACTGATAGATCTTTCCCTTAATGTGTTCCAAATGCCAGAAAATTTTGCATTCATTAGAAGCTACAATTTAAAATCTGGTAAGAATAAGCTCTGTTAGTCTCTTAAAGAAAACCACTGCATCTCCAAGAGCTTGGAAAAGTATTGAGACCAATCTTGCATCTTGCTATGCTCCTAATGTGCCTCATTAGCCTGCCCCCTGCCAGACCAACACAGTGTATTGGCTGCTGCCTGGGAAGGGCACCTGCCACCTATGGAGACAAAGAAGCAATCACAGATAGCTGGAGATGGGCAGTTGGGGTCATTCTGTGCCAAGAAGTGGTTCTGCTTTATATTACCAGCTCTTTTGAGATCTGCAAGTGGCTCTTGTTTTTGTCTTTTGTCCTGCAAAAAGACGAAGAAAAATTTTTGTTATTTGAGTTTAACCTAACAGCAACCAATTGACCACACCTACTTTGTCCTAAAAGTCATAATTACTTGTGTGACTGGTTACTGGAAATATCTTTGAATATGTTTTATTTCTTGAGTAGAAAATCCTTGCTTCTCTATTTAAAATATTGGTCCCTACTGAGGCTTAGCAACTCCATAATGAGCAAGTCCTCTTTTTTTTTTCTTTTTCTTTTATTTTTAGTCCTGTCTGAATAACTATGAAGAGTAAGTACACCTTACATGTCTTTCATAGAAGTGACTCAGCAGGGATGTTCAGTTCTTTGACCTCTGACAATCCCTTAAACTTGTGTAAAAGAAGAAACATTTCCAAATATCCATGTTCTCATGGTGGATTTTTATAGCTGCTACTCTACATGTTTCAAAATGGTAACTTCAGTTCTTAATTCTAAGGAGAGGATCAAGTGACAAGAGAAGTGAACTCTGTACTTAACTTGCAGCAACCTTCTGGAATAGTTTTTCCACAGCTTGATATTTCCCTTATTGTAAAATATACCGTTTCTCATGCATTAGGCTCTTTTAATTTCAGAAGCCTGCTGGGATTGATGTTTCGTAAATCCATCTACATGTGTAATCCTTTCCTATTGCTTGGATAAATACTTTGACTTTCCTGCTCCAAATCAGAGAACTAGAAAAAAATGGATCAGTTCTTTCATAGGAAAGGACAAAGTCTCTCTATAGACAGAATCAGTCATATCTTTCTAATCTTTTAAAACTATACAACTGAGTAATATATTTGGGTTTGTTGGATTTTTTTTTAGTAGAACTGAGACAGAACTGGGAAATTATTTCTTAGAAAACCCCCTATAAAGCCTATAAAGTTAGGAGTATTTTGCTCCACCTTCAAGGGATTTTAGATCTGTAATGCAATTTTAATACAC
The DNA here is from genome assembly GCF_963662255.1 of Cinclus cinclus. Lineage (NCBI taxonomy): Eukaryota > Metazoa > Chordata > Aves > Passeriformes > Cinclidae > Cinclus > Cinclus cinclus. Next base: position 23,355,629 of record NC_085052.1, read on the forward strand.
AGACATCCTTGTCTAGTCATCCCATTGTTGCTACAGGGTGTGTTATGCTTTCATCAGAAAGCTTACATCTCATAGACTTGCCTGAGCTTGTACATTTGAATTTGAGTGACTTTAGGGGTAGCTATATGTACCAGAGCTGTGGTAAATAGTCTTCTCTGTAAGTGCTCACTAATTTGTCCTTATGTAAATATGAACTGAAAGTAGTCCCACAGTGTGTTAGAGTATACTTTGCAAGACCATTTTTTTTCAGAGGTATTGTAATAAAGTATTTTCTAAATTCCTGTCCTTCTCAGTACTGCTTTCCACATAACAAGTTTGTGAACCCTACCCTAGATAAAAAGTGCCAAAGCCCAATACTCAATCACCTTCTTAACATGTTTATATCATTAGAATTTGTCTTCAAATAATTAAGGCTAGCGGGAACTTAAGGTGTATTTTCTGCTTGTGCCATCTTTGTTTTAAGGCTTATCTATCCATAGATGTACAGATGGGGTTTATCCCAGGAAAGCTTACATTATTAGTTGCATGGTAGTCAATATGTAGCTGGAGCCTCTTTTTGCTAGGCTCTAGACAAGCCTAGAGTAGAAGAGAATTGGTGGCACAGCTAAAAAAAATTGACAATTTGACCTATCAACTTCATTTTTCAAAAGGCTCAAGTGGCCCCTTTATCCTTGTTGGGTGGCAGCAATACTTCCTGTACTTGCAGTGTGATGTGTAGAATGCTACCTGGGGACAGTTACAGGAATGCTAGAGGTCAGCTAAGGTAGAACTTTCCAGAGAAAAATGAAATATAAAGGATCGTATTGCAGGACTTGTTTCAGATATGCTTATGTAAACCACATAAGTGGCAGAGAAAATGGGGGCATTATTCTAAACTCTCATGGAAAAATGGGTCATGTCTCTCCCAGTTGCCACCATCACTTGATGCACTTGAACTACATGGTGTGTCCACAAGTAGACTATGTGCTGGTTTATATGCAGCTCTCTGAAAAGGAATTTTATTGTTCTAGAGTCTAGTTTTCACCAGTATTAATATCTGGGCTGGCTTTGTCTGGGATAGAATTCATTTTCTTCATAGCTGTTAGTATGGGCTGTGTTTTGGATTTATGCTGGAAATGGCATTGATAGTATAAGAACACTTTTTGTTACTGCTGAACACCAATTCCTCAGAGTCCTTTCCTGCTTCTCACCCCACCCCACCAGAAAGGAAGCTGGAGGTGCACAAGAAGTTGAGGCCACAGCAGCTGGCTCCACTTGATCAAATGAACGTTCCATACCATATGGTGTCATGTTCAACATATGAAGCTGATGGGACAGGAGGAAGGAGAGGCATTCAGAGTGGAGTTTGTTTTCCCAAGTCCTCAGGTATATGATGGAGCCCTGCTCTCATGGGGATGGCTGAACAACTGCCTGCCCATGGGAAGTGGTGAATCAATTCCTTGTTCTCCTTTGCTTACATGGTGGCTGTTACTTTACTTTTTATTGAGCTTGCTTTATCTCTGCTCACAGGTTTTCTCACTTTTACTCTTTTTGATTTTTCTCCCCATCCCATTGTGTAAGGGAATAGATGAGTGAGTTTAGTGTCCTGCTGGGGTTATACCACAGCAACATTTTATGAAACAAAAAACCCCCAAACATTAATAGTTAGAGGGAGGATGCAATGTTTTGCTAAAGGATGGTACGTTCCATTTGTTCTTAGGAGATGTTATAAATCAAAGAAAACACAAGATGAATGAAGGTAAAAGTTTTATATTTATTGTGTATAACACTATTGCCAAAAGGTGCCACTTCTCTAGTCCATCTTCTGTGCCTCAAGATGACAGTAATTAGGATTAATGTAATAAAGGGGACCCTGAAGAATATTAAAATTAAGCTTGTGCTAAGCTTTATAGATCAGACCTAGCTAGCACTTTGAGTATCCTTTTTGAATGAGAAGAGTCCTGTAATATATAAAGCATCAGCTTAAAATTTGCCCTCTGGGGAGAGAATAAACTTGGATTTTTTGGTTTTGATTTTTGCAAGGCAAAATGCAATGGGTGAATATGGAATCTGAAATGCTGCTCTGGGAGGTAACACTGTACTATTTTATCAAAAATTGGTTTTGGTTTTTCATCTGTTGCCCCCTGCCCATTGCACATAGATTTTGGTGAGAATGCTCTCCCTGAATTAGTGAAATTGGAGTAAAGATTTCAAAATCAATACGTGGCTTTATCACAGAACAATTATCCATCTCAAGGTTGTTTTTGCCTCACAAACAAAGGGTTAAACTTCATAGGAAGTTTGGCTGTGAGTTTGGATGCTGTAGTCTAATTGGATTTAATTTCATGTGCCCATTAACATAAGCTGTAAGTGGGTCTGAAGCAGTCTAACTGATGGATGGCTTTTCTTCTGAAAGTGGCACGTTGCCACTGGTGCCAGAGACTCCTTAATGCACTGGAGGAGATGTAGCAGCTGCCATGGTCTCGCCAAAGGCTTGGAATACCTGCTCTGTCTGGCTGAAAAAGAATGGATGTGTCCATGCTATGTCGTGTGGTTTCTAGCATGAATCCTGTGACAGTTACTGTTTTTAAATATGACATGCAAAATATACTTTTTTACCAGGTACTGAATTTTCTTCTAAAGTACATCTAATAGCTGAAACTACTTATTCCCCTGTAGATTTTCATTTGCTATCAGCGTTTTCCACTTGGCTGGCTTAGTCACAAAATAGGCAGACAGAATAAAGCCAGGAAATGGTAGCCAAATTGGCAATATCCTGAATCCATTGCCTGCATCTTTTACATCTGCCTTGAGCTTTTGTGGCATCAGAAGTTGTATGTGTGCTTTCTGAAAAATTATGCCCTTTTCAAAGAAAAAAAAAAATATTAAAAGCCTCCTGGAGTTTATTGGAAGGCATGCGCTTATAAAAGGTCCTAGGACATGACTTCATACCACTGGAGTTTGAAAACAAAATCACACACTCCCCCCCCCCAAAACAAACACCCTCCCCCAACCCCCAAATTTTTTTCTTTGCTAATTTAGGCATATCCATATGGCATCAGTTGCCAGTTTGGAGTATTTTTAGAAATAGGAAGGCAAAACTGTAAAACTGTTATAACTAATTATAGTTAATAATAATTAATACTTTTAATATAATTAATATATTAAGATACAGTTATAACTAGTTATAACTAATGTTATTATCAGAGGGAAATTTCAGCTTACCATCACTTTTGTCTGTTTCTAACACTAGTTGCTGATAACTGAATTTCTACTTCTGGTAATTTACTCAAACTACTTACTAATGCTAAACCAGTGAGTACCTAGATTTATTGATCTATTGGAGTAAAGCTCTCATCCAAACATAGAAAACATAACGTAATGCTAACTTTTGCATCTTGTTCTACAGTGTGCATAAGGTTAACATAATTTTCTTTGTTGCTAACTATCGAGCAGAGAGGGAGAATGCCAGAGGTGATATTAGGCATTCAAAACTAATGTAGATGTATTACATTTACAACTTGTAATCTGAGTATCTGTGGTCTTCTGGCTTGAAGATGTGCCAATGTTTATTTCAAGAAATGGGTGTGGAATTTTTTTTTTTTTTTATGTCCATGGACAGTAAAGTGGTGAAGAATTCTGCCTGTTTGCTGATGATTTTTTGGCCTTGAGACTTATGATGTCCCCATGTATTTTCTGGGTCATTTGGCTGAACAGGGGAATGTGATCTTTATGTGGATTGCTACCCTCAGAGGATACACAAAGCTCATTGCTTGGAAAATATGAAGAAAAAGGACTTGGAATGCTTGGAAGGAAGACAATGGGTGAATGAACTGTGGTAGAGGTGTTAAGTGAGAAAGTTTGGTAAAGGGAAAGGTGAAGGGTGAGAAAAAATTGAAATGGGAAGAGGAGAAAAAGAGAAGAATTGAGGTAAGATGGCAAAAGGACAAGGAGGATTGACAAGAAGTAGATGTGTTTGTGCCCAGTACTAGCAGTCTCTGTCCTAGGCAGAGAGAAGGCAGCAGTGTGGTGATGTAAATTAAGCTTTATACTTATCTGGTACAGGAATGGATTGCCCCATATGCTGTTGCTTAAAATTTTAATATCTATAGTCTTAAAACACAGTAAGTGGTCAGAATGTGCTTTTTAGAACTCACTTTGGAGTCATGTTGTCTCTGTTCATAATCTTCCAAGTTGTTTTCCAAGTTCTTTGAAGAAGCACAGAGCTTTGCAAAGGATACACAAACCCTCATGTTCTTATTTTTTTTTTTTCCCCAGAAAGGACAATTTCTGCCTCATTCTTTTTCCTTTTACTCAAGCCTTTCAAGAAAGCAGCTGTTGGAGTGTGCATTCTTATGCTGCTTTGTAAAGAGCCAGGAATCAAAGAAGCTCCTTTTGGCATGCATAAAAACATTGACGAGTGTTCCCTAATCATCACGGATTTCTGTTGTAACAGAAAAGTAAATATTAAGTTTGTTTGTGGTTTTAAGACCATAATCAGAGATCTTGATTTGTAGCAACTGAATATGAGTTTGCAATTAAAATCAACTACTCTAACACTATTTGTATCTGGAAATATATTTTTTGTATTTGTTAATAAACTGATTTCTTTGAACTGCTATTTACAGTCAAGATGAGCATTTTAAACTATTTTAGTACAAATCATAAATGTGAATCATGGCTTAAATGGTAGTTTGCTGCATTTGGTGATGCCCCTTGGCTGCCAGTTATCCAACTGCAAACTCACAGGATTTTCAATTTATTTTTCACATAGTGCTTCAGCAGTGAGAGAAAGAAGTTTGCCACAAACAAATCAAATGGGCTGATCTTGGACAGGCACTGTACATTTTTTTTGCTGTGAGATATCTGGAGGTAGTTCACCTTCTGAGGGCAGAAATTATTTCAGCCTGCTAGTTGTTTTTGAAGCTACCTGCCAGGTGATTTCTCTACTAGACCATAGGCCTCTTGTAGGAATGAGTGCACAGAAAGCACCATGCTCCATAACCACTCTCTTCTTCAATAACTGACTATTGAAAAAATAAGCAAGTTTGGGGAAGGACTTTGAGAATGGCTCACCAAGGAGCTGCCTGGTAATTTTAAATAATTTTAAAGTGGATATCTAGTTGAGAGGAATCCATAGACTTTTACACACATGCATATCCACGTACACACAGATATATTTATATAAGACATAGTTTCCATATGATACAACAGTAAGAAATACTTTATCAGGACTGAAAATATACACGTATATATTGCCTGCCAAAATGTGAGACGTGTATGTAAGACAATAGAAGGGCAGTAGCATACATCAGCGATCCTGTAGTGACAATGGGTTTCAATGGGTTTATTAATTTAGTTGCTAGATGTTTGGTTGGGTTGTAGCACTATAAAAATAAGAACAACAACAAAAGACGACCAAACAACAACAAACTCCAAAGTGCAAATGATCTCTGCAAATATAATCTTGACAAAGAATATTATAGATGGAATGGTCTAGGTAAATTAAATTTTAGCTCTAAGAGGAATATGTCAGTGTCATAAAAAGAATCAGTGCCCAAGTTCTTTAATGAGCTGCATGCAATTTCCACTTGTTCACAGGAAGTGGTTTTCTTCCTCTTTTACTTTTTTATGCAGAATTGAAGCTGTGCTGTCTGTGGGAGAAGGGTATCCTCTTCAGGTTTCTGTAGGTAGCCATTACTGTCCTGATGCAGGGGATTCATAGGAGCAACCATAAAGAAAAAGAAACAATAATCTAGTTGCATTTTAAGTGCTCTCTTCCAGAGGCCACATCAGATCCACTTGGATACAAACACGAAGATTGTTTCTGTCTTCAGCTTAAAAGCAGCGCTAGATTTCTTGTGCTAGCTACTCTGAAAGTACTCTTGCAGGACTAATTGGGATAATATTCGTGACTAAAGCAAAGCCATTTCATCTGCAATCTGTCTTAAGTGGCTTTTATCCCTCCTTGATATTTATATTATGGAGTCAGATATTCTGTCTCAGCATTTCTTTTTCTAACAGAATAAAGCTCTTCACTCTTAAATACTCTTTGCTGACACTCCCTTTTTCCTAATGACTGTAACAGGTCCTCTTTGAATTTGTTCCAATTGAAATTGGTTTTTTGTGCATAAATGTGGCAAAAACTATGTACTATTTTAAGTGACATCTTACTGTAGATGTAACAAATAGTGTTCATTGGATAGGTCTGAAAGTCAGAGTAATAACCTGCTTATCTCAAAGCCAGCTTTATTCCTAGACTTCAAATGAATACATAGAAATTGATCCTAGGTGGCATTCAAGAATCTGTTATATTTAATTGTTGAATATAAATGGATATTTTTGCAAGTGGTGCAGAGATGGTGGCAATGTGGATTTTATGCAGCTGTTTAGCTTTTAGGTCTCTGTTCTCTGTGCTGATAAAGGAGTATGTGATTTAGGCTACTATGGGTGGCAGCTTAGTCAAAATATTCACAAATTTTAGCAAAAACTTTTTCTTGTTCTTAGTCTGGGATGTATCTGGTATGTGTTTATAAAAAGGGGTCAGTCTTTCAGTTATTTTTTTCAACACTGGGAGCATGCAACACTCGGGGAAAAAAGGTCTGCTACTTATGCCAGTAGTAATATTGTTTGAATCGGTGTAGCATAATTTATTGCAGTTTGAAACTTCTTCCTTGAAATCCAGTTGCCTTGTATAGTAAGAATAAATATATTTTCATTACAATATGCAGATTTTGTCAACTGAGCTTTTCTAAGTAACACTGTTTCAACACACCCATACAATTTCATTCCCTTATACACACCGTAGATATCAGCCTTTTTTGTAAATACACTCGAAATTTTTTGCTTTTTTTTTTCCTAGGTGGCTGGGTGAAGGTGATTTTAGTGTGACAACGAAGGCAGCAATAAACTTTTATATAGAGGGTGACACCCTGAGCAAAGGTTTTAAGCACGAGTTTGTATTTCTTCTATCAAGTTGGTGTAGGGAAGGATTTAGGTACCTGTGTCTGTTCTGGTCCTGTTGGCACACACACTAAGCAGGAGGAAAACACTGTAAGCTTTTCTGCTGCGTTTCTACACACATACTTGTACAGGTATAGGTAATAATATACCCTTATATGAAATTAGTGTTCTATCTTGGGACGTTTTATTAATTACATTAGATTACACTTTGGCATTCCTGAATATGAGAGGCTGTGGTAGTTGCCAAGTGAGTCCTCTTTGGATACAGCATTGTGTGATTTCTGAGTCACTAGTGCAGTCAAAAATAAAAATAAAATAAAATAATAAAAAACACCCCAAAAATCAAACCAAAACCCCAAAACACCAAAACTTGATGTTTGTCTTCTCAAGGTAACCTGAAAGCTAAAATTATGGAACAGTGTTCTTTGACTGTGTTTTATTATTTCTTTCATCTCATTGATGCTTCAGACAGCATGTTGAAATGGTGTTTTTTTTAATTGGGGGTTTGTAACAGCACTGGATTTAGGAAATTTCACCACATTTTGTTCTGTAAGGCCATGTGTTCAGTCCTTGTTTAAAGGCAGCTATTTCCTCAAATGCATGAATTAGGATTTGTACTCTTCATGTTACCTAAGGTTAAGGATGCTGCCATTAATGTTTCAATGCCTCATCAGTTCATCCATCTGTAGGAAGACATTAGAACTTCCTTATTTTATGAGGATGTTTTCAGTTTTAATTCCTTTAATGTCTACAAAATGCTTCCATAATCTTGTATGTAGGAGATAATCAGTGCCAAGTATTAACAAGCACATATTAACACTTCTGAAACTGTCTGGTACTGAACTCCAAGTATGAACAATGCACTCTTTATATTCTGAGTTTCCAAGGAAATACTGCAATTCCAGGTAAACTGTGTTGTTTGGGTTTTTTTAATGTTAATGGAAAGGCTAATTTCTGTGCAAACACTAACTTTTGTATCATAACAGTATGAAGTTCTATACTCGGTCACAGCAATAGGACTTGAAAGCGTGCAGAGACATGGAAAGCCTGAAGGCTTAGATCTCACCTAGTGAAGAGATATGAGAGCTTAGAGCTTAGTTATTCAGAATATGAATAACTGTGCAGGGGATATTGTAGCAGCCTTCAGTTTGGTATCTGCCTGATTTACAGTTCATTTGCAGTGAGCCAACAAGAAGGGCTCCTTAGGGATATATGAAAATCTGGTCCTCCAGTATTTTCAGCTGATCTATCTTTTTGAGTGAAGTCAGTTCACGAGGTGGAAAAGCAGTGCCTTAAAAAAAAAGGGGGGAGTAGGGGGGAAGAAATGAAAAAAAAATTACATGATAAATGCACAAGTAATTAATGGATACTTTTTCATTACTGACATGACTGCTGTGACTTTTCAGTTTTTACCTGTGACACAACACTTCGAGCTACAATTTCATCATGATTTAGAAAAAACAAATCCATCAGCACTTAATATATTTTTACAAAATTAAAAGTCATGTAGACATGTGATTCAAAAATTAGTGATAAAGTAGCACAGAAATATCATTGGTTCTATTAATAACAATTTACATTAATGCAGCATTTTCCATTCTTTTTCACTAATTTCATTCACATGGTATTTTGTTAACTGCTAGGTTGCCTTGCTTGTATTGAGCACTTGATTGACCTCTGAGGCAGAGGTGGTGATCAAATGGCTTGCAGCAATTGCAGAGGTTGGCAGAGGTGGAACTTTTGGCCCAGGTAAAGAAAGGATCCAAAGGGTAAAAGAAAGAACTGAGGACTACTCTGTTGTGATTAGATGGGATGTCAGCCTGATCCTTTTGGTCAGCTTCAAGTCTAAGACCCTAAGGAAGGTTAGAAAGCTCGTTTTATCCAGATGTGGGCTGAATATGGTATTTCAGTATAATTAGCTCACTTGACTTACATTAAGGTGGATTTTATCATCATGGGGATGAAGAAACCTAGCATTGATTTTTACTCTGTGTGTGAATTCAACTGCACCAGTTCATCTTTCGCTGTGTGAACTGCTATGCTTGTTTTTTAGGATCCTGTGAAAATTGTAGGAAGACCACCTTAAAAATACCCTATGTCTCTCATCTCAACTTCGGGTATTTTAGGAATTTATCATATTGTCTTTTTGGACGCATTATAGGTATCTTCTGAACGTACTTCAAAAAGTTTTGACTAATTATCTGTCTCTTTCTCATCACTACACAATATAAATACCCAGGTTAAGGTTTCCTATCACTGTCTTATAGTTTACAGAGGAATTTTATCTTGGTTGTTTTTGCATAGTGTAGAAGCATCTTGGGAGTTGTACTGTTGATACACAGGTTGTAGCAGGGCAATTTGTTCTGTTTCTTCAAATGCAAAACCATCAATCTGGAACCTGTAGGAGGTTCTTTTTAGAATCTCAGTATTAATATAGCACACTCATTAATGAACTGCTCATAAATTAAGCTCCTAAAGGCATTCACATGTGAGCCTATCAGTATTTGTATGAGGATTTTTTTTTTGGTGCAGATTGCTGCCTATTCACTGTCACTACAAAAGCAGGTAGGCACGGGAACAACAGACCATTTACATCACTCTGAATCCAGCGGAGTTCTGTTAAATGATGTTTCTTTCTTTCTTCGTTTCTCTCTATAGCTCTTTAGTCTCTCCTTCGAATGAAGGTGTTTGGCTGTGCAGTACTTGCTTTTGGGAGGTGGAGATCAGGGCTGCTGGCTGGCACTGTTGGGCAGGTTACAGCAGGTGGCACTATTTGGTGACTTTTGCTTAACACCGGTAATTATTTCCGTGCACACGTGTATGTTGATACATGACTATTTTTTCAATTGGATTTTTATGGAAACACTAAATAAGGTGGCCATTCTGAAGAAGCAGCTACAAATATCCTTTCTCCTAAGGAATAGTAACAACTTCCATATACTTCAGTGTATATAAAATGTGTCTATATCAAATGTGTTCTTTGTTTATGTTGTTAATAAAGAAAAAGACTTACGGAACTAATTTTTGGACTGATGGTTGGACTAGGTATGCTGGACTCCTGTGGAAAATTCTGGAGCAGTGATCATGCTTAACTTCTATGTTTTAAGGGTTAATTATTTTTAAAGGGCCCCACCTACTGAAAAAAAAAACCGCCCCCCCCAAAAACCAACAAGAAAAGCCCCCCAGTTTTTACCACATAGCTTTGTGTTCATGTTGACTTTAATTTTGCCATCACGTAATGAGAGCTAAAGCAAAACCTGGTCTTGTGAAGATGATGTCTCTCTCTATGATGGAGAAGAGATTTGTTGTTGCATTGCTTTTCCAGTGCGATAACTCACACAACAGATGCATGTTTTTATTAAATACACAGATGAAAACTTGTGTCTAGGTGTCTGCCTATATGTATTAATTTTTAAAGTCACTCTTCCCTTGCTAGTTTTGCAGCTGGGCGATTTCTTTCAGCCACTTGACTAACAGGGATGTCAGTAAAAGCAGAATTGATCTGATTAGATCTGCACAAGAAAAAATAAATGCAGTTTTCAGCTTATTTCATATTAAGTATGGCCATTTAACAGCTATGTTAAATGTGTCTGAAAAGCTACAGATAAATTGTTTCTATCAAAAATAAAAAATATTGTCTCTGGGGGAGAGAAAGCAGTTTGCCAGCAAGCCCTGGTTTCTGCCACTGCTCTTTCTCTAATGTAACAGAGTTATTTTTAGCACCAGAAAGTGCAAAAGATGTTTAAGAGAAATAGGCTGGAAAATGTGACATTGCACAACCCATCTTTGTGGGTGGATGAGGTTTCTCTGTCTGGGTTGTGCTGTTTGCTCTCATTTGCATTCTCTCACTGAGTGTTATGCTCTTATGAATTACATATGTGTTTGTGGCTTAGAAGCCCTATGTAAGCATATCGATATGACTGGAAAATACAGTTAAATGGTATAACATACAAGCCAGTCATGTTGTTACAATCAATTTAGTAAGAAATAATTCCTCATGTTTTCACTCAATAGTTATGTTTTGTTTATCAACCTTAAACTAATAGCAGAGTTAGACTGAGAAGGATACGTTTAACATGGTATTAAAATATATTTAGCAGGAGTGGGGAAAAAAAGCACGTACTTCATGTTAATTTATAATTAAGAATCATACAGAAAAGAACAGGGAAAGGGGGACTCAAGATTGTGTTTTTCCTTGCTGCCTGCCACTATTCTCAGTTCTGTTGCTGGCCTCTTGGGATAAATGTTTTCATTTCTGTACGAGTTGCATTCCTTAACCTTTAAAATGGGAATAGTGATTATGAAATTTTTGTTTACCCACTTGTACATGTTTGGATGAAAAGCATTGTGTAATGGTTTATTAATTCTCATATGTTTTGCTTCTACCATCTGCCTATTTGCTGGCCTGCTTATTCAAATGGAAGGACCTGGGCTACACCCAGAATTTTTTCATCTTCTCTTCACTGTGTCCGAAATTGAGAGTTTGGATGATGCTGATGGACTTATAACCTAATATTAGGTAGAAGAAAGCAGTTTGTCTGAGGACTGCGTATGCAGTAGTGGCCAGAAGACTGGGGAGTACCCAGGTTGCCTCCACTTCTTCAGACACACAGTAAAGATGAAGTTGAGAGGGAAGATTTTTGTGTGTATGGCATCTGCAGCTCCTATGATCTTCTGGTCAGAAAGGGAGAATTTGCCTCCTAGTTGCAGATATAGCTGCTTCCCTCATTTACTGATTCACACCCTGTTAATTTACATGTCTTCCAGGTTATTCTTATGATTATTCCTACTAGGTAGAAAATGGATTTCTAGTTTGAGCCAGACACTGTCAAGTATTTTTCCTGTCACACTGCCAGTCACTCTGATAACTTCAGATCATTCTGCTTCCCTTCCCTGTCCCCAAGAATTCCCGAATTAAAGATATTTGAGCTCAGTAACCTTAGATACATTTGACCACAGTAGTGAGCTATTAAGTGCTTCTAGTCCTATCACATCACCATCAGATGTTTTCTATTCAGTTGTTGCAAAAGATAAGTACAAAGTTTCTAACACTCTTTCTAAAATAAGATTTTACTTTCTTCCCTCTCTGTTCTTTATCTACACACACTTTTCCTTTTTGGAGCTCTTTTGTGGGGAGGAGGGAAGGACTAGTAATCTCTCTACTGGGAAAAGAATCAATGTAGCTAATTTCAGTTTTTCCTTGGGAGAGTTCAGAAATAGGGGAGTGACATTTGAAAGCAAGCTTTGGTTTGCTTGATCAGGAATAGAGATGATTTACCATAACAGTATTTAAAAAGACCCAAACAACACCCATACATAGACACAAGTAAGACACCTACCAATTGAAATTATTTGCTCAGGCTGCCTTCATGCCCTGATTGGTGAATACAGGGATTCACAAAATTTCTATCAAAAAACCTGCTCTTTTGCTTTTTAGCTCAAATGGAGGTCAAACTAAAATATGAAGAGACACAGAAAATGTGAAACATTGGTTCCTGTCCTATGTTATCCCACTGGAGTAAGTAGCCCAGATAAAAACATACCCTGGTTTTGTACATTTGGTTCTTCCTGGGCTGTACCGTAAGAAAAGCAGGCTGGGATTGGTGGTGATGTAGACAATAGGCAGTATTAGAGAACTAATTCAAAAGATTTTTCAGTAGAGAAAATATTTATTAAATAGTAATTGTAGACAACATTAGGAGCTGCTTTTTTTTTGTTTTTCTTTGCTTCTTTGGGTTTTTCCTCCCTGGAAGTCTAATCTTTAGTGTTAAGAATGAAGTATAATTACCACTACACACATTAAAGATGTTTCATAAACTGTTCTTTTCCTTAAAAAAGGGATTGAATAAAAAATCACCTGCTTTATTTGCTTTTTAGTTTGTGCAGCATTTTGCAGCCAAATATGCCTGTTAACCAGTGCAGGAATATAAATGTGTAAGTGTCCTGTTAGATGTAAACTCACACAATCATATAAGCTCAATATAATGTAGCTCTACAAGTGAAATTTTTAGTACTGAACTGTTAAAAGCATATTTCAATTTCAAGATGATTACAAGTTACTCACAGAAGGAGAAATAATCTCCATTTTGTGTGTAGAATAATTCAAATTATCTGAACCTTAATTATTTCAAAATTTGTCAAATTATTAACTGTGAGGAGCCATCCTTGAGTATCTGAAATCTAAATGTGTCTGTTGGTTCCAGTGACTGAGATAATCAAGGCTGTAACTTGATGTAATTTAGACACCTGGCATTTAGGGTAATTCCTTGTGATGTCTGAAGGTTTTCACATAAAAAGTCTTTAGGGTTTTGGAAGAGACTCTGACCATGAACTTATACAGCCTTGATTAACAAGACTCAGGTTTCTAGTGTGCACCTTGGCAAAGCTATCTGAAAAGGTGAAAGTCTCTGGACGAAGTGCCACAGTGTGTTTTCCAGGTTGACTGGGTGCCGTTATCATCTGTTCACATTTGGGGGAAGTGATGTTTTTGTTGCCTTTCCATTAAGTGGGGTTGTCCAGATGCTGTTTTACATTTAGTGCCATTAGCTAAAATCAGAACAGAGGTATCTCTGAGGGAAGTGGGCAAATAAAGGTAAAATAAAAAATACCAGACCTCAGAAAATAAAAATGTTTTTTTCTTTTGTATTTAAATTCACACCATGTTTCTTATTTTAACATGCAGAATAGTTTGGTTTTTTTTAGGTGTTTTGTTTTGTCAGCTTTGGATACCTTAATGTCTACCCTTGCCAGTTTGTCAAGGACAGATGTTTAGATCTTACTGCAAAATTAGTGTCTTCAGTTGGGTGCTCAGACATGCTTTTAAATGCATGGGCCTTATAACGTTGCTCAAATCCATGATTCAGTTGCCTGTTTTCACAGCTTTTATGAATGATTAAAACTCAAAAGAATAAACTGACAGAGGTTTGTTATATTAGAGCCATTTATAAAATAACTACTTTGAGATGCTTTATGGTTTACATAGCGTTGTGAATATTAGTATGAATTTCTCTTTGCTTCTGCAGGTGCTGCAGAGAAAAATATAACCTCCAATTCCCAGCACACTGATCTGTCTAAACACAATTTGACATGCATTGCTATTAGCTTAGCACCTTATCAAATAATGTGCCCTGATAGAGATAAAAGGTTTTACAACCTTACTGCCTTTGTTTCTGTGTGCGCTCACCCACAGAGACAGCTCTGCAGCAGCTCATAATTAACGCAAAAGACAAAGACAAATCTATATGGCTCAGTGTTGGAGGGTCCAGTGTGCATGTTAAGCAGCTGGGGAAGTGACATCTACAGCAAGAGGGTCTAAAATGGGATCTTCAAAAGAGGATTTAAGATGAATTCAAGTTGGGCTTTGTGAAGTCTCATTTTGACATGATGGAGCCGATGACCGAGTGTTGTCTGGAAATCAGCATGGTTCTGTGTGTCAGAGCGTTTACTCAAGTCTTCAGAGAGGCTCTCGCTTCTCTGTTAGCTGTAACTCTGTGTCACTTTGCATTCCAAGTGTAAGCAAAGTGTCTCAGGAAGGAATGAAGTGTGCTGAAAAAATATCACCAGGGTGATATAAAAATGTTCATTATTCTGAACCTTTCCTTCCTTGTTAACTTTTGTGCCTTTGTGGGTATACACAGTTTTAAGTGGTAGCTTGGGGGACTAAACACAAGGCCATGCTGGCTTTTCCTGACTAGTTTTCATTCAGAAGCCAGTGAGGGCCCCTCTCATTTTCTTGAGTCATCCAGCATCTTTAACCTACCTGGCAGTAGAAGTGTCATCTTAGCCAGACTAGATCTCAGAATGGGAGCTGTACAACAAGGTAGCTGGTCCAGCATTTTACAGGACAGTGAAGCCATTTGGTTCCCCTCTCCTTCCAAAATTTAGTCAAATACTTCAAATTAGGAATCTTATTCATGACTGCTAAAGCTCTATTTCATTGCCTGAATAAATCTTTAGCCCCAAGTAACTGAGAACATGGGGGTTTTAGTAGTTTTAAAAATCAGATCAAAATTCTATCTACTTGTAAATATTGTTTTGTTATTCAGGAAAATCAATTCAAGCCAGATTTTTAGAGATATTTGACAACCGAAGGGGCTTTTGAAGCTCAATAACCATCCATTTATGTTTTAATGCTTATGAATGTCTCTACAGTTTGAATCTGGGTTCAATTCAAAATTTTCTTGACTATGAGTTCAGAGGCATGTTATTCTTGCTCCTATTACACATGAGTTATCAAAAAAACCCCGATGCTTAAATGTCAAAAAGGATAATGCTGAATTGAAACAAGAGAAACATGGAAATATGTGACTTTTTTTTCTCCTATCAAAATGATTAGGAGAAACTTCTTATCAATTGTACTGGTACTGAGTTTTAATTTATCACTCTACCAAAATAAAATGAAGCCAGAATATCTAAATGAGTTCAAATTCCAAGTGTCCACAAAGAGAGTAGGAAGAATAAGTCAGAGAGCAGAGAGTGATACTTGAAGGATGTCAACAGAATGGATGTTTACTTGAGAACATTGTGTCATGCTGATTTCAATATCCAAATCAGATTTGCATCATATTAATTTGGCTGCAATTTTTACAGGAAACCTATGGAGTTTTGGTGTCCATTTACCACTGGGTTTCAGTAAGTCTTTGTAGTCTTCTGCAAGTCTTATTGGGGCTGGTTTTTAATGCAAATTTTCCTGTAACACATCTCTGAACAGGTAAATTTGCATGCTGATGTAGCTTTCCAAAGGGATATTTTTCCTGGTATTTGGTGTTTGGTGTCTGAGGAAGATGCTTATGGATGTCTCATCTTACGTCTTAACTTGACTGGCAGTGGAGATAACTGGTTTTAATTTTGTGAACCAGCACAATTTCAAGCATGTTTGGTGTGCTGTAAATGTGTAATGGTAGGACCCAATCCTAATTTCTGTGGATCTGACAAATGTGCAGTGGAAGCAGACTGTGCTATTGCTCATGGCCTGATTAAAACTGATTTCTCTTGTGTGTGTATGTGAAAACCTTAGTAGTACAACCAATGTGCCAAGCTTTATGAATTCCCCATCCCACCAAGGGCAATGGTCCATGTTTATCAGCAAGATTAGGCAAAATGGTGAAAAAAAGGCCTTCTTAACAAGGTCTTTTTAACTGTCTGAAATATAGCAGTTTGCCCTCTGTTTGCTTTCTAAACCATTGAACAAGATTCAAAAGATTGCCAAGCTACCAAAACCTCCATATTCATTAGTCTTGCCTGAGATGAAAAGGAAAATGGTAGAAGACTATATGGGCCTGAGTAGGTGCTACCCTGTGATTTAAGTGTTCAGCAGCTGCCTCTTCCTAATCACTGAAGTTACAGTTCAACAATGTCAGGGAAGGGAGATGGCTTCATAAAGTCAAGGTATAAAACACAATCTGTACCCCTGCTCTTTGTGCATGCTGGTAAAAACAGGAAAGGGACGAGGATGGAGAACAGGAAGAGATCTGCAAGAGCAGTGTTGGGCTGGGCTGATGACAGGCTACTGCCCTGCACCTTCTCTAATTGTCTTAGCTTCAACAATCACTAAAGTTTTCCAAACTGTCCAGCAGTGAACAGAGGCCAAGTGTCTGAAGCCTCCTCAACTGTTATAATTCTCAGTCAGTTCCTTTATTTGCAAAAAGAAAGCTTACAGACTAATACCAATTTTTAAAATAATTTCATTGATATTCATTATCAAGGTGGTTACGCACCTAAATTAATATTTTATTAATACGACATTAATGTTGTAATATTTTCTGTTCCATTAGCTGGTGAAAAACTGAGGTTTACCATTTCTGTCTTGACCAACCTGAGACACTCGCATCTTTCTTCCTGATTTATAGCTCACAGAATGAGGATAGGTAAGTCACAGAGTTGAGATTGTTCCTCTGCCTGGCCCTGTTCTGGCAACCTACCTTTGTTTCAAGGCTTTTATTTTGGGTGTGTAGCTTTTTGGGAAGGCTGCTAGCAAGTTGTAGCATGACATTCTTGTAACTCAAGAGGTCCTCTCACATGGTTTGACACTGCAGAGCAAGGTGTGCATTGGAAGCATTCAGTCCAGAGAAGATGAACATTAGCATTGATTTTTATTTGCATTGTAAAAACTTAGAGGTGTTGTTCAAGTACAGGAGCCCTTTTGTGAACAGCACATATGTAATAAAAGAGTAACTCCAGCATCTGATGATACATTGAGGCCACAGTAGGTGAGTGCAAAGTGCTGGATGAGAAATGCAGCATAAACCAGAGGCAGTAAAAACTAGTGTAACAGCAAGGTAGAGTGAATCTTGTTGCCTGAAAGGTAGCAAGCAGTAAGAACAGAAATGGAGCCTCAAGACCTTCCCTGGAGACTGCAAAATGCAATCTGAAGCAACAGTTGTGCTGCTATCTCATGGAAAGTACAGATGAGGATGGCTGCAGGAGGACATCATGTGTCTCTCAACATCAAGTCTCTCTTGGCAAACAGCCAGATCACATACCTACGGCTCTGTGTCCTAAGTGTTCAGGTTCCTCTGTGATCTTGAGAACCTCCCTGGAGGATTTTAGGATAGTTCTTACTTTGAAGGACTAAGGGAGGAAATTGCAAACACTACAACTTTCTTCTTTTGTCACTTATATTTTGTTTTGTTTTTCATTGAGGAATTGTTATAGTTATTATTTTGTGAGATTTTTGGTGGATGCCCAGCGCCACCTTGAGCAGTCAACTTTGGACTGTTTAAAGTAATTGTTTTGAGGTAGCACACAAGCAGAGGTACAATAATAGGAACTAATGGTAACTAACTTGGATGTTCCTGCTGAGTTTTAAAAACTATTATGTTGAGCAAGGAAGTTTTGATTAAATTATGAAAGACATGATCTCTGTGCAAATTTTATGATTTGTTGCATTTCAAATCAAGTTAATTCATTCCTATGAATGCTTCTTGCTTTAGTATCTTGGAGTTTCACAGGAACAGTTTTGTGACCATTTGCATAATTATCTAAATGGGCAACTCTTTGTCCTCCATCATACTTTCCCCCTCAGGATTTCTTGATTGTTTTTTTTTTTTCTGCAGTCTTTTGAAGTCCAGCCCAGGACTTCTGGGCTGTAGGTATTGGCTTGATTAACTTCAAAGCGCCCCACCGCTGACAGTCACGTTAGCTTGTCACTTGGCCTCCAGCAGACATTGCAATTGTGAATGGAATTGAGTAGATTTACTGGAGCTATATATTTTTTTTTTCTTTCAGAGCAATGGGAAAATAAGTATAAAGGTTCAAAAACCTCACTCAAGTGTATGTTCATATGTTAGCTGATAGTATCTGCTACAATTATAAATGTAGAGAGGTATATGATGCCAAAATATTTTTGTCTCATGTTTACTCTTTTGCTGCCCCAAGAAGAACCCAGAAGAATGTGGTGATTTGGCAGAATTGTAATAAAATCCCTTTCCCAGGACTTTGGGGTTTGAAACAGCATGAGATGCAGATTTATTTTTTTAATTTTTAATGGTAAACTAAATTTTGATTGATGTCTAATAAACAACTGTGTCCCTGTTTTTGTGCAGTACTAAAGATCCAAAAGTCAATGCAATGTATGTCATTATGATCAAACTGTAAATTATCAGTTGCATAAAATAATTTTTATAAATTACATCCTCCTGATGTCAGCTATATGATACAATTACATTTCTTTCTGTACTAGTTTCCCTACCTTATTGTTGTAATTAGAGGTCTCAAGATATCATCTGACCCTGGTAATACATGTCTCATAATGATTAAATAGCTGTGGTAATCTGTGAGATGTGAAAAGTTTTCCTGAAAGGTTGAGAAGGATAGCTGCAAGTTTTTAGGGAGTGGAGACATTTCTTGGTAGAAAATATCTCAGTATGGTGTTTTGGGATAATATGGCTGATTCTTACTTTTCTTAAGAAACACTCTTTTCTGTCTTAATTTCTGTGTGCAAATGAAAGGTACCCAAATGCAAGCTCATTTAAACAAGACTAGATTGAAGGTCAAAATGCACAGACTGAGAAAGGTTTGTTTGTCGGAGATCCAAAGCAGACTTGCTAGTGAGCAGCATTAGATTTATTTATTCTTTGTAATGTGAATTATATCAAGACAATAAGGAAAAACACATATTTAGAGTTCCATGAAACTGGGTATGTCATGTGTTCTTGTTTGGAAGGTTAATACAGAAGCCTTTAGAAGTATTATATATGTTGGACGAGAGACATGAATAGTACTCTCAGAAGGGTATATTTTGTTGGCAACTAGAAATTAGTGGAATCTGAGTTAGAATGATGGATCACAAATGATCTCATGATATGAGAATTTGACCAATGAGTTTTATAGGGCACTTGAGGTATAGATGATAGAGATACACCCTGACTGCCTCTCCATCAGCTTGTTACTCATTTGATCTATTCCAGTTATTTTAGAAAGGCTCTCTTGCAATGCAGTTCCATGCCCTCCATCATTTGTGGTTTTCTGTATGAATGAAAGTGTCCATGTTATGCTATAAAGTCCTGTAGTTGACATCTGTAGTGAAAGGGGAAATGAGAAATTAAGAATTCAGTCCTAGGAAAGCACTTGCATGTGTCATTCCAGAAACCAGGTCTAACATAAAACATTCCAATTAAGAATGCATACTGCATATTATTTGATTACAATTCAGAAAACTTTTTTGGTAGGTCACAGTAGGGTGGCTTGATTTAAATCACCAATTTGAATCATGATTTAAGTCAACAAGCAGGAGCCCAGTATTTGGATAATTAATTTTAATCTGTACTTAATTATTTTCCTTAAGAAATGTGTCTTGTTGGTAGGTATAAACAATTAAAACACACTGATTTGCAAACAGATGCAATCTTATGGTAATAATTGGTAATATATTTTGGTAATAGAGAAAGTATATTAAATACATATGCAAGTAATTACATCACTTCATATACATTCATTAATATTATTAATTTTTACATTTTCTGGTATTGGAGAATGGTGAATTAAATGATTGGTTAAGTTACTTAAGGAAAAAACATATAAGGAGATGGACACATGATTTAAAAAAAAATAAACAAATGTGACTTAGCTGTCTTGTTCAGTAACTATTGAAAATACATTAGCTCTAGTGAATATCTCTGCTCAGCACACTTTAAAGCTCAGCACATTTTCAAAAAGTGTAAGTGTTTCAAAAAATCCATCAACCTATCTTTAGATGTCTGAAGAACTTTCAGTGTCTTTGACCATATATTTCAGAATTTTAGTGTTTGCAGTTTGTAGTTTTTTGCATATTTTTTAAATTTACAGTTGAAAGAGAACACTTTCTCTTCTGACAGTAAAATTTACTTAGTTTAACCCAGTGAAGAAAACATTATTGCTGTTTTTGCCATTTTTAGTAGATGTTAATTAATTTAAGTAAAAATGGGGCTTTAATATGACTGATAAAGAAGGTTGAAGTTATTTAATCCTGCTTATTAAAAAAAAAATCAAGAACACCAAGAAAAGAGCATGTTTTTGCAAAAACAAAAAAAAAATCCTCAAAGGTTCCTTCAAGAAAACAGCTCTTCCACAGCTGTTTGTTATGGCAGTAGCCAAATGAATATAGTAAAAATGTTTCTACAGGGAGCATATGCCATGTTAGTATATACCAACAACCTATGAAATAAAGATTCCTGTTTGCAAGTGAGACTGTGGCACCTAAAACATTGTCATGGATAGACTGGTTTAATTATATACGTGGCAGAAATACTGTGGTTGTACTTTAATGAGGAAATAATACACTCTCTCTGAAGTCTTTTAAATAGATTTATTCATTTATTACATGTGTAATTAAGGAAATTTCAAAATATGTCTAATATACTGTAGAAATTTTTAAACAAAATACTCCATTATTATTTAATAGCCAGTGTTAGATTAGCAACCACTAAAGCAAGGAAATGAAGTAGATTTTAAACCCAAGTTTTGCTGTAAATCACAGCTCTGAAGAAAAGCAATGGGAGAGTTTGTTACAGAGAGTTTGTTTGTTTGTATTTGGTAGGCTGAATGGCACAATGAAATGCTTTTTAAAATCTTTTTAGATGACATCAGAAGAAATAATTTCTTATTGCGTTGATCTTGATAAGAGAGCAATGTTTGAGTTCCTTCTAGACACACAGATGCTCTAGATCCTAGAGAGAGGGCTGCACTGAGGTGGCTCTGACCTTTCAGTCGTTGTGTGCTTTCTCTGCAGCGATTGATTCCAAGAGAAGTCCTTCCCCTCATACCCAGGAGGAAGGGTTTGCATCAGGGCTCACTGCTGTCACCCATCATGTCTGCATCTTTCACCTTCTAAGCTCTGCAGCCTTGGGTGGAACAGAAACAGATCCGTGGCACATATCTAATCCTTCAAGTATCGCTCCTGCTGCACGATGCCGTCTCCCCAGCCCAGTTTTATCACTGTTACCTGCTAATTGGAGTGCCTGGGGTTTTGGGCAAAGATGTGCATCTTCACAGTAAGGGAGCCTTCCTTTAGGTTGGTTGTGTTTGCCATTCCAAAGGAATTGTACCTTTTTTCATGAAGCAGTGTACTTGAAGGGGGTGGGGTGGTAATATTTTCATCCTTCTTCCCTATGACTCCATGAGAAGCCAGACCAACTGGTGCTGATTTGATCAGTCCTGTGAGGTGGGGAGGAAGGCAAATCTGCAGTCCCTGCACTAACACCCAGGGAATGATCTCAACTGTCATGTCAGATGAAAATTCCTAAGTCTATTCTGTCGCAATGTGAGGCAGCATAATAGAATATGGTCTCATTGGTAAAAATTTCTGTTTTCTTCCCCCTGCCACTTGTCTTTTTAGCTATTAAACAGGGTTA
This sequence comes from Cinclus cinclus, assembly GCF_963662255.1. Lineage (NCBI taxonomy): Eukaryota > Metazoa > Chordata > Aves > Passeriformes > Cinclidae > Cinclus > Cinclus cinclus. The sequence continues at coordinate 23,377,399 of NC_085052.1, forward strand.
AGGGTCCTCTTGTCGCTTTTGTTAATACAGAGAATCTACATCAAGGAGATTTTTTTGCCCTTCTGTTCCTTGACAAGTTTCTCTCAATGCTAGAATTAGAAGTGAAGATGAAAGCGGAAAAAAATAGACATCAAGAAAAGGGTAGATATTCAGTGGCTCTCTTTCAGGAAAGAAAACTGAATGGAGATTATATATGTCATCAGATAATTTAGAGACACTTCTCTTTCCTGCTGATTTACAAGAGAAGTGAGATGTAAACAATAGATCAGTGGCCTCACCACAGAGCATGTTAGAATAGACTACAGCCTAAATCCTTATCAAATGATCTTGAATATTAGGAACTTGTTGATTTCAGCAGCTAAATGATTGCAGTTATTACAGGGATTTGCTCTTTAGATTTCCTAGCTCAGGGAGCTGAACTTTCCTTTCCAGGAGGATTACCATTAGGTCTATAGGACCTAATCATCATAAACCTTCAGCCCAGCAGGCAGGTGTCACAGTAGCTGTTAGTTTGCAAGGTAAGTAGGTACAAGATGTGAGAAGTTCAGAATTAGTAATGCAAGTCTTCTGTCATTTTTATCATTGGACCCTGCAGGGAGGATCTGATTAAATGGATATTCACCTCTCTGCATTAATGTGAACCCAATTTTAATTTGCATATAATTAACAGCACAAAAAAGTATAATTTTATTATTTGCTGTTGAAAGCAAATCTGTGGTATCAAGGAGCTACATATGGTAGCTGAAGTGTGATATAATTTACTTGATCTCATATGTCTTCTTTCTTTCTATTTCTGCTTCCTGAAGCATATTGATTTTGTCATCTGTTTTGTTTAGTATGAAATGCAACATCTAGATTTTTCTTGAACTAAGTTGCTTCACATGTTTCTTTTTGTAGGTCAATGCTGTAGACATGGAACTCTTCAAATGCCCTGTATAATTTCACAGAGATGTGGTACAAAACATAGCCAAGCAACCCGATTTGGATTTCAGAGGGCATTAGTTCTGTCCCCAACTTCTGACATTGATTTGGGAAGTGACAGGGAGCAAATCAGTTCACCTCCCTGCACTTTGGTTTCCTGTCTCACTGTGGCCTAGCTGGTCCATTTAGACTCTTTAGAGCAGGGTTAGAATAAGAAAGGAAGAATAGCTCCACTTAGATGTTTCTTAGATGGACCTCTGGTTACTGTAGTAACCCGAGTAACTGTAGTAACTCAATTACTGTAGTAATTGAGAATTCAGTTATTGAGTTTTCTACTAAAAGGTTTTTGGTTTATCTATTAATCCATAAGTTACATTTGAATCTAAATGTGAAATTTGTCTCGCTCTTTTTTTATTTTCTATTTTTTTTTTTTTTGTTCTGCAATGCATGCTCCTATGTCTGCACTGGATAAACTAGGGCTTCATTTCAATCTAGTATGGCATTTTTCATGATATTAGATTAAGAGCTATAGGTCCTTCTACTTGCTGCCTCGTGAGCATGACCTTTTGGCTCAAAAATCATATTCCAGAAATCCATACCATCAAGATTTCTTTAATGGGAAGCTGTAGAAGTGCTATGAAATCTGTGCTTTTCTCTACCAGTAGTGGGAAATGCTGTATATCATCAGGTAGCTGAAATGAAATGATAAAATGTAGAATCATTTAATATATGCTAACTAGATGTGAAAAACAGCACATCACACATGTATTAGTATATACACATATCTTGAACTAACAAATGAACCAATATATAGCACTGTTTCAGAGAACTGGATGTGTTAGGGATCAAAGTTTTACTAGACTTGACATATGATAGAGAAACTGTAACTTAGATAAATTGAATTATGTAGAAGAAAACTTTTCCACCAAAGTTTATTGGAACTGATTTACACCAGATATTTAGTCGAAGGTTTGCATGTTGAATGTTGTGTCCACCCAGATTCAGTAAAATACAGCACAAGAAGTATCTTTCTGTAATATTGTGTTGAAGTGAACCATCTGGGGAGCGAAATACACCAATACATGGAATAAATGCTAATTGATGAACGGCACAACTTTGTGTTCAAGTTTAGACTTTTCTTAATCCCAAATTTGAACAGTGCTCATGGATGTGTCTTTCCCTTGCATATACTGTAAAGTCATATGCAAGGGAGTAGACTCTAGTCCAGTAATTAGCACTTAAAATAGCATTTAGTCTAGAATGTGGTGATCCAGTACCCTTTTTAGCTGACTCTGGGTAAAAATATAGATACATAGTGTCTCTTTACTTAGCTACATTCTTTTGTGACTGTTTTTCTAACAGAGTAAGATGGATACAAACCATCAGGCATTTGAGTGTTTTGCTCTGAGACTGGAATGTTTAAGTTGGCAAATAGAAGTTTTGCAGTGTCTTAGAAGCTGAAAAGCCTTAAGCCATCTACTTCCTAGGCAGTTACAATTCTAGAAGCTCCTTGCAAGGCTCAGGGGTTAGTTCAGCAGCTGTTGCTTATGTAATTGTACCAGGATGCTGAAGCTAATTATGGCACTGTGACGTGAAAGTGTTCTAATCTGGTTGCATTGATTATTTTAAGAAACATCTGTAGCACCATAAAACATTTCTAAAAATTTTTGAAGCACTTGCAGTTTTAATTTGTGCTGTCTCTCTCCAGTTTGGGTATCCAGGACATCTTTCATTTATTAGCATATGGTCTTTGTATCCTGTTTAGTGTATCTTTCCTGTGTGTGCCAGGCTCTAAGCAGAAGCAGCAGATCACTGCTGGAAAGGAATTACAGTAATTGACTTGTGGGGTCACAAACAGTTAACTCTGCAGGAGAGGTGTTAATGCTAAATGATTCTATAATGGCATTTCTGCTCAAATGAAAGATACCAGCCTAGCAAGGTTTAGAAGTAGTTTCCAAATGGCCAGGAAATGTGAGTAAGCAAGTCATAAACTGAAATGTACGTTCTCTTAGCAACAAAAAAGCTGTGGCCTGCTACCGGTGGGGCTTCAGCAGTGAGCAAAGGGTATAGGTGGATTTTGGAGGAATGCAAGTTTCAGGCTTGCTGAGAACGGACACAAGAGGCAAAAGTTGAATTCAGGGGCTTCTCTTAATATGTAGGCTGAAAGCATATACACAAGAGAGGACTTTGGGTTGTGCAGAGTGTCCTTCAAATAGACAGGTCCTGTTACAGGCAACAAAGGGTGACACTGATTAGACTGACATTAAACTGCTCCTCTGAAGGCTTTTTCCAGCAGGTACATTCCTCATCCAGTGCCTCTTATTATTGGTACAATAAGGTATGTTATAGACAGAGTTGGCTCTCTGTCTCATAGTCCAATGTACGTATGTGCTTTATATCTGTTGGTGCAGAGCACAGTGAGATCGTCTCCCATGGAAGGGAATGGGCACAACTGGAACGTTTTTCTTGTGCAGATGTTCATGGACGCTGTCCTTTTTCGTCCAAGCAATTGCCACCTACCTCTGTAAAGTAAAGAAAGATTTTTAGTTCTGTGTACTGCTGCTCTTGGGTTGCAGCTGTGTATGAGACTGAAGGTAGAAGAGGTAGATATGTGTAATTGCCTGTTGTCTTCACTAGCTTGTTACTTTGATGTGACTGGGATCAAGCTGTAGCTGGACGTGTGGGACATGACAGCCTTTTCTTTGTCTAGTTTTGGTAGGATACTGTCAAATTCATGTACCCAAGATTTGTCGGGTTCATGACTTATTAGCCATAATTTGAACCTAAGTGTTTAATAGTTGGTAGCAATTAGCTAGATATTAACTAAATATTAGAGTAGTATTCAGAAAGTCTTTCTTTCCTGAGGCACTTGGAAAGCTTTAGAATGTATGAACACAAGTTGTAATATAATATAATGAAAAGGTATCCATCCTATCCTTTGTCCAAGAAGTAGTTGGGCTGGGCTGAATGTTCACACTAATATACTGTTTTAATATAGTTCTCAATCAGTGGTAAGTAAATAATCTAAGACGATCATAGTGGCTGGCTACACTGAATAAAAGCAAGATCATAATGAGTAATTTATACCATTCTACACCAGAATATGATGCAAATTTGGTAGGTGTACTTTATATCTGAGAGATTAATTGTATGCTTTCAGTCTCCTGCAGGCCCTGAGAAACCTGTGGGATCCCAGAAAGATATGACTTATGAATAGAACTTGATTGGCTTTGCTTGTATGCCTTGTGCAAACATTGGGAATGCTGTATTTCTCAGCAATGCCTGGTCAAATACTCACTGTGTCCTTGAGGTTTCTCGCTCTCCTCTGGCACACTGAGCTGTGACTTTTGGTCTTTTGTAACCAATCAAAAATTTATTAGCTTTTTGGAAGTATTTTGTGACTCACATTGTAGCACATGTGATAACAATGTTCCTCGGACTCTTCTAGCAAAAAAAGGAACGTGTTTGCTTGTGGCCAAGGATGGCCTGGGCAAATGCTCCCAGGCATACATTCTTTAGCTGTATGTGACACAGGACTTTCATAAACAGAAAAATAATTTGGGAACATGGAAAACCTTTAGTTGAAGCTGTGTTCTTGGAACAGAGGGACTCTTTGGAAATGCTGTTTTTAATGGTTGGAAATATATTTTTCTTAATAACAGGTTCTTATGCGTAGCTTTAATTAAAAAAGCTATTTGTTAAACCCTTCAAAAATATTTGTTTTCTGTATATTTTCTGCATGTAGAATATCTGCAGCTGCAGATGATGGTGGCAAATTCAGTCCATTCAAATATATTGCAATTCTATTTGAATAAGAAACAAATACATTGCATTTGGAAATCAATATGAGCGAAATACTACAAAAGTTCTATGTATTTTAAAGTACATGGGATAAAGCAGATGTACTTTAACTGCAAAAAGTCTAAGACTCTGAAAAATCTACAAATGAAATGTAATAACTTTTTTCAAGATCTGACTGAGGAAAAAACCACATTTTCTTCCATAGTCACTATTCTAATTTAGTAGAAGGAAGCTTTTACGAGGTTGTTGTTGCCAAGGTAACCACTTCGTTCACATCCATGTGTTGAGCATATGTGTATCACTTTATCTCGGCTCTCAGAGGCAATATCATGGCACTGCATTTGGGAAATGATTTTTTTTTTTTTAAGCGTATAAAACCTCTTAACATTCAGAAGATTGATTAAATGTTCTCACTCAAGACAGACTTAAATAACTCTTTTGGGGTTCTTTTATGCTGAAGTTCTGAATGCAACTGAGTCTTGTTATATCTTCAGACTCCACACAGATGAAATTTAAAAAGTAAACAAGTTGTCAATATTTCATTTCAAATGCATGTGTACCATGATTCATGTATTATATGTACACACAGGCATATATATGTATATATAAATGAATTGTATTTATATTTGTGTGCAGGAAGGACTGACAAAAAGAACCTAAAGAAATCTTGCCACTTGATCTTTCTTATGGTTGATATATGTTGGAGCTAAATTTTATTAACTGTGTAACCACCTGGACCCACTTGAGACAGAGTCACTCAGGCCATTGATATCAGACAGAAATATTAATGACATGAGCATTTGTGGTGCTGTAATGATTTTAGGGAAACCATTTAAGATTTGTGTATGTGTAGATTGCATGCTGACCAGCAAAGAATGAGTGCTTTTGCAAAATTCAGTATTTGCTGGTAATCTTCAAAGTGCTTGGCAGCAGAGTTAAAGTAGAAGTTAAAAAAAGCAAACAAGGGTGGGGAGAGAGGAGAGACTAAAAATATGGCCTAGACAGCTGTATTGTACACGTCATTTGGAAGATCAACAGTATCATTTTCAGTCGTGTAACATCGGTTCCTAGATATGTAGTAGATGTCCTTTTGCTGCTGTGTAGTATACTGGGAAAATTATGCCCAAAGGGAATGTAAATTTGCTGTGTGATACTGTCCTTGGTTTTTACTGCTGTTCAATACTGAAGCTGTGTTAATTTGTGCATTACTAAAAAACCTTAAGTGGAAGCTTTGACTTATGTTTAACTTTTTATTAAATTTATCGTCTTTAACTTTAGAGGTTTTTTTATTAAAGAAAACCATGTTGTACCATCTTTGAAAGTGGTCAAGGTGGCCACTTGGCTTATGGTTGGGTTTATCACACGGGGAAGTTTTCTATGGTCATAACTTTTTGCAGAAGGATGGGGAAGACAGTAGAGGGTGACAGTGTTAAACCAAATTGAGGTAGATTTGCTGGAGGATATGTGGCAGAGACTCAAAATTTTGTGACTTATCTTAAAGGCCAGAAGAAGAAAAGGACTTTAGGTCTTTGCTAGAGCCTAAGAATGTTGGTAAAACATTCAGAAATGCTTCTGAAGAACACAAACTCAGCTATTGGTAAATTGCACAAAGTGGGCTGGCTTTTTCCCTGCTGCTGTTTTGAGATTTGGAGAAGAAGAAAGCCTATTCCAGACAGATCTTATTGCTAAATAACAAGACAATGAGGGATGGGAAATAAGTTGTTTTTTTTCCTGTAAATACCAAGTGTATTTCAATAACTTTTTTATGTGTGGAATGTGTGCCATCAGAACTGTCTTTTAACTCTGAAGATATCAACTGGAAGGAAATTTGCATGGCATAAGGAAAGACTAAATATAAAGGAAAAACTGAGAGCTTTTATTTCAGAAATATCTTGTTGCTATCTTTTGTGTAAATTAAACAGTGGTGTTGACAATTATGGCAATGTAGAAATAAGCCACCACTTTTTGTAACAACTACTGCTTGGTAGTTCACTGTTTGGCTCTCACAGTCAGTTCCAGACCAGCTTTCCTCCACGATCCCCATTCAGCAGGTGCTTGACAACTTGTTGAACTGCATGGCTGGCATTCAGAAGTCTAAGCAGTTCTTACTCTGCCACCACCACTCAACTCGTGCTCAATGTTCCCTCTGAAGTTACAAGAGTTCTTGCCAATCTTATGTGACTGCGTATGCTTCTGTCTGCAGTGTTCAGTACTTGGTCTGAGGTCTATTTGCACATGAGAGTATGAGATCCGTGTTCCACCTACAGATCCTTTAATAAAGGGAATCCTCATGGGGATGACAGTGTAGCCTCTAATGGAAGTGGGAACAAGATATCCCAGTATAAAGCAAGATTTCACTGATGCAACTTCAGCTACAGGGGGTCAATGGCTGAAGAGTGAAATAATTCAGAGACTTTGGTACAGGAGCAGTGTCCAGACAACAGTTATGGACCCAGATCTTGATGCAATGATCTGAGTACAGCCATGAATGGGTGTTTGCCACTGGCTTGTACAGATTTGGGCTCGAGAACCTGTGCAAAGCTCTGGGAATACAGGCACACACAAAATAATTGCCAAGACCAGACAAATGTTTATTTTTAAATGAGGATGAAGATGGCCATCTGCTTGGCGGTTTGTTGGTTTTCTTTTTTGTGATGTTCTTTGGAGTTGTGCATGTTCTCCAAAGCTGCTTCAGCATTGTAAATCATTGCATATAGATGATTCTATTCTTTTGTTTGTTTTTCTTTGATATTTCAAGATTTCTAAGGCATATTTTATAAGAGCAAAAATCCCTCTACTGGGTAATCCCAGACTTTTGCTCTAATGCAGTTAGCTAAAAAACTCATGATGTTTCTGTAGTTGTAATTACTGAAGATAATAAGTGATTATTAGCTTAAAACTAATACCACTTGGGATAAAGAATTTAAAAATGGGGATCCTTTAGGCCAATATGTAAATACAAATCCCTTAGTCCCCAGTCATATCTCCCTACCTGCCACTTCATCACGGAGACATCCGCAAAGGATCTCAAAAGAGCTCTAACCAGGCACCTGCACAGTTCTACCTCCAGTATAAAGGGTGGCCACCAAGGTTAGGCAAACAGTTTAGAAGTAACTTAGTGAATGCATTTCCCTTCCCTCACTCACTTTCCTCCTCCTTTTATGGCTTCTTTAATAACAGGAGATTTCCATAGCATTTTATGTTTAAGAAAATCTTGCTTAGTATTTCTGTGGAGCAGGTTTAGAGTACAGTATTCATATTGAATGTTCATTTGAATATTTTTATTTTAATTGGCAATTTAGCATTTTGGATGACAGTGGAAGTGCCAGATCTGATGCTCTCTTACCACTGGGAACTTGATAAACAGGAGACTTGTTGTGGTTCCTCACTAGTAGAATAATAGGAAAAATAGTTTCATTTCAGCCTTGAGAATAACATTTCAAGGTAGCTTTAAATCTCTTTCTGCAGTGATTCTCTGTAAATAATCATGAAACCTGAGGTTTCCACCAACACAATCTAAAATGAAAGCAGGTGTATTAAGATGACTGCAGTATTTGGAATACTGTTTGATCATATTTGGGAAAATGGAGACCTCTTCAATTTCTCAGGTTCTCTAAAGACTTGTTTTGTTAGAATGGTATGGAAATAGTAATGATCTCTGATTTTCATGGTGATCTGCTGGGACATGGAACTTTTTCTCTGACAAATGAAGCTTTCCAAAAACATAACTTTTCCGAAGATGTAATTATAAACAGCCATTAACAGTGTTCCATATTTGTATTGTTGTAAGTATTTGTGTCTTGACTTATTTGTTCAGAAAGGATGCATTAGTTTTTTTTTTTTTTAAAGGAATAGCAGGCTTAGTTTGCCTAAGCTGTATGGAAAATGGTAAGGTTTTAGTACAAATATGTTCTACCTTTGATAAAGACTGATATATGTGGGTTTGGAAGAAATAATATGGTCTCAGCAACAAAAATATTGGCCATTGAATGTTGGCTTTTTTTCTTTATTACTTGACAGCTTTCCTTTGGATTTTAGTTTAGTCTGAGAATCTCATGCATTAATTGAAGAAGTTAGGTTTGTACCGGCTCACTTCATTAACAGCTGTTACTAATTAGTGGAGCTTAGTCATTAAGGAAACTGCTGGGGTTCGAGGAGAACAATTTATATTTTTTCATGGCATTTAAGCACACAATATGCTTGTGAGTGGAAAAGTTTCTTTTGGGAGCACTCAGTTTTAGCAGCATTAGCATATCTATGGTGGGCTAGACTTGAGCTAATATCCCAGGAGCAGGGGGGCATGGAAGAGCCCCTCTACTTGAGTAGGTCACCAGGAGGGGTTCAGAGCAGCCTTTAGGGCTGTAGCTGTGCCTGTGGCAGGAGGAGTCATGGGGCCTGTGCTGTTGGTGCATGGTTTGCACCAATCATTGCAAGCTTTAGCCTCAAGCAGTCTTTGAACAACAGTTTTTATTAAGCCTCTCTATCTGGACAACATGATGTCTCATAAGAGTATGGGGGAAGAGAATTGCCTCTACATGGGTTGTTCAGGGCAGGCAGGCTGGGCACGCATACTGTAATCCATTAGAAAGGTGTAGGCTGATTTCCCTAATTAATTATTTTTGTTTTGTGAAGCAGAACCATTTTCTCTCCTACCTTAATCTTGCCTCTGCTTCCCATAGGAAGTGGTATGCTTTGTGTCTGTTTCTAAAGCCTGTGTTGTTAATAAATCCCAGTATTAATTCCAGGAGCTTGGAGATTTTTTTTGGTGTATGTTGCTGTCATGCTTTTCTGTACAAGTTCTGGTTAAGTTACCCTGTGAAGTGTGAGGACATCAGTTTTGATTAGTTTCTCTGCTGGGGAGAGATGAAAGATGAAGTGTTCCTGTTCCTTCCTCCCCTTGAGTAGCTGTGTAGGACAAGTCCCTCACTATTGGGCTGATGTCAAGATTAATGTTTTGCCTCTTATGAGGTCTCTCTAATGTCACCGTTTAATGTACTTGATGACATTCCTGGGTCGGTTTTCAAGCTTTTGCTGATGGACTTCCAGATCCACTTGCTACACTGGATTTAAACATTGAACAGATTCCTAAAGTATGCTGTTGCATATCTTCACTGATGGTATGCATGTAATAAGGTGGTTGAGTTTTTCCTTGTACAGTTTAGTTTAATTAGAAGCTGCCTATAGTTCTATTGAAGTATTTAAACTCCATATATTAGAAATGCACTGCAGTTAGGTGCAGCTCCTAGATGAATACTGACATTCTCTCTGGGTAGAGGCAGTGTTCATATACCCAGCTGTCTAGTTCTACTTCAAGCTACCAACTGAAAAACAAACAAACAAAAAACAAAAACAACAACAAAAAACCCAAACAAAATAAAAAACCCCTGAAAAAAAATCAAAATTACCAGAGTTGAGCTTGTGATTGAACACACCCATTAACAAAAAAGTAATTGAAAAATGAATTAACATTTTTTGTGACTGTGCTTGTACTACTAATAGCAGACGACTCCAGTTTTCTTCTCTGCCCCAACTTGCAGACTAATCTCTTCCTACTAAGTCTCTGCAGTGTGTGGCCATGTGTGTGCTGTGAGAAGTGACAGCTTGCTGCTGTTTCTTGGCTCACATAAGGGCTGCTGGAGGTCACAACAAGATGATGAGTCCAGTGCCATACCATTAGCTGCAGGAGGGTAAAGCTGGACAGTAGATTTCTGTTTAAAGAAGCATTTCAAAGCAAACTGAAAATAGAAGGCTGTTGCTAACTAGAAATTTGACCTATTTCAATCTGGACTATGTCAAAATATTTTGAGAGAATGGGAAAATCCCCTTTTCCTCTCTCAGCAATGTGTTCCAAGAAAACCCCTTCTGACTACAGGGAATTGATTTTGCCAATTATTTCAGTTTTTATGGGAAACCAGAGGCAGTTTAAATTTCTGAAACTGGCTCTTCTGGGAAGTAAGTTGGGGCAGTGGAGCAAAAGGATAATAGGACCTACCAATGGTGAGGAGAAAATAGGTGTCTGTCCTCATTTGTTCACATTTCTGAGTGCCACATGAATCCCCAGCCATGCAGCTGCCACTCGGGTCAGGTGCAGGAGTGACAGATAATTTCTTTGCTGGGAGTAGGGCCTGGACTTACTTCTGTAATTATCTTCTCTTGCATCTCCTTAGGGTTACCTCATATGTCTTGTGGAGGACCTCAGCTCTCAGGAGTTTCAGATTTGTTACAAACTATATGCTGGTCATTTTGATGAGGATGCCTTGGCAGGAACCTTTTCCTTGGGCACTAAACTCTTGAGCAAGGACTGAATTAGTTTCGTTGGGTGTTAAACCTGGCTGTCAGATTGTTTTAGGAAAGGAATATAGAAAGGAGGTGTATTTCTCTATGCTGTTCTATATTGCTGAGTCTCTTGGACTTTGTTTGGCTCTCACATTTTGCATCTTCAAGGGAAAGTCATAGAAACATTGGTGCTTTCTATAATATTGCTTTGTTTTTTACCTTTTGTTAAGATGTATTTAAAGTCTAAAGTTAATACTAAGAATAAACACCTGATCTTATGGAAATCATTGCAAACTTTGTCTTTAGGGGCAGACTTTCCCAGTAAGAGTTTCTTCTTAAATAATGTTAGGTACTCAGTTATCTTGATGATTGTGCAAGGTCACAAAGTACACTTCCCATATATTAAAAAAAACCAAAAACCACAAACAGAAATCCTGAAGAAAACCCAAACCCTTACATCAGAACCATCAACAAAAAAACATGAATTCTTAACTGAAACAGTCGTACTTGCCCTTGTCATTGTAGACTCACTGACAACCTAGCAGCAGTTCAAGTTAACCATGTGGATAAGAATGTTGTGCTTAGAGATGAGAGGTTCTTCACATGCTGTATAGCACTTTAAAATGCTAAGCACTTCCATATTTGGAAGTACTTATCTTTTATTTTCTACAATATCTTATTTTTTTTTAAATGCCACAGAAATAATATTAGGTTCTCATAAGTGTTTGCTTTTATATTAATAAACCTTCAGAAAAATATATATTTTTTCTGATTGATTTTATAATTTGACACCTGCTTCTTATGATTTTAATTTAAACATTTAAAAACAGTACTAAGCCATCTCTCCTGCTATCATGTGACAGTAACAAATAACCATTGTCTGGCAGTAATTTCATTAACATTTCAAGTTAAAGAATATAAGAGCAAACTTTATTGCAGAACATTTTTTCTGGTATTCTTTTCTTCCTTTCCCTTTTAAGGGTACTCTAAAAGTAATTTATAATGTTGCTAATCTTCCTGTTATGGGAGTGAACTTCCTTTTCAGGACTTCAGAAAGGAAATGACTGCTGTGAAATGTGCAAGATTCACAGAAATGTAAGCAAAACAGTGGCACTGGATGACAGAACAGCAACCCAGAGGCATCCGAAGTACAGAATTCACTCTTAACCCTGGCAAATTTGCCTTGGTGTGATCTGATGGGGAGAAGGAGGTAGCTGAGCCTCCCTTGGATTCAGCCTCTTGGTTCTTTGTTGGAGCTGATAGTACAGAAATGATCTCACAGTGGATTAGAAGCAGTGTTTTGTGTGCAATGCGACTTGTGCTCAATTCACTCCAAGCCCTATATCAACAGCCTTCAGAGAGGTCTTCAATCTTTGCAATCTGAAATAGCCATAAATCTTAGAGGTGTTTCTTTGTAGCTAAGTAATGGTAAAGTAATACTTTGTTACACTGAACAGACATAACTTCATTGAGAATTAACAGATGTGTAACGCTGAACTTGGAAAAAACAGTTGAACAGTCAAAATTTCCTCAAACAGACTGAGTGGGTATACTCAAGTACCTGCTGCTCACATTTCTGTTCTGGAATCAGCTGAGACCTGCTGGCAACTTGGTGCTCTAAGAGTTCTCACACAGTGATATAGATATGAGGATTTAAAGTGTATAAATCTGGTTTGAATCAGCTGAGAGCTGATGCGTTTTTTTTTTTAACTTTAAAATGAGACAAGTTCATTACATTCAGATTTTGAGCACTCCTTTTCCTAGGTCTTTCATTTCATGCTATCTTTACTCAAATTTTTTGAGTAAAGTCTTGCGAAATAAAAATGTAACTTCTACACCTGTTTTTCTCCAACTTTATATTTCAGGGTTGCAAATTACTTTGGGATATTTAAGGTAAAAAAATCACCTTAAATATGCACTAAACATAACTGTGGCAGATAAATACCTCTGCCTAATTGATGTGTCACTGTAATTAGCATGTAGGAAAAGCCAATAAGAAAAATGCAGAGTTTAGTGCAATGCAGTTGTTCTATTTATTAATTGGACAAAGGCTTGGTTTAAAAATATATTTTATGAGAAATTGAGGTGAACGTGTGCAGTATCACAAGATCTTATTTACCAAATGTAAATGAACTGTTGAGCTGTTTGGGGAGAAAAAGGAAAAAATACAGGTGCAGTCAAAATTTATGCCAAATGATTGTCTTCAAAATGAATTTTACCAAGTGTTTATTCTGTTTTACTGTGATAGAAATATCCTTAACAATCATAGCTCAGCAAATGCCCATCTAGACCAGCAGAACTGCAAATTTTTCTGACTTTGCTCTTGAAACACTTCATCTAAAAGGATTTTCTTTAAGTGGTGTTCACCAGGTTTCCATATCTTTGAAGATTACTGGTATATTTTCTAGTTAATAAAAAAGGCTTCTGGGTTTAGCTTCTGGGAATAATGATCCCATCTAATTAATCCATTTAAAAGGAGTGAGATAATTCTGAGTTCAGACCAGTGTTTTGATTGTAAATAACTTGGAAGGTGGTGTTTAACTGAGATGTAAATTACTTTTTGAGGGAAAATGCCTTACTTTTGTGCTCAATAAAGTAATATTAAAGAAATACTCTAAAATAAGTAATTGTAATACAAATGAATATTCTTTGAACATGAAGGCTTTTAAATTATTTTATAAAGTTACAAATGAAGATCTTTCAGAGATTGGTAGGGAGGTATTACATCAGTTTACCAAGTGATGCCACTTGGGTCCTGCTTTTCCTACCTTTACCTTTAGTCCTGTCAAAATTCTTTAAATATAAGTGGTAGCAGTGTGCTGGGATTATCACTCATCCCCTTGGAAAAACTTGTGGTATCCCAGCAGAGCCAAACATGAGGAAGAGCCATAAAATGCTTCCTCTGACACAAATAGTTAGAGTTCTAACAGATGGTTCCACACGTGTTCGCTTATCTGGGTTTTCATTTCTGAGGCATTTACTGAAATAAGCTAAGAATGAAATAGCACCTGTTCTGACCAGATGGTAAATTTGTGGGATTTTATCAGATGCTGAAGCTGCATGAGTGTTTTGTACAGAGCTGGAGATGATCACTTACTCCCAGTCTCACTCCTTCAGCATAAATATTGCATAGGGTTGTGGAGCTTATTAAGCATATGCATAGCATATTACTGAGGGTTTTTTCACTCAGTCTAGTCAGTAACATGTCAGGATTGCTGTTAGCCTATGTGGTCTGCTCTCTGTGTTTGCCTTATTTTGTAAAATGCATGGATAAGAGGATGGAATTTTAATTAGATGCATTAACATGACTTTAGAACCTTGTACTGTTTTTGACTGGGGGGATGCTTATGTAGCCAGCCTGACTCATCTCTGACAGTGGCCAAAAGTGCATGCCCTGCAATGAGTAAGAATGTGGCAAGTGGATGTCATATGTTAGAGGTACTTTTGATCTTTCAACTTGTTCAGATGTTTGTGTGCTCATTTTGTATTAGTACTTCGGTGTTTTTTTCCTCTCTGAAGTCGTGCAGCCTTCCCCTTGAGTTGGATCTCCATGGTTCCTCTCCGTCTAGGAGTCACATTTGCTACTGACCAGTCTTTAAGTGTTATAACAGTTTTAAGCAAAACTGTTAGTTTTTACTGTTAATGATTAAACTTCTACTCCAAGTTCCTTTTGAGTCCCTGGCTGAGTATAACCTAATCCTGGGAATTTGACCCTTTGTCTAGTTTTTCCTTATTTTCTTTAGAAGTGTTTTAATTTTAGAGAGACCCTTAGAATGCATCCAAAGTTAAGGACCACAGCATGGGAATCTCTCTCATGTTTTCCGTGATCAGCACTGATTCAAATGACTTGGGTTTTTCTGCTGCACCTTTGAAACCTTCACATGCATTGTGATCATCACCTGGCTTTCAGATCATCTGTTATTTTTTGTGTTCCTACTGTTTCTCTTATAATAGTCATGTTCCTTATATATGTGGAATATTATTTATCTGCAGTTATGAATCATCCTGATAATATCTTTGTTTGAATTTGTTTTTTGTGTACCTTGGGTGGGGGTGGAGTGGGGGTGGTGGTTTAGTTTTACTTCTTTTAATCCTGTAAGGGTTTTTTAAACTGATGATAGCCCCAGCTTTCTGAATATCTTGATCCAAAGAGGCTTCCTTACTCTTCTGGTGTGCCATGCTGTCTTCATTCTGTCATTTTTGATTTGCTGATAGACTCTTCATTGGTAAGATTTTGAACCACACAAAGCCTTTTGAGGTTGCTACAACATGAGGTTTGTAACTTTGATTTTTTTTTTTTTTAGACCTCTAACTAGAAGGCCCATGAAGTATTTCTTTATAAGTCTTAAATTTTGTCTCTCAATTCTATTCAAATGGGTCATTTTCCTGAGGTATTTTCCTGTTTACCACCAAATGGATCAGTTGCATTCCTAGGGCAAAGGAATTTGATTCTATGCAATTCATTTAGAATGCACAAAAATACTGCAAAGATATGAAGGTGGCATTTAGCAATGAATTTTCTCTCCTGATTTAGAACTCAGATTCTCAGCCTCAGTTTTCAGTTTCATGAGAAAAACATGACACATTTGGTTGGAGATGAACTCCACTGTACACACCTCCTAAGATTCATAGGAAGCAGCCTTCTTTGGCATTCAGGTTTCTTTTTGCAGTGTCTTAGGTGCAAAGGTTTGGGACAATCCGCTTCCTGATGTGCTCAGTTCCACACTTCTTGTTATTCCTGTACAGGGGAAGGAAAAATAAAATTACATAAGATGACATGTAGTTGCAACACATAAAAGTACTCATTATTTAGGTAAGAATAAGTTGCTTGCCACATGGTTACCCTAATAGTCTTTAATGCTTTTATAAATAAAACATAACTTGAATATTTTTACTTAATTATGTAAGTATATTATACTTAATTTTTACTGAATTATGTAAGGGTATATAATTCATTTTGTACCCTTTTAAGATGTGATGTTCTTCCTCTCTTCATCCTAAAGAAATTTCATAAACCTTCGAAACTAGAAGTAACATTACCTCATGGTGATCTTGTTTTTTTTTTTCTAGGCATGCAGTTATGAAGTTGCTAATCCAGTCTTTTATCTTGAATTCAGCCTTATAATGTCAAGATTGAATAATCTGCCTTTATCTCCAGGGTGACAGCTATATAAAAACTTCAAAAGGGGTAGTTTTGCCAGCATCTAAAGACTCTTGTTAATTACTACATCTTGAAGTAAAGTGGAATAAAGGAGGATGAAAAATTATATTTCTCTTTGACAACCTTGTAAAAATATCAGTAATGAAGCAGTATGTTATAAGTATTTTGAGATCAAGACCATTCTGATTGTGGTACAAGTTAACGTGTACAAGATACATTATAGGAGGATGTGTATGTGTCACTGATGGTTTAGAAAGCTCTTAACTATGAATTAAATATTTTGTCTCTATTTTCTTATTTAATCGATTGAGATGATTTAGTAATGGTGTTGCTTTATAGCTGGCAGAAATGCTTGTATTGTTGTCTTCCAAGTAGAAATAAGCTTGTTCTTCTGTTTCATATCCCAACTTTACCCTGTTTTCACTGCTGCTGGCCTTACACAACCTTATGTAAAGCCAGATAGAGTGTAAACATTATGACCTGTGGCAAGCACTGTGTTATCAGCAGAGAATGCTAGTAGTGAACTAACTATGTGTGTTTTCAGGAGTGGCATTTGAGGTCTTCTGCACTGTGTCAGTTTGTCTACATCCTCGTTCTGGAGATCAGGGCTGAGTGGAGCTGTGTGGGTGAGTCAGTAGAGGGATATTTGCTCCACAGGAAAGAGTCTTCATATCAAACCTGTAGGGCCAGGCAGGAGAAGTTGTGGATCAGTTCTTTTCTTCTAAAGGGTTGTTATACTCTTGTCTCTGAAAATCTGGGGAAAGTTCATGCAAATAAATCAATTAATCCCTTATTAGTACCAGGTTGTAAATAAATCATATAGATTCATGAGAAATAAAATCAGGCTCTGGTTTTCAGAAAAATTGAATTTTTTTAATGTGGTTTAGTATGCAGAATTTATATCACAAAATACTCAGTATAAACCACTGTGGATAACTAAGTAGGCTGAACTGGTGGTGCTAGAACACTGCTTGTTTCATGAATTTTAACTTACTGAGGAGTTGTAGCATTGTGAATTTAATACTGCATCAACCATGGCTTTGAGTGATACTCAAATAACAACTGTTACACCAGATTGGTTGTCAGTCCAATGGCCTTGAGTTACTGGTAGACACTGGAAGATGTTTCTAAGGAAGGAAAATTTTACCAGCAGTATAAAGGCTGAAGTAATTCTAGGGGCTTTGGCTGGCTAAGGGGATAGGATCCTGATCTTTGGTCACCACAGTTTGCATCCTAAAAATATTTTTCTCGAAGGAGCTATAATGCAATATGAGAATTCTTTGTATTAGGTGGTCATTCCTGCTAACATTTGATTTCAGCAGTGCTGTTTGCCATGAGTATTAACCTGTTTGTGCTGCAATGGTTCACTGTGACATTATTAAAATAAAAAAAAAAAAAAGAGAAAGGAAATCTATACTATTCAAGGGAGGTAATATTCCTTCTTTGCAATGCAAAGCAAACAAATGTGGTATTCCTTTTGTTAGCATAAGTTTCCAGTGGTCTCATCCATGAGCAACTGCAGTTATAAAATCCCTAATCCGAGGTTTCAGTCTGGGTGTCTCCCTAATGCTGTGTGTGTGGCTTTGTCCTTGTGTATCGATTTCCTTATTCCTTTTACTTGTGTCAGAGAGAGACCTCTGAAGTGGAAGTTCGGTAGCTGGATAATTGTGGCTAAATGAGTGGCCCTGAGGGTTTTAGGACTGTTTTAAGGAATTAACTTTAAGGTGCCATCAAGAAATCTGTGTGGTTAAAATGAGCCTAATGTGATACCAGGGACATGGCAGCGTTTGCACATTTCAGAAAGGAAAGCTGTCCATTAGTGTGGAGGTTGTGATATATAAAGTAGGATTTCATGTCAAATACAATGTGATCTGTGGGATATGTTTCGGTAATATCTAAAACTGAGAATCTTGGTTATTGCTTTAGGTTGAGATGAAGTTATTGTTTACTTAGTTATTTTCAGCTTCTCTTTTAAAAATACTGGGAAAGTTCCAGTGAGGTGCTGAAGCCCAGAGGGTTTTAAGGTAGTTCTAGTATCTGATCAGCTTTCAAAAGTGCAAGTTTGTATCTGGAGGACTTTGCAGTGCAAGTGTTCTTTCTGAAAGTAGATGTGGAAACTTAAATCACTTGACATATCCACAGCAGTGTCATCAGGAGGAGAATCTCCTAAAAGTAGTCCTGGGACTAACCCGCATGAAGCCACTGTGAGCATATCTGTGCTAACCTGCAGCAAAAGCAGTGCCTGCAGTATTTCCAACAACATTTATGGTTGGAAGCATTTTAGTATTTCTGTTATTATAAAAATTGTTATAACATATCAGTAACATACCTAAAAAGTAATATGTCTTCAATTATTTTAAGATTTAAAATGCTGGGTATCCTGCACTTTCCTGAACCAAAAGAATGTAGTCACTGCTGAACACTATGCTGTATTACTGGTGCAAAAATTACAGTAGTGACTTCAACAAATTTCTCTACAGCTACATTTCTGGGACCTTTCCAACTAGTTTATCTCATTCAAAGGAGAAGAAAAAAAATGTTCTATTATCTTTTCTGAAATTTCATTCAGCTCTTAAAATAATGAGCAGAATATAAGCTTATTTCTGAACAGAAGTTTGGGAGGGATAGGGAGTGAAGCATGAAAAACAATCAAATCATATGAATGGAAGCAATTCCCAGTGTATGTATTATAATTAATAATACTGCATTTTGAGAAAAATCTGTGGGTTTTCAGTTGCTGTTCTTTTGGTTCGTCTGAAACAGGAGGCTGGTAACAGCATTGCATTTTCACTCAACAGTGCCTCCAGGTCTGGAGTGGTTCAGCTGAAGATTTTGGGGAGGAATTTGCTTGTTGTGTGGTCCTCTGTAAAATTATATCTGCTGTAAATATCCAGGCACCTAATAAATCTGAAGAGCGTTCTCTTGTATTCCTTTGTATGAATTGATTCACAGTTTAATTAACCTGTCTTTTTTTACCAATATACTTTTTTGAAATGCAAAAATTATAAATATTTACAAGATCCATTTTTGCTAGGTGCGTCTTTTGGTTTCTAATTTTTTTCCTTATATATATATTTCCTTTCTTCTAGAAATGTTATCTGATTGAGAATTTCTCAATGTAAAATTACCAAGAGAGGCTGTTTCTGAACTCTTGGGGGAGGGGTATGCTCTGTATAGCCGAGTATTTTCTTTCACAATCAGTCTCCCTTCCTTTTTAAGCATCTTGGGAGAGGATCTGTGTAGAGAGCTCTGTGTATTTCAGACTCCAAATGCATGGTCAATAGTTATCAACTCAGTTCTGCTCATCTGCTATCAGAAAATCTGTTGCAGGCTTATTGTTTCTCTTGAGTAGTTCAGCAAAAACTATTGTACTGGCAAGTCCTAGCCTGAATATTTAAATGCTGAAATGTTTATTGTAGTAATTAACATGTAGTAATTAGATCAGTTCAACAGTGCTGGCCATATATAAATTTAGTCCATGAATACTCAAATCCAGCACAACAGTTCCGTGTGATCCCATTGAAGTCAATGAAATTGAATTTAGATACATCCTTAAGTGCTTTTTTGGATTAAGGCCTAAATATATTTTTATTATGAAAGAAAATTCTGTCCAGTTCCTGCATCTTAGATATTCTTGCTCATAAAAATAAAAGTTGTAAGCTAAACTAGTAAATAATCATGAGGTCACTACTCCCAGTTATTTGTAAGATGACTTCATGATACAGGTGCTGGTGGGGGAACAGACTGCTTTACTTGGGAGAAAGAGAAACACAGATCAACTTTGTGCACACAAGTTTTAGGTAAACACATGTCATTTTAGAGTAACTTGTATTTTATCTTCCTTTTGTTTGATCCCTTGTTGCAGTCAAGAATCAGAAAATCTTCCTTTTAAATGCTTACTTTCCTGCAGGAAAATGCTTCCGACTTGGTCATGAACAGCTATTCTAAATAGCTTAAATGAAAAGTAGAGAATTAAACACCCTTCCCTCTCAAAAGCAATACTGTGGGTGAGATGCTATCACAGCTACGGGTGAGTGTCCTCCTCTGGAAAGGGGTTCCTGAATAAGGAAAGCACTGCAAAGGATAGTACCTGAGGATAGAATGTTGTGTGGATTACAGGGATTAGACAGCAGAGAAATGAGATTTCTTGTGTGGTTTTATGGGCTTATTCTTGGTATTTTTCTCTTTCTTCTCTTAACCTTCTTCTTTTTTTATGTATATAATGCAAGAATTTACTGTGAATTCCAAAATGAAAGTGCTTTGGAACTCTGGAAACTTACTTTTTGACTTTTAAATTCTAGTTGGTGTCTTCAAGGGACTCTAACTAGATTGTTGTTAATGTAGATCACAGGATCTTGCAGAAATGTTTAAGCATAAGGAAAGACAAATATAATAAATGTAGTTGACGTTCTTCAAGATATATTTCACCTCAAGCATTTTGCTTTCAATTCATTAAAAGCAGCTGCTTTGCTTGCAGGACAATGTATTTAGCATTCATGTCCTGTTCCCTCTATCTTATTCAGAATATTTTTTTCTTTGGTTAAAACCATAAGTATTTTCCACCTATATAAGATTCTATTATGTATTTCTGTTGGTCTGCCAGGTTTTATCCTGTTTTTTCTTTCATCTTTGCATCCTGCACCAACAGCTTCACCACCAAGCTTTTCTGAGAAGCTACTACTGCTACATTCTACATTTCACAGTATGCATGGTGCTTCAAGGACAGGGATTTTCTCATCTGTGATATTGTTTTTCTGAGTAGCATCCCTGAAAAATTCCCAGGTGTAGAAGCAGGAACATTACAATTTTCTGATAAAATTTAAGATGAAACATAATGCAAAGCTCTTGACATTGAGGAAGGGCTAACATGACTAAATTCAGATTTAAGAGCATTCTGCAGCAGCACTGGAATCACAGCTAATGACTGCCCTCAGCTTGGATGGGAGGCACAGTGCTGTCACTGTGTCAGTCCTGTATTCATGACTCAAATAGCAAACCCTACCTATCCTGAAGAGCTGGCACTGCTGGATCTTTGGCAGCTGTTGTAATGCATAATTAATGCAGCCCTGGGATACAGTTTCAAACACTCCGTGTCAGTGCATGCAGGAAGCCTGCAAAATGGGCACTACTTTCAACAGTCAAATATTTGTTTTTAACTAACTTTATATTGGCATACAAATTTATGCAAAATTGGGTGAAAAGAGGAAGGGCTCCCAGGTAGTTTGGGATTGAGAGATTGCAGTGGAAATTGTCATTTTCATTCTCTACAGAGAGCAAGGAAAAGATTAATTGTTTGCTTACTCAGTTTCGGGCAATACACAGCATAAACACTAAAATGAGTAAAGAAAGAAACTTGTAGTTGGTTATTTTTGAATCTAAGTAGATAAAAAAATATACTGGATGAAGCAAAAATTTTATCAATGTTTGGGTAGTGTGATCAGAGGTGGTTTTCTGAAGCAAGCTGGTAGGGGAAGAATTTTGAAGAAAACACTTTAGTCAGCCCAGTATGTCGTTTTGATATTGACAAGTCCTTTTCTGGAAGGTTGACAAAAGCAATAATGGCAGTTAAACAGCATTTCCCTCTCTACATGCTGCAGGCCTTTGCCTTTGGATGGGAGCAGTCTTGTCCTTGAGCTGTGGCTGACTCCCCAGGCCGAGGATGCCCCTGGAGCAGGCGCTTGGGGCTTGTGTTCTCACCCCTGAACCTTTGACCGCAGTAGGGAGTTCTGCAGGGAAAATGTTTGAAAAGAGCTGATATAAAACTGATCTAAGCATGCGTTATGCATTTGAGTACCTTGAGCAGTATTATGTAGCAGTAGCAGACAGTCTCTGGGTGGGGTAGTAATTACACTGGGTATACTTCCTTCGGGTTTGATGTTCCTAGGAAAATATAAACCGCTGCTCTTTGAAAGATCCAAACGTAAAAACCTAATATCTCTCACCTTCAACAGAATTCCCTCACTGCATGTGTTTTTACAAGCCCATCCCTTGTTGCATATGAATTATGTAAATAACTTGAATTATGTTCCCAGTGCCCAAAGTGGAAAACCTGCTTCATGTGTGAAATTGAACAGATGAGAAGTAGAAATTGATTTTGAGATTTTGATCTTTCACCACTTGCTTTAGCACTTTGATTCAATTAGTGAAGTCCTATGAATTTCAAGTAGCTGAGAAATTATAGTATCTTCTTATAGATAAAGGCATCTAAATGTACTTTTTGATAGAATGTCATTTCAGGACATGCTTCTTGAAATTATTTGAATCTAAATCAAATATGAAAACAAAACCTGAAAAAAATTTGATTTTGTCTAAAATGCCTAAGTGGTTTTTATTTGTTTTTGTTTTTTTATTTTTAATTAGAGGTCTTTGAGAGATATAATGGTCATTAGCCTTTATTTCATTCTTTCTTTAGAACATAAAAGAGCATGACTAGGGACAGCAGCCCAACCTGAAGTTAAATGCCTTTCTCTCCACAAAAATCTTCCACTTAACAGTACTAATAGGGGACAGTATTTTCCTCAATTTGCTGTATGCTACTTTACCTTTAGAATACTATGACACTGTATGTGAAAATTTGTGATAGCCACAGAAAGAAATCAGCTAAAGAAAACTAGTGCATGTGTTATGGTGAACTTAGGTTCTTCCTGATGATAATGATCCTTTTCTGCACCTGAATAATTAGATGGTTGGTTTCTCCAAAGACACTCAGTCCAGTTCTGAAAGACTCTTTTGCATAGGTATTTGTAACTAGTGGAATTAGTAACCAGGTCTGTCAGAGAACTGTTTAGCTCTGAAAGATCTGGAACAGTGAACGATAAAAGCTGACTGTTCTAGTAGGTAACTTTCTAAATAATGGTTATGAAAAACCTGTACAAATGTTTATTTTTAGGATTACAAAGGCTCTGGTAAACATGCTCCCCCTGCATAAGGGAATGATGGCTAATGGACTTGCATTGAAATGTGTGTTCTCAATCTGGCTAATGGTTGCTGCCTCTGGATTGTGAAACAAAGAAATCATGCATCAAATGGAATAGCTGCAATTTTGCCACACAAAAAAGCAAATTGTATAATAGATGTCTGCTGCAACTAATTTATGTATACATATCTAATTTGTTCCTTAGTAGATTTAGAGACATTTAAACAAGAGCTAATTTGAGACAGAAAACATCTGAAGGGAGATGGACTGCATTTAAAATACAACTGTTGTCTCAAACAAGCCGAAACCAAAAAGAGGGAAGACCTCTATTAACATACTTTTTTGAGTTTTAGAAGACATTTTTGTGTTAATTATTTACTTTTTCCATAACTCTTGCAGACAAACATATGTTGCCTTGCTTACAGAGGCTGCACACTGTTGAGCAGTATCTGCCCCATTTATACGAGTAGGCTTGTATTAATTGATTATACTTGAGCTGGATAACATAACTTCGAGGGAAAAGAAGAAATTATTTTTCTGCAGAGAATAATCCCTAGTTAAGAGATGGGATTTTTATTAATAGTTATGAGGGAGTAACGAGATGCAGTTTGTTAGCCACAGACAAACATGACCTAGCCTGAGAGTCACTTGAAATAGGTAGGGCACTCCCCATCAAAGAGGAAAATTAAGAGCTTAATGCCATGTTATGGTCCTGGGTGATGCTTAAATGAGCCAGAACAAAGAATCTCTTGGGAAAGAAGTTACATCAGGATTTGGTCCAGTTACTTTGTTTGTGTTCCTTTTGTTGTTAACCACAGAAGGTGATCCTGTAGTGGGTGGCCCTGTCAGCGACCATTTAGGTATAACACAATCTCGTGGTAGAAATGCAAGTAAATTTTTCATCTACCAGCAACAATGAGCTGAAATGCTTGAAGGGAGGAAATCCAGACTAGTTTATCTCATTTATTTATTTATTTTGTCAGAAAGGCTGGGAACAATTCTGCAGTGCAGTTTTGACCTTTTCATACACATAACTAAGTGGTAAGGGAAGCTAGGCTTCCTGTCAGCCCTTGCAAACTGCAATTTCTCTCCTTTTTCTTGTGGTCAATACTTGGCTTTTCTGTAAAGCCTCACTTGGTTGTTATTTCAGTTAGACCATCAAGACCCTCACCTGCCACTGCCAACGTGTTTCCTAGCAGAAATAGATTATCTCAAATGACAGAATCCAAGCAAAAGTTCAACTTTAATGTCTGATGCCTTATAGAAAACTAGCAGCACGCAGTACATGACTTAGCTGCACTGCGCCATCAATATGTGATTTATTCAAGATTTGCTTCACCTTTCCTTAGAAATAATTTTAAATGCAGAGATAAAATAGAACCTATTTTGTGTAAGAAAAATATATTTCTGGCTTTACTCAGGAAGAGATGGCAGGAAAGGGCAGAAGAAAGCTACGGAAGGATGACATATAAAAGAACAGAAGTGAAAAGGATCAACTCAGTGTAGTAATCTGATTTGTACAATTTATAAAATTATTCAAAGCCAAAAGGGAAAGTAATGCATTGAGACTCACTTGTGGGAGCTCAGATAATGAGTAAACTCATGTGAAACCTTTTTTAAACTAGTAAAATTCTTCACATGTAAAATTTCAAATGGGAGATTAGTTGAAAATTTTGAGGACAAGGGACTGTGTTTTGTAAAATGCTTCATGGGTCTAGTGGTCATTACTTGGAGTGAAAATAAGGACTTAGTTTGAAAATGGTGACTTACAACTGTGTTGTAATAAAGCAACGTGAATATATACCCAAAGATGAACCATTGAAAGTACTGGTGGGTTCTATGACTTGTAATATGCAGCTCGCTCTCTGTTTCTGTGATACTGTAATCAAGGAGAATTATTTGCCAAGAGGAGGCCCTGTTAAGACTAATTCTGGTAATAAAAAAGGCTGAATTGGATAATCTTCCATTCTCTGAACTTCTTCCGTACTCTGAGCTTTTCTATGAAAAACCTTGTGAAAGATCAACAGCAAAAGCAAAGATTTATTGGTGGCTGAAGTGTCAGGATGTCAAAAGGCCTCCCGTGACCAACAGGTAGAGAATTCTGGCATAATTTGGAAAAAAAAATAATAATTGTTGGGACCAAAGCCTGCTTACTTTTCCTCTGTCTCTGAAAACTTGTTTTATGAGAAACCGCATTTTACTATTTCTGGAAAAGGTGCTTTAGGGAATACCAGCTTTGGGAACATGGACTTTACTAAAGGTTCTATGAAGATAAATAGTGAAAAACGTGTCTCTCTTGTAGAACACATTCAACCCATAGATTAATGACAGAAAAGGAAAAGAAATTGCATTAAGATGTGAGATGGTGTAAAACCTCTTGTAGTGCACTATTCTATGCAAAACTGCTATAATTAGATGGCACCTCATGCCATCCCAAATGCTCCTGATGAGTGAACTGATCAGCTGGGATGCAGGAGATGTAATTCTGATGTTTAGAATACATATATGTGTGTGTTTATGCCTGTGTGTCTGTACGTTTTTTTGTCAAAGGTATGTAAAGATCAGGAGCCCAAATGAAAGGGATTATAGTCTCTTAGGCCATCTGTCAGGCACAGATCGCTAGCTTTGGATTCAAAAAGAGAAAATCCACATGGCCAAAATGTGACAGGCAAGTGACAGGAAGATTCAGAGAAATGGAAATTTTATGTTGAAGGCGCTGTAGCTTTTTGGTAAGGAGAAGGATTAGAGAAATTGCTCCATTTCAAATAAAGGCCCTTTTTGTTTGGTCAGGACTGGCTGGTGATTTGAGCATGTTTACTCTCCCTACAGTTTTCTTTTTGCACTGCTCTAGTCATTACTCACTGACAATATCCTGCAGGCTTGGGGAATCACTGGAAGGCCGGGTCAAGGATACAGGCAGCAGATACTCCACTGAGAAGTCAGGACAAAGCAGCTGAAAAGACCTGAGCAGTGAGTATGAAAGAAAAGATGCTGCAATGGAAAGTGACGCAGCAGAAAAATACTCTGTAGTGAGATTGATTTAAAAGTATAGACATAGCTTGTGTTGTCCTACACAAATTCTTCCAGACCTTACTGAATGGCTTGACTGCTTTTCATAGATTGAGCTGTCCTTGTGAAAAACATGTTTCAAGAGAAAGGGCTTGGATCAGAGCATGTCTCTTACACCAAAGGGTGCGCTAAGGAAGTGGTACTTAATGTCTTCTTTTCTTCAGTCTTTACTGGTAAGGCTGATGTTCAGGACACAGGTCCTTCAAACCAGTCAGTCTGGGGGAACACAGAATTTCCCTCAAGTGGAAGAGGAGTGTGCTGTGGAACTCGTAAATTAACTGGATGTACATAAATCCATGGGACTTGATAGGCTACAACCCCAGCTGGTGAGGACGCTGGATGCTATCATTGCAAAACTTGACTATTCTTGACTGAGGCTGTGGCATGCTTGGACTACACAACACTCAAAGGTTTCTCTCCAACCTCAGCCACTCTATGATTTGATTATATGGAGCCTTTACTGAAGGTGAATGAAACTGTTTATGTCACACCAGCACCTGAAGTCTCACTGTTGGAGGAATGTATGAAGTAAGGTGTTACTGGAATGATAAGGCTCTTGCTGACAAGGACATAAAGCATTTTGTTTGAAAACTTGTCTACAGGGCTGCTTCTTAGATGACACAGATATAAGATGCTCTGTGGCTTATCCTGTACTTCATAAAATAGTGATTAAATTTCCACTGGGAATAGGATGTAACTGGTGAGCATAGGGAGGGCTACAATATCATAAATGTAGTTGTTGTCCTCTCAGAAGTGCCTCAGGGAACGGGGTATTTAAAGTGAAAATCTGTTTCCTACTTGGCCTGTGTTGTAGCTCCTCCTGAAAGCTGCTAGTCTTTGCTGATCCTTGGGGGGCAGCTGCTGAAATTGCAGTGGAATGCCCACAGATAAGAAATGCTGTCATGACAGAAAATTATTCAAATTCCTACTTTTTTTTTTTTTTTTTTTGCAATGAGTGGCTCAATTATATAGGGATACGTTGTGCTCTCTGCTAGATATTCCACTCACACTGTTCTGTGTTCACAATGTATAAATAGATGTTTTCTTTCCAATTTCACTTGTTCTGGTACATATATTCAAGAAACTTTTATAGCCTTATTGTGCTGAAGATTTCTTTCTGACCTCCTGCTTGTCTAGCTCATTTCAATGATAAGTTATTGAAGGCACTTTCTTCTCTATGTATGCAGATTCCTCAAAGTGGTGGTCTCTACATCCTGATGTAAGACTAAAGAAAGAACATGAAGAGTTAAATGATACCTGTTAGTCTATGATGTTTCCATAATATATGATTGGATGAAATTCTGGGGAATAGCAGCCAATCAGTCTGTGCTGCAGACAATTATTCTGTTATTTAAACTACACTTCTCTAAACTGATTGCTGTGTGCTTCTTCATCCTGGCCTATATCTTACCTCAAACATGGAATAGTTTGTGCTGTCTCTGACCAAAAGGGTACTGGGACTGGAGCAAGACTTTTTCAGAGAAGTAAAAATCAGTGAGATGGAATTTTTTTTACACTAGAATTTTGTAGAAGGTTGTGTTCTTTTTTTTTTTTTTTTAATACCTATAAGGGTGATTGCTATGAATCTGTGCAATGCTGAGCCTGTTTAGTCAGAAAAATGTGTTGTTATTCTTAATTTTGATTTTTCTCCTGATTTTCAAGTGTTTAGTTGTGAAAAAATGACACAATTGTTTTGATGTTACAGCAACACCAAGTTGATATTAGAAGGTTTTTTTAACAAGATTGTATTCTGCATATTATATTCTTGAATAGTTGTCAGAGAGGAGTTCTTTTGTACTTTTGTCTCTAGGCAGGAGGAGTTCTCAAAGCAGACATCACATTCATGTTCAGGCCTTGTTTACAGTTCCTAATGAGAATGAATGTTTGTGTTTTTCTATTTAGTCACTTTGCTTATCCTTAATTTGTTTATGAAGATGGACTAAATGTTCTGCAGCATGTGTGAAATATTAACAATTGCTTCCCAATTACATCACTGCTAAATAGAGCACTGGTTTTATTGCTGAGATACTTGTATATCTATGAAGAAAGGAAAAGTTACGTTGTTTTTTTTCTTCTTGGATTTTATTTTTAATGAAACACCCGTACATGCACACAGGTTTAATATTCTTAACTATAGTTTTAAACAATTGTTTAATCCTTTAAAAATCTCAACTGCATATCCTCATGCTTGAATTAGCCAGAAGTGAACAGGATGAGTGCAAAGAGACACTGAGAAGATTGATTCGGCTGAAAACTTGAGAGCAGCCCACCAGGTAAATTCTGTATTTGACATAAAGGGGTCAGGTTGTTACCATTCAGTCTCATGCTGGCTACCTGAGGAGTACAGGAAATCAATGGTGACTGACAGATGCTAGTTGTGGGTACAAATTGCTGCTTTTCAAAGAAACCTGTGACAATTTTTCTGCTAGTATAAAATTCCTTCTCTGTGTGTCACTTCTGAGCCTTGATTTAACTTACAAAGGACCAAACAAACTTGTTTTACCCCCAGAAAACTTCCCATGCCCCACACACCTCCAAAGGGTGGCATGTGACAATTTAGTGGTGGTTTATTTTCCCATTATTAGTTTTAGTGATGCAAGTAGTTTGTATACGGAAAACAAACTTGAATTGATTGGAAGTTTGGTGTAGCCAAACTCAATACTGTAAACAAAACTGTAAACCCAAGTTTGGAGTACCACTGACTCTAGCAGGCTAATTTGCTGGATAAAATGTCTGTGACAGTGCAGCTGAGCTGGACTTAAGCAAGTGGGTAACCAAAATGATGCAAATAGATACACAGAGAATTTCTCTTTCAGAGCTGTAATTTTGCCAGGAACAAACTTTGAGAAAATTAGGTTCTCCTAATTAAGGGCTCTTAATGTCATTGTATGCAGTGAAATGGACAAGTCTTTGTCATTACTTGGTTGACAGTTCAATATAGAATAAAACTTAGTGGCTTACAGAATCAAGAGATCAGTTGGGTGTTTTGTTGTTTCTGCTGGGTTGTTTTTTGTTGTTTTGTTGTTTTTTTTTTTCCCCCTGAGACACTGAAGCACCCATATTGGTTGGAAAATAAACCCTCCTAAGCCTTAGACTATTGGCATTCTATTACTAGAAATACAGATACAGGGATCAATTTGTTGTTATGTATATGTGGAACAGTGAGTCTTGGGCAATGAATGCATCAAGAATTTGACTGTTAACATTGCATTTGCTTTGGGGTTTTTTATTGGGACTTGAGTTTTCTGCTTGTTACTGGTTTCAACACAGTGGAGGACTACCCACAAAGAGATTTTTGTAGTGAGTTTCTCTTTTTTTTTTTTTTTTTCTGTTTATAGAGATTTTACTATTGCTGAGACCATGAGCTGGAAATGGCAGGGTTAGAGCAAGACTTGCATGTTAGTCAGTCAGACCATGACAGAGTCAGCTGGAAGAGGGCAAGAACACAGTCCTAGGGTTTGGGAAATAAAATATATCCCCTTGACACTGAATATTGTTAGCTCAGTAGTGCAAGATAAAGGCAGACTGCACAGGCTACAAGTTTGTTCAACCATGTTCCAGAAAGATGAACTCAAACAATAACAGGTAGACAGAATTACTATGAACTTAATGAAAAGCCTTGGTGAGAAGAGACTGAAAAGAAATTGTTCATTTAACTTTGGACAATGAAGCTGACTGGACATCAAACAAAGTGGAGGTAGTTTAAACAGAGAGGAAAAGGAGATGAGCTGCTTAATGTGAAGGACAGGCACAGGAACAAATGGTTATGAAGTAGTCAGTCATGAATAAATTTTAGATTGGAAATGGAAGAAGGATCCTTGCCATGGAATGAGTCAGACTTTGAAGTAGCCTTTTAATTAGAATAGCAAGGGCAAGAAATTACCAAGGAGTTGATATGATATGATGCTGCTGATAGGGAAGTGGAGTTAATAATGAGGTTGTCCATTTCAGGCTCACTTCCTACATGCTTTGTGATCTTTTCTGGGAAGGTAAATGTAAGCTTGTTTCCCTTTCAAGAGACAAAAATTAAAAACATGGTGTAGCAAAATCTTAGGGGTTTGAGACCTATCATAGAGAGCAGGCTGATCATAGGGATGAGAGTAACTCATTCCAGCCTGAGTCCTTTTGCTCTAAAACGATGCTGTGCTATCCCAAACGGATCTTTTGGTTATATTTCAGTTTATGACATAAGCAAGAAAGCTGCAAAAAATAAACATTAGGTAAATTTATATGGCAGTAATCAACATTAGTTCATGTTTTTACTTTAAATATTGAATCTTATGTTTTCTTATATAAAGACTATGCCACTGAGTCTAGCAATAAGTGCATACGTGTTCAGGGAAGGATGGGTTTGTAAAATAATAATAACTTAGTGTGCTCCCTGGGCCTCGCTGTCAGCTTGGCCAGGTGTGAGCTCAAGGTTTGGCCTCGGGTGACCCAGTGAGGCTGCAGACACCTTCACTCTCTGCCATCAGGCTCTCCTGTCAGCACAGAGCCATGGCAGGCCATGTGTCACAAAGCACAGCTGAGGAATTCCAAAGCCTCCTTCTGACCACCAGCTAGTTAGTGCTTTTCAGATGAGACTGCTGTTCCCACTGCATGAATGCTCACCTCTGCTCTTGGGAGGTGGGAGCAAAAGGTGCTCATTACAAGCTGCAACCACAGCCTGTCACCTCCTTGAGATAAGAGTCAAAGAAAATTTGTGCGCTGGGTTTTCTCAGCTGGAAAGGGATTTAAGTCATGCCTCTCAGCTGAGAATGGCTTTGAGTGAGTCCTTGCCAGCTCTGCTACCTGTGCATGTCAGTGTAAATAATAAATACTGACTCTAAGCGCACATTTTGTCTCTAGTTAGGTATATCAGGACCCAATCCCTAAAATTAATTAGTGTCACAAGGTAAGAAATTGTTGCAACAATTTTTGTGAGTTCTTTCAAGTTGTAGACACATTACTGGGACTCAAACAAGTGCACCTACACAACTAAAATCAAAGCATTTCTGCTCAAAGTCTTTGATATGACAAAACCCCATAATTGTATGGTAAATATTTAGCTTTTAATAGCATTAATGACCTTGATGGAAGTAGTTTTAGGAATTAATGAGCACCTGAGGTTAATGGAATCAGCTCCACCCAATTGATCATTAATTTGGAGCCTGTGCCCTAGATTTTGATCGTTAGAGCTAAAAAACAAAATCAATTTTACATGGTTTGAGGCACCTTTTGACCAGCAACATCAACAATACAGATTCTTAATTTTGAAAATGACCTTCCTGCTAGATTTTTCTCTTTTTCTTCCTTGCACGGCCCTCTGTTCAATAACATGTAAGCACTAAATGAAAATGCCAAATTTCAGCATGCTGTGTTTTGAAATGCCTGCTTTATTAAGTCCTGAGGCGTGTTGATAATAGAAGCATAACAGCTTTTTACATGAAGCACTTGCAGATTCCAAAGTCTTACAAATGGCAGTTCTTAATGGTTTGAAAGTATTTTCTAAACACTTTGGACACTGTTTGAATTAATAACTTTGGAGTTCAACATAGTATTAACTATGTGGGTTATGTGTGTGCCCAGCACCAGTAGGTGGTCGTTAAGGATCTGTGTTCATAAGCACTTGTGCTAATGGCTGTTTTCAGAAACAAATCTTGAACTTCTGGGAATTTTGAAAATATGAAGGTATATTTCAGAAAGATTCCAGGAACTTCAGGTTTTTTACTGCAGACCACATTTAATAGTATCCAGCCTCAGGGTGAGCAGAGAAGAGGCATGTTTTAGTATTGTTCTGGTATGGGATAAACACGCACAGAAAACAAACATCAAGAACCTCCTGAATTGTGTAACCCGAATACCTGTGTTAGAATGTGACATGTATAAATTTAAATGTACCAGTTCATTTCTGTGATGGTGTGGATGCTATGCCTCCCACCCCAAAAGAGAAAACAAATATTCTATAATTAAACCCCCTGCTACATGCAGATCAGATAAAGAAGTAGGAGAGTTAAAGCAAATTAATAAAACGGTCCAATTTTTAAAGTGAAACATGGGGAAATGGGGTTGTGTGTTCCAGTGCCACAAGGCATCTGATCTTAGTTGCAGCAAGATGTGCAGAAGCAGCAGCAATCTCACAGGATATCCAAATTAAATCCTAAAATCTAAATCCTAAAAACTATTTAGACCTCATTGTGAATTATCCCACAGTGTGTTTATGTATACATGTAGTTAAAATGAGGCATTTTCAAAAATTAATACTGTGCAAAAATGGCATTACTACAAATTAACATAAGAGCTATTTTTGTGTTTGATACAAAATACTCTTTTGTTTTACTGCAGAATACATTTTGGCTTAATTCCCTATATTTTGTTCAAAGTGTAGGACTGGATTATTAGCCCATTCAATGCAGTGGCCAAATATCCTTTATTTTCTGCGCAATTGTAATTAAATGTGAAGATTTTTTATCTGATTAAAAAAACCCCATGACCATGACAATCCCAAAGCGTAAAGGAATCTGTGAAAAATGCATCTGTCTGGGTATATGATCTTAGGGATTAAAAATGTTTTTCTTCTATTTTTGAAAAAAAAATCATCTTTATGCAGTGTTATATCATGTTAAAACATGTGCTTAATTTACATTTTTGGTTGGCTTGAAAATTCTGTAGGTCTCAGCTCTCTAGTAGATTTTACCTTAAATGTCCTCGAAATTTCATCTTCAGTATGCATGTTGGTTGACAGTATGATTTGTTTTTGCTTGGCCTAATCAGAAGCACCTAAAGATTTCAATTGGCATCTATTTTGTTTGTGTTCTTTGTTTTGTTTTGGTTTTTTTGTTGTTGTTATTGGATTCACCTTAGGAATACTCGAACAATTACTCAAGTGTAGTGACATTACTGTTGTACTGTGAGTAAATTTCTATCAGTTTTTGATTGAGGAGTATAACACACAACACCAGGTACACACTCCCCCACTTAATTCAGCGGAGTCTTATGAATGTTATTTTTTTTATAGCACTGTTATTTTTCATAGATGTTTCTCTACGTGATTTTGTTTACTGTTTAAAATACATCTGAAAATCTCATTCTAATAGATGCTTGGTCCTTCCCAGTGAAATGCTGGGGGAGGCTGGTGAGGCTGTAAAAGGAATGGTGAATGCAGGGGAGGTGCAGAGAAGCCTCTGCCCTGCGCTCTGCAGCCCCATAAACAACTTGCTAACGAGCACCGGCTAATGGCTGGGGATGCTAAATAATCTCTTTCCCTGCCATTGAGCGGACGTGTTTAAAATATGTTAGTTTTTTAAAATTAGTCTTTCTAGGGGAAAACAAATAATTTTCTGTTTGATGTACACAACCTTTTTAATAACATTTTACGGCAACACACAGAGGAGAAAACAAAATAAATTCAGCAAATGCAGAAATCGATAGAAAAGCTGGTATTTCCTCCGGTGCATAAAATCAATTACATCTTCATAAGAGGTGCATCTTTGAAGCACATTACCCCTCCCCCGGGGAGCCCGGGCGGAGGAGAAGCCCAGCGCGGTGCCCGGGGGCTGCAGGTGCCGCGGGCTGGGGCCGGGCCGCGCTCTCGGGGCCGAGCCTCCGCTCCCACGTCCGCCGTGCCCGGGACACGGAGGGCCGGGCCGTCGGAGGCGCTGGCGGCAGAAGGTGACATCTGGTGACTAATGGGCTCAGATGCGGGAGCCGTTCCCAGCGCTCCGTGGGCGGCAGCTGCGCCCCCGCCGCGCGGGATGCGGCGGCCGCGGGGAGCGGCTGGCTGGGCACGATCGATACCTTCTGATCTCCCGGGAGCCACAACCTGGCCCCACCGCAGACATCTCCCCAGCCCGGGGCTTCTGATGAAAGCACAGACCACCCAGCCGAGCGCGGCGCTCGCTGCGCTCTCCTCTTTCGCTTATCGGAACGCATCTACTTTTGAGGAAATGGCTCCACCTTATGAAACAAAGATGGACCCTTTCCAGGCGCGGTGCGGGCTCTGCGAGGCTCTGTGTCAGACGGGCTCTGTCAGACTCAAAGCGCTTTGCTTCCCGGCTAGTCCCAGCTGCTGATGCCCTCCCCCGCACGGCGCGCAAACCTGAGCCGGGGCTCTCGCTGGTCCCGCTCATGTGTGTGACGAGACACACATCTGTCATTTTGAGCTCTGAAACAAAGACTGAGCCGAAATGCGGGGCCCGTGTTTTTCTCATTTGATCTGCCGGTGAAATGTGGTTTATTTGTCAAATTCTTAGAAATGGCGGAGAGAAACGGCCGGGAAGAGCTCAGTGTTTCAGATGGGGGTAAAAACTGTTATTAGCAAGTGACGGTGCAAACCATGCAGTGGAAAGCAAACACAAATTCATAGCTGGAAGTTAAGTGTTTGCAGCGGAACAGGGGGTTTAGGAGGGGCTTTCTGGTGTGTGCAGGGGAGGGAAAGGGTAGGTGGGCTTTGAGGTGGTAAAACAGCATTGCTTAGTTGTGCCCATCCACTACAGCTAAAACGTTTTGGTGTTAGGCAGTCAACTGAAAAGAGCTGACAGAAGAAAGGAAAAACAAAAACTTGAGAATAGAAATATCTTGCTATTCGTGCATACGTATGCGCACAAATAATTGCATGATTTTCCATATTCAAACCTCTAGTGTGACAGAGGGAGGGAGGATAGTCACATGCATCAGCCCCATAAAATCTGCAACAGCACTGTTCTTGCTTCAGCCATCGGCTGTTCCGAGACCTCACGCAGAGAATTACAACGAAATTCTATTTTCAGAGTGACAACCCTAATGCTGCTGTGTCCTTATGTTTACTTCGGTTAACTGTCAGCCCTGATAACGTGCACTGTACCACAGCTGCTGCTGTGGAAAAGAAAACCCTCAGAGTAGCTGCTTTGGGGGGAGGTATTTGAGAGAAATGAAGATAGAAAAAGCGAGGGGGAAAACAAGGAAGGAAAATTTGATTGAGTATCTACACAATGTGAGACTCAAAACAGAGATCATCCAGCTCTTGTTTTCAGCAGGTTTCTTGGTTTTAGTCTTGGCTGATAAAATATTTAACAGCCATCTTAGCACTCAGCATAGCAATAACCAAAGAACAGTCAAGCTCTCGGCTCCCTCTGAGACAGAATTCCAGTGGCATGAAGTTTTCTTTTCCCCCTTCCCATATGATGTGTTGTCTAGCCTAGCTCCAGATTTAATGTAAAATAGTAAAAAAAGCTTAATTGCACCATACCCTCTTCCTGAAATATACCATATGGAGGTTACAAATTGAACTGGCGCTACTACATTTATTTACTGGTCACCTTACTGTGTTTGCCTGCTTTTAAAAACACAAATAAAGTTACTTAATTTCGGTCCCGAAGCAGGATGGAAATTCCCAGTTAAGATGGAATTTTTTTTTTATTTTTTTTTTTTTTATGTGGACATAAATCAGAATGCAGTCTCTACTCCCAGGAGTGTGCTTTCTGAAAAACAAATAGTAAAAAGTAAATTGGTGGAAAAAAATCAACATGGGAATTCTGGTGAGCAGAAGTCAGTACCAGGTAGAAGATTCTCGTTGTCATTCATTACTCTGAAGTCAGGAGCTGAATTAGAAAAAGCTACACTCCAGCATGTGAATTCCAAATACTAATTTCAAGATCACTGGAAATTGTTTTTACATGGGAGAAATTATAATTAAGAAGTTGCTTTAGCATCACCTTGCCTTGTGATAATTCATACAGAAATAGAGTAGATTAATTACTAGATGGTGATATGTGATGGGTCTGGATATTTCTGGTTTTGGTTGTTTTTTTTATTTGTTTGTTTGGGTTTTTTTGGAATTGCTAAATACTCATAGTTCCCAATATGATTGACCAGTGTCTTTCCAACATCTTTGGAGGGTTGGCCTTCATAGCCTTTTTGTAAGAGGGGGCAGTATCACTTCTTGAGATGTTTATTGGATCTGTCATGGGTTTTGTTATTTTTCTATGTGCCAGCTGTCAGAATCGGGAAATTGCACCATCTATTCAGCTGCTGTTACTAAATAAGTAAACAGACCTAACCCTTTCTGATGGGAAACTTGTAATTTCGTGAGGCTCAAAAGCTGCTCATCAAATACCAAGCTCTAAATCTTATAATTTGGAAATTATATATCCTGATGAATTTTGTCTATCTAGGTTTTCATACTGAATGAATCTTCGCGTTCAATTATTAGTATTAAAATTAGAATCAAGCATTTTGCTTAAGATTACCTCTTCTTTTTCCTAGGTGTTGTTATGCATTGCATGGAGTGTCCACAGCTTCTTGGAGTTTTCTCATGCCAGGTTTTATATATTGAGATGAGTACCTTTTTCTCCTCTGAATTCTAAATTTTAGCTTTTACTCAGAATTGTATCAGGCACTCCTTAACCCTGATTTGCCAAATCTTCAGTACGTGCTTGCTCTGGAGCAGGGGCTTTAAAATACAGGGAAAAAGTTGAAGACCACTGGTAGAAAGTCCAAAGATGAACCCATAAGGAGAGGGGAAGAGAGAAGTGTTGACAAAAAAAATTATGAGATGTAGGAAGGACAGTGGGAAGTAGCAGCCATTAAAGGAACCCTTTAGGAAAAGGAGTGTGAACTGAGACTAGTGTGGCTCTACAAACAAGGTGTTTTATGGTTTGTTATACTTAGGTTGTGACCTTAAAACTCAGATGAAGTTTCATGAGAAATCTGGCATATTTAGATTTATTAAATTAGCTAAAATTACACCTTTTTCCAACATCTGAGTAACATTTTATTATTATTATTGGCTGGGATAATTTAAGTTTTTTTTCAACAAGTTCCTAACACTTGAATGATAATGGAACTGCTTATTGAACTATTAAACTAAGCCTTAAGCACTTGTCTATGTATATAAATTACTCAGATTTTAATGGTAAATAAATTAACATTATAACTCAAGCTCATTTCAGCACCATTGATAGATTAGAGGAATATAACTGGTTGCTCACTTTCCCAAGGCCTTTGCTTTTCCATCTCTAACACATAGAAAAGTTTTATCAATTTTCATTCTCTGAATGAAATCACAGGGTTCTTATTTTAACAGACTGCTTAAAATGATCATCTTCCCAAAATAATGAACAGGTTCTGTAGGAAAGTAATTTTCTCCAGAGAGTTCAGGAAGGCACGCACATATGTTATTTGCCTTTCTGTAGAGCCTGGATAGCAGTCTTTCTAAATTTTCTGGAAGGTATATTGCAATATATTATAATAACCCTCGGAGCTTCATGTTCTAAGTGTGGTGTGTGTGCCTGTTCACTAGGGCTTTGTCTGACTGGTCCTCCTGCAGTCCCTTGGGAGCTTGTTACTCCTGTCTGTAAGATCTGGGGAATAGATCTGTCAGCCTCATGCTGTGTCTTCAGGTGCTGATCCTTGCCTTTTCTGTTTCTTTTTGAAGTAACAAGGGCTGAGGCAGAGTGGTTGTGACCATGAAAGCCTGTGTAGAAGGCATTTAGGACACAGCCAGACCTTCTGTATCTGTCACTAACAGCTGGAGAGAGATGGAAGAGAACTTTTGTTCCTTTCTGTGTGAAATAACTGACCTTGCCATGCAAGGCTAAAAAACTTGGTAAAGGGTGCTGAACTACTTGTAATTGAGATTTTTTTTTTTTTTTTTTTTTTTTTTAGGAGCCTGGTAGGATGATAAAAAGGGCTAAAAGGGTTAGGAATCAAGGAGGGTTTGTACAGTTTCCTGCCTGAACCTGGATCCACTACATTACCAGTTAAATGCTATGGTATTATTTCTGTGTCTATATTGTTAATACCCTACACTACTAAATGTGAACGAAGGGTAAAAATCCAGTTTGATTCTGACTGGATTTCTAGTAGCAGAGATTTTGCTAAAAATTTTGCTGTTATTAGGACTACTTGGTGCCTCTGCTAATTTTGTGGGAGTGGCAGGGATAGAGTGGAGGTAGAGCTACTCTCTCCAACAAGCGACTCAGTTTGAGGCCCACCTTAAATTAGTATAAGGGGAAAACTTCATACCAATTTGAGATTTTGCTGTGGGAATGGAGCCTTCTTATTACTTTGTATGAGCATGTGATTAGTTATAAGGAAGACTTTGAGAAGTTCCCAGTACTTCCTGGGCTGTGTTCGCTGAGATTGTGCAGTGATGTGATGCTTTGAATCCTTTCACTGAAATGTGCCCTTTCATGTGGAAGGAAATACTTCCTAAAGTACAGGCTGTGTTCAGTTGGGATGAAGGTAATTTTTTCTTACCTGAGCTGCTTTCTGTAATGTGTTACTCTCCTTTATAGAGCCTCTCCACCACTTGTGCTACTGCAACAATTAGAGATTACATACCTGAACATACCAACTCTCTACCTTGCAGTCATGTATGTTGAAGATGACAATGCACTGAGAGGGAACCTTCACTTTTCTCACTGAAATCTTGTTATTAGTCCTTGTGTGAAGATAGCTATAAGCAAATACAATGAATGACTTAGTTTATTGTCAGAAATGTTTGTGTTATTCTGCAGTTATGAATGCTGCACTGTGCTTTGCTAGACAAATTAACATAGTTAATAACACTACAATGATAACGCTTTTACTGTTTACTGAAAAACATTTGGCTCTGGTGTCTCTGGGGATTCATTTGGAATATCTGTATTTTCACAGCTGCAAAATACAGGTGGCATGGGCTGTTGTTGAATGAGTATGACATGTTTTTCAAAGGCAGAAAAATGAAGTCAACAGTCACACGACTAATTGACAATCATTAGTGAGTTGATCTTTTGCACCAATTGTTGGTTTAAGGCTTGAAAAATCTATCATTATCCCTGACAGCAAAAATTAGCCTGGTGAGATTCCAGCTCTCAGTTGACTAATTAACTTTTCTAATGCTGATAGACTTCCACTAGGTACACCTAGGAAATAATAGCTGTGGTAAGAATCCTCAGATATCCCTTCATTTGAATGCAGTCTCTCTTGGGACTGCAGTGCCAGGAGATCGGTGAGCAGTCTATCAGCATTGAAGGTGTTAAGTAGAGAGACAGCAATCTCTTGATTGCCTTAGAAAAGAAGGTGGTCATGCCTAAGCTGAAATATCAGAATTCCAAAAATGCTTTCTGAATTAGGGAGCTAGCAAATACTATCCTAAAAATTATACACAATGTTGTAGATGCTTCTGATTTGTGGTTTTTGTTCTTTTTAGTTCTTTTGTTCTGATACAGCAAAATCCTTTAAAAAAAACAGTGCTGCAAATCTGCTGTGTTTGCGTTTCTACCATAGCTGAAATTGAATTTGTGATCCTGTACTGTTTGACTAATTTTGAAAATTACATTTCTAATTTTGTAATGGCACAGTTCTTACTGAGAAAAACACTGTAATTAATAGAGATCAATTAAGGTAGTAGAGGTAGAAAGACTAAAAATGATTTTTCAAGATAATCTGACTATACCTTTATTTCTTTAAATCAGTATGACCAATTGATTGGTATTTCATAACAAGAATGTAGAGGTCTTTAAAGAGAAACCTGACATTTATTTTCTTGACTGAGGATGATCTAGCACAAATGGCACGTTAATAGTGGTAAATAGGGAAGTGTTACATGAAAGGCACTGTATGACACACAGCATCAAGATATGAGGCACATCCATTTTATTTCTTAGGAATTTGGTGCTTTATCTGGCTCTTCACTAAGCTAAGACAGAAACAAGGATATATTTTTGAATATTATCAAGTTATATGATTTATGCTCTGCACCCTGATGTCTGTCACATAATGTGTGCAGTAACGTGGCTTTGTACTCTAATCTGTTGCTATCACAGACTTTCACTGACCACCTAATGAGTTGTAATCATTTGTTTTAT